>NC_136071.1:453804184-455004184 GCF_964261635.1 Lissotriton helveticus
CATAGCAGTTGTTTAACAGCACATACATTTCCCTCAGACAATTGTCGCAAATGCCATGCAAGGTAATATCTCCAATTGGGAAGTTATTCAATTAAAAAGAAAGAGAGAATGAATGTCATTCCATAGTTTCCAATGTACCGTTCCTATATTATTGCACTATGCTTGAAAGTCCATTGATATGCAGAGCAGCCCAGGCTCTTTCGGACAGTGAAGTTGCAATCGTCTCAGAGGTGTAGCACACTTTGCAACTTTATTTAGTTTGTGGAGATTTTGCTGCAGACATCTTGCGACAATCATATTGCACCTTTCAGGGCTTTTTTACAAGAAGCCTGCACCCCCGGTGCGTCACATTTTTTGAGATTTCGGTGGTGCAGGCCTCTCACTTGTATCTATGAGGCAACAAAAAACCTTTGCATGGCCTCATGGGTATGGAGTAAAGGCAAGCCAGCGCAATGCGCTGTGTTGCCTTACCATGCGTCAAGAAGGTGTTCCATGGGCATTGTGTTAGGTGTTCCCATGCAACATTAATACAAAACAGGGAGGTACATAGTCAGGAGAACAATGTGTGTTGTTGTAGAAGCAATACGTGGACCAGAAATCCCACTGGGCTGAAGTATTCCCATCAGCCCACCAACCGTGGCAGAGGCATCGTCATGTGGGAAGTAGATAGTATATTCCAAATCTCACTCACCACATCAAAGGTGGTGTAGAGATCGGAAAACTGTGATGACCTTCAAGCCACAGTGGATTTCAGAATGGTACTAATGGATGTGCAGTGCTCAAAATAAAGTGAACTAAAGGAAATGTTAAAAACAACTACAAGAGCAGAAAATAAGTTTATTGGATACTGCTCTGGTGTCGTGGTTAAGAACAGGCGTTTTGTAGTTTGAAATTATAACTACTGTAAGACGCTCAGCAGTGTGGTCAACATGTTTCAGCTGTTACCCAGCTTTCATCAGGACCAAAAGTTGTGAAGATGCAACTGCAATAAAGAAAAACGGCAATTCTCAGTGGAAAAAGTAATCCTACCAGTATTTTGGAGCCCCAATATTAACTGGAGGAGACTCTGAATGAATTGTCCTCATACCTAAGGAAAAAATGAAGTGAACAACAAATATCCTTAGTGATCCAGAATTGACAAACACAACACAAACACAATGAATAAGGCCAATTTGCCTTATTACAACAAAGGGTCAAAAAGTACTCCTGTGTAATGCCAAAAGTAATGACTTATTTAGTTGAATTAGACTTACCCAGCGTTGTGTGGGAAGAAACCTCACCTCACCCGGCACCCGCTCGGGAGAATGAGGCCCCGCTCTGTTAAGATAGAAAATATAGCCATGAAGTCAATCTTTTACCATGTGAACAGATTCAACATGTAAAAGGTGGCTAATACAAAGTAGTTTCTATCAGTAAAAAACTCAGTTGTCTCAGAAAGAAGAACACCAAACACCAGGACACGGAATAGACTAACACCAGAAAATTATTTACAATAAACTGTGAGCCAAAAAGGCCCAAGCCTTAAGTAGAGAGTATAGGGGGAGGGAAGCGCCACCTACCTGTCCGTAGGTACCTCAAACAAGAATCCGAGTGGGAGTGGAGGTAGCGGACAGGCAGGGAGCATGCCTTTTTATCCCCAACTTAATTGGCCCATTAGTGGTAACGAGCGAGCAATCAGATCGTTTAAACGATCCCATAACCAGTAATCACATCCTGCGCATGCTCGGGGTCTGAGCACTTGGTTTCGAGCATGCGCTATGTCTCAGAACAGGAATAATGAGTTTGTTTACACCTGCGCGGCATTTTTGCCGGCGGCGTCTACACCTTGTGCATGCGCAGTCCAAAAGATACACCCGAAAGTGTTATGGCGGATGAGCATGCGCAGAAGGCCCATAGGCAAGCCCAACTATGACGGAGGCTCGGGGGCGTGTCAGAAGTAACCGCATAATGCGGAGACTAGAAGATTAAAGGAGCCGCGTGGTATGTGCGCTGCACACAAGTGTGTGGTATCGCAGGGGCCAGACACACGGTGATGTTAAATAAACCAAGATGCTAGTAGTTTACAAAGTGCCAAGCGCGAAGCGCCTGCGTGGCAGATGTTAAATTTTTTTGGGTTTTACCGACCCCCAAAACAACTAATGGGGACAGTGATAAAAGAAAGTATGGCAGCTTAGAGCTGACATGTGAAGGGATGAAAATTCAATAGCGCTAGGCGACGGGGGCATATTAGAATACATCAGTTTACAGGTGGAAACCCCCAATGGCGTAAGAACACACAATGATACATTTTTAATTTTTAATGGATGAACAAGTCACCAGGTTCCTTCCCAGGTATTGACCTTTGAGCTAGCAGTTACCCACGACATCATGAGGCTTCATGAAGAGAGATTTGAAGGCTTTCAAAATCTCCCCTTGAGAGAGAGAAGTGCTTTGATCACATTGTCTAAGGATACATCCATTACGATCAAACAAGCAGATAAAGGGGGTGCCACAGTTATCCTTGACACCACCCAATATCGACAAGAATGCCTTAGACAACTCAATAATCCACTATTCTATCGTCGTCTTACTATAGACCCTACACCGCGTCTTCTGGTTGCAATCAAGACTTTAGTGGATGAGGGCTCTGCCGAGGGTTGGATCACACCTCATGAAGCGAGATTCTTGGTCACAGAGCATCCAGTCATTCCAGGATTTTACTGCTTGCCCAAAATCCACAAAGCCACTAGACCACCACCGGGACGCCCGATTATTTCGGGCATTGGGTCTCTATTAGAGCCCCTATCCACTTTTGTGGATTATTTCCTTCAACCCATTGTGAAGGCCATGCCCACATTTCTACAGGACACTGCTGATGTCTTGCGACTATTGCCAGATGTGCAGTTTAATGTGGAGACCGACCTTCTTGTCAGCTTTGATGTCGAGTCTCTTTTTACGTGTATTCCACAGCTGGAGACCCTTGAGACTATCAGACAGTTGTTGTCTCAGTGCACTCTTGACACCATCACCCCCATCCACTTTATTATGGATTGTGCTAACTTAGCCATGATTGAAAAAATTTTCACATTTGAAGACGAGTTCTTTCTCCAAATCTCAGGGACCTCAATGGGGAGCATTTTTGCCCCGAGCCTCGCCAATCTCTATGTCCACCAATTCGAGCAAGATCATGTCCTCAACCATAGCAACCCTTTTTTCTACCATCTGGTGCTATGGAAGAGGTACATAGATGACATCTTTGTGGTTTGGCGAGGCTCATCAGATGAGGTACACTTGTTCCACCAGTGGCTGAACAATCGGAACCCCTACCTGAAATTTACGATTGAGGTTAGCCACGAGAGACTCTCGTTCCTTGATCTCTCCATTTTTCCAGCGGATGGCAAATTAGGAAGTGAGCTCTACACAAAACCCATGGCAAGAAACTCCCTCTTACTTTTTAACAGCCATCATCCGCGTTCTTTACGTGCCAATTTGCCAGTCGGGCAGTTCCTCCGGTTGAGAAGGAACTGCTCTACCACAGGTCTGTTTAACAAGCATGCCCACCACTTGTCACAGCAACTGCAAGCTAGACACTATCCCAAAGACCTAGTGAAAAGAGCTTGGAAACGTGCCTCAAATAATCATCGAGACTCCTTGCTTGATAAACGCCAAGAAAAACCTACTTTGGATTGCCTAACTTTTGTCAGTACTTTCAGTGTGCTTTCAAATAGCATTCAAAAGACAATAAGGAAACATTGGAATATTCTCAATATTTCAAATGAAAACATTCCTCCACCCCTGTTCTCCTTCAAAAGAGCACCCTCTCTTCGTGATAGCCTAGTCCACACGAGACCACGGTCCCAAGAATCGGTCAGATCCAACACACTCTGGGATTTACCACCTGTACAGGGCCACTATCCATGTGGCTCGTGCAGTGCTTGCCCACAAACATCCAAAACTGAACAAGTTGACTTGGGGGCTGGGAAAACATGGTTCTTAAAGAAACACACGAATTGCAATACTGAAAGGGTCATATACATGATCACCTGTCCCTGCTCATTGCGATACATAGGATTTACAACCAGGAAAATAAAATTGAGGATTGGAGAACATAAGAGTACCATCCGATGCCATAAACAATCTACCAGGCTCACTGACCATTTCCTCTCTCTAAGACACTCTGCAGAAGACCTCAGGTGGGTTGTCTTGGAACAACCCTTTATTCCACCTCATATTAGTGACATAACCAGATTCCTTTTTGTGAAAGAACAAAAATGGATTTTTTCACTTAACAGTGACAAAAGGGGTCTGAATGATGATATTGCCTGGATGGCACTGTAAGATTCCCCTATGGCAATACATTCATTTGTTACTACGCACCAACATTCCCATGTGCATGGTTGTAGCTACCGTTTTATTCACTGAATATGCATGAGAACTGTTTTTCCACCACAGTATCCCTCTGTCTCTGTAATATACTGCCTCTAGAATATCATCTTTCGTTGCACCTGGTCAAGACCTTGATCCATGAGTACATTATTGCCATGGACTTGTTCATCCATTAAAAATTAAAAATGTATCATTGTGTGTTCTTACGCCATTGGGGGTTTCCACCTGTAAACTGATGTATTCTAATATGCCCCCGTCGCCTAGCGCTATTGAATTTTCATCCCTTCACATGTCAGCTCTAAGCTGCCATACTTTCTTTTATCACTGTCCCCATTAGTTGTTTTGGGGGTCGGTAAAACCAAAAAAATTTTAACATCTGCCACGCAGGCGCTTCGCGCTTGGCACTTTGTAAACTACTAGCATCTTGGTTTATTTAACATCACCGTGTGTCTGGCCCCTGCGATACCACACGCTTGTGTGCAGCGCATATACCACGCGGCTCCTTTAATCTTCTAGTCTCCGCATTATGCGGTTACTTCTGACACGCCCCCGAGCCTCCGTCATAGTTGGGCTTGCCTATGGGCCTTCTGCGCATGCTCATCCGCCATAACACTTTCGGGTGTATCTTTTGGACTGCGCATGCACAAGGTGTAGACGCCGCCGGCAAAAATGCCGCGCAGGTGTAAACAAACTCATTATTCCTGTTCTGAGACATAGCGCATGCTCGAAACCAAGTGCTCAGACCCCGAGCATGCGCAGGATGTGATTACTGGTTATGGGATCGTTTAAACGATCTGATTGCTTGCTCGTTACCACTAATGGGCCAATTAAGTTGGGGATAAAAAGGCATGCTCCCTGCCTGTCCGCTACCTCCACTCCCACTCGGATTCTTGTTTGAGGTACCGACGGACAGGTAGGTGGCGCTTCCCTCCCCCTATACTCTCTACTTAAGGCTTGGGCCTTTTTGGCTCACAGTTTATTGTAAATAATTTTCTGGTGTTAGTCTATTCCGTGTCCTGGTGTTTGGTGTTCTTCTTTCTGAGACAACTGAGTTTTTTACTGATAGAAACTACTTTGTATTAGCCACCTTTTACATGTTGAATCTGTTCACATGGTAAAAGATTGACTTCATGGCTATATTTTCTATCTTAACAGAGCGGGGCCTCATTCTCCCGAGCGGGTGCCGGGTGAGGTGAGGTTTCTTCCCACACAACGCTGGGTAAGTCTAATTCAACTAAATAAGTCATTACTTTTGGCATTACACAGGAGTACTTTTTGACCCTTTGTTGTAATAAGGCAAATTGGCCTTATTCATTGTGTTTGTCAATTCTGGATCACTAAGGATATTTGTTGTTCACTTCATTTTTTCCTTAGGTATGAGGACAATTCATTCAGAGTCTCCTCCAGTTAATATTGGGGCTCCAAAATACTGGTAGGATTACTTTTTCCACTGAGAATTGCCGTTTTTCTTTATTGCAGTTGCATCTTCACAACTTTTGGTCCTGACGAAAGCTGGGTAACAGCTGAAACATGTTGACCACACTGCTGAGCGTCTTACAGTAGTTATAATTTCAAACTACAAAACGCCTGTTCTTAACCACGACACCAGAGCAGTATCCAATAAACTTATTTTCTGCTCTTGTAGTTGTTTTTAACATTTCCTTTAGTTCACTTTATTTTGAGCACTGCACATCCATTAGTACCATTCTGAAATCCACTGTGGCTTGAAGGTCATCACAGTTTTCCGATCTCTACACCACCTTTGATGGGGTGAGTGAGATTTGGAATATACTATCTACTTCCCACATGACGATGCCTCCGCCACGTTTGGTGGGCTGATGGGAATACTTCAGCCCAGTGGGATTTCTGGTCCACGTATTGCTTCCACAACAACACACATTGTTCTCCTGACTATGTACCTCCCTGTTTTGTATTAATGGTTTCTAGGGTTGTGAGGTTCTATGGTCACTAAACCAACCCATATTGACCCCCTTTCAAGAATTTATATTTCGGTTCCCATGCAACAACCATGGATTTTAATGCTGTCCCAGATGTACAAAATCAGTAAACCTGGAGCAGGTGTAACGAGGAGAAATGTTTTCATTTCTTCTAGTTTTTTCCTCTTTCCAAGTGTGCTACATTCTGCAGAACACATAGAACAAGGAAAACGCCTCACGGGATTGTTGTTATGCAGTTATGTAGGAAGTTGCCCTTCCCTGCACAAAACAATCGTACCAACATCTAAAACACCTTTGCACCATGTTGCAAGGGTGCCTGTGTTGGTGCTAGGCATCAAATTGTGCGTTGGCGCTGGGTGAAAGGACAGAAATGCAAAGTATCTTGTAAATAGATTGAATATCTGCCCTTTCAAATTGGCATAGGGCAGAGCAGCAAAAAGACTTGTGACTCTGCCCTACGCCAATTTCTAACTCAAAAGGAACAATCTGAAGAAAACTTAGGGGCATATTTATGACCTCCTTGTGACACCTCTGGCGGCGTAAATCACAAAATCGTATTTATGGGATTATGCAAAGCTACTTTGCATAGCGTTGAATGGCCTCATGGATATGGAGTAAGTCAAGGAAGAGCAAAGTGCTGCCTTGCCCTACTCTGCGTTAGGTAGGCGTTCCATCAGCATTGCCGTGGGTGTTCCCACGCCCGCCGCAGCTCGCATAAGTAAATTCTGTGGGGCGGTGAGGCGGGCAAGGGCGGGTCGGGGGTAGTGGATTCGGACATACAACAGCAATGTGAAAACTAACAAAAGAAATATTTTAAAGCACTTACCTTGCGCTTGCCGCATCACAGATTTCAGCGATGCGGCGAGTGCAAGGTAAGTGCTTTAATTTGTTAATGTTGTTAGTTGCACGTTGCCATCGTATGTCCGATTCCACTACCCCCATCCCGCCCGCCCTTGCCCCGCCTCACCGCCCCACAGCATTTGCCTGTGCGAGCTGCAGCTGCCCCACGCAACAGCCATTGCTTTTGACACTTACCAAGATTTACAAAACTGTGTAAACCTGGGGATGCGCCAACGCCTTACACCTCCCCACGGGAGGCACAACAGGAGCATTACTTTATTTCTCCTTGTTTTTTCCTCTTTCCATGTGTGCTACATTCTTCAGCACATACAGAAAGAGGAAAAGGCTCCCAGGATTGTTTTTGTGCAGGAAGGTGCTCCTTACTCCACATAAACTATCCAGCCGACAACACAGGCACCCATACAGCATGTTGCAAGGGTGTCTGCATTTGTGCTAGGCTGGCAAAACAGCAAAAAGGACAGGAATACACCATATTCGATACAGTCAGTGCATTACTGACCTTTACCTTTGACTTAGAAACAAGCAGCAAGGTGACTTCCTGCACTTCCTGCACTGTCCTATGCCAAATCCCTATAAATGAGGCCCTTACTTTGCAAGAAACAAGTGTATATCACAAGGTGCTCTTAAATCCACATTCTTGTGTAAGCAGGCATTTCCTGCCACACTGGCCTTTACAAGTTCAGCAGGACATCTACCACTTGTAATATTTTCTCCCCTCACATTTGTCTAGGAAATTTGGTAATACACAATATGTTCCAAAAGTACAGCACATGCACTGTCTTAGGTTCAACTTAAAAAGACTGTGTGCCATGCCGAATAGACAACAACGGGTACCCTCTGCACTGTAGCAGTTTTAGAGGACCTCATTTTTTGTTTGATCTGTTTATTAAAGGTTTTGTCATTTTATACATGAATACAGAGATAATATGCAGTTATAATATGGCGCAGTATAGACTCAATAGGGAAACAGCAAGTCCAAGTTATAAAGCAATTGACCCAGAAAAGACCACAGCTGTGAACTAAAGCAATCAATTAAGAACAAATGTCAAGTCCTGCCGATTATGGTACCACCCCCCACCATTTAGAATGCAATACTGTCCCGTAATTGTGTATTATAATACCTGTCATACAGTATAAATCAGGCAGGTAACTACGCTTCTAATGGCTTCACTCCCCCATATCACAGTATTCTGCTACTAGAATCAAACAGCGTTAAAAATCAACATATAACAGGGAAAACCTGTAAGGGTAGAGAGGGTTGATAAGAAAACCAGAGGCTGTGTAGAGGTAAGAGAAGCAGCTATCAAGGAGATGCATATCTGTACTACTAGGAGAAGAAGCCATCTAGTGTGGAGTATAAGAGGTGCTGTATGTGCATCGATGTAAATGCACAAGTCATGGGTCCACTCTTGGATGATATTCTGTTCATCCGGGGAGGATACGTCTAGTGGGTCATCAGACATCAACAATCCTTGTGCATAGCATTCCATGCAGTGGAGATGGGAAATTTATGCAGACCTAATTTATCTTCCCATGCCAGGGAGACCGCTTCAGCCCGAATCCAGTTCAACATGGAGAGGAACCATGCTTTAAGAGGTGGCAGCTCCTCAGCCAACCACTTACTGGTAATCGATCTCTTGGCCACAATAAAACCAAGGTATAAAAATTGGGTAGACGCTTTGTGTTTTTTCCGTTGTGAAAAAACTCCAGTAATGCAAGTTATCCAGGATTGCAGCACTTTCCTATCTGTGCAAGAGGCCAGTGCTCCAAACACTCCCTCCCAGTGCGCATGTAAAGTGGGGTAGTCCCTAGCATATGTAGGAGATCAGCGCTCAGTACCTTACAACAAGGGCAGCAAGCATCCTGTCTATGGAAGTATCAATTGATTTTATCTAGGGTGAGATAAGCTCTATGAATAACATAGAATTGAATGAGCTTGAAACAGGCGTTCCTAGGGACATGTCTCGGACTGTCTAAAACCATAGCCCATTCTTTATCCGAATATGGCCTCTCTCTAGCTGCCTCTCACTTAATTTGCAACGGTACTAGATCTATCACAGTATGTTCTCTAATTGACTACATGAACCACTTCACAGGTGACGACCCGTGCCCATAACTTGAACATATTGCATTAGGATATGGATTGGTGGTTTCTGTGTAACATCTCCCAACCACCACCCCTGCAATGTAGCTATCCAGGAGGTGTGGGTCAGAAACTGGCCTAGGGAGACTCCATTGTCATCTGAGATTGCGAGAAACAAGCGCAAAGAGCCTTCTCCATACAAGTCTCCTAGAATGGTTATGCCAGCTCCCACCCAATCAGTAAGATCCGTGGGTTGTACATGGCCCGCACTTCTAGGGAACCTCATAATGCAATTCAACTTCATACCATCCTGTAAGGCCTGTGTGGCAGATCATCATTTCAAAGACAGTTCAGAAGGAAACAGCAGTAGTAAAGTTGATTTAATGGCATATCTATGTTTATGTTTATTTCACATGTAATGCTCACTACAGAACTAACTTGCTTCTAGGTGGTGAGGCTAGGCAGTAAACATTGCGGTTGAGATGGAGAAAGGAAATTGGAAACTTTGCCTGATAGAACGAGGGGACCTAGTGAACTACATGGAACTACAGGCAAGAGCATGAAATAATAGATAAAAGAAAGATATAAAAACTGGCTACAGGTTGCAATATGTGGTCTTGATTCTTGACCCGAGGAAGGTTAGAATTGGTAGGTGTTGAGTTTTTATCTGAGCTGCATCATGAATTGTGCTTGGGATATGCGCCTTGACAAGTTATTCTAACTGCAAGTAGCTGTTACAGCATATGCAGGTATACTGGCATGACGCAACCCCCAGGTGATTATGTCCCAAACGATCTAAGTGCCACTATATTGCATTTTTATCTGACCTGGCCTTCTGGTACAGGTCGGCCTAGACACATTGGCTCAGCATTGTTTTTATGTCAATCTCTACGATCACAGGTGTTGTAAACATAGAAGTGGAAGCATGAGAAGATAACCCCTGTTAGCCCCGAAGAAGGTGAACAAAATAGAGCAACGAAACATGTTGGCGACATCTAATGATATTGGAATTGGTTTAGTGTTAACCATTTTTAATTTAGAGAGCGTGCAGCCCAGAATAAAAGTACGAGTGGCCAGCTAGCTCTTTAATTTTAATGGTGAGAATCACATTTATTATTTCTCACTGGGGTTATTGAGGTATATGTGTATACACAATAGTAAATGTTGTCTGTCTTAGCTTACTATTACACGAGTAACCAGCACGTCTTTTGGTTTTCGTGGAGAAAAAGCACTGTTATTTGTTGTTTAGTCTTTTTCTTTCTTCTATCTCATTTCTTTTCCACTACAAGAGAGAGAGTTACCTATGATGAAAATTGGGTATACTGGTAATTGTCAACCAGCAACCCTATTGGCCGTTCTACCGTGAGGGACTCTCTCTCTCCTCCCAAATATTTTTCACTGTATGTATAGTGGGTTGTCTGGATGGTAGTTGACATTTTCACTTTCTTTTTACACTTTTATTTAAGAATGACACTGTGACTTTAGTATACAGGTGGATTATACACGAGCTGGGTATTGTAAAAGCTTGAACAATCCTGGACCTTTGTCATAGCAAGATAAAATATTCAGTGTCTTGAGGGTGAGGACACATTTTGTATATTACAGCATATAATCTGTCAGCGCACTTTTTATGGTCTGGTGTGACAGTGCACCTGTCGCAAAAGAAATTATGCAAGATTCCGCAAGAGAGAGGCTTCAGTTCTAACTACATGTTGCAAACCAGGCGTGCAGGTTTTGATTGAGCAGACGTTGTGTGCTTCCACAAAAAAAGTGCTTGCACTTCACACAGGTGTCATTTTATTAATTTATCCAGCTGCCTGTAATGCTATTAAAATTTCCTAGATAGCTAGAAAATGTGTGGTGTTTTTCTCTGACAGCAACACAGGTGGGAGGGCAGCAGCTTTTAACCTACATGGATTTTTAGGTCTAGCCTGACAGTGCAACTGCACCTGACCTTTTAAACCACATTTTAAATCTTTTACTACAATGATTTGCTTACATATATATTCCCATGCCATTTCCCTGTAATGCTTCACATTATCAACTTCAATTCAGTTTTTTATTGGGTTCAAAAAGCTATAAAAGCACATACAAAATGTTCACATTATCATACAATATTCTTTTAAATCCAGCACTGCTGGCATTGCCAATACTTGTTGAATTTAGTTTTTAGTGTACATAGGAAACATTCAGCTTCTGAACGCATGTTGTGATCCAAGCTGTATTGCTCCATTTTTCTCTGCAGCTATTTGAACAATGCAACTTTCAACCATTTGTAGGTAAGACAGAAAGGGTCATATTTACAAGGGAAATGGCGGAGTGAGGCCTTCCAAGCTTAACGCCTCACTCCGCCACTTCCAAAACACAGGGCTGCACCATATTTACAAGAATATGGTGCAGTCCTGCGTTTCCCCCTGTGTTGGAGCTATAGTTAGCAACCTAGCGCCAAGGCAGGCATCCTTGAAGCATAGTGCAGGGGAAGATTGTTTATGTACAGGAATGTCCCCCTTCCTGCACATAAACAATCTTGAAATGCTGTTTTATAAATTCTATGTGTACTGTTTAATGCAGCAAACATAGAAGTTGCAAAATCGCATTAAAAAAATTATTGTTAATGTGCAGGACAATGCAGCACACATGAAAACAGCAAAAACGAGGAGAAATAAAAATAATTTCTCCTCATTACACCAGAGTAAGACCAGGTTTTCCCTGGTCTTAAGACTGGCACTGCCTCCTATTTACGCCTCCCTTGTAAATAGGGGGCAGCGTCAGACTCAATCAGTGTTGTGGTGGAACCCCCACCGCAACACCCATTGCCCTCCCCTTTCACGCTAAGCATAGCGGAACAGTGGGCCTTATTTACATGGCAGTGTTAAGCAACGTTAAGTGGCTTAACTCTACCTTGTAAATAAGGTAAAACCCCTATCGCCACAGGAACTTTGTAAAAAGTGACGCCCCTGTGGCGATAGGGCATGTAAATATGCCCTGATGTCTCAAAGGTTTTTCAATCTTAAATTGGAAGCAGATGGTTTTTCAGGTTTGGTGATATTGCTTTGTGTTTTTAAAAAAATGTAAAGGTCAGTTTCCCTGCAGCTTTCTTTTTGAATATTATGAATTCAGTTAATTTAGTGTTATAACTCAAAGTGAGCGTTTTATACTTTATCACTGATGCTCACATCATGACACACCTTGATCGTTCGATGGTTATTATGAACGGGATACAGTTGTGTCACATATTTTATCTATATTAATTTATTACCAAAATGCACTGAAGTAGTTAAAACCCCACTAGTTTGTAAGAAATAAATTAGGCACAAATGTTCATACAATTATGATAGACTTTTCCATTTGCAGATTGTAAGAAAACAGGCCATTAGTTGTGTGGCCTGCACAAATAATTTGTCCACATTTGTACTCCACTGGGAACTAAACACCCAACTGTAGTGCTTGACTTTCACACGGTTTGTGAAGCAGAGCAGACCAATACCTACTCAATAGAGCAGGTGTCGGATAGTGATTGCAATTCGCTGGCACAAAATAATAACACTCAATAAATGATTGTCTAGTCTGTGCTTTTTCTTTTGAAAAAGAAAAAGAACATTTATTACACACACACTAATCAAGACTGCTCAACAGTTTACAAATTTCATAAGGCTGATGGAAATACCTTTTGATGACATTGCATAATCATCTCTGACCCCGCACAGAGGTTAGGTTCGCCAAACCACTTGTCAAAAATTACCATCAGAGTATATGCAATAATCAAACAGAACCATAGCTGTTACTGGGCTGTTCAATACAGGAGTCTCCTATCCGCGGCCCTCAAACATGTGCACATGCGTACCCACACATGTTCACATTTAACCAGTCAAGTGCTTCTTACACTTACTGCTTTGGAGTGGCCTTATCTTAAAAGGCGGACACTGGCAGTAAAATCATGCAGTCCATTTATCATGAGTTTATCGAGGGTGAGTCACAGGTTATGAGACTCTCCCACACTAAGGGGTCCATTAGGATGTCGGGCGGTGGCACTACCGCAACGATGGCGGGGCGGAAAAACAGCTTTTTCCGCCCGCTAGCAGTGGAAATCACGTCCGCCACATTAGGATATGTAAACACAGGTCATTTCCCGTCCGCCGCGGAGCGCCGCGCTCCGCCATCAAGGTGCGCCCACCACCGCGCCGGCTGCAGCCAATCGAGACCCTCCGCCGCGGCCGATGACGTCCGCCCCGCTCGACAAATTAGGATGGCCCAAACAAGCTGACGCACCGCACCGGAGACACCGCACAGCTCTAGCAGGCGGAAAGTCTACAGCGGAGCACGCACGCCGAGACCCGACATGAACCCCATGGACCCAGCCCTCCACATGCATCCGGTCATGTACCTGCTGCAACACTATCGCCAGATGGGCCGCCGCGGACGCCGCCGCAGGTACGTCATTACACATATACACCACACAACACACATGCCGACACAGGTCCCAAGCACCACACTGGCATCCTGCTGGGGGGCACAACACATCCACATGGGCACCCACACATCACCCACCTCAGAACAAGGCACCCCACGGCATCCGGAACACACAACGTCGGCCAACCTGCAGCAACGTCACGGTCACGGACACGTCACCGCCGCGGTCAACACATGCGCACTATGCAGAAGGCAGGGCAACACCAAGGCATGGACACTTTCCAAACATCACAGCGACACACCACCCCGACCAACACTGCACACCACCCGAAGTAGTCACAGGCCAGGTGCCAATCCCGTGCACCCCCTTGCACATCAACAAGCACTGTAACAACAAGCACAATACACACACACTGCGACACACAACCAGGGACAAAGGCACAGCAGGATTGCCTGACAATGGACACACAACACCAGTGCACTCCCCACAGCCCACACAATTGTATACAAACATCCACACAGGGCAAGACAAAACATACAACAGGCATACAACTCCTGCCTGACACATGTGTGTCTCACACCATACAGGGGCACACATACATACACTACAAACTAACACCCTTCACACTGCACACCTCTGCCACACACATGCCATGTAAGCCATGCCACCAGGACCAAGGGCCAACACAAGACGACCATACACATACACCCCAGGGCACACAGAAAGGGAAACACACACCTCATCACATCATAAACATCGACTACACCACAGCACAGCTGCACACCCTGTGCTGCCAGTGTCCCCCAAGGTGACCTGTGAACAGTGTATGCAGCAATAGCAATTCACCCACACGAAAACTGCATGGCCTGCCAAATAACCATCACAGAGTACAACATCAGCAGGGCCACAATGGACTGAAAACCCTGTCCCCCTGTCTAAAAATCATATGGGCACATAGAACCTTGCAATGGTGATGTACAAAATAGACCATGGAACTCAGTCAAACTAGAAAATGACTTTAATCAGTAAGGAGACAGAGAAAACACACCATAATGTACTGTATTTATTCACATATTGCACAGATGTAGCTACACAACATAAGTAGACACCAGCAAGTCTCAAAATCATGTGCAAATGCCATAGACTATGCACTGGTGAATCACAATCGGGAAGTGCAAAGTCCTTGGATGGGCAGGGTACAGCACATCAGAGCAACAGGCCCAGTGTCCTTGGCAGGGCAGGGGAGAGCACATCAGAGCAACAGGCCCAGAGTCCTTGGCAGGGGAGAGCACATCAGAGCAACAGGCCCAGAGTCCTTGGCAGGGGAGAGCACATCAGAGCAACAGGCCCAGAGTCCTTGGCAGGGGAGAGCACATCAGAGCAACAGGCCCAAAGTCCTTGGCAGGGCAAGGGAGAGCACATCAGAGCAACAGGCCCAGAGTCCTTGGCAGGGGAGAGCACATCAGAGCAACAGGCCCAGAGTCCTTGGCAGGGTACAGCACATCAGAGCAACAGGCCCAGTGTCCTTGGCAGGGCAGGGGAGAGCACATCAGAGCAACAGGCCCAGAGTCCTTGGCAGGGGAGAGCACATCAGAGCAACAGGCCCAGAGTCCTTGGCAGGGGAGAGCACATCAGAGCAACAGGCCCAGAGTCCTTGGCAGGGGAGAGCACATCAGAGCAACAGGCCCAGAGTCCTTGGCAGGGGAGAGCACATCAGAGCAACAGGCCCAAAGTCCTTGGCAGGGCAAGGGAGAGCACATCAGAGCAACAGGCCCAGAGTCCTTGGCAGGGGAGAGCACATCAGAGCAACAGGCCCAGAGTCCTTGGCAGGGTACAGCACATCAGAGCAACAGGCCCAGTGTCCTTGGCAGGGCAGGGGAGAGCACATCAGAGCAACAGGCCCAGAGTCCTTGGCAGGGGAGAGCACATCAGAGCAACAGGCCCAGAGTCCTTGGCAGGGGAGAGCACATCAGAGCAACAGGCCCAGAGTCCTTGGCAGGGGAGAGCACATCAGAGCAACAGGCCCAGAGTCCTTGGCAGGGGAGAGCACATCAGAGCAACAGGCCCAAAGTCCTTGGCAGGGCAAGGGAGAGCACATCAGAGCAACAGGCCCAGAGTCCTTGGCAGGGGAGAGCACATCAGAGCAACAGGCCCAGAGTCCTTGGCAGGGTACAGCACATCAGAGCAACAGACCCAGAGTCCTTGGCAGGGTACAGCACATCAGAGCAACAGGCCCAGTGTCCTTGGCAGGGCAGGGGAGAGCACATCAGAGCAACAGGCCCAGAGTCCTTGGCAGGGGAGAGCACATCAGAGCAACAGGCCCAGAGTCCTTGGCAGGGGAGAGCACATCAGAGCAACAGGCCCAGAGTCCTTGGCAGGGGAGAGCACATCAGAGCAACAGGCCCAGAGTCCTTGGCAGGGTACAGCACATCAGAGCAACAGGCCCAGTGTCCTTGGCAGGGCAGGGGAGAGCACATCAGAGCAACAGGCCCAGAGTCCTTGGCAGGGGAGAGCACATCAGAGAAACAGGCCCAGAGTCCTTGGCAGGGTACAGCACATCAGAGCAACAGGCCCAGTGTCCTTGGCAGGGCAGGGGAGAGCACATCAGAGCAACAGGCCCAGAGTCCTTGGCAGGGGAGAGCACATCAGAGCAACAGGCCCAGAGTCCTTGGCAAGGGAGAGCACATCAGAGCAACAGGCCCAGGAACACACCCACATCGCTAACTATGGTGTACTGTAGCACACCTATGTGTGGCACAGGCGTCTGAGGGTGTTGACAACTCACTCCTGAATGTCATGTGGAGTGGAACCTGGCTGTGTGTCAGGGACTGCAGGTCGACTTGACTGGTGTGACAGAGGGACATGTGGTGTGGCTATAACAGAGGGCCTGCAAGGTGGAGGGCTGTGCGGACCAGGTGGCACCGTGGCACGTGGAGGTGGAGTCATGCACGCCCTTGACACAGTGTGGGTGGGAGAGGTTGGAGGGGTGCCCTTCCACTTCTTTGGAATATGAATTTGCTTCCCTGTCATGGGGTTGATGGGAAGTGGCGTTGACACCACCTGCACACCCCCCAACTGTTCCATTTCAGGGGCAGACACTGCCACTCCCTCTGGAGAAGTGCTTGATCCTGCAGTACGCTTGTGCTGGCTACGCCTCCGGACCACTTTAGCCTCTCTGGAAGGTGTACCCCCCACAGTGACCACCTTCCCACTTACCCCAGGGGTGGTGTCTACACTGCCCTCCTGTCCCTTCTTGCCAGGGATGGCCACTACACTGCCCTCCTGTCCCTTCTTGCCAGGGGTGGTGTCTACACTGCCCTCCTGTCCCTTCTTGCCAGGGATGGCCACTACACTGCCCTCCTGTCCCTTCTTGCCAGGGATGGCCACTACACTGCCCTCCTGTCCCTTCTTGCCAGGGATGGCCACTACACTGCCCTCCTGTCCCTTCTTGCCAGGGGTGGCCACTACACTGCCCTCCTGTCCCTTCTTGCCAGGGATGGCCACTACACTGCCCTTCTTTGCCACAATGACTGGGTTGGTCACGACAGGGGTCTCCACTGCCACAATGACTGGGCTGGTCACGACAGGGGTCTCCACTGCCACAATGACTGGGCTGGTCACAACAGGGCTTCCCTCCACCTGCCTCGATGTACTTTGTTCTGGGGTTGATGTGGTAGGTGGGTGTGTCCCTGTGTTCTCCCCAGGTGTAGTCATGACATCCCACACATCCTCTGTGGGCATAGCAGAGTCAATATCTGGTGATGGCTCAGCAGCATGTGAGCCTGATGTCTGACACAATGCTCTTCTGGCCTTGCTCTTCTGTGACTTCACCTTGTCTGTGCATATTGGGGGGTCCCTGCCCTTCTTTGGGGATGGAGTCTGTGGACGGGATTGTTTGCTTTGGGTCTGAGCTGTGCTCCTAGTGTTGTAACGTTTACTTGATGTATGTCCCAAGTGCTCACTGTCATCTGATGTGGCCACTGACTGGGTGGACGTCACAGGCACCTGAGCTGCAAAGGGGGCATGTTGGAGGGCTGACGTCACTGTACCTGACAATGACAGGAGTGTACGATGTAGGCCACCCACGTCAGAGTGTATGCCCTCCATGAATGCCAGAACCTGCCCTATTTTGTAATCGTGGGCACTGAAGGCATTCAGCAGGGCGGTCTGGCCCACGCAAAGTTGCCGCAGGAGCTCTACGCACTCTGCACTGAGGGCAGCAGGGGGGACAGGTGCAGGTGCTGCGGTGCCATGTGTGAATGTCACACGTCCCCTCTTAGTGACACGGATACGGCCAGCCCCAGAGGAAGTGGATGGGAGGGTGGGCAGTGGCCGTTGGTAGTCAGATGCAGCAGCAGAGTCCCCATCCCCTGTGGCTGCTAACAGGGACTCATCCCCCCTGCCATCAGATGAAGTGGTACTCTGTGTCTCAGCCACAGATTCCTCATGCATACTCCTGTCACCCTCATCAGCGCTGGTGTGGTCAGTGTCACTTTGCTCCGTCTCACCCTGCTCTGCTGCCGCTGTCGTGCTGGTCTCGCCACCACTTTCAGGATCATGTTCCGCCGTGGTGTCTTCCGAATCTGCATTAGCGACAGAAACATGGTTGTATAAGTGTCATAGTCTGGTCACACGATATCAGAGCAATGCAGCACATGAGAGGCCTAGAGCTACATGGTAACCACCACACCCTCAAATCATTGTGCTGCTACACACCAGTTACACCACAACTGTGCCTGTCATGCGGACAAACAGGCAGGAGTGGACCAATGTCGATGACACACAGCACTACACCCTGCCCATGGATGGTGTTCCCCTAGCCCACATGGACCTGCCCCACGGACATGATGTAGCCACAACTAACATCACCACTTCCAGAGCCTAAAGGGATCCAGAGGGGAATACACACACCTGTTTTGTCTACACATGCCACATTGTCAAATAGGCCATTACAATCACCATGTGCCAATGTGGGTTCACATTGTTGTCAGATGTGTGGGCCACTACCATGCAGGTGCATGCAAAGTAGACTGACATGGTGTAACACTCATTAAGTGGACACAGCTGTACTGCATAATAGGGACTACACCCACCATCACAAAGAAGAGTGACCATGTGGACAACAAAATATATGTCAAGGACAGAAAACTGCAGCCAGGAGCTGCAGAGTAAGGCCATGGTGGGCCAATGCCTCATACAGACACACATCACAGTTGCCACTCACATCACATATCACAGCATGGCAGCACAGGCACATCACATGTGTCACCGCAGACACAGGCACTCTACACATGCATCCACTCCCAGACAAACTATCCCTCCCCGGATACTCACCATCTCTGTCTTGCTGCTGAAGCCCCTTCAGACGTGCATCCAGGTCTGGATAGGTCACTGCCAGTATGCGTGCCATCAGCGGAGTCATGGTGCGGCGTGCCACACGCCCTGTGCGTGGTACCATCCCCAAGTTCATCTCTGCCACTTGCTTAGCCAGCCGGCTGATGTCGTCCCACCTCTTGTGACAGTGTGTGTGTCGTCTGTTTGATACCCCCAGGGCTCGCACCTTTGCTGCTATGGCCCTCCAGACAGCCTTACGTTGGTGTACTTTGAGCTGCAGGTATGAGAGTAAAGAAGGACTAATGAACATTTACACATTGTCATATGTCAGCATCTATCAGTACAGCAGCCAGACACTGAATCTGGACGCACAGTGACCTCCCTCCCTCCAGAACTGGGGGTACCCTCACAAGGCCACTCTGCATGGCATAAACATTAGTGAATGCATGCACACATTGAGCTTCGTAGTCTCCATGATTATCACACAGAAGAATGATGATTCAACACAAATGCATCGACAGCACTGTGTAAATCATAAATTGTACAGGGCATTGATGTGGCATATCCACTAATCAGTGTGCAGCAACTGTAGCATGTAAGTTGGCTGATGGACACACTTTGGAAGGGCAGCCACTGAACCTACTCTGTGGGGCACACTGACTATGACTACAGGGGCACCCTGAAATTACATCACAAGCGGACACTGTCCAACCAGCTACAAGGTAAACAACCGTTGGTCATGTCTGCCCCAAAAAGTAGCACATCCCACTCACACATACAAGTATAGGCCTAGGACTGAGTCATAATGCAAAACACACACTCCCACCACCTGCAAACATCTTGTCTGTCAGTGTTTGTCTGCACCACACATCCAAAATAACATACAGCTGCATCATGAATACACGTCTGACACCACCCTGCCCTACTGCTCCCTACATGGTGACTTACCACGACATTGGGGCCACCAAACAGCCGTGGGTACTGTGCCAGCACCTCGTTCACAAGGACATCCAGCTCCTCACTCGTGAATGGACTGGCACGGATCTTATCTGTTCTTGACATCCCTGTGGATATGGCAGACCTGTGGCGGAAGTGAGTTGTGAGGTGTCCCAGGCAGCAGGCTCTGTGAGCAGCAGGAGAGGGTCCCAGGCAGCAGGCTCTGTGAGCAGCAGGAGAGGGTCTCAGGCAGCAGCAGGAGAGGGTCCCAGGCAGCAGGCTCTGTGAGCAGCAGGAGAGGGTCCCAGGCAGCAGGCTCTGTGAGCAGCAGGAGAGGGTCTCAGGCAGCAGCAGGAGAGGGTCCCGGGCAGCAGGCTCTGTGAGCAGCAGGAGAGGATCCCAGGCAGCAGGCTCTGTGAGCAGCAGGAGAGGGTCTCAGGCAGCAGCAGGAGAGGGTCCCAGGCAGCAGGCTCTGTGAGCAGTGGGAATGTGTGGCTCACTCCCACAGATTTATAGGCCCATGGGGTCGTTAGGAAGCTGATAAGGTGCTACAATTGGTTGTCTGGGTCAGCCTTATTCAAAAGCATCCAATGACCGGCTCCGCGGCGGCGGAGCGCCGCTTCCGCATTATTCAAATCTGCATCATGCCACATTGAACACCCATGCCATTGGCTGTATGCAATGCACCATGGCGGTGACGCACCGCGGGTGTCCGGGGTGCGCTACCGCGATGGTGCATCATTCAAAAGCATCCAATGACCGGCTCCGCGGCGGCGGCGCGCCGCTTCCGCATTTTTCAAATCTGCATCATGCCACATTGAACACCCATGCCATTGGCTGTATGCAATGCACCATGGCGGTGACGCACCGCGGGTGTCCGGGGTGCGCTACCGCGATGGTGCATCATTCAAAAGCATCCAATGACCGGCTCCGCGGCGGCGGCGCGCCGCTTCCGCATTTTTCAAATCTGCATCATGCCACATTGAACACCCATGCCATTGGCTGTATGCAATGCACCACGGCGGTGACGCTCCGCTGGGGACCGGCGGTAGGTACCGCGACTGATGCGGCGGAGCCTAGCCAGCGGCATGGACACCAGTCCATGTGCCAATGGCTACCTTGGCTGGGTAGATGGTGGTGCTGGGGTCACACCGCCGGGGACCGGCGGTAGGTACCGCGACTGATGCGGCAGAGCCTAGCCAGCGGCATGGACACCAGTCCATGTGCCAATGGCTACCTTGGCTGGGTAGATGGTGGTGCTGGGGTCACACCGCCGGGGACCGGCGGTAGGTACCGCGACTGATGCGGCGGAGCCTAGCCAGCGGCATGGACACCAGTCCATGTGCCAATGGCTACCTTGGCTGGGTAGATGGTGGTGCTGGGGTCACACCGCCGGGGACCGGCGGTAGGTACCGCGACTGATGCGGCGGAGCCTAGCCAGCGGCATGGACACCAGTCCATGTGCCAATGGCTACCTTGGCTGGGTAGATGGTGGTGCTGGGGTCACACCGCCGGGGACTGGCGCTAGGTTATGGCATTTTCGTACACATTGCTGTGTATGTCAATCATGGACAATGTATAAGTGCCATGCAGCTACATGGTGTAGGGCACATCATTGTACACACGATGCCACAGAGCCATTGCATCCACAGGAGGACGCACGTTCAGTCTGAGCCACTTTAGCATGTGTTTGTGCCATTTTAGTAAGGCTTTTGATGGGTGATGATTGCCAGACGTCATGCTCTACATAGATGTAGTGAGGTTTAATGTGTTGTTGCTCAGTGCAGACCTTGACCGGGCTGGGGGCACTGCATTGTATCGTACCTGACTTGTGCATTCAGAACTGATCATGCACACAACCAGAAGTGTCCCTGCTATTGTGATCATTGTGTTGATGAATGCTTCCACAATGTACATGATGCATTGAGGTCTGGCAGGTACGGCAGATGGGTATGACAGACATGTTAAGTCACATTAGATTTGTGGCTCTTGTAGCTCCATGTCTGCGCATGTCACTAGTTCAATCATTGTATCCACATTATTGTCACTTGGGTATTGTCACTGGAGAGGCCTGCCCTCTGTGTGTAGCTATTGGGCAGCCATGTAACCAGATGTGCCATGCATCTTTCTGGCCATTGTTTTTTACCCATTACATAATTGATGTTTTGTGCTATGGCCATCTCATGATGCTTGTCATTGACCTATTGTTTTTAATCCTAAACTAGGAGGAGGCCAAATTTCCTACGTCAGGTGATTGTGCTTGAGGACATGGAGAATGAGGCAATCATCAGGAAATTCCGGTTGGACAGACCGACATTGAAGATCTTGTGTGATCTATTGGAGCCCCACCTGCAGCCTCGCCGTCACTATCCTACGGCATTCACACCCGCCCACAAGGTAATGGCAGCACTACACTTCTTTGCGACTGGTTCCTTCCAGGAGACCGTGGCTAACGCTGGGGGAATGTCGCAGCCCATGTTCAGCATGGTGCTGAGGGATGTACTCGAGGCCATGATGATCTATCGGAATCGCTACATCCATTTCCCCCGGGGACGTGAATTGGCTGCCGTTAAGGGGGACTTCTATCCACTTGGGCACATCCCACATGTAGTCGGTGCGATCGATTGCACCCATGTGGCTCTGGTGGCACCGCAGGCGACGGAGCACATTTATCGAAACCGGAAACACTACCACTCCATGAATGTGCAGGTGGTGTGCCTTGCAGACATGACAATTTCACATGTGTGTGCTACGTATCCCGGTTCGGCACATGACTCTTTCATCATGAGGAACAGCATGGTGCCACGGATGATGGAGAATCTGCATCCCGAACGTGCCTGGATTGTGGGTGAGTTACACAACTGCTATCACGTGCTGTGTGTCACTGCCTTTACTGTGGCCGTACAACATTGCAATGTGTGTTTTTTATTCACAGGGGACTCTGCTTATCCCAGTAGGCCATGGCTGTTGAGCCCACTCCGTAATCCCCAGACACCTGCAGAGATCCGCTACAATGAGGCCCATGGCAGGACACGACGGGTAATTGAACGTACTTTTGGGCTGCTGAAGGCAAGGTTCCGGTGCCTTGACAGGACTGGAGGCGCACTTGCATACTCGCCTGGGAAGGTGTGCAAGATCGTTGTGGCATGCTGTATGCTACACAACCTGGTCATCCACAAGGGGGTCCCCCTGCTCCTGGACGACGGTGAGGAACCAAGGCCACAACCTGCTCAGGGACCTGAATCCAGTGATGAGGAGAGTGGAGAGGAGGAAGGAGTTGACCAACGGCAGCAGCTAATCCAACGCTACTTCACTTGAAGGTGTGTGACGAGTTACAACGTCTACATAGTCTAGTGTGTTAGCTTATGTTGTGAATGGTTATGCGCAGATGTTCCCAATAGCCACATGTTCTGTCACCTATGTATGGTATTGTTGGAATGGACGTTACGTCCGGAGATGTATTATGGACGGCATTACAGCATTTCAGATAGACACTGTGTAGGGTACCTGTGATAATTAGGATATTTGTGGATCAGTGATCTGTGTGTGTTGCCACGATGAGACCAGTGACTGTAGTTCTGTTGTGTCTCCCTAGGTTCTCCAGCGTGTTCCTGCCCTGCATACTGTACATCATGTTTACATATCATGGACATTATCATCATTGTAAATAATGCACTAAAGAATTCACTACACAAAATCTGGATTGTAAGGTATTTTATTTACGGGGTGGACATGTGAATTGTGCGTGAATATTTACAGGAAGGTGGGGAATGAGCAGTGAGTTGACAGTCATGGTCGCTGAGATGCAAGAGTAGACACCACATGAATGTGGTGACCCAGTCCAACAGACAGGTGCCATTGCCAAGGCAATGTGGGGAAAGATAGTCCAAAAGAGTCAATGCAGTTGGGGAGAGGGTTGTCTTCAAGGCTGGCTCCGTGACTGGCGTGTGGCAGGTGCTTGGCTTCCAGAGACTCCCAGGCTCTTCTTCGGACGCCCCCTAGATCTTTTTGGCGGTGGGGGGCCTGCTGAATGGCCAGCGGCGTCAGAGGACTCGCCCCTCTCTGTTGGCGCAGGGGAGGATGGTGGACTGTCATCCTGCTGCACAACAGGAGGGGATGGCGGTGATGGTTGGGACACAGGCCTGTCCCTCTGCAACGCCACTTGCTGGCCCATGAGGTCCACCATCTGTCCCAGGTGGTTATTGATGGACCTCATCAGCAGGATGAGCTCCCTGAAAAATTCATCCGACCGGCCACTTTGTCCCTGGACCTCTTGGTAGGCATCCACAACTCTGGTGAAGTGGTCCAGGGATGGTGTCCACTCCTCCCGAGGTCTGGTGTTGGCCCTGGCCCTCCCACCTGCTCTGCTGCCACGGACCTCTTCCCTCGCCACTGGTGCGCCACGCACTGGCTCCCTGCCCTCCACAGTTGTTGGTGTGGGCTGGTCATCCCTAGGGACAGGGAGGGTGCTGCAGGTGGTACTGGTGGTAGTGGTGGTGTTGGTGGCAGTGGCTGCGGTGGTGGTTGCGGTGGAGGCAGAGGCCGTGACAGCAGGGGTCTGCTGCGTTGTCGTTGCAGCAGAGGTGGTGGTGGGGAGGATGGGGGCCTGGGACCTCTGGGTGTGTGGAACACCGGATGGGCCGGCCTGGAGATCATCGTCCAAACTGTCCTGGGAGTCTGCATCTGTGAGTCCATGTGCCGGAGGTGGAGACTGGCTCTGCAGGTCGTTGGTGTTGTCCCCAGCAGTGAGTTCTTCATCACCTGTGGAGTAGATGGGGAGTGGTCAGTGTTTGTGTCATCTGTGTATCATCAGCTGTCTGTACACTAGTGCATTGTGCTGTCATCAGTTGTACAAATCATGGCAACATCGTGTTACATTACATAGTGGATAGTTAGATCATGGTGTCCTAAAGGTTGATTGTCTATGCATTTTGTACAATAGTAAATAGATTAATACACACACACTTCATGAAGATAAACGGTAGTTACATACCTGTAAGGTGAGCGTGCAGGGTATAATGGCTGACACTTTCTCCTGGGTGGGGGAGGCCTCCATGCTGCTGGGCTGTGGGCCAGGGGGCATGCTGGGAGTAGTGGTACAGGCCTCACCCCCACAAACACCCTCCAAGTGAAGATGGCTACCTACCTGTAAGTTTGTTTGTTACACAGTGCAATGGCTGACACTTGCTCCTGGGTGGGGGAAGCCTCCATGCTGCTGGCCTGTGGGCCAGGGGGCATGCTGGGAGTAGTGGTACAGGCCTCACCCCCACAAACACCCTCCAAGTGAAGATGGCTACCTACCTGTAAGTTTGTTTGTTAAACAGTGCAATGGCTGACACTTGCTCCTGGGTGGGGGAGGCCTCCATGCTGCTGGGCTGTGGGCCAGGGGGCATGCTGGGAGTAGTGGTACAGGCCTCACCCCCACAAACACCCTCCAAGTGAAGATGGCTACCTACCTGTAAGTTTGTTTGTTACACAGTGCAATGGCTGACACTTGCTCCTGGGTGGGGGAAGCCTCCATGCTGCTGGCCTGTGGGCCAGGGGGCATGCTGGGAGTAGTGGTACAGGCCTCACCCCCACAAACACCCTCCAAGTGAAGATGGCTACCTACCTGTAAGTTTGTTTGTTAAACAGTGCAATGGCTGACACTTGCTCCTGGGTGGGGGAGGCCTCCATGCTGCTGGGCTGTGGGCCAGGGGGCATGCTGGGAGTAGTGGTACAGGCCTCACCCCCACAAACACCCTCCAAGTGAAGATGGCTACCTACCTGTAAGTTTGTTTGTTAAACAGTGCAATGGCTGACACTTGCTCCTGGGTGGGGGAGGCCTCCATGCTGCTGGGCTGTGGGCCAGGGGGCATGCTGGGAGTAGTGGTACAGGCCTCACCCCCACAAACACCCTCCAAGTGAAGATGGCTACCTACCTGTAAGTTTGTTTGTTACACAGTGCAATGGCTGACACTTGCTCCTGGGTGGGGGAAGCCTCCATGCTGCTGGCCTGTGGGCCAGGGGGCATGCTGGGAGTAGTGGTACAGGCCTCACCCCCACAAACACCCTCCAAGTGAAGATGGCTACCTACCTGTAAGTTTGTTTGTTAAACAGTGCAATGGCTGACACTTGCTCCTGGGTGGGGGAGGCCTCCATGCTGCTGGGCTGTGGGCCAGGGGGCATGCTGGGAGTATTGGTACAGGCCTCACCCCCACAAACACCCTCCAAGTGAAGATGGCTACCTACCTGTAAGTTTGTTTGTTAAACAGTGCAATGGCTGACACTTGCTCCTGGGTGGGGGAGGCCTCCATGCTGCTGGGCTGTGGGCCAGGGGGCATGCTGGGAGTAGTGGTACAGGCCTCACCCCCACAAACACCCTCCAAGTGAAGATGGCTACCTACCTGTAAGTTTGTTTGTTAAACAGTGCAATGGCTGACACTTGCTCCTGGGTGGAGGAGGCCTCCATGCTGCTGAGCTGTGGGACAGGGGCTATGGTGGGAGTTGTTGTACTGACATTCCGGCCCCATACAGGCATCCTCAGCAGCATGGGTGGCTACATGTTGGTTAGGGATGGACAGTGTATTGGTGGTTGGGTATTGCAAGGAGGTAAAAGTCAATGTGGTCTTTAACATATGTCTGTACTTACCAGCCTCCGCTCCCCCGGCTACTCCTGTGTAACTCTCAGGTAGCAGGATAGCAAGCACCTTCTCCTCCCATGGTGTGAATGTCTTCAGTGGGATGGGAGGGCCACTGCCAGTCACGTTTGCCAGATTCCAGTTCTTGCTCCTCTTCTCCTTGACAACCCTCTTGAGATCATGCCACCGCTTCATGATCTCCTTCTTGGATCTTGGGGTGGCCCCAACTGCATTCACCCTTTGGACAATCCTTTCCCACATTTGTGTCCTGGTGGCTAATGGTGTCTGTTGGACTAGGTTCCCAAATAGTTGTGGTTCTACTCTCACAATCTCGTTGACCATGACTGTCAACTCACTCTCTGTGAATTTTGGCATTTTTTGTGATGTCATGGTGTGGGGGTGTTGAGGTGTTTGTGGGTGCAGGGGTGTGTGGGTGCAAGGGTGTGGTGATGAGGTGTGTTCTGTGCTGGGGGTTTGATTGTGATGGTGTGATGGTGGTGTTGATGGTGGTGGTGGGTGGGTGGGTGTTGTGTGCGATTTTGCCTCTCCTCTCAGATGTGGTGTGTGGCCTTCTGTTCTGGGAAGATGCAAAGGATTGTGGTGAGTGGAGGGTGTGGATTTGTACTCAGCTGTGTGGGTGTGTCCTATTGGATAGTGGTTGTCAGGTGTGTTGTGGGTGTGGTTATGTAGTATTGTGTATTTATTTGCCATTTCTGTATCTGTGTGTGTGTGTTGTATGTATTTGTGGCTGGGCTACTTTGTTTATGTAGTATTTTGCATTGCTGCTGTGCTTTGACATCGACCGCCATGGATTTCGTGTTCGTCCGCTGCGGTGACTTTGCTGGTGCTTGTCCGTCATTTATCCCATGCAATCCTGCCTTCGACCGCGGCGGTCGGTGCCTGCCGTTCCGCCCGCGCCACCCTCGGGGATATCGTAATTTCCTGTGCAGTGTCTCCGCTTTCCCTGTGAGCGGTTTTGTATTTCCAGCTGCTTTTCCGACCGCCGCGGTCGGAGTTTTGTCATCACCGCACACGTCGGGCGGTTTCTTTTTCACCGCTACCGCCGCGGTCGGTCTCCAGTGGCGGTCGATCCTAATTTGTCTGCCGGTTGCACCGCCTCCATGGCGGGCGGTTGTTTCCCGCATCCATGGCGGGCGGGGTGGTTTTCCGCCCGCTATCCTAATGGGGCCCTAAGAGAACAAAAAACCAAGTGCACAAACTGCAAAAAATACAGGTCAATTAGATCGGCAGAACCCGCCTTCTCACGCAGATGCTAAATAAAGTCTTCATTTATAGTATAGGCCATAGCTTGTAGTTGTAGTAGGTAATGGCCATTAATGTGCAACAGCAGTGCTCTTCTTTGAAAATGATCACAAAAGGCATTCAATGACATGTCTTAATGGGAGGACTTTGATAGACAGGTCATAAAAGATACACATGTTAAAACATAATTTAAAATCATACACATCTCAGCAAATAAAAAAATTTGAAAATTCATCCCTAAAGTTTGCCTTGTTAGCCCAAAGGACTATGGGCCATATGTATTAAGTAAATTTGCATTCGCAAACGCTGAAATTCGCAGAATTTCGGAGTTTGCGAATGCGAATTTTCCAAATGGTATGTATGAAGGAAAATCTGGTGCAAAACAAGGAAGTGCAAAATTTGCGATTCCTTATTTTGCAATTGCATTTAAGGAATCGCAAATTTTGCGATTCCTTAAATGCAATGTATGAAGCAAAAAAAATGCAAATTGTCTATAAGAAATCGCAAATTACCACCAACTTGAAGTTGGTGGTAATTTGCGAATTGCTTGAAAAATGCACATTTTTGCTTTTTTGAAAGTGCCATGTGACGCACATACATGCACTTAGGGCATGTATGTGCGGCACATGTGCACCCATGCTTATTTCAGGGGTGCAACAGGGTGTCTTTTGGAGACCCCTGCACACTTGAAATTATTCTCAATTTGCGATTCTCAAATTGAAAATCGCAAATTGAGAATAACTTCCCATTCATTCCTATGGGCCTCCTGGCCCATAGAAATGAATGGGAAAGTATACCTTAATTGCGATTCACAATTTTCTAATCGCAATTAAGGAATACTAAGAATTCGCACAAAAATTGTGAATTTGTACATATATCCCAATTTGCGATTCTGAAATAGTGATTTCTAAAAATCGCTATTTCAGAATCGCAAATCAGGTTGATGATATATATGGCCCTTTGAGCTTTATATATAGAAGTGTGGCATTGTACATTTTGGGCATAGTATACCCTTAAAGTGAATAATCTTCCAAAAGCTATTTTTACTCTGCAGCTAAAGTTACATTTTGCAGGAACGTTTGCCAGGAGGATTCCTATCTTTACTAAAGAAAACATTAGAACAAGCAGTGGCAAAGCCAATCGATCTGGCATTTGCTCCCAGCATTTTGCATTAGTACGTTTTTGTTTTGTTTTATTTTCTTATGGTTTTTACAAAACTGTACTGCTGGGCAAGCTCCTGGTCCCTCCTCAATCGAAGCAAACTGGCTAAAGACAAAAGTATTTTTTGGTCTCAAAAGCACACATTTTCACAGTAGTCACAGTTTCTTAATGAAACTACATTGTGTGTGGAAATGGCAAGATGGCGGACTGCAAGTCCGAGTGAGGAGACGCTAGTGCAGGCTCTCGTGTGGCTCGCTCAGAGTTATTGGTGTTCCTTACTGAACGTGCCCGAAAAGGAAGGCGATGTTGATGCTGTAGCAGCGGGAGCTTAATTACGGAATTAACTATCCATTTTCACGGAAAGATTGGGCTCTCTAGGTGGTGTTGGAGAAGAGAGTGCTTCGTTCCTTCTCTCCGATTACGGGAGGGAAAAAAAAAAGCCGTCTGAAGGGGTGACGGTGCTCTGCGTCGGCAACAGTAAGGACGTCGGCAACAGTAAGGACGTTTTTGCCAAACCTGATTATGCGCCTGGACCCGTGGAGAAAATACATTCGAACCCTTCGTTCGGCGTGTGGGCGCTTGACTCCCATTTCATCAGTGTCAGTGTCAGCTGCTAACTGGAATACCATAAGAGAAGGAGAAGGAGTAGGGAGCGAGTCAAAATCCTTCTCAGCACGTCGATACCGGGAATCAAAGGAACAACACGGGCTTGACAGCAGCATTGTTTCAGTGTCTCGGCTTTCCTCGGCTACAATGGCGCCAAAAAATCCGGCAGGAACCTTACGGCAGCAGAAACTTAATACAAGAGCTGACACAGCAACAGCAGCAGCAAGTCAAGATACAATTCATACGGCGGCAGTGATAGTTGGTAACACTCAGCCTGCTACAAATGTGAGTACAACCCCAAACTCAAGTGCAAGTAATGAAACCAGTTCAGCTGTTTTAAATGCGGCCAAGGGGTTACATCAAGCTACTCCACAATTAAATAACGCTAACGCAACTAATGCAACTACAATAAGTAGTACAGCTGAAAATGCCGAAAACGCAATGACTTCTGGTAGTTGTAGGACAGGAGCAATACCGAAAATTCCTGGCATGTTTAGGAGAAAATCTGTTAATCCTGACGTAATCCAGAAATTTCTAGATAAACAAGTAGAGGCAGAAGATCCTGCTAAGGGTGAGTCTAGTGGCGGCGAAAAAAATAAAGATCTAAGCCAAAAGCTAGCAATTCCAGCTGATACTCGAGGAGACGATACAGAGTCCTTGGATTCAGCAGGTAACTTCTACTCTATGACTGATTTATCCCAAGCACTGGACTCTGATAATATAGATGGGATGTTACCGAATACTGAGTTACTGCAGGAGGGTGTGGGTCAAGATGATCTTAGCATTTCTGAAGGTTCAGATTCAGATCCAGAGGAGTCCCCGAATAGACAGGAGTGGGGGCGAGAGGAGGAAATCGAGGACTTTGATGCTAACTTAGTGAAAGAGTCAAATGCTATCATTCTCAGTGAAGGTAGCCAGTGGCTAAATTAGTCAGACCTTCAGCCTTCAGCCTTATGCTGTAGTTGATGGAAGAACAATGCAAATGAGACAATAATAGCCAGTGAATGAAGAGGGCTGGTTTTTGTACTCTATAATTAAGTGTATTATACATAGAATTTTATTAAAGCATAAACATTCTTGGCTAACACCAGACCTAACAATTAATAAGAGTTATTTTTAAATACGTTTCCACAATCTAATTCAATGGTAAAAGCAGATGCTTGATAACTTTAGTGGAAAAGTGTCAGTAATCCGCAGAGTACTCAACGTTTGAAGATGGCTATTAAAATATATGTGAGGCATATTTATTTTTTATGTATTTATTTAGGAAGTTTTCTATAGCGCTGTCAAGACCCGGAGGTAGCAGAGCGCTTTACAGTAATAGAATGACAAAAATCTGTATAAACATATACATTACATAAACATGAACATGAACATAACATATGTAAGGTATAAGCATTCAATGAGTGACATTGTAAGCGGAACATGGGTGAGTTGCCGAGCTTCTTTGGTTATGGGATTCACTGTAGTCACATAGCTCAGGGGTTGCTTGCAACAGGGTTGCAGGTCATATACCATTAAGGCTAGGGCGGACCAGCCTTTGGCAGCTGTGGTACAAAAGGAACTAGCCAGCCTGGGACTAGGGTGGACTTCTGACTCATGACAGGTACCCCCTTGGTAGCTTGGCACGAGCAGACAGGCTTATCTCAGAGGCAGTTTGTAAAGCATTTGTGAACACATACAGTAATACAGTGAAAACACTACAAATGGGCACCACACCAGTTTAGAAAATAAGTATTCTTTACTAGACTTAACACAAGACCAAACAACAAAAATCCACAGTACACCATAAAGAATATGACTTTAAAATAGCAGAAATAGATTAATTCAATGTAGATGGTAAATGCAACACTTTGCTCTCAAAGTTAATTTAGACAACGATGGGGGTGCACAACTTACAAAGTCCAATACACCAAAGATGTATTAGAAAAAGTCACTTCTTTATTAGAAAAATATTTCAGTTTTTAAAACCAGTTTAATTGAAGTATCAGCCGCTGATACTTCGATTGAACTGGTTTTAAAAACTGAAATATTTTGTCTAAATTATCTTCTGATCTGGAGCACAGTTACGCCACTCAATAGCTGGCGTAGGGGTTGTTTGCACGACCGCTTGAAATATTTATTGGAACTGGTGTGAGGTGCGGCATTGAGGGCCCGCTGTTGCTTTTTACTTTACTCTCAATGTACCTTGGATGCATCACACAATACAAACAAAAGGGTTGCAGGGAAGGTGATGCGTCGGTTCCTTGCTTTTGGGGGAGGTGATGCGTTGGTTCCTTACTGCAGCTCAGGGGAGGTGATGCATTGGTTCCTTACCGGAGGGGAGGAGATGCGTCGGTTCCTACTGCTTCCTGGTGCGATGCGACAAGACGGCGCCCGATGCGATGCGACGATCCGGTGTGATGCAACAAAATGGCGTCTTTGATGCGATTCAACAACTTGACGGGCGTGCAACTTAATCGATGGTTTATTGAGCTGCGACAGGCCCTGCGACACGCTTGTTCGGCGATGGGACACGTCTTGGCAATGCGCCAGCAAACAGCTGCGGCAGAGATGCTTCTTCGGTGATGTGACTGAAACAGCTGCGGCAGCGACACGCTTCTTCCTCGTTGCATCGTGCTTCCAGCACCCAGCGACAAGCAGTCTCCAGAGGGCCCAAAACAACATTACTGCAGGTAGAATTCCCAGCAAGAAAATTCAGGAGGAGCTGGTGGTGAAGTATTTGTGTTCCTGAGACTTCAGAACAGGAGACAAGCTCAGCTTCAAGCCCTTGGAGATCTTCCTCAAGATGGTTGAAGTACACACAAAGTCCCTTTACTCCTTTCCTTGGCAATAAAGTAACCACTGCAGGCCAACCCCAAACAGTCACTATCTCAGGGGCAGTCTCCTCCTTCAGCTTCCTTGATTCTTCTCCTTGGAAATGGTTTGTATTGATTCCCAGAAGTGATCTAAAGTTCCGGGGTCTGAGCCCCAATATTTATACTGTAAAATCCTTTGTTCTTTGGAGGCAGGGAGTGTCTGTACCTATTCCAAACTGGTTCTATCCTCCTGGGTGCAGCTTCCTGGCAGGAGGTGGAGACAGCATTGTTTGAGAGTAGTCCTGGCCCAGGTAGCTGAAAGGAAATCTCCTCCCCTACTCTCTATTCTATGAGGGCTAAGGTTAGTGAAAGGACATCTCCGCCCCCTACTCTCTATTCTATGAGGGCTCAGGTCAGTGAAAGGAAATTTCCACCCCTTCTCGCTATTCAGTGCAGGTCCTATTCAGCCCAGCCCTGACCCATCAGACTACTGAAGCCAAGGCCCTCTCCAGCTCCCTGTCACACACAAACCAGACATGGAATACACATACCTAGCAGAGGCATGCTGGATGGTTAGGCAAGAAAATACCTACTTCTAAAAGTGTTATTTTCAAACACAGAATGTAAGAATCACCCTCACTAAAAGATGTATTTTAACATTCTCAGTTCAGGCATACTAAACTCAAATGTCTACCTTGTTCCCTGGGTCAGTTAGGATTATTAGATGTTATAATCAAACTGCCCATTCTGGTAGCCTTGCAATAGTGAAAAACGAAATTGGATGCAATTCACTATCAGGACATGCCACACACATCAGGACATGTCCCGCCTTTTACATACAATGCACCCTGCCCATGGGGGTACCTTGGGCCTACCTTAGGGGTGACTAACATGTAGAAAGTGAAGGTTTAGGGACTGGCAAGTGTGTGCAGTGGCCAAGTCGACATGGCAGTCCCAGACTGCACCCAGGCTCTGCAATGGCAGGCCTGAGCCACACTTTTCAAGCTGTTTTTGTGGGTGGCACAAATAGTGCTGCAAGTCCACCAGCAGCATTTGATTTACAGGCCCTGGGCACACATGGTGCACTATACTAGGATCTGACAAGTAAATCAAATAAGCCAATCATGGAGTCACTAATCCATTACAACAATTCACAATAGGGAGTACTTGAATTTTGGCACTGAACAGCAGCAGCAAAGTGCCCAAAGCATTTAGACCTGCACAAATATAGCAAAAATACAGGAGGCAACAACAAAAAATGGAGGAGAGACCCATGCCAATGGTGCAAGGTCTAACACTACCCCTCTGGTGTTTGACCCTCTCTGGCATTTCCTCCTTTGTACAGACAGGGACACACTTTTGGCAATGAAGTTATTTGTCGTCAGAACATTTGTAGCACCTGACCGTTTGCCATGGATTCTGATTCCAAGCCATCACAGGCTATGGCAGAGGCAATTTTGGACATCCAATTGGATCTAAGTACCACTAACAGTGATATGGCTTATCTGTTAAACCAGTTATATAAAGTTTTCCAACACCCAGGATAAACAAGTATGCCTCTCCCGCTCACGCCATTGGGGAATCTCAGTGCAATTCTATAAAGACACACCTTGTGTTCAGGAGCTGAGAGGTGTAATACCTATCACCCCCAGTTGAGTAATCTAAGTTTTACAGAATCAACAATCTTCATATGTTTTATGTTTTTATCAGTAGATAAATGCCAAAATAAAAATATTTCCATATTCTGGAATGTCAGGAGAATAAAATTCATGCAGCATTACATGTGAAAACAATAAAAGCTACACATTGTTGAAATGAACATAAACATCTTGAACACGTCACGTGAAAACACCTACACAATTTGAGGGTAAAATATTGCATGTAAAAATTAGTAAGCCTTAAATTGACAAAATTCGAAATTCCCCCCCGAAATTCTCCCTTGGGCGCTACACAACAGAAGCTATAAGCCAATGTGTCTTTAAACGTAGAAGCCAAGCAAGAGGAACAACTTGGGTTAAAAATCTGGTCACCAATTCAGAAATGGACTGAGGAAGTAATGATATAGCGAATTTTATATATTGCGTATTTTTGTATGTTCCAGTTCTTCTTTATTTTGTATTGGATTGTATTATGTTCCTTTTCTCTATACATTGTATAATATCTAGTCGAATCTCTTTTCAAGAAGGAATCATGTCATAATCTGTGTAAACTTGCAACGCAAATATCAATTAAAAAAAAAAAAAAAAAAAAAGAAGAAGCCAAGCAAGAGAACTGATTTTAGTCATTCATCCACACAGGAAGTGACCATTGGGTTTCCTTTCATCCATCTGCACAGAATTAACATCACTAGATTTCCCATCATCTATCTGCATCGTAAGTGACATCACTGGTTTCCCATTCAAATTATCACTAAAAGAAGAAGCCAAGCAAGAGAGCTCATTTACAACCAAAACCATCTTTAAAAGAAAAAGTCAAGCAAGAGGACTCCATTTTCCATTACCCATCTACACAGTAAGCAACATCACTAGATTTTCCATCATTCCTCTGTACACGATGTAAGAACTGGCTTTCCCATAATCCATCTGCAAAGGAAGTGACATAATTGATTTCCCACCCACTGTACCCTGCATTCTTCCCTCCTCCCAAGACTTCTTTAATGGGGGCTACATGGTGCACAGCATGTTCACCACTGGGGCTGCTGTCACACCAAGGACAATCCCATCTTTGGAACATGCTTTGTGCCAGGACCCCGGTTATCTCCCTATCCACCACTACCCTGTGAGTGCATCCTCCATGCTCTTAACCCCAGCCGCCCCTAACTACACTGCTGCCACACGGCACCATGCAACACAGAAGCATCATTCATATACTCCTCCTGCAAGTTCCCATGTACTCTCACACACCCTACACTCACCACTCCCACACCAACAGCATTCAGCACCCCACTCAGTGCACCTACACAATTCAGCCACCCGCTCCTGTTCACAAAGACCAAACAACATGCCACACTCGCATGCATGCTCCTCAACACCTGCCCACTCACCAAGCATGCCACAGTAATATGAAACCTACTGCACTATCATGCTGTGGGCCTGCACTTTCTCACAGAAACATGGCTACCTCCAAGCTCAGTACCTGACATTGCTGTAGCCCTCCCTGCCAACTACAAGATCACCAGGCAAGACCATCAGCTGCATCACCTACATGGACACCCCCACCAGCTACATGAAACACCTCCCATTCAGGATACGCATCACATCCAACTTATCCCTGGGTGGAATCCTTGTCTACAGAACACCAGGATCCCACACCAATCTTGCCAGTGACATTAGACAATTCATCGCACCCCTCGCCATCAATGCCAGCACTTTCATCCTCCTCTCCTCCCTAAACTTTCACCTTGAAGAGCATATCAATCCAGACTCTACAGTCCTTCTAGAAAACCTCAGAAACGTTGACCTCACCCAGCACGTTACCAAACCCACTCATACCACCGGACACCTTTGGACTTGATATTCTCCTCAATCAGCAACATCACAGTCGATAAGCCAGCAACTGTGTCCTGGAAAGACCATGCCCTTGTCAATTTTAGCATACCCATTCTGCACCACAACAGACCTACCACCACTGGATCCACCAGCCACAGCTAGAAAAGCATCTCAGAAGAGGAGTGGGCTTCCGCCCTTTCCAAGCATGCCAGCCACAAAGTCATCAAGAACCTCAAGAGCTGCATCACTGCATCCGCAGACAACCTGGCTCTCCTCAAACCTGATCCAATGGCAAGAGCCTGACCATGGGCCAGCTGGTACACGGATGAACCCAGGCTGAAGAAAGCCACTGCAAGTACCTGGAGCTCAAATGGAGAATGAGTGAAGGCATCACAGATAAATACATCTTCAAACCCACCCTAAGTTGCTATCACCAGCAGATACGGAAAACCAAGTGCACAGAATATGCTATGTAGATCACATTGAAACCAACACTAACAGCAGTAAGGAAATCTTTACCATTATCAAAGATTTCTCCACGTCTCCTGCTGCTTCCTTCAACATTACCCTCACTGGACCTTTTCAACAAGGTCTTGGAATTCTCCGTAACTAAAGTACCTCCATATACAGTAACTTTGACCCTCAACCATATCCTAACACCATTGCAACTCAACTTCCCATTAGAGCCAATGAACTAAACCAGAGCTTGTGGCCTGCCGTCACCATCATCAAAATCCCAGCTACCATAAAGACCATCCACTCGGGGGCTCCATCTGACCTGTGCCCCTACAATGCCCATTGATCAATGAAGCACTAACACCCATCCCCAATGCCTCCATATACTCAGCCACATTTCAGGACACCTGCCACCATCATGCTCCTTCTCAAGAATGAATTCGCTAACCTAAACTTGCTTTCCAACTACAGACCCACCTTTTTTTCCTTCTAGCATAGCTGGCAAAGTTCTTAGTGAAATTAATGAACCAGTGCTTTCACGACCACCTTTGCGACAACCAGCTCCTTGATGCCACGCAGTCTGGATTCAGGCCCTACCACAGTACAGAACCAGCACTCATCCCTGCCACAGATGACATCAGCATGATCCTTGACAGAGGAGACACTATAGCCCTCATTCTCCTTGGACATCTATGTAGCATATGACACAGTCTCAAACCCTATCCTTACCAGATGCCTGCATGAGATTGGCATTCAAGGACCTGCTCTCCACCTCTTCCGCTTCTTCTTAATTTATAGAACACAAGTTGTCAACCTGGCACCTTACCACTCAGAAGTTCACAGACACAACCGTGGAGTGCCTCAAGGTTCATTGCTCAGCCTCACACTTTTCAATACATACATGATTCTTGAAATGGCTCCCAAGCAACACTGAAAAAAATGTCACTCACGGCCTAGTCACCAGCAAGTTGGACTATAGGAACAACCTTTACCTTGGGATCATCAAGCATCTCACAGATTACAAACCATGCATAAATCAGCAGCCAAACCCATCCTAAACCTGCCACACAGGAGGCACATCACATCACACCTTCGGGAACTCCACTGGCTCCCGAACACAAAGAAGTTCAAATCAAACTCCTCACAGACTTATTCAAGGTGTTACACAACATAGGCCCCACCTACCTGAACAGTCAAATCTCCTTCCACCAACTACCCAGACATCTCTGTTCTACAGGACTACTACCCGCACACATCCTACTCAAACACAGAACCAGATCAGGAGATTGGCATTTTCTTAAATAGCTTCTAAAGCATGGAACAGTCTCCCATTCCACACAGAGCCTACTCCTCTCTTCTTGAATTCTGCAAGAAGCTGAAAACCTTACTATTCAATTATCCAACCTGCCATAAGCAGGATTAGGCACACACACATACTCTGTGCCAGGATACTCTCCTGGGTAATAGTGTGCTTCGCAGATGCACATAAAATAGCATAACATGACTTAGCATAGCGTAGCATGGCATAACATACCATACCGTAACACAGCATAACATAACAACATAACTGTTAGAAATTGGGCTGTAGGTTAAAGGGGCTGAACCACAAAATTCACTAAATTGACCTGTGCTTAACCCTCTGGCAGAGTCGCACAAAAGTAGGCAAGCTAAACTTAGAGGCAATGTGTTAAGTGTTTATGCAGCACTTAGAAAGTAATAAAGTGAAAACAAAAAACAAGAAAAAGTCCACCATTTAGAAAAATAGGTACAATTTGATCAATTCTTTGAGACCAAAATAACAAAAATCCATTCAGTAGAACTGGAGAAGGGCAAGTTTAAAGATATAAATAGAAGTAGTGCCAAAAGGCACAAAGTGCTAACTGAGTGTATCTGGTTGTGGTGGACAGTGACAAAGTCATAAGTTCAGGTCAATCATGTTACAGCACAGGCCAGTGAGAAGACCAAAGTTTGGCGCGCCGTGGAGTTTACTTTATGTCCCTGGTGCACGGTCTGCGTGGCATTGCTATGCAAGTCTTTGCGTTATCTGGAATTGGTCCCAAGGAGCTGTGAGGGCTGCAATGTAAGGACCTGTGTTGAGTTGCATTGCACTGCATTTCTCCAATGAGGAGCTGCGAGGGCTGCGATGCAAAGTCCTGATTTAAGTTGCATTATGCTCTGTTGGGTCCGATGAAACTGTGCCATGATGCTTTCCAAGGCTTTGTGTTCTCTCTGCTCCGATTCCGATGAGGCTGGCAGCTGTGCAACAAAGCTTGGCAGGGCTTTGTGTTGCTTAGGGTTGATTCCGATGGAGCTTTTAGCTGTGTGGCAAGACTTTGCAGGGCTTTTCTTTGCTTCGGACTGATCTGGTGGAACATTCATTAAGACCAGGAAGAGCTCTCCCTGATACCGACCAAGGGCTCTGGATCTAGGGAGATATCATTTGTGAATTAGTAACTCACTGAAGCAGAGGCCATCAGGCCTTGGGCTGATCAAATTGCAGGTCTAGGCAGGTCCAGAGGAGCAGGGAAGATGGGCAGTTGCAGGGATGCCTCTGGAACTTGTTATGTCCCGGTAACTCACACATGAGGTCCGTCAGGGTAAACAGACATAATATCGACTCCAAAATATCGACTGGACATAATATCGAGTTCAAAATATAGACTGGACAAAATATCGACTGGACAGAATATAGACATCAAAAATATTGTTTTTAAGGTAAGTAATGTAATATCGAATGTTAAAAATATAGACAGTTAAAATATCGAAGTATATAATATAGGTAATTAAAAATATCTAATTTTTAATAGTATCAAATTTTTTATAATGTTTTGTATGTTATTATATGTGTGAAAATTGTGTATTTATGTTATAATTAATTTTAAATAATGAAATTTGTTTTTTTATTTTTTGCGTAATTAAATTCTGTAGCGGGTTGTGGGTTTATAGGGGAATAGAGTGGGAAGTAATTTAATTATAATTAATTAAATATGTAAATGTATTTATTGGTATTATTTTTTAATTAATTGTTAATTAATTTATATTTGGTAAACAATTAAATTTTAATTGGCAATTAATTTTAATTAATTGAATAATTGCTAATTATCTTAATTTTACTAATTTATTTTCCGCAGCGGGTTGTGGGTTTATAGGGGAATTGGGTGGGAAGTAATTTAATTAAAATTAATTAAATATGTTAAAAAATGTATTGGTATTTTTTTTAGAATTAATTGTTAATTAAAATGTTATGGGTAATTAATTAAATTTTAATTGGCAACTAATTTTATTTAAATGATTAATTGCTAATTATGTTAATTTTACTTATTTATTTTCAGTAGCGGGTTCTGAGTTTATAGGGGAATAGGGTGGGAAGTAATTTATTTATAATTAATTAAATAATTAAATGTATTTAATTGTATTTAATTTGAAATAATAGATAAATACGTTTTAATTGTTAATTAAATACATTTTAATCTGTAATTAATTTGGATTAATAGGTAATAAATAATAATAATTAATTTAAATTTTTTATTTTAATTGATTAATTGTTATATTAAAATAAATTGGTAATTACTTTAAAATAATTTGTTATAGATATTAATTTATATTTTTTTAAATATTATATATGAAGTATTTAATTTCCCTACTGTTGCACACTCTGGAGTGGGAATAGTCATTTTTACCCCTACGCTATCCAATGCTTTCCCTACTGTTGCACTCTTTGGAGTGGGAATAGTAATTTTTACCCCTACGCTATCCAATGCTTTTCCTACTGTTGCACTCTTTGGAGTGGGTATAGTAATTTTAACCCCTACGCTATCCAGCGCTTTCCCTACTGTTGCACTCTTTGGAGTGGGAATAGTCATTTTTACCCCTACGCTATCCAACGCTTTCCCTACTGTTCCACTCACTGGAGTGGGAATAGTAATTTTAACCCCTACGCTATCCAATGCTTTTCCTACTGTTGCACTCTTTGGAGTGGGAATAGTAATTTTCACCCCTACGCTATCCAACGCTTTCCCAACTGTTGCACTCACTGGAGTGGGAATAGTAATTTTTACCCCTATGCTATCCAACGCTTTCCCTACTGTTTCACCCACTGGAGTGGGAATAGTCATTTTTACCTCCACGCTATCCAACGCTTTCCCTACTGTTGCACTCACTGGAGTAGGAATAGTAATTTTAACCCCTACGCTATCCAACGCTTTCCCTACTGTTGCACCCACTGGAGTGGGAATAGTATTTTTACCTTTACGCTATCCAATGCTTTCCCTACTGTTGCACCCACTGGAGTGGGAATAGTAATTTTTACCCCTACGCTATCCAACGCTTTCCCTACTGTTGCACCCACTGGAGTGGGAATAGTAATTTTTACCTCTACGCTGTCCAACGCTTTCCCTACTGTTGCACCCACTGGAGTGGGAATAGTAATTTTTACCTCTACGCTAAATTTTAATTGGCAATTAATTTTAATTAATAGAATAATTGCTAATTATGTTAATTTTACTAATTTATTTTCCGTAGCGGGTTGTGGGTTTATAGGGGAATTGGGTGGGAAGTAATTTAATTAAAATTAATTAAATATGTTAAAAAATGTATTGGTATTTTTTTTAGAATTAATTGATAATTAAAATTTTATGGGTAATTAATTAAATTTTAATTGCCAATTACTTTTATTTAAATGATTAATTGCTAATTATGTTAATTTTACTTGTTTATTTTCAGTAGCGGGTTCTGAGTTTATAGGGGAATAGGGTGGGAAGTAATTTATTTACAATTAATTAAATAATTAAATTTATTTAATTGTATTTAATTTGAAATAATAGATAAATACGTTTTAATTGTTAATTAAATACATTTTAATTTGTAATTAATTTGGATTAATAGGTAATAAATAATAATAATTAATTTTTATTTTTAATTTTAATTGATTAATTGATATATTAAAATAAATTGGTAATTACTTTAAAATAATTTGTTATAGATATTAATTTATATTTTTTTAAATAATATATGAAGTATTTAATTTCCCTACTGTTGCACACTCTGGAGTGGGAATAGTAATTTTTACCCCTACGCTATCCAACGCTTCCCCTACTGTAGCACTCTTTGGAGTGGGAATAGTAATTTTAACCCCTACGCTATCCAACGCTTTCCCTACTGTTGCACTCTTTGGAATGGGAATAGTAATTTTTACCCCTACGCTATCCAACGCTTTCCCTACTGTTGCACCCACTGGAGTGGGAATAGTCATTTTTACCCCTATGCTATCCAACGCTTTCCCTACTGTTGCACCCACTGGAGTGAGAATAGTCATTTTTACCTCTATGCTATCCAACGCTTTCCCTACTGTTGCACTCACTGGAGTAGGAATAGTAATTTTAACCCCTACGCTCTCCAACGCTTTCCCTACTGTTGCACCCACTGGAGTGGGAATAGTATTTTTACCTTTACGCTATCCAACGCTTTGCCTACTGTTGCACCCACTGGAGTGGGAATAGTAATTTTTACCCCTACTCTATCCAACGCTTTCCCTACTGTTGCACCCACTGGAGTGGGAATAGTAATTTTTACCTCTACGCTGTCCAACGCTTTCCCTACTGTTGCACCCACTGGAGTGGGAATAGTAATTTTTACCTCTACGCGAATTTTTTTTTTTTTTATGTTTGAAAGCTTTATTGAAATAAAATTATCAATACAGTAAGGTGACATCAGCAAAACAAAATGAGAAAGGGGCAATTATAGGAGAAATAGAACAGAGTCAGCTGATGGCACAATGAAAAAAGTAAAGCATTTTACATTTTTAAGGGGGGAAGGGAGGGGAATGAGAAACAATGTAAAATACGGTTGAGAATAAAAATAGAAACAAACCAATTAGATGGTGGCAATAAAGTACGGTAAAAGCACAAATATCTAGAAAACATGTGGAGTAAGAACATTATTAAAACATGAGTAAAGAAGAGAAAAAGAAAACTACATTAGTGAAATCTACAACATGAAACTACAAGCAGGAGTACAACTGTTCAAGGGGGTTTAAAATTGTCAGAGGAGAGCGGAGTGTATTTCTTTTTGGTGGATTGATCTAAGTATAGGGTAAGAGGCAACCAATAGAGCTCAACTACATCCTCAAGAACAGTGTCCATGAGGATGTAGTATTTCTTTGCAAATGAGGGAGGGCAGTGAAATTGAGATTGAAATTGAGGGAAGGAACGAGGAGATGAACCGTCAAAGAGATGATGAACCCAGATGATACCCTTCGATCTCCACGAAGTCCAGGCAACAGGTCTATTGCGTATTAGAATGAGTGAGTTATACCAAATGGGCAACAATAAAAAGGATTCGCGAGAGACAGAGATTGTGGACACCAAGGACCGCAAGAGAGAAGAAGTGTGTTTGAACAATGGGGGAGTAAGGCATGGAGCCTTAGCAGTGAAGCGAATTACATCTTGAAAAGCGTAAGGAAACAATAAGTCTCGTTCAACAGAGAGCCAAAGGGGGGAAAAAGGGGCCATGTCTTGTGATAGCCAGCGGGAAGCTTGACGAAGAGAGAAAGACTTATGATAGAGTCGGAAATCTGGAAAATTAACCCGACCATTTGATTTAGACTTACGAAGAGCTGAAAGAGATATACGAGCCTTCTTCTGCTTCCAGAGAAACTTAGATAAAACAGAATCAATACGACGGAAGTAGAGCACTGGGATATGGATTGGGAGCATGGAAAGTAAATAAATCAAAATAGGAGCAATCATCATCTTAACCGAGTCAATACGACCCCACCAGGAAAGGTATAGGGGATTCCAGGAAGAGAGCAGAGAGTAAATTCTAGAAATTACTGCATTCATGTTAAGTTGAATAGAGGATGAAATAGAGTTAGAGAAGAGAACGCCAAGATATTTTATTTTCTTACTATTCCAAGCAAATCCAGTGGAAGCAAAGAAATGTGGAAGGCAGAATTTAGTTACAGGAAGAATCTCAGTCTTATCTGAATTTATTTTATATCCTGAAGCCATGGAGAATTTTTGAAATTCATCTAATAAGGAAGGAACAGAGGTAATCGGGTCAGAAATGAATAAAAGTATGTCATCCGCATATGCAGATAATTTAAGCTGATGATCTCCGTACGGAAAACCAGAAATGGAAGAATTGTTACGAATAGAGGATATAAAGGGTTCAAGTGCTAAAATAAAAAGAAGAGGGGAGAGAGGACAGCCCTGACGTACTCCTCGTTTAAGTGTGAAAGGGGAGGTAAGTTGACCATTGACAAGGACGGAGGCTTTGGGCATAGAATATATTAAAGAAATGTAAGAAATAAATTTCGGACCAAAGCCATGCCATTTCAGTGAAGCCAACAAAAAGGACCAGTCAACCCGATCAAAGGCTTTTTCAGCATCAACCGAGATAGCTGCAAGAGGAATAGAAAGAGAGGGGGCCTTATTTAGAACATTGAGGAGGAGTCTGGTGTTGTCTGAGGTAAGGCGGCCTTTAACAAAACCACATTGTTCCTTCCCAATGAGGTGTGGCATGAGTGGATCAAGACGGAGAGCCAATAATTTTGCAAAGATTTTATAATCCACATTAACTAAAGAGATTGGTCGATAATTCTTACAGAATTTTGGATCCCTTCCTTCTTTAGGGATGAGGCATATGGTAGCATCTTGAAATGAGCCTTGAGCCAGACCAGCGGAACAAAAAGATTGAAAAAGAAAGAGAAGTTTGGGCAAGAGAAGGTCGGAAAAGTGTAAATAAAATTCAACTGGAAAGCCATCAGGCCCTGGAGTCTTGCCCTTGGTTAGAGAAGACAAAGCAGTGGATAACTCAGAAAGGGTAAGATCTGTATCTATGTCCGAGAAATTAAGTTGGGAGGTATCTGGTTTAGGCAAGTTCTCAAAATATGATTGGAGGAGATCTGGGGTAGGGGGATTTTCAGGAGAGTACAAAGATTCATAAAAAGATTGGAACTGCTCCAAAATTTCTTTATCTGTGTGTAAGAGGACATTGGAAGGGGAATAGATAGAGTCTATGAGAGTTCGCTCTTTACGCGATTTTAGATAGTTAGCAAGCAATTTGCCCGATTTGTTACGGCCTCCATAGTACCGTGCGCTACCCCGAAGGAGGAAGGAAGAGGCTGAATCCGTAGTAAGTTTGTTAAATGCAAGTTTAGCTTGAAGAAGTTCAGAAGACATATGGTTCGGAGAGGAGGTGTAAAATTGGTGTTCTAATGACTTGATGTGTGCAAGAGCAACCTTACGTTTGTGGAGAAACTTTTTCTTTTTTTTTGGAAACAAAGTCGATAATAAATCCGCGGGCTGTGGCCTTGAAAGAGTCCCAAAGAACATGGGGAGGAACAACAGGATCAGAGTTAATCTGGAAGAATTCAGAGGTGAATGAGCGAAAAGAGGAAGAAAAAAGAGGATCTGTGAGTAGAGAGGAATTAAAACGCCAGCGAGAAGATTTAGGAGTAGGAGGAAGAAGATCAAAGTCAGTGATAATAGGGGCATGATCAGAAATGACAATAGGCTCAATAGACGAAGATATAAGAGTTTGAGATAAAGAGGAAGAGAGAAAGATATAGTCTAAACGAGAGAAAGAAGCATGTGGGGGAGAGAAAAAAGAAAAATCTATAGTGTCCGGGTGGGTGAGCCTCCATGAATCCACAAGATGAGCCTGTGTAATAGTATCAAGAAACTGTTTATGGGGTTTGTGAGGGGTGAAACGAACAGAGGACTTACGATCTAAAAAGGGGTCAATGATCTGATTACAATCTCCGCCCAATAGGAAGGAATCATCTTTATGTTGGATACATTTTGCAGTAATCAAGGGCCAAAAAGAGGAATCAAAGCATGTAGGACCATAAACATTGAACAAGGTAATTGGGATAGCATTAATAAGCAACTTGGCTAGAATCCAACGCCCCTCCTCATCCTTTTCCTCAAGAAGTACTTTACATTTGAGACGTTTGTGGATCAAAATAGCAACACCATTCTTTTTATGAGAGGCTGGAGAAAACAAGACAGTGCCAACCCATAATCGTTTTAGTTTCAAAGATTCAATATCAGAGAGATGGGTTTCCTGAATGAGAACAATATCAGGAGTATAAGAGGAGAGATGGGAGAGTACTCTCTGCCGCTTAATAGGATGGTTAAATCCTTTCACATTCCATGAAACAACTTTGAAGATTAAAACATATTAAACTGTTCAACATTGATAAGTGCAACAAATACTGTACAAGCAATAAGCCAAACATTAAAGAATTAAAAAATAAGTCAACCATTAAAGGAGGAGAAGGAAGAATAGGGGAAAGTAGAAAAAGAGAAAAAAAGAAGAGGAAAAGAGAAGAAAAGAGGTAAGTGGGAGAGAGAAAAAGAAAAAGAAGTAGGGAAGGTAAAGGAGTAGTAGACAAGGTAAGACAGATAGACATAGGAGACAGTACAAGTCCAGAAGGATGACTGTAAACAACATACCTAAAGGGGAAATACGAAAGAGAGAGGAGGGGGTGACGACACTCAACAAGATGAACCAGCCAAGGAACAGGGACCCGGCCGCACCGGGACATCCTAGAGCCACAGAAGGAGGGAATCACAGGACGGTTGGGATGATAAACAAAAGATCTGTGGAAGGGCAGAAAAATGATTAGAAACAACATCAGGACAGCAAAGTACAATCGGAAAAGCACCAAAATCAGCATTACATAAGAGAAATACAAGAGAGAGTATAAACAACTGCTAACAAATGATGTACAACAATCGCAAGAAAGGTATAAAAGAGAGAAGAAAAAAAAACGCCAAAACAGAAAAACAGAAAACATGAAGACAATTATATGACATCAGAAACACAGGAAACAGGGCAGCCACTCGATGGAGAAGCAGAAGTGTCCATGCTGCCACCATTTTGCAGAAGGATAAAGTTCCTCAGTTCTCCGGGATCCTGAAAGGTCCAAGTCTTATTCTGATGTGTGACTTTAAAGATGCAGGGGTGGAACAGGCCATATCTTGCTTCAAGGGAGCGCAAAGATGGACGAAGAGAAAGGAATTCCTTCCGTCTTGCTGCCGTGGCATTGGAAACATCTTGAGTCAGGAATACACGTTGACCCAACCACGAGACTTGACGCTTAGCTCTGGCAGCCGAAAGGACAGCAAGTAAATCCGTGAATTTCAGGAATAGAATAATGAGTTCGCGTGGTTTTGTAGATGTAGTTGAGCGAGGGCCAAGTCTGTGGGCTCTTTGAATACTGAGGGCAGTAGACGGCAACATGTCTAAAAGCTTTGGGAGGAAGGATGTAAAGAAAGTCACCGGATCATCACCTTCCAAAGATTCTGGTAAGCCATAAATACGAAGGTTGTTCCTCCTATTTCGATTTTCCAAATCCTCCGTGTGTTGCTGGAGGGCGAGAACCGTTTTCTCCAAGGAGGAGATACGTTGCGAATTAGATTGAATCTCAGGAGTTTGTTGTTCAACTAAGGTAATTCGGGCATCCATGACTGACCACTTCTCTTTCAAGAGTTGCACGTCCTTGCTTGTTTCTTCGATAAATGGGCGCAATGCACGTATCTCTTCCAGAATCTGGTCTGTAGAAGATGAAGATAAAGGTTTTTCAGGAGAGGGAGGATCCTGCTTAAGGCGTTTGAAAGAAGACGCAGGGGGTGAAGTTTTAGTGGGGACAGACTGTGTGACTGAAGATCGATGGGGTGCCGAGCCGGCCATTTTTGGTGTTGAATCCGGAACACACAGTGAATCTGAAGATGACGGGAGAGAAGATTTAGAAGGTTGAAAGAGAAACTTCGGTTTACGGAGACTGACCATATGAGCACAGGGGAGTGAGGCTCCTGAAGGGTTGGTGAAGAAAATAATGAAAATGCAGTTATCAGAAGAGAGTATAGCACTTAAGTCCCAGAGAGGTGAGAAAAACTGATAGGATACCTTAGGAAGCGCCACACACCTGAGGAAAAAACCAGGCGCAAGGAGCAAGAAATAGCCTCAAGAGTTCAAAAAAAAAAAAAAAATTCAAATGGCATCAAAATAAGCAGCAAATGACTTGACCAACCACATCCTCAGTTGAGATATACAAGGTAAGTAAAGTAAAGTCCACATTTGTAAAGCGCACAATCACCCGTAAGGGTCTCTAGGCGCTGGGGGCCGTCGGGAAGATTAAGCGAGCTATTGCCCAGAGTCACATGGTGCTGGGCTGACCTGCCGCCGGAGCCGGGGATCGAACCGTGGTCCCCAGATTCCAGCGTCAGTCGCCCTGGCCGCGGCGCCACACCTCTCCCCTAAGGTAGTGATCAGAGCTCCTCAAAACAAGTCAGCTTGAGACGTCAGGTAAAGGCAGCAGGCATTGGTCACATGAAGCCATGCAGAAAGAAGGACTTGAATAACGACGACCCACTCAGCATGGAGAGATGCAGTATTGTTAGAGAGTTGCACAAGCGAGACAGCATACTGAGAGGCCAGAGGGTAAATGAGAAAAAGACTTAGCTGTACACATGGAATTTCAAGCCGTCACATGAGAACCAGGACAGGAGACGTTATATAGCATCTCTTATAATTGGTTTTAAAATTCACACATAGGGGCAGGTTGTTAAAGGAAGCCGCAAAAGCCTTCAAAGCGATGGGTGTAGCCTAGAGAGGGCGTCCGTCTTGCGGAGCATCCTAAACACCGATATACCAACAGGCGGCGCTTCAGAGAGAGCACTTAAGATGGCGGAGCTCCACTTCTGAGGAAAAACGGGTCGCGCATAAATAATCGCGGAACTCGCTCACCGGCACAGAAGAAAGATGTTAAATGAAGCAGCAAGTGCTCCGGTTTCACATTCCGACGGCCTGCATCAACGAGGAAGTGAATTTCACAGGAGAATTCAAGAAAGTTCGTCCCGGTATCAGAGAGGTCCCGCACTAGGCAGCCATCTCATCCGGCGCCGAAGCCACGTCCCCTCTACGATAAATTTTAATTGGCAATTAATTTTAATTAATTGAATAATTGCTAATTATGTTAATTTTACTAATTTATTTTCCGCAGCGGGTTGTGGGTTTATAGGGGAATTGGGTGGGAAGTAATTTAATTAAAATTAATTAAAAATGTTAAAAAATGTATTGGTATTTTTTTTAGAATTAATTGTTAATTAAAATTTTATGGGTAATTAATTAAATTTTAATTGGCAATTACTTTTATTTAAATGTTTAATTGCTAATTACGTTAATTTTACTTATTTATTTTCAGTAGCGGGTTCTGAGTTTATAGGGGAATAGGGTGGGAAGTAATTTATTTATAATTAATTAAATAATTAAATGTATTTAATTGTATTTAATTTGAAATAATAGATACATACGTTTTAATTGTTAATTAAATACATTTTAATTTGTAATTAATTTGGATTAATAGGTAACAAATAATAATAATTAATTTTAATTTTTAATTTTAATTGATTAATTGTTATAATAAAATAAATTGGTAATTACTTTAAAATAATTTGTTATAGATATTAATTTACACTTTTTTAAATAATATATGAAGTATTTAATTTCCCTACTGTTGCACACTCTGGAGTGGGAATAGTAATTTTTACCCCTACGCTATCCAACGCTTTCCCTATTGTTGCACTCTTTGGAGTGGAAATAGTAATTTTTACCCCTACGCCAGTGGTTCCCAAACTTTTGACTCCTGAGGACCCCCATTAAGTCACCACTGGAAGCCGGGGACCCCCAATCAATTTGTATGAGTTAAATTTCAAACATTAAAACAGTAATTCGAAAAAAATGCACACGTGTGCACACAAAACAAATACTCAAAGTACTAAGGATTTTGGGGCCAGATGTACGACCATTTCTTTTAGCGCCTTGCAATTGGCGACACATTGTGAGTGGCAAATTGCGAGTTGCTAAATGAAATGTACAACAGTGTGTTTAACACTGTTTGGGATTCCCAATGGGGTTGCAAATTGCAAGGTTCATTAATATTAATGAGCCTCTCGCAATTTGCGAGGCTATTGGGAATGCCAGCCCTCCCAGCGACAGTGGCCTGCTGGGCTCTGCAGGCCACCATGTCTTGGACTGCTTTTAAATAAAGCAGTTTAAAAAAAAATGCAGCCTGTTTACCATGCATTTAAAAATAAAAAAAGGAAAATGAAACGTTTTCGTTTCATTTTCTAAGGGCAGGCAGAGGTCCCTGGGACCACTGCCTGCCCTTAAAAAATAATTTTGCATGCATTTGGAAAGGGGAAGGGGTCCCCTGGGGACCTCTTCCCATTTGCGAATGCATTACCATCTACTTGAAGTAGGTGGTAATTGTGACTGTTTTGCGACCGCAAAACATTTGTACATGGTTTTGAGACTCGCTATTTGGAAGGGAATGCCCCTTCCAAATAGCAAGTTGCAAAACCTATTTAGAGAGTCGCAAACAAACTGCGACTCGCGAAATAGGCTATGTACATGGCCAAATAGGTTTTTGCATGCGCAAACAGGTTCGCGAACCCGTTCGCGCATATAAAGACAGATCGTACACCTGGCCCTTAGTATTTTATATTGAAGTAATAGCCCTGCTGTCACATGTATTTCATTTGTTTTATACCATCTCTCATACCATTGTAGGATGTCAGAGCACTTTACATCACACACATATAGAGACTTTGAATCATACATGTAAATCAGTGTGTTTAAAGAGTGCTTGGTCTGGAAAAGCACAAACTCAGGATTCAGAACATAACACAGTGGCTAGCATTGACTTTAACATTAAAAATGTATTTCCACCCAAATATATCTTTTTAGCAGCATCAGTATAAATGAATAACTGGGACAAAATAGAAGTTACTAACTCTTACCATGCAGTTTGCAGGCAGCTCTTTGATGACAGGTTATAGGTCCCTCTGCTTGATTACGACTGTCACTTATGAAGTGCACAGTAACAAAAGAATCTCTGTGACAAAAGCAGTAACCACGAACCTAGGCACATAAAATACTGCTTTTTAAGATGCATATTACACGTTCTTTGCAGTAGGCACATTAACCCTCTGTGCTACATTAGTTAAATCAAAGCTGCCACTGAACAAACCTCTCCTCGCTCTCCAACAGGTACATTAATCACTGGCATTCTCTTGACACTTTTATTGTTGCTGGAAAGCTGCTAATTATAAAAGAAACGTTTCTGAGCTTTTAAAACTGTGGCCTACGGACCCCCTGGGAATGTGTCACGGTCCCCTGGGGGTCCGCAGACCACAGTTTGGGAAACACTGCCCTACGCTATCCAATGCTTTCCCTACTGTTGCAATCTTTGGAGTGGGAATAGTAATTTTAACCCCTACACTATCCAACGCTTTCCCTACTGTTGCACTTCTTGGAGTGGGAAGAGTCATTTTTACCCCTACGCTATCCAACGCTTTCCCTACTGTTCCACTCAATGGAGTGGGAATAGTAATTTTAACCCCTAAGCTATCCAACGCTTTTCCTACTGTTGCACTCTTTGGAGTGGGAATAGTAATTTTTACCCCTACGCTATCCAACGCTTTCCCTACTGTTGCACTCACTGGAGTGGGAATAGTAATTTTTACCCCTTTGCTATCCAATGCTTTCCCTACTGTTGCACCCACTGGAGTGGGAATAGTATTTTTTCCTTTACGCTATCCAACGCTTTCCCTACTGTTGCACCCACTGGAGTGGGAATAGTAATTTTTACCCCTACGCTATCCAACGCTTTCACTACTGTTGCACCCACTGGAGTGGGAATAGTAATTTTTATCTCTACGCTGTCCAACGCTTTCCCTACTGTTGCACCCACTGGAGTGGGAATAGTAATTTTTACCTCTACGCTAAATTTTAATTGGCAATTAATTTTAATTAATTGAATAATTGCTAATTATGTTCATTTTACTAATTTATTTTCTGTAGCGGGTTGTGGGTTTATAGGGGAATTGGGTGGGAAGTAATTTAATTAAAATTAATTAAATATGTTAAAAAATGTATTGGTATTTTTTTAGAATTAATTGTTAATTAAAATTTTATGGGTAATTAATTAAATTTTAATTGGCAATTACTTTTATTTAAATGATTAATTGCTAATTATGTTAATTTTACTTATTTATTTTCAGTAGCGGGTTCTGAGTTTATAGGAGAATAGGGTGGGAAGTAATTTATTTATAATTAATTAATTATTACATTTATTTAATTGTATTTAATTTGAAAAAATAGATAAATACGTTTTAATTGTTAATTAAATACATTTTAATTTGTTATTAGTTTGGATTAATAGGTAACAAATAATAATAATTAATTTTAATTTTTAATTTTAATTGATTAATTGTTATATTAAAATAAATTGGTAATTACTTTAAAATAATTTGTTATAGATATTAATTTATATATTTTTAAATAATATATGAAGTATTTAATTTCCCTACTGTTGCACACTCTGGAGTGGGAATAGTAATTTTTACCCCTACGCTATCCAACGCTATCCCTACTGTTGCACTCTTTGGAGTGGGAATAGTAATTTTAACCCCTACGCTATCCAACGCTTTCCCTACTGTTGCACTCTTTGGAGTGGGAATAGTCATTTTTACCCCTACGCTATCCAATGCTTTCCCTACTGTTCCACTCACTGGAGTGGGAATAGTAATTTTAACCCCTACGCTATCCAGCGCTTTTCCTACTGTTGCACTCTTTGGAGTGGGAATAGTAATTTTTACCCCTACGCTATCCAACGCTTTCCCTACTGTTGCACTCACTGGAGTGGGAATAGTAATTTTTACCCCTATGCTATCCAACGCTTTCCCTACTGTTGCACCCACTGGAGTGGGAATCGTAATTTTTACCTCTACGCTATCCAACGCTTTCCCTACTGTTGCAATTCACTGGAGTAGGAATAGTAATTTTAACCCCTACGCTATCCAACGCTTTCCCTACTGTTGCACCCACTGGAGTGGGAATAGTATTTTTACCTTTACGCTATCCAACGCTTTCCCTACTGTTGCACCCACTGGAGTGGGAATAGTAATTTTTACCCCTACGCTATCCAATGCTTTCCCTACTGTTGCACCCACTGGAGTGGGAATAGTGATTTTTACCTCTAGGCTATCCAACGCTTTCCCTACTGTTGCACCCACTGGAGTGGGAATAGTAATTTTTACCTCTACGCTAAATTTTAATTGGTAATTAATTTTAATTAATTGAATAATTGCTAATTATGTTAATTTTCCTAATTTATTTTCCGTAGCGGGTTGTGGGTTTATAGGGGAATTGGGTGGGAAGTAATTTAATTAAAATTAATTAAATATGTTAAAAAATTTATTGGTATTTTTTTAGAATTAATTGTTAATTAAAATGTTATGGGTAATTAATTAAATTTTAATTGGCAATTAATTTTATTTAAATGATTAATTGCTAATTATGTTAATTTTACTTATTTATTTTCAGTAGCGGGTTCTGAGTTTATAGGGGAATAGGGTGGGAAGTAATTTATTTATAATTATTTAAATAATAAAATTTATTTAATTGTATTTAATTTGAAATAATAGATAAATACGTTTTAATTGTTAATTAAATACATTTTAATTTGTAATTAATTTGGATTAATAGGTAACAAATAATAATAATTAATTTAAATTTTTAATTTTAACTGATTAATTGTTATATTAAAATAAATTGGTAATTACTTTAAAATAATTTGTTATGGATATTAATTTATATTTTTATAAATAATATATGAAGTATTTAATTTCCCTACTGTTGCACACTCTGGAGTGGGAATAGTAATTTTTACCCCTACGCTATCCAACGCTTTCCCTACTGTTGCACTCTTTGGAGTGGGAATAGTAATTTTTACCCCTACGCTATCCAATGCTTTCCCTACTGTTGCACTCTTTGGAGTGGGAATAGTAATTTTAACCCCTACGCTATCCAACGCTTTCCCTACTGTTGCACTCTTTGGAGTGGGAATAGTCATTTTTACCCCTCCGCTATCCAACGCTTTCCCTACTGTTCCACTCACTGGAGTTGGAATAGTAATTTTAACCCCTACGCTATCCAATGCTTTTCCTACTGTTGCACTCTTTGGAGTGGGAATAGTAATTTTTACCCCTACGCTATCCAACGCTTTCCCTACTGTTGCACTCACTGAAGTGGGAATAGTAATTTTTACCCCTATGCTATCCAACGCTTTCCCTACTGTTGCACCCACTGGAGTGGGAATAGTAATTTTTACCTGTACGCTATCCAACGTTTTCCCTACTGTTGCACTCACTGGAGTAGGAATAGTAATTTTAACCCCTACGCTATCCAACGCTTTCCCTACTGTTGCACCCACTGGAGTGGGAATAGTATTTTTACCTTTACGCTATCCAACGCTTTCACTACTGTTGCACCCACTGGAGTGGGAATAGTAATTTTTACCCCTACGCTATCCAACGCTTTCCCTACTGTTGCACCCACTGGAGTGGGAATAGTAATTTTTACCTCTACGCTATCCAACACTTTCCCTACTGTTGCACCCACTGGAGTGGGAATAGTAATTTTTACCTCTACGCTATCCAACGCATTCCCTACTGTTGCACCCACTGGAGTGGGAATAGTAATTTTTACCTCTACACTATCCAACGCTTTCCCTACTGTTCCACCCACTGGAGTAGGAATAGTAATTTTTACCCCTACGCTATCCAATGCTTTCCCTACTGTTGCCCTCACTGGAGTGGGAATAGTAATTTTTACCCCTACGCTATCCAACGCTTTCCCTACTGTTGCACTCTCTGGAGTGGGAATAGTAATTTTTACACTTACGCTATCCTACGGTAATAATATTGATTATTATTTAATTATATTTTGTTACTATATATATATGTTTTAACAAATATGTTTGTAAAATTTTTTTTTATTACTTTCATTAAATATTTAAATATTATAAGGTAATTTAAGTATTTTTAAGTATATTTTAGTAATTAATTTTTAATAATAATTTAATTTAACACTGTTTTTAATAAAGTCAATATTTTAATTAACTATATTTTTGTAAACGATATTTTGTAGTCGATATTTTTGTATTTACCTGTTTGTAGATACAAACTCGATATTCTGTCTGGCGATATTTTGTCAACGATTTTTTTTCAACTCGATATTATGTCCCTCGATATTATGTCAGTGATCCGTCAGTCAGTTGACTCTTGGATTTACTCATCCTGGAATGAAGGGCCCAGGTCCATTCTTCCTTCTCAGCAAGCAGGACATGCCTCAAGCAACAGGGCAGCAGGAGTCCTTCTTATGTAGTATCCACAGGTCCAGGAGTGCACTGAAGTGTGCGATTTGAGGGTCTTATATTTATACCTGGCCAGCTGTGAAGTGGGAGAAGCTTCTGGCGTTCTTCCCTACAGAGGTGTCTGGAATTTCCTTCTTCTCTGTCCTTATCCCATTCTGTCTGGGGGCATAATAGGCTAGTGTGAAGTTATGTGTGTTTAAGCTGACCCAATGCCTTTGAAGTACAAATGTGGTAGGTTACATCTCAGCCCCCATATCAAGTCAGAGATGGCCAATCATGCCAACACCCAGACCCACCTTTGTGATACTGTCTAGGAGGAATACACAAAGGCCAGCTGCCAACAATACCTAGTCATGTGACCAAGGAACAGGCTGTAGGCACCAAATCGTTAGGACAAAAAAAATCCAACTTTCTACAAGTGGCATTTTTAGCTTAAAATTTGACTTTAGTATTAAATGGAATTTTGAATTACAATTCATCAAACACCAAAATGGCATTCCTGCTTGCTCCCAATCAAAAGTTATTACATATTAAACGTAATAAGGTAACCCAATGTTACCCTATGGGAGAAGTAGGCCTCACACTAGTGACAAAATAATGTAGTAGTTTTTCACTAACAGGACATGTAAAACTGAAAAGTACATGTCCAACTTTTCAAATATACTGTACCCTGCCCTATGTGCCATTTATGGCCTGCCTGGGGAAGTGGCTTGTGTGTTTTAAAAAGGGAGGTTTAGGCCTGGCATAAGATTTAATTTACCAGGTTGAAATGGCAGTTAAAACTGCACACATAATCTGCAATGGCAGGCCTTGGACATGTTGTAAAAGATTATTTCAGGGGGTGGCACAATCGGTGCTGTAGGTCCACGAGTGGCATTTAAGTTCCAGGCCATGTGTACCTGTAGTATCGCTTTACAAGGGACTTACACATAAACTAAATATCCCAATTGGTTGTCAGGAGAGAGCAAAAGCACGTAAACACTGGTTAGCAGTGGTAACGTGTGCAAAGTCCTAAGGCCAACAAAAACAAATTCAGCAAAACAGGCGGAGTGAGGGCAAAAAGTTTGGGGAAATACCACCCTAAGTCTGACAGGCCTAACGCATGTCACCCCCAGCAGAAAGTGAGGAGGTCTACCCAACCTCCTTGAAGTTCTCAACACTAAGGCAGAAAAACCTGGATGGATCATCAGCATTGGCAATCTCAGACCCAGAGATGTGTTCAAATATCAAGTTAATTCCATGTACAGAGATGGATCACTTCAACAACTTGGGATTTTCACCCCTCATTTGCCTAAGCTATCCGAAGGGCCTGTGGTCTGTCTGAACCAGGGAAGTGAGTCTCAGTATGGTCTCGGCATTTTCAGTGCTCAGATCACAGTAAAGGCTCCCCTTTTAATAACACTCCACCTCTGATCCCGGGAACTTCCTGCTGATGAAGGCTACAAGTTGGTCTAGGCCCTTCTCATTCAATTCTACTAAGAGGGCACCTACGCCATGCTCTGAAGGGTATATCTGCACAGTAACGTTTGTGGAGGAGTCAAGAGCCTTGAGTACAGAGGCCGTACACATGGTGTCTTTGAGGGTGTTGACGTATTTCTAGCAGTTCTTTGTCCAGGTCTACTTTTGGGTTACTTCTTGGAGGTCATCTCAGATAAAGGGGCAACAATGGCGCCATATTTCCCTTTGCACGCCTCCTCTAATATCCGGTGAGACCCTGGAAAGTCCTCACTTCTGTCTGGGTTTTGGGTGGTTGCCAGACCAGGATAGTCATAATCTTGGCTTGGAGGCGTTGCAACTTGCCCAATCCGCCAGGTGGCCCAGGTATACCACAGTTCCCTGCCCTATCTGGCTCCTACTGACCTTGATAGTCAGGTCAGACTGCTGCATTGCCTGAAGTACCTTCTGGATATGGTACAGGTGTTCCTCCCTTCCAGAACTAAAATATCTGTGCCATCTAGGTAAGCCACAGATAATGCCTCATTCCTAGCCAGGGCCCTGTTCAATAGCCTCTGGAAGGTGGCAGGGGCATTTTTTAAGCCAAAGGACATCAACAGGAACTGAAAGTGGCTCTCTAGTGTCGAGAATGCTGACTTCTCTTTTGTCTCCTCCGTCAGAGTGTTGTAAATATGATTTCATGTTTTGTATTGTTTCATAGTCTTTTTACTGTTTCATTTGTTTCCCATACTTAAAATGCTCTTGTGTTCTGTGCTCGATGATCTCACCCAGCTGGAGTTCTTGTACTTGAAAGTTAGAGCCTGTCCAGCTGGTGAGATACATGTTGTTTATCTGTGCTGCAAATAATATATAAGAAGCTTATCCCTATACTGGCTGTATTGGTCATCTATTCTACTTACAACATTTGGCGAGAGCTTAAGGAGCTGACCAGGCAATTGGGAGCTTTGTGTTTGCAGTGGAGGATTTTATAACCAAAATCTACTTCCGAAAACGGACTGTATTCACCCAGGAGAGAATCTACGCGTCAAGAAGTGCTATCCAAAGAAGTTGGAGCTTTCGGTGAGACAAATACTTGTATGCGTGAATTTACAAGTTTATGGCATGACTGTCAATGGCTAAAGTTTGAATACTTGCGAGCGACTTGGTCAGTTTCCATGCGAGCCTTGAATTTTGAAGGTTGCTGTAGTTACGTTATTGTGGCGACGCATGTTCTGAAATGATCTGGAAAAGCATGCGCGAGCTTAAAGAAAAGCCCAGTGACAGTCAACAGAATCTTGAAAGCGACGTAGTGATACGTGGAGCCGAGTGACATCATACGTAGATGGCAAGCGGAGCGTGATGACGTCTTACGTAAGCGGCCATCTTGATGAAGAGTAAATGTAAACCGGTAACAGCTTCAAGATAGAAACGTTACGAAACACACGGGACGCGCTCATCTTTGGAAAGCATTTTGGGAGTGATACTTCGTGTGTCCGACGGTAATACGCTCACCGTTGGAAAGGATCTTGGGAAGTTACTCTACATAAAGAGAAGACGAAGAATAAAGATCTTCGCAAGGTGACTGTGTATCTGAGTTTACAAGGTGACTGTGTATTTGGGTTCTCGAACGGAACAGTTTTAACGAACACTTGCATAACATCAGTGTGCTGTAGAGGAGAACAATCTTGTATGGTTATATCTACATTTATATAATGCGATTGTTTCAATATTTACAAATCTTTTAGTGATAGTATATCAACATTTATCAACTTTAATTTTGAAATATCTTTAATTTAATTCTTCATTCTAAGATCCAGGTTTGTATTTTATACACGTGTGTGCTTATTTGAGTTATGGCTCAACAGGTAAATGTTGCACTACCGCCTCAGTTTTTAAGTGAACCAGGCAATCCCCAAATAGCTTGGGAAGATTGGATTCTGATGTTTTATAATTATATTGAAGCATTAGATGGCGAAGAATGTTCGCCAAAGAGGAAAAAAGCCATTTTAATGACAACTTTGGGGAAGGAAGGACAGAGAATTTTCAAATATCTGCCACAAGTGTTACCAGCTGGTGGTCAATCCCCTTTAGATGAATTTAAGGAAGCAGTTTCCAGGCTGGAAATTAGATTTGCAAAAGAAGAAAACCTGGTAATGAACAGATACAAATTGTACATGAATGAACAGCGTGAGGGAGAATCTATAGATGATTTTGTTGCCCGGTTCCGGGAATTATCTGTCAAGTGCAGTTTTGGGCAGATGACAGATGAATTAATTTGTGATCAGCTGATTGTTCAATGCAAGAATCGTAAAATTCAGGAGAGGTTAGGCTAAAGTTGTGGAGGAGTCAGAAAAATGTATGAGGGAACTTCAAAAATGTGCCACAGATCAGAAAGTAGCAGAAATGTCATGCAAAAATATGGTTTAATGTGAGAATAGTGATGAAAATGCTGTGGGGGCTGTTAAAAAGAAAAGTTACATTTTACAAAAAAGAAATTTTGTGGGTAAAACGACAAACCGGGTTTGTTCAAAATGTGGAAGTAGCTCACATAACTCAGATGCAAACTTTTGCTTTGCCAACAACAAGGAGTGTCTTAAGTACGGCAAAATAGGTCATTTTGCAAGAATGTGTAAGGGCATAGTCAAATCAAGGGTGGCTATGGTCAATGACAATGATTTTGAGGTTAAAAGAGATATGGACAATCTTTTGGTTATAGAGGATATGAGTATCAATTTATGCCAAGAACAACGAGAAATAAGACCAAAGGCTGAATTTACTATTGAAGGGAAAAATATCAGTCTGATGGTTGATTAAGGTTCAAAGTGGACAATTATCCCACATTCTCTGTTAAAAAATGTTTGGGATGAAAAAGATCTGTTGGAAAGGGACATATCTCCTACAGGGTACCAAGGTGAGAGAGTAAATCTCTTGGGATATTTTGAGAGTGAGATTATTTTTAAAAATAGATCTACGATTGGCAAGGTGTATGTATCAGCAGATGGTCCACCTATATTAGGTTGGATGCATCAGTACGATTTACATATCATTGTCAATCCGAGGGCTAGGGAACAGGTAATGGTTATTGATGTTATCAGTATTGATGATATTTTAATGGACGCTAGACCAGTGTTTAGAGATGAGTTGGGAGAGTTAATAGGATATGAGCATAAAATACTGTTGAAGAAAGGAGCCATTCCGGTTCAACATAAAGCAAGGAGGGTACCTATTGCTGTGAGGGAAGAGGTGAAAGGTGTGATTGAGGAGATGCTGCAAGGGGGCATAATATAGCCGGTAGTAGCAGCAACTTGGGTTTCTCCGGTGGTGATCACACAGAAGGCGGCTAAAAAAATTAGATTCTGTGTAGATCTAAGGTCTCTGAACAAGAGCGTTGTGGCTGATGTTTTCCCTTTACCCAACATAGGTGAACTTGTGTCAACTTTGCAGGGAGCGAAATACTTAAGTAAGCTTGATTTAAAGAGCGTTTACCATCAGGAGTCGAAACATCTGACAGCGTTCATCACCAGTGAGGGAACATTTCAATTCACTAGACTACCGTTTGGTCTCATATCAGCGGACAGTGTATTTCAAAGAATGGTGACAGAAATTTTCAAGGGTATAAGCAACGTGTTGTTCTTTCAGGACGATATACTCTTTTTTGGAGATAGCTTAGATCAACATAAACTGGTTTTGAAAACCGTGTTGTCTAGGATCCAGGAAGCAGGACTGACCTTGCGCAAAGAGAAGTGCTCTTTCCTAGTGAAAGAGATAGACTATTTAGGGTATGTTATAGCAGCTCATGGAATCAAACCCAAAATAAATGTATTGTCTGCCATTGAATCAGCCCCCTGCCCAAAGGATAACGATCAGTTGAGATCCTTATAGGGTTGATTGAGTTTTATGCGAAATTTGTAAGAGATTTCTCAGATAAAACATCTGTGTTGAGGTGAGGTACTGGGTTTTTCAGAACCGGCACAGACACCGGTAACCCAGCGGTGTCAGGGTACACCCAGAGACCTCGGGTTCTTCCTGGTCCAGACCACAGAAACTCAGAGTCTTCTAGGTGAAGTCAAAGATTAGTTTATTGGTTGCAACCAAGGTAACAAGTGTCCTAGAAGTACAACACGGGGAAGTATATTCTCAGGAGACTGCTCGAATTTACAAAGTCAGGCTTCTCTCTTTATACAGAATATTCAGCTTCAGGCAAACATTCTTCGAATTCGTAGTATGTCATTTACAGTTATTGGTTTAGAAAAGAAAAGCAGAGTCATGATGACATGTACATATTTCACGCCGTGCTGCCCATAACAAATCACCTGGCAAGGCCCAACATTTCACCAGATATCAGTGGACCCCCAATAAAACAGGCACCTCCCCATCATAAAGTAAGTGAAGCAAAAGAGAAAAGACAGATGTGAGCAAGATACGGCAGGTGTGCGCGCTGAAATGGTTTTATGGCTTGTTGAGCCTAGATGCTATCTTGCTCGGCCACTGGGAGGGGAACTGGCCTAACGAGTTCGGCCTGGGGCAATGGTTCCAACTTGCACAGGTCATGGAAAAGTCGATTAAGGAGTATGTGTCCTTGTGGAATTGATTTCAACCGGATTAGGGCCTATGTAAAGGGCAACACATAAATGGAAGCCAAGGGTTCAGAACGCAAATGACGATTTCGAGGTGAAATCGTCACTCGAATATGCTGAAAATATATGTACATGATGTACTCGTCATTCTCGGTCTTTTGATACCAAATTCGTCATGTTTCGACGAAGTTTTAATTCTCGAGTCCAGAACGATTACACAAATCCAGATTTTCAGAACCACAATCCCTCCTTTTGCCCTTACATAGGCAATTAATCTATTCTCATGTTAGTCTGAGTCCAGATCTATATTCCTAAAGTCATTGAGATGTTGCTGTAACATCATTCTAGTACTTAGTTCATCTCTTGACACAGGCTTCCTTACACATGATGTAACACAGAGGCCACATATTGCAGGAGCACACTGTATGAATAGACAGAACAGGAAAAGAATGGCTAAGACCATCCCAATGACCATTAGAATTTTCCATCCCCAGGCGGATATTAGTTCCCAGACCCATCCCATCAATGACCAATCTCCTTTATCCACATGAATAGATTCGGAAATCTCATGTAGTTTGGAGATGGCCTGGTACACTGTTGGAGCATTATCTGGGATAAAAATGCAACAACTTGATTGGATCAATCTGCATACTCCACTTCGGTCTGCAAGGATGACATCTAAGGCGACCCTGTTCTGAAGGGTCATAAGACGATCCGACTGGAGCTCAGCAGTCAAGTTACTAAGGGCACCAGTAGTTTCTATCACGGTGGACTCAACTACCCTTGTCAATTGCCTTATGTTTCTGCTGTTAGCCATGGATCCCCAGAACGGCAAAAAACCCTTTGCAAAGTCACCAAATTCTTGACCTGCAGTGTCCTCTTCACTCAAGACACCTCTAACTATCCTTGTCCTTTGGTAGTCTGCCGCTGCTGTGTAGGTGGGAGGCAACAGGAAGGAAACAAAACAGGAGCCCGAGAAATCAGGGGGCAACCATGTATAGGCTCTATCCTGGCAGATGAAATAAGTACCCTTAACTGCTAAAAACGCAGGGGAAGTCTGAGATCCAAACATATATGTTTCAGTACAGACACTCTTCCCTAACTGAGCCCTGGGATTCGTGCCATTACCTTGCAGACATAGATGACCCTGATGGGGTACAATCCAAATCGGGGACGATCTCTTAGCTTGCTGTTTCTCACTTAGAGTAGTTCCATACCCAGTCATGTTCCATCCTATGTATAATAGTGTCTCATCTCTAGGGATAGTCTCATAAGAAATACCTTCCTTAATCATGTCAACTATACCTTTGACTAGAGCACTTTTTCTAGGATTGTCTGTTATAGAACGCAGGGGGTAGATTTCGTGTGCATATATGAACATTGTCCTATATGCCCATACAGAACCATTGTGACTAAATGGCAGGGCCAAATAGGGGATACCTTTATCCGTTGTGTGAGGCATAAGACCGCACACCCAACAGTTAGTTGTGTTCATTACAAGTTGATGTTGGTGTAACAACTGAACAAAAGAGTTATTAATGAACTCCAATCTCCTATTTGATTCGTGGTCAGGCAGAGGGTAGAAAGAATGAGCGGAAACAGTAGGAGGAGGTATGGGTAATGCAGTGGGCGCAAATGTTACACGAAAAGAGAATAAAACATAAGTTATCAAAAAGATCATTACGCTGAATAGCATAAAAATACACAATATTATAAAACTTTTATTTGTCATCGTGTTACACAGTCTCTGCTTAAAGTTCATTTGTTTGGCAGGTCTCTCCACATCGGGAAACTCCATCCTCTCTAAAGTGCCTCCCGCGGTGGGAGGTTGCCTCTGCTAAGGGATGCTTCCGTCAGTCTAGGGCAACTCCCTTGGACCAACCAGAACTACCGACCTAACGTCGTCAGCTGCACCCCAAAGACTTTAATCAACCGCGGCTCTAGCAGCGGAACCCGGATGGCGGTTCGAAAAACAAAAATAAGCAAGTTACCTAGATGGGAGATCTGCACTTTCAAAAATAGTACTTGGGGAAAAAGAAGTATCTTTTTTTATATGTCCATGGATCTTAGTCTCAAATTGCAAAAGAAATGACTTTATTAGTTCGTTTTTCTCGGTCTCAAATTATACCGTTGCTTCCCGGGTATTGTCTGATCTGGGAACAAAAGGTCAGGCTCTGTAATGTTCACTCGCTTGGAAGGTGGCACAGCCTTGTGCAAAATGTTTTTGTTTTCTTGTTCAGAGTCAGTTCCTCTTACATGTGAATCATTAAAAGGGACGGTATTTGGCACGGCATCAGGTTCTTTACTCTGGTCATAGGGCAGAGGTAAGGGTACCCTTTTACAGTGGACCCCGTGGATCCAGGCCTTCTTCCCTTCCACTCGAACTGCCGATCTGGTAGAGAGAAGGACGAGGTATGGCCCCGTCCACCTGGGCTGGTCGTTTTTAGTCCTTTGGAAATTCTTTATCAACACCCAGGATCCAGGGTTTATGGGGTGTCCTGGAGTATCAGAGTCCGGAGGCAGGGAGTCATGTACCTGTTGATGCAAAACACGCAATTTAGCCGTCAATTCATACAGGTAATCAAGCAAAATAGGGTGTTCTAGCTCGCTGAACTTCGTGGGCCTAGCACTCCCCATATGTTGGCTGGCCGGCCAAAGACAATTTCATAAGGGCTGAGTTTCACTCGCGAATGCACAGTCATTCTGGTGGATAGGAGTGCTAAGGGTAGAGCGTCAGGCCATTTAAGACCTGTGCTCGCTTGGATCTTGGCCAATTTAAGTTTAAGCGTGCCATTGTAACATTCTACTAATCCAGCTGATTGGAGGTGATTTGCAGCGTGGAACTTCTGCCTAATGCCTAGCCCTTCACACACTCTCTTCATCACACGACCCACAAATTCACTTCCGTTATCAGACCAGACCAGACCATTCTAGGCATTCCAAACCTGGGGAAGTACTCTTTCACAAGGGCTTTTGCTGTGGACAAGGCAGTATTGTCTTTCAGGGGATATGCTTCTACCCATTTTGAGAAAGCACAAACAACAACGAGCACGTATTTTAAGTTGTTGCACCTCTCCATGTGTATGAAATCTAGCTGCAAAACCTCGAACAGATACGTAGGAGGTGCAAAATGACCAGCTGGAGTTGGGGTTCCCCTACCAGGATTGTGCTTCAGACATACCATGCAATTCTTGACAACATTCTCTGCACACTTGGGAATCCCTGAATTCTTCCACACTGGGGCCAACAACTCGCAAATCCCTTTCACGCTGATATGAGCCATTCCATGAGCCATTGTAACCACTGCAAGCACATATGCATCGGGTAACAACCATCTCTGATGCTCTGTCGATTCAATCCAACAACCATTTGCATCCATTCTACCTGTACTCTCTCTCCACGTGCTCAACTCTTTCTCTGTGGCCTCAGCTTGGATGGACTTCACACTCTCTATCGTGTCCTCACATATTCCAACATCACCAGTCCATCTTTCAGGGCCTGCAACATACATTCAGCTCATCACATTCTTTGCCGTTTCTTTAGCGATCTCGTCAGCAAATGCATTCCCACGACCAACATCATCAGTCACCTTCTTGTGAGCACTACATTTCACAATCACCATTTGCAAGGGCAAGGTCAGTGATTCAAGAAGCTCATTCACCAACTGACCATGCTGAATCTTAGCTCCATGCGAAGTCAGGAACCCACGTTCTCTCCACAATCGTCCAAAACTGTGAGCCACTCCAAACGCATACTGAATATCAGTGTAGACAGTCACTCTCATTCCTTTAGACAATACACATGCTCTCGTGAGGGCAACTAATTCTGCAGCTTGAGCTGAGCCATGTGGTACTCGTGCAGTTTCAACAACTGTTTGCAAAGTCGTGACAGCATATGCTGCAGTCACGTTACCATTTGGGAGCTTGAAGCATGAACCATCCACCCATAATGTACCATCACATTCAGCAAGAGGAGTGTCAAATAAATCTACTCTCCCTTTTGTGAGAAAACAATCGTGCTGTTCTAAAGCATCTGATTTCTCTGCAATTGGTAACAACGTGGCTAGATTTAAGGTACTGCACCTTTTTATGTGCACATGACTTGCTAACAGTGTTAATTCGTAGCTTGACAACCGAGCACTAGTTAAGTGCTGTGTCTTAGTTCTATTTAACAACGTGTCTACTGCATGTGGGACCATCACGATCAGTGTATTGTTCATTACTAGACCAGCAGACTGTCGAATAGAAACAGCTGCTGCTGTTGTGGCTCTTAAACAACTTGGCAATGCTTTTGCTACCAGATCCAAAGTTGACAAAAAATAGGCGCATGGGCGCTGCCTACCTCCAAATAACTGAGTCAACACAGACAATGCACAGCCCTCCTTCTCGTGGACATACAATGTGAAAGGCTTACAGTAGTTGGGGGTACCTAACACAGGAGCCGAACATAATGCTGTGCGTAATTCGAGAAAACTTGTCTGACACTCTTCAGACCAAGGAATGGGATTGGGTGTACCTTTACACGTTAATGCCACCAAGGGTTTGGCCAATGATGAAAAATTTGGAATCCACTGTCTACAGTACGATGTAATGCCCAAGAAAGCACGCACTTCTCTCTGTGTTCTTGGCACATTCAATTTTGCTATTGCCTGAATTCTTTCTGGGGTCAGTTTCCTTCCCTCCTTCGATAAGAGGTGACCTAAGTAGGTCACTTCTTGTCGGCAATATTGCAGTTTGGAAAGTGACACCTTGTGATGCAGATCACACAGATGACGCAATAATGTCAACGTGGCCTTTTTACAAAATTTCTTAGTATCTGCAGCAATGAGCAAATCGTCCACATATTGTACAAGAGTAGCACCCTTAGGTAAAATAATCGTATCAAGCTGTGCTTTTAGAGCTTGACTGTATATTGATGGACTTTCACAGTAGCCCTGAGGAGCGCGTTTAAAGCGGAAACTTCGACCTCCTAAACTGAAGGAAAAAATATCCCTGCTCTCCTCGGCGATCGGGATGCTGAAGAAAGCATTCTTCAGGTCAATCACCGAAAACCAAGAGGCAGAGGCTGGAATCATAGTCCATAATGTGGTAATGTCGGGTACAACTGGAAATTGTGGCACAACAATTTTATTCACTTCTCTAAGGTCAATCACGAATCTGTACACAGGTGGCTTAGAAGGGTCAGTTTGTTTTAAGACAGGCAGAACAGGACTATTGCAAACATTGCCTCGTGTTTCTTCAATGACATACTTTTCAATTAATTCGTAAACGATCGCTAGCAAAGCTTTTTCACCCTCACTAGAAATTTTGTATTGGGGAATTCGTGGCATTTTAACGTTGGCTTTCAATGTTACAACATATGGTGGAATTTCTAAAAGACCTACATCATTAGGACCAGTAGCCCAAAGAATATCTGGGAGAAATGACAATTCTGCAGGAATTTTATCCCTCGACAAATACATGGGAGAAACTACTTTCTTACCTAAAGTAAGTTGTACTCCTGAAGGAGAACAGTACAAAGTTGCATACAATCTCTTTAACAAATCCAATCCTAGCAAGTTTTCGCCACAACCTGTTGTCAGAATAAGGGGTGCTTCTAATTCACAAGGACCAACAGAAAGAGACAAAGGGTCAGAAATCGGATTTCTAACTGGGGCGCCAGAAAAACCTACAGAAACGTTCATTTTGCCAGACAAAGGTGCGCCAGGGAGTTTGGAGTGCATAATAGAACTCTTTGTAGCACCAGTATCCAACAGAAAAGGTTCTGACACACCTGATGTAATCACCTCAACGTATGGTCCACTCTGATCTACTGGAACTGAAACAACTCCTTCTCTTTGTCTTTGGCTGTCCTAGCAATCATTATTCTCCAAATACTCATCTTCTGTATAGTAATCATCAACGTAGTATTGAGCTGTCCTATCAGATGCGTTATTTTGCTGATCAAACCTGTTCATAGAGTTTTGTGGTGGAAGGGGACGTGCGTTCTGAGGGGCGTTTCCATGCCCTCTACCTCTAGGTGCTTGCTGACTGCCACGACCTCTAACACCAGAAACTCCATTTGCACGTTGTAATAGAATAGGACAATTATACTTGAAATGACCCTCTCGTCTGCACTATGAACACTAGTTGGGGCCTACAGGTACACGGGGTTGAGTATACTCGACTCTTTGCGAGTTCCTCTGATATTGTTGAGGCTGCTGAAAAGTATTTTGGTAGTGATTCTGGCTACCATTATTCTGATTACCACCACCACGTGGCGGATTGGCTTGCTGTAGCAAAACCTTCGTTTTTAGTTCTTTCGTTTTATTTCTACTCTATCTTTCTCATCCTTGTCTCTATTTTCGTAATATTGTGCAGTAGCCAATATCTGGGCTGAAGATGAGACTGCCCAAGAACTTTCTGAATACTTTAACTTTTTACACAATTCTGGAAGCAGATTGTGCACGAATTTATCGACAAACAATCTCTGACCACCTTCTGTGGTCAGATCTTGACCGCTGTGGTCGACAAATGTTTCTTCAAATCTGGTGAAGAAATCTGAGACTGTTTCTTCTTTCTTCTGCTTGCATGCAGATAACTTATCCCAATTTACACGTATCGCAGGCATTATCGTTTTCATGTAATCAACTATTTTACCAGGGAGTTCTGCTATCAAAGGCTCAGGCTTGGCACCACCAACTTGTCGGGCATCTGCAGCGGCAATATTAGCCCATGAGTCACCTAATTCCTGATCATGATCTATATGACGAATTTTACCCCATAAAGGCTGTGGAACAACATTCCCAAATAGCATATCGATATCGGCTAAATTCATTATACATGACCCAGCAGTTTGCGACAACTCTTTGTAATATCCTGCAGGATTTTTACGCGGATCAGGTATTGTTTGTTTAAGTGCTAAAACTTCAGCTCGCTTCCATGGGACATGTACCCATACACGCTGAAAGTGTGGCAGAATAGGTGGGACAGCAGTCGTGTCACCCTCTCTCCACTGTGGGGGAACTTCTTTCATAGGGTATTGTCGCGCCTTTTTCCTACTAGATGTACTACATTCAGATGGTGACCCAGAACTGCTTCCCTTGCTCCGATATGATAACAACATTTCAACTGCTTTTTCCACATCTGGACCTACAATCATACCCTCTCCGAACTTAAACCGTACACGACACATCTCTTGCGGGATGCATTCCAGATCATTGTCCTCTAAATCCTCGCAAAGAAAAACACACATCTGTTCGAAAACATATCTCTGTGTCGCTGCTTCCCATTGATGGAAGACTTCCATGACAGACTGTACATCATATTTTACAGTGTCCATGACCCATTTCCATGCTAAACTATTCAGTGAGTCTCTCTCTTGATAGTCAGGCAGTCGACTTCGCAACTGTCTTCTTCCCATGTTAGGGGTCGTAGTAGGCGACCCGAAAAGAGGTAAAAGAAGGTTAGTAACAGTGCTGGCCATTTTCTGCCGAATGGAAGGTGAAACTGAAGGAAGAACGGATGGAAAAACGGGGTGAGATAAGGCAGCGGCAGAGATAGCAGTAGAGGTATCAGGGGAAATAGAAGGACCACTAGGCAAAATCGTAGAGGGAGCATTAGGAGACGTAAAAAGTACAGTAGGCAAAATCGTAGAAAACACAGGTGAAACAGAGGTGGTCGGTGGGCCTGGAGGAGGCTGCACCAAAGGAGTAGGAGCCAGCTGAAGAACAGCTGGTGGGTGCTGTGGAGGAACAGGAGGCGTAGTTTGCGCAACTAAAGGTTGCGGGGGTGCCGTGGCATTTTGTGCATAGGGGGGTGGCGAATTTAGTAAATGCGACATTAATGGGTCTTTCTCACGCTCTCTTGCTGCCTCTTGCTGAAGAGACGGCAAAACTGGATAACATTTATCTATTGCCATTTTACGTTGCCTGTGCAACTGCTCACTCATCTGCTCTTCTTCATTGTCTTTAAACTGTATAGCAGCTTGCATTACTGAGAGTCCCTCTTCTCTCTTATTTTTCTTAGCTAATTTGATTTCTTTTTGTTTGGCTTCTTTATGCCATAAGCGGAAAGAGTCAAACATCGCCGGCCGGGCTTTCTTTTTAAAGAGTTTAACTTCAAGGTTGTCTAATATTGGGGCCATTTTAGAACACCATCTTTCCTGGTGTATTTAATCTATACTTCGTTGTAGGTGATGGAGCCTACCCCATGTTTCACATATAGCTCGTAAGTCGGAGTTCCAACTGGAGGAACCGGACATGAGTCCTCCAATCGGGAGTCCCTATTATTATAACCAAGAAAAAACAAATTTCCAAGTCTAAGACTAGGCATTTTCGCTCTCTAGTCTAGTTCCAAACTTCAAAGGATTTTTGATTACGATATTTCTCGTGAATACACGAGTCCTTCGCTTTTGGTGCTTGCAAGTACCAACACAAAACTTTTTATCCCAAGGATACCAAAACTAAGGTCAACTAAGGACTGGGAGACGCTCCACTTATACTTAACTGAAATATCGATGACGTCACCAGAAGACTCGTCTTAGTGTTTCGCTCTACCAAACTTCAAGGGTCCAAATCAGGGCGATAGCCAGGGCAGCAGTCCTTGTAGCCGTCGGGAAGCGGTGAACCTCGCAGCAAAGACCTTCGGACAACGTCGACATGCAGGGGTCGATGAGGTGGTTGGCTGTCCTCTGGAATTTTCACACGAAGCTCCTCACGATCCTCTGGCTGACTGGTACCACTGGAATCGCCCCAAACGTTGGGCGCCAGCTGAGGTACTGGGTTTTTCAGAACCGGCACAGACACCGGTAACCCAGCGGTGTCAGGGTACACCCAGAGACCTCGGGTTCTTCCTGATCCAGACCACAGAAACTCAGAGTCTTCTAGGTGAAGTCAAAGATTAGTTTATTGGCTGCAACCAAGGTAACAAGTGTCCTAGAAGTACAACACGGGGAAGTATATTCTCAGGAGACTGCTCGAATTTACAAAGTCAGGCTTCTCTCTTTATACAGAATATTCAGCTTCAGGCAAACATTCTTCGAATTCGTAGTATGTCATTTACAGTTATTGGTTTACAAAAGAAAAGCAGAGTCATGATGACATGTACATATTTCACGCCGTGCTGCCCATAACAAATCACCTGGCAAGGCCCAACATTTCACCAGATATCAGTGGACCCCCAATAAAACAGGCACCTCCCCATCATAAAGTAAGTGAAGCAAAAGAGAAAAGACAGATGTGAGCAAGATACGGCAGGTGTGTGCGCTGAAATGGTTTTATGGCTTGTTGAGCCTAGATGCTATCTTGCTCGGCCCCTGGGAGGGGAACTGACCTAACGAGTTCGGCCTGGGGCAATGGTTCCAACTTGCACAGGTCATGGAAAAGTCGATTAAGGAGCATGTGTCCTTGTGTAATTGATTTCAACTGGATTAAGGCCTATGTAAAGGGCAACACATAAATGGAAGCCAAGGGTTCAGAACGCAAATGAGGTGAAATCGTCACTCGAATATGCTGAGAATATATGTACATGATGTACTCGTCATTCTCGGTCTTTTGATACCAAATTCGTCATGTTTCGACGAAGTTTTAATTCTCGAGTCCAGAACGATTACACAAATCCAGATTTTCAGAACCACAGAGGGGTCTTTTGAAAAAAGGGGTGAAGTTTTCTTGGAATGAGAAACACAATTGTTGTTTCGAGTTTATTAAGAAGGAATTGTGCGATGCTAAAGTTTTGACAGCATTTGACATCAAGCGTACGTCTATTCTGATGGTTGATGCTAGCAGTATAGGCTTGGGTGCGGTATTACTACAAAGGCATGGTAATGAGGAAAAGACGGTGGCATTTGCTTTGCGTCCGCTGAGTGTGTCAGAGCGGAATTATTCCGTCATAGAAAGAGACGCATTGGCAGCAGTGTGGGGCGCTAACTACTTTAGAACCTATCTGTGGGGCACTAGGTTCCTTTTAGGATGTGATCATAAGCCCCTGGTCAATGTTTTAGCTCCTGGTGGTGAGGGTAAAGGCTCACCGAGGTTGGCTAGACTTGCCTCTAGGTTGCAAGATTTTCAATTTGATCTGTCTTTTGTCCAGGGTTGGCGTAATGTCCAGGCGCATTGTTTATCGAGACTGTCTGTAGCAGGTGATGTTCAGAGTGAGTGCACAGGAGATGTTCAAGAAGAGAGTGCAATAGTGTTTGATCAAGATGTGATTTCTTTGTGTGAAGGTTCATTTTCTAAGGATGAGTGGTGTTCTAGTATGGAGAAGGATTCGGTATTAATGAAACTCATTGATCTAGTGAAGAGGGGCACCAGACGTGAGAGCACAGTTGAACCTAGCATCAGGCCTTTTCTAAAAATCATAGACGAGTTGTCTGTGTCAGGAGGTGTTGTTTTGATGAGAGGAGATAGATTAATTCCTCCAAGTTTGTTGAGACACAAGCTTCTAAAATTAGCCCATGAGGGTCATCTTGGCCAAACCCTTACTTAACGCAGGATTAAAAATAATTTTTGGTGGCCTTCAATTGAGTCTGATGCGACATCTTGTGTGGAATGTTGTGAGAGCTGTAGAGAGGGAGCGAAAAGGCTGAAGTTGGTGTCTTGTCAACAGGTAGGGAAGATTTGGGCGCAGATAAGGTATGGCATAGTATATGCTTAGACTTCATTGGTCCCATGGATGAGCTGCCCTATAACCAGAGGTTTGCTATTGTTATAATTGATGTGTTCTCCAAATGGCTCACTGTGTTTTTTGTTAGGGAGATTACTACTGGTAATACGATAAAGCATTTAAAGGAAGTTTTTCACAATGAGGGTTTTCCATCAATTCTTATAACGGATAATGGCACGCAGTTAACGTCTAACAAGATGAGATCATTTTTGGAAAGTTGTGGGATAAGTCATCATCGAACTAGTTTATACAATCCACAGGGAAACGGCTTGCTGTATTGGTCATCTATTCTACTTACAGCATTTGGCGACAAGGGTGGGATAAGTCATCATCGAACTAGTTTATACAATCCACAGGGAAACGGCATTTGTGAAAGGGTCAATAGATTAATCAAAGGCATAATTCAAATGACTAGTGCTTTAGGATGTTTTTCGGAGGAGACAGTTCAAGAGATGGTTTGGGCATACCGCTTTACTCCGCATAAGCAGGATGGAAAGTCACCATTTGAGGTGATGCGGGGAAGATCTCCCGGCACGAAGTTGATTCCTTCATGGTTAAAGAATTTTGATGGGGATGTTAGTTCTCAAATTACCCTAGAATTGTCGCCTAAAGGTGTGGGTGTGGGTGACTTGGTAAAAGTTAAACCGGGTAGGGTTTCAAGAGGCCTAACAAAATGCAGAGGTCCCTTTCGTGTAAAACAAGCTTTCCCTCAATATGTTGTGCTAGAAAATGGTGAGAAATGGAACTATCGAAGGGTTGCGTTATACAGGAAGGGTTGCAATATCTCGTGTGGTAGGCACATTGAATCTTTGAGCAGGAACAGTGGATATATATTTTCAAATCAAGAAGAAGAGCTTGCTGCTTCTATTCCAACTCCAAGGAGGGAGGATGGTAGTGGGGATGCTTCTTAACATTTAGAGGGGAATTCAGCTTCTTTCAGTAGCATGAGTGCTGCTGAAGCTGTGAGCAATCCTTTCATGAGGAGTCAAAGATTACGCCGTCCACCTTTGCATTTGAATGACTATGTTTGTTGATTTATTGGTGCTGTTGCTTTTTCTTTTATATTTACCTAGGGAAGGAGGTGTGTTGTAAATATGATTTCATGTTTTGTATTGTTTCATAGTCTTTTTACTGTCTCATTTGTTTCCCATACTTAGAATGCTCTTGTGTTCTGTGCTCAATGATCTCACCCAGCTGGAGTTGTTGTTCTGGCAATTAGAGCCCGGCCAGCTGGTGAGATACATGTTGTTTATCTGTGCTGCAAATAAATATAAGAAGCTTATCCCTATAATGCCTGTATTGGTCATCTATTCTACTTACAACACAGAGCAAACTGTCAGAACCCTGATGTAAGATCAAAGGTACTCAGAAACTTAGCAGTGCCCAGCCTGGCAATTAGTTTATCAACTCGATGGATGGGGTGAGTGTTCGTCTTGATGACTAAATTTAGTCCTCTGTAGTCCACACTGAAAAGATCAGGGGTATTATCTGAGGTGGTCTTGAACCCCAGTACAACTAGACTGGACCAGGAACTCATGAAGGGATCAATCAAATCCATGATTCTTTTAAATATATATAAATTCTATTTTATTTCTTAGAATATAAAATTACAACTATACTACTTAATCATGCAACATGATTTCTTGAGATTGCTATTCGATACAAAAAAATCTACTGCATCTAAATGAAATGCTTGCCTGATCAAATATAACATAATGATACATTACAATGGGCTAAGAAGTAGTCTAATTGACTGGGACAAATAATTACACAAGATCAAATTACCTACATTTTTATTCAAAATTCCAGAAATATTATCAAAACTATGTTTAGACGTCAAGTATACTACACGTTATGTGATTTCCATATTACTCAGGCAAACCTCTACAGGGGGTACAGTCAAATACAGGCCAGCCCACAATGCTCTGGTATAACAACTGATGCTATGCATATATTCGTCAGTTGTCCAAGCTTAAGAGAATTCTAGACCGCAATTTCTCTTAAAATAAAAGCAATACAACTATCTTCGGTTGGAATGAAGCCCTGCACAATCTTACTTGGGAATAGCGTAAATGAGTGGGGGGTTTATACAATAAAGATAGCAAATTGATTATTGCAGAGAAATTGAAAACAGAAAGAACACCTTCCTATGATGAATGGTGGAGGGAAGTAAATGCTGCTTATGAACTGGAATAGCAAATAGTAAAAATAAGAGAGTCCCTAGTAAAGTTACAATACAAATGGGGGAAGCTGAGTACCTAACTTATTACCCGTGAATGTCCTTCCATTATGAAATATTAATTTCTGTATAATTAGTTAAAAAAGACATGTGAATGATTAAACTTTTAAAGTATGAACTTGAGCTCCTTTTTTACTTTGTAAGGCTAACCCTATTGGATCTTACCTTGGCACAATTTTTTTTTAAAGGTCTCTGTTTATTATTATAGGAGGGACCAGGTTGAGTGGCTGAAAAATGAGAAATAACTACTACTAAGTGGGAGGGAGGGTAGATACATTTAAGGAGGGGTTTAGGGGAGGACATGTAAACAATAAAAAACACCTTAACAGTAAGACGACTACAAATTAGAATATTTTCAGCCACTGCTACAATGACTGTACTACTGGCAAAACAGGCACAAATCTACTCCAGTTAGGCCAAGCACCACACATGGTCATTCATAGGTACCGCAACGCACTGTCATAGATATCGCTAGAATCAGGAAATGTCTCTACCAGCACATAAGAAAAATATGGAAAATTGAGAAGCAAAAATATGTTTCTGTTTTAAAAAATGCCTAGGATAATAAATGTGAAAAAACAATTCAAACATTTACATGAAATATATGCTGAATATATTGCTTGCAAACATTTACATAAAGGCATTGGTTACTATCAAATCAGCTTCAACCTCAATAGGGCTGCAAAGACCTGTGAGGTCTCCACCATACCCATCAATACATGTAATTAATGATTCAAATAACCATTCTCACACAGCCTGCCCATATTTTAAAGCAACATACAGACATACAAATATTAATGTCAACATGTTGGTGAATATCTTTGTTTCTTTACTTGTCATTTTGAGCAACAATTATTTGAGAATGAGAAAAAGGATTTCCATGCAAGGATCAGCATGTCAGAAGAAGCAGTCATTGCCGGATTCCACTTCTAACCTAAAGTGATCCTTGATCTTGTTGACGATTGGGAGCAGCATCGCAAGTCACTTACATTTCATTCCCAGGCCATCCCATTCCAACACATGTCAAAATACTGGCTGAACTGCATTTCATGGTTGCTGGGTCCTTTCAGTGGGTCATTGGAGACATGTGGGGATCTAACAATCAATCACTTTACAATGCTTACAACAGGTACTCAAGTGCATCACACCAGCAGTCCAGTGTATTCCTATGCCAAGGTACGGCTAGTAAGGAAAGATGAATTTATTATCCATAGGACCAGCAGTAAAAGTTATGGACAGAAACACAAAATCAAAAGGCCAAACTCACTACTGTTCTTCCAAAATGTGCTTTATTCATTCATATTCGTTTTGCCAAGGGTGCCATGTCACTTGCGTTACCTAATCAGGCACAGTCTCCTCCTGACTGCCCGCTAGACGATGGGGTAAGGATGATCAGAAACTTTTGGACCAACCTAGGACAGCTACCTGGTCATCTCATCTGGGTTAGGGGATTGACTTTAGGTTTCTATTGGACTTCTGACTTTTAGTTTATCAGTGGACTTTAAAATGGGCATTTCAACCATCTTTTAGGGCTTTTTTGTTGCACTGCTGTATTTTGCCTTATGTTTTTTCACTTTTGCCAATGTAAATAGAATTGACCATGACATTCCAAACAAGTTACCAAGAAATGATAAGTAATTTCTTTATGTGCATGATTCATTAAACTCGTTGCAACAATATTCACATTTTTATTAAAAAGAAAAAAAGGTCAGGCACCTAAGCAATGTTGACAACTATACTTAGAAGCCTGACCTGACTTCCATCTCTTCATATGCAAAATTAAAATCACGTCATGCCTTCAAGAAAAATGTGCATGGTTAAAATGGTTAGAACGAATTCAACACACAATAAAACCAATGTAATACAAATAGTGAGTGAGCAGCTTAAATGTCTATCGTTAAGTTTGTTAAACTAGTTGTGCCCTTCAGTTAGGTTACCAAAATGCTTTCCTAACATACGGAAGATAATGTTATTAAAATCAATAAAGTGCATTAAGTTATTTTGTTCAATGTGTTAACTTGGAGAGAAGTATTGCAATTGCTGGTAAAGTTTTGTTGAACGGGCCATTGATAAGTCAGCATTTTATGTCAGTTTTTGAGTTATATTACACACCAGGGAAATTGGCCAAATGGAGTTCAGGGCGGGGGACAAATTGTAATCGGTGCAGCCATTACGCAGCAGATGCTGCCCACATGTTTTTTCTATGCCCGAAATTGGGTCAATTTATTGCCGATGTAGAGCGTTTTCTCTCTGAAAGTTTATGCATTTCAATTAAATTAACAGCACCATTGGTTATGTTTGGCTGTGAAGAGAACATGGTTAACCAGGGCCTTGATGCGGATGAAGGATTTATTTTTATTTGCATGTCCGTATATCGTTAATGTATTACCTCTCGTTGGCTTGATGAGGAACCACCTAATCTTATTATTTGGCAAACTAAGCACCTGTCTATGTATCATTTTGAAACTGCACTATCTAAAATGAAGGGTATTAGAAAGAAAACTTTTGGATGTAATTTATGGTCCCCAATTGCTAATTGGATAGGGAAGTAATGTTAATAGTGGAATTGTTAAGATATTCAGTAATATGTATGGATGTTCCTCATTTTTCTATTGCTTTGTCTCTTTTTCTTGTGTTTTATTTTTCTGTAACATTGCTGGTTTTTCTTTTTGCTGCTGCCATAAATCTCAATACATTTTTTTTTTTAAAGTTATCTTGTGCAAATAGCTCCTAAATGACAGTTGTTACTGCAAAGTCCTAACACAAATATGTCAAGGTTAGGAAAAATCCTTTACCCCGCAGGCAGAACCACGACCTGCCTTTACTGCGCAGTCTCTACCGCGACTGTGATGTTAACATGCATTCCTTTCCCTCACAAGTCATTAAAACTACTTGCTTTAGGGGGCGCGTTGTTGGACTGGAGTTGGATTTTAAGTCCAACACCTTTCCTACTGATACACTGGCTGGAGTTGAAATAGTAATGTATACTATTCCAAAGTCCAGTTCCCCCCTAAGGCAAGTCAGTGTAATGACTTTTGTGGTAAAGGAACGTGTGGTAACGTTGCAGTTGGGGTAGTGACTGCGGAGTAAAGGCGTGAGTGGGAAATGAATGCAAGACTCCATCAAGGTTTTATGCCAAGCAGTGACCATGTGTTATAGTGCCCAAAAAATATCACCTACAATAAGGCAAGGTCGTATGACAGAGTCACGCATGGTTAAACCATGTGTGCCTCTTCTACGCTGCCAAAACAATGAATGCATCTGAACAACCCTCCTAAAGCGCTAAAAACTACCCTGACTACCCCCGAGCCCTAAAAATGACCCTGACCCCTAAGAATTACTCACCCCCCGAGCCCTAAAAACTATCCTGATGCCCCAGAGCCAAAAAACTACCCCGAACCCCCTGCGCCCTAAAAACTACACCAACACCCACAAGCCCTAAAAAAACCTCCACCCTTTCTGAGCCCTAAAAACATCCTGACCCCTGCAGACAACCTCAACCCCCCAAGACCTAAAAACTGCCTCCCAACCCTGACCCCTTAAACCTACCCCAACCCTTAAAAATTATCCCCATCCCCCAAAATACAGCCCCAGCCCCACTTAGCAGGCCACATCCTCTCCTGATCCGTCCTCTTCCTGTGCCCACCCAACCCAGCGTCTAGACCGTGCAATGCCATAACCACGCATATGCGAGGTTAAGGCATATGCATGATTAAGGCAAGCGTGGTTCTCCTTCCGGAGAAACGGCATGTGTGGCACAGCCATGTTGTATTTGGCATTTTGCATGAGGGAAATATCACCATTAAAATCTGTAAAGTGCATTTACTTCTTATGTGTATATGTAGAACACCACCAAGGACCAGTTATTAATAAAATGTTCTGTGACGATTTGGACAGAGAGCCTAGACCGCAGGCACTCCTGATTGCTTCATCTAGCCTCAAGTGATAAGCTTTTTAGTCTTCTTTTGACCCCAGCCAATAATCTTACTAGATGGCAGTTGAGCTGTACGTCGTCTTCAGCGAAGCACGCCATGACCGTCTGTCTTCAGCTGCGGATTCCCTTACAGTTAAAAAGAGGGCGTAAAAGGGGTCTGCGTTCACTCACGAGGACTTTGCAAATACACTGCAGATGAATTATATCTTGTCCCTGCTCCCCACATAGGCGACAGTATGACCTTCAGACATACATTTCTAAGGTGGAACAAAGAGGGGAGAATACTGAGTCAGTAAAGCAAATATTATTCCTGTGCATCTTTAGTGAACCCATTGCCTAAGTAGTGCTGAGGTGCAGCCTTGGTGTAACTAAGCACAGTGAACCAACCATGCACCCTGCCAGACAGTGTACTTTGTCGTCTGCCAGGGAGACTCATTTAATGGTTTTGTTAAATAATCATTCAAAGGTCTCATGTTTACCTGACGCTCCCCATAGATCCTATGGGCCTAGTTGCTTCTGTACAAAGGCCCTTACTGGGCTGTATTCCTGGGTCAACAATTCAGCCTACAAGTAAGCAATCAGGGTTTCTGGCTGTGCTCCTTTTATCTTATACCAGCAATTAATGTATGCTCCCTTGCATCCCAACCTCTGCTTTTGCAAGTCAAACTCTAACCCTATTTGGGTTGGAGACGTATATTTAGGTAAGCTGAAGATCATTGTTAGTGCACCTGTTACAATCCTGTCCAGAGTGGATGTATCTCTCCCACTCATCGACTCACTTCCATAGGCGGATGTTGACATGAGTTGTGCCTGGATCACTTGGAGTAGTGGGGTGTGGCGATAATTGGCTACTTTGTTTGTTGGGTGTTTTAGAGCCACTGCTACAGCATTACCTGTCCTTTTCAGCACTTCTTTTTGAGCAGTGAATGAGCCCTTGCTGTCTATTATGACGTCTAGGTATTTATACTCCTTCACCGTCACCAGTAGTTGCTTGGCCAGATACCAATGATCCACCCCTTTTGTAATCCTGCCCCAGGATTCTTGATTCCAGTCCAGGGAGGACCTGGCTTGGCAGTTTGGGCTGGACTGTTCCCATGGGGCACAGGGTCAAGACTGATTTGCATATACTGGGTCCAAATTGGGGAGGCATGGTGAGCAAAAGTGCAATGGATTAAACCCAGATCCTGTGACTGGGGAAGAATGTTTGCATTGTTCAGTATTCCGTCCATCATTTGTTCCTCATGCCCAAGAGGGGTAGGCTCCCTGCCCTGGGGGAGCTTGCTCTTAGGCTTCTCACATGCATCAGAGAATTATCACTGTGGAGATGGTAATTTTTAATGTTAGATCTGTTCCCCTGAGCTTCCTGCTCCATTTGTTCAAATGTTGGTGTAGATGATTCATCACTCAAGGACAGCTCAGCATTATAGGCTGCCAGCAAAATTTCTGTTGCTATCTTTATTCCCGTCAAACGTTCTTTTTTATCATAGATGGCAAAGTTGATCATTTCTTCATGATTGATACACAAATACAACTTTTTTAGGTTAAGTGCATGTCGGTTTGAGCCCACTAAATAAGATTATTTAAATCAGCCAATTTGTCATCAATGTTTGAAGAAAAGATATCCAATTAGTTGAAAAGTGAGAGCTGAATGTCCATTTTGTTTGATTGATATTGCACAGTGTTGACTGATAAATACATGGTATTAAATAACGATGTCCATATATTGTCCAACTAGTGTTGTTTGGCCTTTGTAGAGTCCTTTATAGATATCTTGCCATTATCTTTAGGAGACGAATTAGGTGTATAGGAGGCTATCGATTCTTCCTGCTCTTGCGTTGTAAGATAGGAGATGTCACAGTCCGAGACCTGTGAGTCTGCCTTAATTGGGGGCAGATTGTACATGGTGATACTAGAAATTGCTTACTTGGCAATTGAGAAGTAATTTGCTTTTGATTGAAGTGTGCGATGACAATGCTTGTAGGCGTTGATCCTAAGGTTGAAGGCTCTATGTGCAGTTTTCTGTTGTTCTGTGTTTTTTACTTATTCGGCACAGAGTGCGCTAAAGACAGCATCAGGGATTGACAACTTGCCATTGTCCTGGGTGTACTGGGTGAGAGCACGTCTACTGAATAGGCCATGATTGCTTCCTTGCTCATTGAAGGGAGGCCTGTGATAGGAGGAATTCCTGCAAGTTTGTCCAATTGTGTTTCCTTGAAAGGGCTGCTGCTGCTTGTCCTTAATGACAACTCCTCCTTGTCGGCCATCTCCTCCTTGGGTTCTACCTTGGCATTGGACACACTGGTGTCCTCATGGTTGTCCTTATTCATTTGTCTTGCTGGCAGATCTGATCGTATTCGGGCCCTCCTGCCAGGCCCTTCTATTGCAGAAGATGCACGGTTTTCCCTCTCTTTCCTGATCCTTTCGCAAGCCCTATTGTGTTAGTCCACAATCACTGGCTGTATTGGGGATGGGAGCCCATTCACCCTGCCATTACTTGAATAGAGTACTGACCCAGCATCCTTAATTGAGGAGAACTTCGATAACCTAATGTTGTGGCCAATAGTAGAACATCCGAGGCTTGATGCAGAGGGGAATCTAAAAGAACCTCTTCTACATGGGCCTTCTATCTATTTGTGTCACTTTTCTCTTGACAGGTCATTTTCATTTTCTTTATTGTTGAGGAGATCTGGCACATTACTCTCTCCCATCTCATTCTTACTTCAAAATGTATCTGTGCCTAATCTAGTGATGCCTTTGCCTTTTAGAATACCTCCCTCGTTTTTCCCACAATATGGGGGTCATTATGATGGTGGTGAACCCGCCACCCACAGACTGCCGGTTCGCCGCCATTGTGCTGCTATTCTCTGCCTGCCAGATAAGCATGGCGGGCAGTGTGCTGGGGTCCATCACAGGCAATCATTATGATTGCCTGTCAGACCAAAATCGCATACACAAAATTGTGGCGGTGCCTAGCAGGCACTGCCCACCAGATTTGGATGCTGCCTCCCCGCTAGCCTGTGTATGGCAGTTCAACTGCCATTCAGGTGGGGATGTACTTTGGGGGCCAGTTGCGGGCCCCCCCTTTTGCAGGGGTATGTTCCTGTGCACTTGAAATATACACTATTGGACAGATTGAGCAGATCTAGATGGGAGAGGAGAGCAAAAAGTTTATGGTTAATCAATATCTTTTAACATCAAGCATAGATAATTCTGTGTTTTCATTTTTAACATCAGTTTTCATTTTTAACATGGTACCCTACAGTTCCCAGCACCAGGTGGCAGGCACCACATGGTGCCTGCCACGTAGTGCAGGGAAATGCACAACATGCATTTTTATCATTGCAGCGGGTGCTGCAGCCAGCAGCCCCTGCTGCAATGGTAAACATGCACAATGCGACCGCCACAGTCGCGGTCACATTGTAATTACATGTGCAGGATTGCCACCATATAGACGGCCAGTCTCAGTTCCTGGGATGATGCCGGCACTGAGGTTCTGTGAGAATCGTCACGGTGTTCCGGGCATGAACGAATACGGGCAAGTAAGGTATCTATGAACCGTAAATGACGTGTTCAGTAAGAGTACGCGTTTTCACTACACTACCTGTTATGGTTCGCCTTATTTACGTGTTTCTACATCTGGACCCTTGGGTTCCATTTTAGATACGGCATCCATTTTGTTTCTTGCCCTCACGTAGTCAGCGAACAGGCAACTGTCCGCATCGTGACCTTTTTAGTTCCCAAGCTTTACGGAAGAAACATATTCCTTTCATGCGTCTTTTATAACTAGGGGAAGGACACTGCTAAGGCAATTGCCTCCGATCGAAGGTGATTCTGCCCGGTCGGTCTATTGTTTCAGCCTCGCACATGCTGGGGTCAAGCCCTTTTAAGCTACGATTTCGCATCCAATATTAACTTCTTCCCTGCTGTCTGACTTCCTTGCAGCTGTTCTTGTCTCTTTCTCTTGCCTATTTACAACTCAAGTGGAATGTACCTAATGATGAGAAGATGTGCTTTTACAGTTAGAGCTGTCGATGTTAATGTCATTATGTTCCGGGGTTCTGAATACATGAAAGCGACCCTTTTGATGCCTTTTTGTGGGAACTGGGTTGTAACCTTTTGTTCACATGTTGTGCAATGGCCTAATCTTGTATAAAAGAGAGCGACTCACAAATACAATTTGAAGCAGACTCTCAGAACTACATGCTGTTGTACTTCTCGTGACTTTTGCCTCCCTGCAGTAATAAACGCTGATCTTTGACGCCGAAGGAAGTCTCCCGTGTCTCTGTCTTTAGTGCGCCAGAACAGGTATCCCACGAAGGTTTTAGGTGTTGTTCCCTGGCACCGCTGGCCCTTAAAGAGTCCAGTCCTTCAGTTGGCGCCCAACGTGGGGCGACATCGGCGGTACCGGTCCAAAGCCTGACGATTGTGAGGAACTTCGTGTGAAATCTCCGAGGAAAAGGTGCACCCCGCTTCATCGATCCTGTTGTCGAAATAAGTGGTCCGAAGATTTTTCCCGCGAAGATTCCCGCCTCCTGACGGCTGCGACGGACCGATGCCCTGACTGTCGACCTGTTTTCGACGCCTGGCGTAGACCTTTCGTACAGCGAGACGATAGACGGGCCTTCCTGGTGACGCCATTGAAGCTCTCAGTTAAGTATTTGTGGGTCGCTCCCAGTCCTTGGTTGTTGTTTCAGCTTGTTGAAGCTTTGTTGTTTGCATGGTTCCATTGCATTTGTGGTTCTTAGTTGTTGGTTCTTAGTTGTTATTTGACAGTTGCAATTGCCAAAAACCGAGGGTTTTGTCTTTCACGAAGATTCAGTACTTCGGTAACCCTTGAAGTTTGATACTAGGTTAGTGTGCACGATGCCTAGCCATCGTGGTTTTCTTGGTTTCTTTAAATGTTGCAACAAGGATTCCCGGTTGGAGGACTCGTGTCCGATACCTCCAGTTGGAACTCCGATATATGAGCTCTATAGTCGACATGGTGTGGGCCCTATTATATATAATAAATATTGGGTCCGTTACACGAAAAAAGATGGTGTCCTTAGTTGGCCACCGCACGGAAGTTTTGAACTTACGATTTTAGATAATCTTGAAGCTAAGTTGTTTAAAAGGAAAGCTAGGCCAGCTATGTTTGATTCCTTTCGGTTGTGGCGTAAAGAGGCCAAGCAGAAAGAAATCAAACAGCTTAAAAAGGATCGAAGAGAAGGGATCGTTCCGATAATGCAAGTTGTACAACAATGTCAGCGAGATAAAGAAGAAAAAGAAATAGAAGTTTCCACTAGACTGCATCACATGAGGATAGACAAATGTTATCCGGTTTTACCAACTAGTCAGGATAAGAAAGAAGAGGATTTAAAGGAGGATCCCTTGTTAGCGTATTTGATGAAATCGCCACCTCCTTATGCACAGGGTGCTACAGCCCCTGTAGTTCCTCCTGTAGTTCCGCCTGTTGTTCCTCCTGTTGTCCCTCCTGTTGTTCCGGCGGCTGCGGGTCAGCCCGTTGTTGGTCCTACGTTTGTCCCACCACCTGTCTCTATTCCTACTGCTCCTTTGCCTGTACCTTCTCAGCCTCTTGTCCCTGCCACCCCGACTATCTTGCCTGCTTCTGCTGTGTCTGCCTTCACTTCAAACGTTGTCACTCCTGTTCTCCTTTCTCCTTCTGTTCGTAATCGTATCCCTAACACTGTTGCTACCCTTTATTCACCGCTTTCTGGTCAGTTATTTCCATCCGATACTTCTGAAACTCCCCAAAGACGGAGTCAGATCCCTAGTGGAAGGGAAAAAGAGACGTTAGTGACAATGGCACATAGGTGGATAAGACATCCTGCCAACTACCCTCCACGCATGGTTTTCGAGACGTTTTCTCAGTTTAATGAGCCGACGCAGAGATTCGTGTTCGAAGAAATGTGTAACTTTTTGAGGGAAGAATGGTATAATGACAATTTAGATAACGTACCGCCCGATATGATTGAACTTCAGAGTCAATTTTCGAGCGGTATGATTGTAGGTGGCGATGTACGACGTGCCTTAGAGCGATTGTTATCCTTTAGATCCACAGTGCCTTCTCGCGTGTCATTTAATGATGACGACTTAGAAACTTGGAAAGCGGCTCCTGGTCAGTATCCCATGAGAGAAGTTCCGCCAGTATACATGCCAGGTGCTCCTGCTGCTAATCCTCCGATTCTTCCACATTTCCAAAGAGTTTGGATACACCTCCCATGGAAGCGATCAGAAGTCTTGCAGGTGAAACAATCTTTGCCTGATCCACGCAAGAATCCGGCGGGTTACTATAAGGAGTTGTCCCAATTGGTAGATGCTACTATTATGAACCTTGCCGACATCGACATGCTGTTCGGTAATGTTGTGCCACAACCGGTTTGGGCAAAAATTCGTCAGGAAAATCATGCGAATGAGTTAGGCGGTGATTGGGCTGCACTAATAGCAGCTGATGGCCGACAAGTTGGTGGGGCTAAGCCTGAGCAGTTAATTACGGATCTACCTCAGAGAATAATTACACTTATGAAAACTCTCATGCCAGCGATGAGGGTGAACTGGGACAAATTATCAGCTTGTAAGCAAAAGAAAGACGAGAGTGTCTCGGACTTCTTTACTAGGTTCGAGGAAGCATTTATCGATCATAGTGGTCAGGATATGAGCACTGAGGGAGGTCAGCGGTTATTCGTTGATAAGTTCGTGTTAAATCTGTTACCTGAACTATGCAACAAATTGAAGAATTCAGAAAGTGCATGGGCTGTTTCAACCACTGCACAGATATTAGCGACGGCTCAATATTATGAGAATAGGGAAAAAGAAGAAAGTGATTGTGCAGATATGAAAACGAAGGAGCTCAAAACGAAGGTTTTGTTGCAGCAAGCATATCCTCCACGTTCAAATCAAAATGATTCGCAACAGCAATATAGACCACAATCGCAATCCTCCAGAATACAGTCACGTCCTGACTCCTCTGACTTCAGATCTATGCTTGGGTATAACCAGTGTGCATATTGTAGAAGAGAGGGACATATAAAATATGATTGTCCGGCTTTACGTGATCGCCTTAATGGTGTATCGGCACGAGGGGGTCGTGGTGGTCCTCAACAAGCATCTCGAGGTAGAGGGCGCGGTACCTTCCAAAATCAGACTGAGCGCCCTAATACGTCCTCGGACGCGAATAATTGTTTTGACCAGCAAAATGTAAGGTCCGATAAATCAGCGCAGTATTATGCGGACGACTATTACGTTGAACATGAGACTGTTACTAGGACAGCCACCGACAGAGAGAGGGAGTAGTATCAGTTCCGGTTGATCAGAGTGGGCCTTACATCGCAGTTGCTACATCTGGCGTAGTTGGCGTAGTTTAGACACTGGTGCGACGAAAAGTTCCATCATGCATTCGAAACTCCCTGGCGCACCTTTGTCCGGCTTAACAAATGTTTCCGTTGGATTCTCTGGCGCCCCTGTTAGCAATCCTGTCTCTAGCCCTTTACCCCTTACAATTGGCCCTCGTGAGCTGGAGGCTCCATTGATTTTATCTACTGGTTGTGGTGAGAATCTTCTGGGCTTGGATTTGTTAAAACGGTTACATGCGACATTGTATTGCTCTCCTGAAGGAGTGGAGCTTACATTAGGTCGGAGAGTAATCTCTCCTATGTACTTGTCGATCGATAAACTCCCGCCGGAATTGAGCTCCCTTCCTGCGTCTCTATGGGCCACAGGTCCCAATGACGTGGGTCTCTTGGACATCCCACCTTATATGATCAAGCTGAAACCAAATGTGCGATTGCCACGTATACCTCAGTATCGTATCTCCATTGAGGGAGAACGGGCGCTATTAACGATTGTACACGATCTGATCGAAAAGGACGTCGTTGAAGAAACTCGGGGAAATGTGTGTAATAGTCCTGTGTTACCCATTTTAAAACGAACTGATCCATCTAAACCTCCTGTGTACCGTTTCATAATTGATTTGAGAGAAGTAAATAAAATCGTGATTCCACAGTTCCCCGTGGTCCCTGATATCACGACTTTGTTGACCCTGATTCCAGCGTCTGCCTCCTGGTTCACGGTGATCGACCTAAAGAATGCTTTCTTTAGTATCCCGATTGCTGAGGAAAGCAGAGACCTATTCGGATTCTCATTAGGTGGTCGCAGTTTTAGACTGAAACGTGCACCACAGGGCTATTGTGAGAGTCCGTCGATCTACAGTCAAGCACTTAAAAGTCAACTTGATTCATTTATATTACCGGTAGGCGCAGCCTTGATTCAGTACGTTGATGACCTGTTGGTAGCTGCTGATACCGAAGATATTTGTAGAACTGCTACAGTATCGTTGTTGCGGCATTTATGTGACTTACATCACAAGGTGTCACCTTCCAAGCTGCAATATTGTTGCCAAGAAGTAACCTACTTAGGTCACTTATTGTCAAAAGAAGGGAGAAGGTTGACCCCAGAAAGAATTGCAGCGATTACCCAAATGACTGTGCCAAAAACTCAGAGAGATGTACGTGCCTTTCTAGGTATCACGTCATACTGCAGACAATGGATCCCAAATTTTTCACTATTGGCGAAACCATTGTTAGCTCTCACCTGCAAGGATGTTCCGACTCCTTTGCCATGGACTGAAGAGTGTCAAAAAGGTTTTTCTGAATTACGTGATGCGTTGTGTTCGGCTCCTGTGTTAGGTACTCCTGATTACAGTAAGCCATTTACACTGTACGTTCACGAGAGGGATGGTTGTGCGTTGAGTGTTCTGGCGCAACAATTTGTTGACAAACAGCGCCCATGCGCATATTTTTCTTCGACCTTAGACCCAGTAGCTAGAGCTTTGCCGAGTTGTTTAAGAGCAACAGCGGCAGCTGCGGCGTCCATTCGACAGTCCGCAGGTCTGGTCATGGATAATATGCTTACGGTGATGGTTCCGCATGCAGTTGACACTCTTTTGAACCGAACGAAAACTCAACATTTGACGAGCGCAAGGTTGTCTGGGTATGAGCTGACGTTACTGGCTAGTCACATACGGATAAAACGGTGTAATGTGTTGAACCCAGCAACATTATTGCCGATCAACACGGAGTCAAGTGATGTAGCACCACATGACTGTTATCTGAGAACTGAAGAAGAAACGAAGGGTCGTATTGACCTAAAAGATACTCCATTGGTAGATCCCGATGGTACTTTGTATGTTGATGGTTCCTGTTTTAAGTTACCGAATGGTGATGTGACGACTGCGTATGCTGTAGTGACGTTGAGTACGATTGTGGAAACTGCGAGATTGAGTCAGAATTCGGCTCAGGCAGCTGAGTTGATTGCCTTGACGAGAGCGTGTGTGTTGTCTAGAGGAAAACGGGTGAATGTGTTTACAGACAGTCAGTATGCTTTTGGTGTGGCACATAGTTTTGGGCGATTGTGGAAAGAAAGAGGATTTTTTACGTCGCATGGTACGAAGATTCAGCATGGACAGCTTGTGAATGACCTATTAGATGCACTTACATTGCCTAAGCAGGTGGCCATAATTAAATGTAGTGCGCACCGAAAAGTGACAGATGATGTTGGTCATGGTAATGCGTTTGCAGACGAAACTGCTAAAGAGACAGCTAGAGATCTGACAAATCGAATGTACGTTGCGAATTCGGTAAGATGGCCAGCCGAGACTAGCATGTGTGAGGACACAGTTGAAAGTGTGAAGGAAATACAGAATGAGGCCACTGAAATGGAAAAGACTAAGTGGAAAGAAAGCACGGGAAAGTTAGACGAGAATGGATGTTGGGTTGACTTGTCAGAGAAACAGAGATGGATGTTACCGGATGCATATGTGCTTGCTGTTGTTACAATGGCCCATGGCACAGCACATATTAGCTCGAAGGGCATATGCAAGTTATTGTCTCCTGTATGGAAGAATGATGGGATTACTAAATGTGCAGAGAGAGTGGTTAAGAATTGCATGGTATGTTTGATGCATAATCCCGGTAAGGGCACCCCCACTCCACCTGGTCATTTTGCCCCTCCTACATGTCCTTTCGAAGTTATCCAATTGGACTTCATCCATATGGAGAGATGCAACAATTTGAAGTATGTTTTGGTCGTAGTATGCGCATTCTCCAGATAGATTGAGGCTTACCCTCTTAAGGATAATACTGCTCTATCCACAGCTAAAATTCTGCTCAAAGAGTATTTCCCCAGGTACGGCATGCCTCGGATTGTATGGTCGGACAACGGAAGTGAGTTTGTGGGAAGTGTGATGAAGAGTGTGTGTCGTGGTTTAGGAATATCCCAAAAATTTCATAGTGCTAATCATCCTCAGTCAGCAGGGTTGGTGGAAGGATATAATGGCACCCTGAAATTGAAGCTTGCTAAAGTCCAGGCAACGACTGGTTTATCATGGCCCGACGCTTTGCCTCTAGCTCTCTTATCGACCAGGGCTACTGTACACTCTCGAGTAGGGCTTAGCCCATATGAGATTGTGTTCGGCCGTCCTGCGAACATTTGGGGGGTTCCGAGGCCTAAAGAGTTTAACAGACTTGAATATCCAATGTTGATTGATTATCTATATGATCTGACTGCTAAATTGAGTTTGATTCATCAACAGGTCTTTGAGGCTCTGCCGTCACAAACAGAGGGTCCTGGTCATCGGCTCCAACCAGGGGACTGGGTCCTCACCCGTAATTTCGGACGAAAACGTCACCTTGAGCCGAGATTTGTGGGACCCTTCCAGGTGCTACTAGCCACGAGGACGGCGGTTCGACTGGAGGGACGGAAACACTGGGTGCATGCCACCCACACCAAGAAGGTTCCGCTTCCTCTGCCGGCAGACACATGGATACGAAAAGGTTTTTCCTCGTCTGAAACTGACATTCCCCAGCGCTTTGTCCCATTTAGCGAAGCTCAGCCCATAGGGAACACTTCAGTTTTATCTGACACCCCTGTTGATTCCTCTCAAATAATTTCCTTTCCTTCACCATTGAAGAATTCAAGTACTGAACAATTGCCTGAACAATCGAACACTCTTTTGCCATCCAATCCACTGTTTGAAGATCAGACTCGACCCGGAAGAAACCGATACTTTCTTCGTACACGCAATAAAGATGAATACATTTTTTTTATTATTTTGATTTCAAAATACCCCCTCACATTTTGCCTTGACCATTGTGGACATTTTATTATGTATGTATTTCTTTTCCAGAACAGCTAGGAGACGTATATAAAATTGATTATTTAACTGATTAAAACCTGCCATCTGGGTTGGCCGTAGGGCCGCGCGGGTTCTTCTTTCTGTTTAGCAGTTATTGACATTAGGTCAATTTCTTTTGTCGATTTCTGGGAACTCCTGGGAATTGATAATCGCTACTCAGAACGAAGTGCGTCAAGAACGTTGCGGACGGTTGTTAGAGGATGGAGTTCTCCAAGCTGTCGAAGCTAGAGGAAAAGACGGCGCAAAGATCTAAATTGTACAGCACATTTCGAACAAAATGTTTTTTATCACAGGTTTTCATGTTGTTCCTAACTGTTTCTATGCTGCTGGTGGGTGGAGTATATTTTGGTTTTCAATCATTACTGCCTTCTGCCTTACCTACCTCTCCTTCTCACGATCTAAATTTCGTCTCTACTGTTTCTCCACATTCTTTTCACCTACTGCCCCAACATGAGCAAGTCAGACGTGCGGAATTTAGAAACAATTCCTTTGTGCAACTTTTGCATCAGGATCAGTTGGTGGTAAATACTACAAATTGTTGGGTGTGTGGGCTAATGCCACATACCATGGACAGGGGTATCCCATATTTGGTTCTTCCGTACAGCCCCCAAGGGTCAGCTCGGGCATTCCAAATCATGTTCCGTAGTGCACTAGATTCCTACCCCCATCGAGAGCCACGCTCAGCAAGCTTTGGTCCTGGCCCGTACCATAAGTCTCTGGCGATAGCGATGGCTGATCTAGATAGAGACATTTTTGATGCTTCGCTCATCCCAGAGGAGGAAGTGCAGGCCTATAAGTACCTTAGTGAGGCTGAGTATAGTATATCAGTGGGTGATAGGCAGCTTAAAAGCTCATCTCCGATCTGGATTGTACCTCACCTAGGCCACTTTTGTCTGCAAGGTCGTGGCCGAAATCCAAGAGCCCAGCTTGGGAAGAGTGCTTGTGTGGATACTTACGTTCTACCGATGCTCTTTTCCCCTGTCTTTCTGACTGCCAAGGGTACCTATTTTGTATGTTATGACCGAGCATATACGTGGTTACCTCATGACTTCTCAGGTACCTGCTATATTGCAAATCTCTTGTCCCCGACTTTCACTGTTGCTGCCGACTATCACAAAATCAGAGTTGTGAGAGGCGTCATTAGTAAAGAGGATACTTCCGGTCAAGAAGCAGGAGACTTCTTCAAGGGTTTCCTACCGTTTTGGGGCCCTATGGTCAATAGCAGAAATCTGAGACAGTTAACTCGTGTAGTAGAGTCAACCGCTAACATAACTGCAAGCGCCCTTGGTAATCTGACAGCAGAGCTTCAAGCGGATAGGCTTATGACATTACAGAAATGTATGGTTCTAGACATTGTTCTAGCAGATAGAGGTGGTGTGTGCAAAGTCATCCATTCGAGCTGCTGCATATTTATACCTGATAACGCTCCAACGGTTTATCAAGCCATCTCCAAGTTGCACAAAATCTCGGAGTCCATACACGAGGACGAAGGAGATTGGACGCTTCTAGGATGGTTTTGGGGACTGGTGTCGACTTGGGGTTGGAAGATTCTGATGATTACAGGGGTTGTTGTGACATTTCTGTTCACGTGTTGTCTGTGTGTACAGTGTGGTCCTGCCTTATGTGGCCTTTGCGCTACAACGTGTATAAGAAGGCCATCTGTTACCAAAGAGGCATTGATGGATAGAATTATGTTCCAACAACATCTGAATGATCTGATGAATATCGAGATCGAATCCGACTTCGACTAGTTCTTGCCTACATGAGGGCAAAAGGAGCGTCTGAGGTTCTATGAGAATCGTCACGGTGTTCCGGGCATGAACGAATACGGGCAAGTAAGGTATCTATGAACCGTAAATGACGTGTTCAGTAAGTGTACGCGTTTTCACTACACTACCTGTTATGGTTCGCCTTATTTACGTGTTTCTACATCTGGACCCTTGGGTTCCATTTTAGATACGGCATCCATTTTGTTTCTTGCCCTCACGTAGTCAGCGAACAGGCAACTGTCCGCATCGTGACCTTTTTAGTTCCCAAGCTTTACGGAAGAAACATATTCCTTTCATGCGTCTTTTATAACTAGGGGAAGGACACTGCTAAGGCAATTGCCTCCGATCGAAGGTGATTCTGCCCGGTCGGTCTATTGTTTCAGCCTCGCACATGCTGGGGTCAAGCCCTTTTAAGCTACGATTACGCATCCAATATTAACTTCTTCCCTGCTGTCTGACTTCCTTGCAGCTGTTCTTGTCTCTTTCTCTTGCCTATTTACAACTCAAGTGGAATGTACCTAATGATGAGAAGATGTGCTTTTACAGTTGGAGCTGGCGATGTTAATGTCATTATGTTCCGGGGTTCTGAATACATGAAAGCGACCCTTTTGATGCCTTTTTGTGGGAACTGGGTTGTAACCTTTTGTTCACATGTGCAATGGTAAAATCTTGTATAAAAGAGAGCGACTCACAAATACAATTTGAAGCAGACTCTCAGAACTACATGCTGTTGTACTTCTCGTGACTTTTGCCTCCCTGCAGTAATAAACGCTGATCTTTGACGCCGAAGGAAGTCTCCCGTGTCTCTGTCTTTAGTGCGCCAGAACAGGTATCCCACGAAGGTTTTAGGTGTTGTTCCCTGGCACCGCTGGCCCTTAAATAGTCCAGTCCTTCAGCACGATGGCGGGTAGACGGACTTAAGTAATTAGTAAAGACAATCAGTAAAGCAGAGAGTAAAGCAAATGTTCAATCCAGCAGGAATCAGCATGAACAGTAGGTGAGATGCCTTGTGCTGCTACTTGCAATTAACTTTGATTGCTGTTGTTTTTTTGGGACTCAGGGCTCTGTGTTTCCTGTTTAACACCGTCCTTAACTACAGTTTTTCAATGACCTGGCCCATTCAAAATCTCAAACATAATATGGTTGTACATTTGCAATTTTATTGGTAAATCAAACATCCATGTTATTGTACACTTTCATTGTGTTTGTAGATTCCATGTCGTCATGCGTATCTAGACAGTATAGTTTTGTGGGGGCCCATTTGGCCAGCCCTCTGTGTCTGCGGTTCCAGGCTTCAACTTTCTATCAAATTTGGTGGGTGTCCATCTAGGCCTTCCCAGGCTGCATTCTACTTGCCCTGGATCCTTTGTTGGCCCCTCGCTTGCTCCTCAGGGCCCCTGCCATATGGCATCCGAAGGACCCTGCAAGCATTTCATCTACTCTACCTCTGGCTGTGTCCTTGTCATTTAGCTCCCTCAGTACCCCTACTGTTAGGCATCCCAAGGGCCCTGTGGGAGCCTCCCATCTACTTTGTCTGTGGCTGTGTGCCGTCATTCACTCCCTCTGTGCCCCTACCCTGAGGCATCCCAAGGACACTGTGTGAGCCTTCCACCTACCTCTAGTAATTTTCTCTCTTTTGTATATCATTCTTGGGTTTCTTCCAAATTACCTCTACGTTGCGGCTGCGACGCCCGCATCCTTTTTGTGGGTGGTTGGGATTCAACCTTCTCCTGCAGACAATGGGGGGTTGTGCTGATTTCGGGCCTTGCGCCCTCATTTAACCCCCCTGCCGCTTACCAACTTGCCCCCCACGATTGGGGACCTGTGGGCTACCTTGTGTCGACCAATCCCGGTCCCCCTGTTTTTCGCTGGCTCCCACCCGGGGGAGAGGGCTTCATGCCTTGGGGTGGCATTTGTCCTGGAACCCCATTGGGTCCAGCTGTGCCTTTCCTCGGCCCAGTATTCACCAAGAACGGACAAACACACATAAGATAAGGAAAAAGTCGAACAGCGGCATGATGGCACAACCTTTAAAGCCACTCCTAGACTGACATATCTGCAATCAGTGATAGTGTTACCATGGCGTTTTTAATGATTTTCTTCATTAATTAAATATAGCGGAGTGGTAAAAATGTCTGGCGAGTCTAATTAAGGACATTTTATTGCTGAAGTTAATTTCTGTCCACTGCTTATTGGGAGCTTTGAACTTCCACAGCCCTGTAATAGACTGAAATCTTATTTCTCTAACAATCCATTCTTCGGTTGCAGTGAATACATGTTTGCTATAGTTTTAATAGAGCTTTTGTCCTTACACCACCTCACTCTTCTAAGTCTGTTTTACAGCCATGATGGAGATTGCTTTTGTGGGCCAGCATTTTGGAGCTTTAGTCCAAGCAGTTTAAGAGAATGTGCAGTGCATAATTTGTAAAAAAAAATGTAAGTGCCAGGGCCCTTGTCCAGAGGCCACTGCAGCTTGCACCACACATAGCTCCTGTTAGCTCTGGTAATGACAGTATCTACCCAACTACTAACCATCACACTCCTACAAGTTTGAGAATTGAGCCTATTTTAGGTTCCCAAAGCTATAATTATGGCATAAGTGGCAGGTAGTGTTCTTTTTTAATATATATTGACTTATTAAACACTGTTGTGCTAATCTAAAAAATTAGAGAGAGACAGTGCTTAATTTGTAAAAAACGTAATACCGGGGCCCTCTATAGGAGGACACTCGAGCTTGCACCATCCGTTGCCCGTGGCAGCACTGCCAATGACAGCACCAACACACTTCTAATCATCACGCTCTTAAAAGTGTGACAATTCATACTATTACAGGGCCGCAAAGCTATAAGACTGGCTTTGGAGGCAAATACAAATAATTGGAAATTGAAATTGAAATAATAAACAGAAGTTGTTGTGCTTGTACCTAAATTGGCAGAAACCACTACCATGTGACAGACAGTCATAAGCCCCGGTGCTGGCAATTAAGTGCTGGTGCTGAGCACTGGAAAGCTCCTGCTCAAATTAAGCACTGAGAGAGTGCTACCCTGTCATGGACTGCCACTGGAGACAGTGCTGAAAATTAGGCACCGGTGCTGAGCACCAGAAACTACAGGCTCACATTAACCACTGAAAATGTGTAATGGCAGGTAAATTGCGAACTGTCAACAAAGAACAAATGAGATTCTTCACATACCTGGATGTGCTTTCCTGCACATACAGTGTCTGTTTGACAGCTAATTTCGAGACAACAATAGAACACATGTATAAATAATGAACTAACATAGTGTTCTTATTTGAAGAAGGGGAATCTGCCTGCAGCTAAACACAAAAGCCCCAATGGGACATTAGTGATGGATGAATAGATAGATTACATGCATAAAGCACAATTATACACAAAAGAGTGTTCTGGCACTATATGGGTGTAAAATGCGAAAAGGCATGAGCTCTGAACTGGGCTTTGCGAGCAATGGCCAGAAAGATTTTCCGATGTTTGGTACCAAAATAGGAAAGCAGCATCTACCTAATCATACTCTACGAAAGGAAGGAATCTATAGTAGATTGGCAGTGGTGGAGTGAAGAGTGAAGCTTGGCCTGTATGCAGTCAACCTGAGCCGAAAAAGAGGATCAGCTTATGTATTGCTCAATGCACAATCCTAGGTACTTTAAAGCGGGGGTATTAGGAATTGGGTTACTGGTTGACTGGGGTGGTGGTGATCTGGTCAAGCAGCAACCACAATCCTAATTAGTCAGGGTAAGTCAAACCGCAAATGAACCTGTGCTCAACCCCCTGGTAACTTAGCATAAAAAGCAGTCAGGCTTAACTTAGAGGCAATGTGTAAAGTAGACACGCAGCATACAAACAGTAATAAAGTGGAAACACAACACCAGAAAAATCCCAAACCAATTTAGAAAAATGTTGTGAATTTTAATAAATAATTTGACAACAAAACACCAATCATTAGAGCCAGAGTTATCAATTTTTAAAGGATCAATTGCAATTTAATGCCTAAAAGCAGAAAGCGCCAACTGGGGATATCTGGTCTCGCTGAACAGAGACAAAGTGAAATGTTCAGGCTGATTGCGATGGAGTGAGGGTTGGATACAAACCCAGATTCGTCTTGTTAAACGTTAACCTCCACAAATGTTGTGCCAAGAGTCTTGTTCCCGTGGAAGAAGATCGCTGGAAGCAAAGAGAGCATTGTGGGCGGCAGTCTGCGTGTTGCAAAAAGCAGGCTTGGCGTCACTGATGGGTGGCCTGGACCTTCTTGATGGTAGTTCCCCATGGGCTGGTGATGCTGCTGGGTGAAGAGATGGACTTACAGCGTCTAGTGCTGACTTACGGCGCGAGTGACGTGGAACGAGTGCAAATAGGCCAGTTTGCGGTCACAAACAGCCCATAGGCTTGAATTTAAGAGCTCAGGAGCTGCACCTCTTGGGGGTGGGTGGGGGCAGAGATTCACTGAAAATGGGTCCAGGGGCAGTTGGGGAGCCTTTTACTGAGGCCCAGACCAGGAGGCCAGAAGACTAGCCCTTTCAGTCAGTCATTCATAATAACTTTATTTCACCACTACATATGGCATAAAAAGTTCAATCAATTTAAGTTTAAATTTTAAAAATAACTAATATTATACAACTGTGTTAAAAGTGTTAAAATAATACAAACAATAAAATAGATCTCATCTTTAGGACATTCATCCTTTACATTTTCCCTCTCTCTATGTGTTAACATGCAATCATCCTTGTACAATTAATGTACTGTTAATTTCCTTCTTCTTATAGCAGACAGTAGGAATGAGGCTACACAATAACACACATAAGGGTGTGACAGGGATTGGACGTAATACAACACTGGGCGGCATTGATTAAAATTAAGTTTACGCTTCAGGTGTAAAATATATCTTTTCCTTTCATCCACATATATGTTGCAAAAAACAAGTAATGGAGGTTGTACTGGGGGGATTGACCATCACACGGAGAAGGTGGAAGTGCATTGATATTTTATGTGTTGGAAGGCTGGCCTAACATCATGGGAATATGTTGCAGCCAGAATTGCAATAATACATTTCTGTGTTGATAATTGGAAACTGATGTTAAATATGAAAACACAGAATTATCTATGCTTGGTGTTAAAAGATATTGATTAACCATAAACTTTTTGCTTTCCTCTCCCATCTAGCTCTGCTCAATCTGTCCAACAGTTTATTTGTCAACTCTGTCTTAGGGAGTTCCAAGCATATTTCGGGGTCTGTAAACAGATTCCCAAGGGTAATAGTTTCTAAATTGGATTGTATACATTTTAACCACCATATTCTTAATGCCCCATCCAGTTTCAGGAAATCTTTTACGATGCCCCTCGTTAAATTGAGTTTTTTATTTTTCGAGACTGAATGCCATAGTAGGATGGGCGAATTCAGATCTGGTCCGTGATATAGGCAAGCTGAAGTTCACAGTGGACATTATAGGAGGAACAGGTTTGCGGAAGAGAATCCAGTCTCCTCAGAAAGCTGTCGTCTAAAACTTGGAGACTAAATTAGACCCCATGTAGCTGCCCCATATGTTGCAACTGACACTACCTTTGCCTGCTAAATCTTTTTTATAGTGTTTGTAGCTTTTTTACAAAGACAAAAAGTCCTCTGACAGCTCTTTCCATTTGCAAACCCCTATTAGTAACCATACTTTGCCAATTATTCACCCTATCAAAGGTAACCCCCAGATAATTAAACGTATCCATAACCTCGAACGTTCAGCCTTCAATGTGCATTTTAGGATATTTATTTAGCGTTTTGCCTGCCACGCGGACAAAGGACTTTGATTCATTTTTTTTTTCCTTCCTTATTTCAATCGAATAGATCATAAAAGATTACATCCAAAATTTAAAAAAGTGCACCTGGTTATTACAGAATCATTCAACAATTGTTAAAAAAAAATAACATTACAGTTTTCATCCTAATATACAGAATCAGGCAGTTACAATAGTTTGCCTATCATAAATCACAAGCCAGATTTAAAATATCGTAGATTGAATGCACTATGTTTCAGTTAGGTGTCAACAAAACATGAAATTGTATTAAAACTTATACCGAGTCTATATCAAAGTGCATGCAACGGGTACGTATATGCCACATCGCAGTTAAGAATTTGGCTACCCCAAACACAATCGGGGGTGATACGTCCGTCTTTAGTATTCTATAAGCGGGCAAGTAATGCCTGAACCCCAAGTTTTTAAGAAGGGGAACGAGCCAATACTTTCTGGCTTTCTGGTAAGCATTGCAGAAAAATATGACATGCAAATCATTTTCCTGATGGTACGAGCATGCTGGACATAGCTCTGGGGTGGGGGGCTGGGACCAGGTACTGCTGAGTGCTCTAAGAGGGAGTGTGCCGTACCTCCAGAGTAATAAATAATTTTCTTGTCAGGACAGGGCTAATTGTATCAAGGACTAGTTCCCGGTGATATGAGTCTTTAGATTTAATGAATAAGTGAGTTAAAGACCCCAGGCGTGAATTCTGTAATAAAGATGTTATTTTAAAATCATAGTAGTCATGTGATAAGGATTTGCGCAAAATCTTGCTACAAGCATTTGCTGGGTCCAACCACAGTTCCGGCCTTCCCAGACTCTCACATGTCTTTTTTATATATTTTAGCCAGGGAATGTTCGTTATGTTTGGTAGAGATAAAATCTCTTGCAACTCCATCCTGTAGCTCATGAGCTCTGGGGTACTCCAGATTCGTCGCCAGAAAGTTAGTGGTTTTAATCCCAGTTCTTCCTCAATTGTTCTTAAGCCCAGATCTAGTCTGAGCGGGAAGAGTGGGGTGCTTGGTGGTAAGGCCACCATCTGCCTGATAAATTTATTCTCAGTGGTTGTCAGGTTTTGGGCGGGTATATGCCCCCACAACTCCCCCCGTGTGTGACTGCCCCTCGGGCCTGCATTTTATAAATTTGGAGCACTGGGCCGAGGGGTTTGTGAGTTGATCTGTTTGCCATCCTGGAGATACCACCCGTTAACTGCGCTAATTTGATGTTAGCCTTTGCCCGATGTGTATCCCAGGTCAGATTTTGATTGATGGTCACCCCTAGATACTCAAATGTGTGAACCCTCTCTAATCTCAGTGTGCCTATGGTGGGATCGGGGCGTGTTGAAGGTGGAGGACTGAGAATCGTATATTTGGTTTTCAGGGCATTGATCTCCAGTCCCCGCTCAGCACAAAAGGTTTCGAACCCGTCCAAGACCCGTTGTATTCCTATCGGGGATTTTGACAGCAGCAGGGTGTCGTCCGCAAACATAATAGCGGGCACCCTGCTGCCGTTGAGCTTTGGAGCATCAATGTCAGCTATCTTAGTCAGGTGGTAGATTACCCAGTTGACAAAGAGGCAGAACAGGGTGGGTGCAAGCACACAACCCTGCCTCACCCCCCTGTCAACGGGGAATCTTCCTGAGAGCATCCCATTTCTACCACACCTGACCCGTGCATAGTTTTCTTGGTGCAGTCTTATCAGGATATTCAGGATGTCAGAAGGGATACCCATCTCCGCCAACACGGTCCACAGTCTGGATCTTGGGACCAAATCGAAGGCGGCACGCAGGTCTGCAAAGACCGTATAAAGGCTGCCTCCCTCGATTATAGCAGTTTTCCAAAACAAAAGATTCAGTCGGAAAATCTGGTCCGTTGTTGAGATCTTCCTTCGGAAACCAGCCTGGTAGGGGCTGAGAATGGAGAACTCCTCAATCCAGTTTTGGAGGCGATCAAGTATCAGACTGCCGAATAGTTTTTGGGACACAACGATAAGGCTGATGGGCCTGTAGTTGGCTGGAAGCAGAGGCGATCCCTTCTTAAATATAGGGACAATCTCTGCTCCCAGCCAAGTACAGGGCACCTCCATGCCCCTCAAAACGGCGTTAAAAATTGTCAACAGGTAGGGAGCCCATATATCCGGTTCTTGTTTGAAAATGTCGTCGGGAGCCAATCTAGGCCAGGCGCCTTTCCTGAAGCCAGCCCTGAAATGGCCACCCGTACCTCCGCCTCTGTGAAAAGATCCCCCTCTAGCAGTGTACCAGTAGTTGGCAATACTTCGGTTGGGGCCCTATCTCCATCCGTGTACAAGGTCTGGAAGTGGTCCTGCCAGACCTTTGCTTTGATGTTAGGCTCAATTGCGGGAGATAGTTCTTCAGACCCTGCATTCACTAGTCGCCAAAACTTCTGGGAGTCCCTAACAGCTAGTGCGATAGTCAGATTCTCCCATTTATCGTAGTCCCATGCGACCTTTGTGTGGGTGATCAGCTGCTTATTATCCTTTCTGGTTTCCTGTATAAGAGATCTGTTTTTGCCTTCCTTGATGGTAGTCAGTAGGTCAGATTTAGCTTTTCAGCATACCGCATTATACCAGGTAGGACATTGTGGCCGTCCTCCCCCTGTCTTTCCCATAGAGAAAAGAACTTCTGCCATGAACTTAATAAGGTCCTCGTGTGCCAACCCGAGTTTTGTGTGCGCATCGCCGATGTTAGGTTGCTCCATTATTGCGCACACCCTTTCAAATATGGGAATGACACGGGCATACAGCCCTGAGACCTTCTCTGGGTTAGCGGCTAGCTTTTCCCACCTCACTGTCCGTCTATTGTTGGCCAAGGACAAACCCGTATCGGGCACGTCTACACCAACTCTATTTGCAATATCAGTGCCAGGGAAGGAGTATTGTAGTTCTAGCGCATTATGGTCGCTATCCTCCCTGGGTATCACCCTGAAGTCCTCGATGTGCGACCAGGAACACAGTTGAAATAAAATGTAGCCTACTTTGTTAAATGTACATTTTGGGGGAATGTCAGACTTCGTACGTCCATTACAAGCCCTGATGCCATGATAAAGGGTTAGAGTGGTGATCTGTACTGCAAGGGGTGTCCAAGCTCTGGGGGAGGGGGGCGCAGTGGGGGGAACTAGCCACAACACATCCTCCTCCAGTGGTATCCCATCGGATAATCCTGCAAGAGGCTCGAAGTAGAAATTCAGATCGCCTCCTACCAGGAATGGAATTCCCTGTGGGAGATCACTAAGGAAGGCGGAAAGTTCCTCGATGGTACTCGATTCCCTGGTTACATTCACCGGCCTGGAATATACATTTACCAGTGCCAGTTTGCTGGAATTTAGCCATTCCAGAATGACACATTGAATGTCATCCGAAGCTGTAGGATGAGATTTGGCCTTACAACCTAGGGGTGTAGCCACCCAAATCGCAAGGCCGCCAGAAGGCCGCCCCTTGCCCCCCCATCTCGCAAGAGTAGAGAATACCGCAAAGCCTGAACGGGAATGTTCCTCTCGTGCCCAGGTTTCTTGGAACAGACAAATGTCTTTACTACCTACAAATGTGCTCCACTCTGGGCAGTTAAGCTTATTTCACACACCAGCCAGGTTCCAAGAGAGTATATTTAAAGGATGCGGTCTGGGATTGGGAACGGAACTTGGGGCAATCCTCTTGTCATGCTGACTAACCGATGGTGTTATGGTTTCGGCCGGATCCCCTCGATTGCCTGACGGTTCCCCATGAGTGGGCGACATCCCCATTAGGGGGTGTTGGCCTTCCTGATCATAGTGCTGTTCAACGCGGGGCATAATCCCTATGATTTGATCAGTATGATTCTTGATTCATTTACTTTTAGGGCCAAGATCCCCATAAAGGTTGTGTACTGCCCTATAAGTTTTGGAGTGCATAACCGGTATGTGTTAGCAGCACTGCGTCATCTGCATAAAGCAAGATGGAAATAGGGGATTATTCAACAATAGATCCCTCTATTGCCGACTCTATGGCATTAGTATGTGAAGTGAATAAAAAAGGGGCAAGGACAAATCCCAGTTTTACTCCCCAAGTGATGTTAAAGTGTCTCCTGCACTCACCCTCTCTACCATACCTGACGCAAACAGTAGCATCACCGTATATCCTACAAATAAAATTAATTATCGTTTTATCGGTTCCCATTTCTTCCATAATGGTCCACAGCTTAGAATGAACTACACAATCGAACACGGCAGACAGGTCCCTAAGGGTCATATACAAGTGTCCTGTCTTAATTATAGTATATTTAGCTATAATCAAATTAAGATGTACGCATTGTTCGATTGTCCCCTTTTCTTGTCTATTGAGAGTGTAATATAATATTCTTTTCTGTGGTCCATTTCTCCAGTCTATTTAAATATTTAATTAGTTTTTTAAATTAGTTTGGCCGTGGAGTCCAATGAGGAAATTGGTCCGTACCTTTTTGGATTGGCCCTATCTTCCTTTTTAGGTCTCGCCTATGCAGCGCGCATGCGCTGCTAAGGCAAAAATACCTTTTGGGATTGCTTTGGCTTTTCGGCCAAGCATGTGTACGCGTTCCATTGCCTTCAATGGCAACGCGTGCACGTCAGGAGATTCACTTGTGGGAGCGAGCGCCTCCAAATGGCAGCAATTATCGCTCAAGCAAATGAATCTCGCAGCCCACCTCCCCCGCCCTGCTGCGGGAGGCACGTGCGCTTGTTTTTTTATGTTAGTCTCCCCGGGGCACAAGCAGGCATCCACTTCTGTCTTTTTGCTGTGATCAGCTGTAATGACAGAAGTAGATGCCTGCTTGTTTTGCGGTGAGTCAAAAATGAATTTCACACTCAAAACTATTTGATTCACTTTGATCAAAAGGACTTTTTTATTCACTTTGATCAAAAGTACTTTTAAGAGTTTAAGAGTTATATTTGGAGTTCCGTTTGTTCTTTCCCTCTGGAGCTCACTCTCTCTTAGCTCCTCTCTTCCCCCAGCTGGAATGGGAGTTATGGCACCCGTGGTGTTGTCTTCATTGTTGCAGAGTCTGGACAGTGCCGCATTATGCTAGCAGAGGTTTTGTGGTGAAATGCTAGAATGCATCACACTCCCGCCCAAGACGGGTTCACCAACTAAAATATGTGTAACATCGTGGGCAGCTTTTAGGGTACTTGTGTGTTAATATAAATAAGATTTGTTGGTTACAGGTTGCTGGGTCCGCATGCCAGATGCACCATGGTTGCGTTCCAGGCCTCGTCGGGTTGCACGCGTGCTCGGTTTTGAGAGTAGTGCCGGAGAGAGACAGGCATGGCAATGTGAACATGGCAAGTCCTGGTCCTTTTCCTGTGGAGAGTAAGTGTGGCCATATTGGGCCAATGTAAGATGGTAGAGGCAGTGTCATGTTGCGGGAGTGTGGGGGCTTTAATAGCCCCTTCCCCATACACCGTAATCATTCCCCATCCATAAACTGGGCCTTTGACTTTTGTTTGGGGAGCCCCGTTCCAGGTAGAGCTGTGGTGGCATTCGGACATGGTCCTGGATCTGGAGCACTTTTCCAGGCCTCGGGCCGGCCCGCCTTGTGTGCTGGAGGGGGCGTGTCAGCGGGATCCAGGACCCAGCATAGCGGTGCGATAGGGGTTTGTAAGCGCCGCATGTTAGCAGCAGGGGACAGTTAAGCAGAGTGTTGGGTGGCCTGCAGCCCTGTCAGGCATGGCCCCCAATTGTGTTGGTTCAAGCCACAAAGTCCACATAGTTCTCACGCTATGCAGCTTTTAGGATAGCCCTATGTCACATACCCGTAATCCATCTCAGAAGAGGGGGGCTCTCAGGGGAAGAGAACAGACATAGCTTCAGTGTTTTCGGTGCATTGCGGGCTGGTTGCACTGCTGTGGATTCACGGTCGGCACCATGTAGTGGGGTTGTCGGCCTGATTGGAGGAGGTGACCCAGTGTAGATTTCTGTGCCAATTTCTGTTTTGGTCTGGTGAGTTTTATGTGTGGCCTAAGCGAGACACTGGTCTCCCATGGCAGAATGGCAGGGGGGTGGGATAGCGGCGTTTGCATTAGTAAATTGTTTGTATGTTGTTACAGCGAGTGTGAGGGCATGGTAACCCCCCACTTAGGTCTTTACCCTTCGGGATATGGCTGTCACGGGTTGTGCTGGTTGACCCCTTTTGGCCTGGTGATAAGTGGTGTTGCGGGTCGGCCAGGGCCCGCGGCTGGGTGCGGGCACAGTTTTCTGACATGGCTCATGGAGGGGGCCGGTCGCAGAGCGTGAGTGATATTGGGCGGCATGGTGGTGCTCCCCCATCCTTTACATTCTCATGGGTTCCACGCGCCTCGTCGCCAGACAGTTGCGGCTCTAGAGTTTCAGGTTGTGCTATGGGCAGCCCGACACCATTCTTGGATAGGATGAGCCGAGTGTGCATCGGCACAGGGGATTGGGTTCTGGCCCACGCAGGCCTGAAGTTGCGTGGGGGGCAGCGGCTGTTTTCTCTTCTTCCCCCTTCCAATAAGGCACTTCTTTGGAGTCCTCATGCATGCAGGGATCTTTTGTGGCAGTGAGTGTTACGGGGCTCCCTCCCCAGTTTAGTAAGGCCTCCCCATATTTGGTATGGTTGGGGCAGCGAGCGTCGCGTGGCGCCTCCTCCTCCCCCCCTTCATGTTTGGCATTTCCTCTGGGCTGTTTGGTGCCAGACACCATTGGGAGAAAGTTTTAAGTTTGTCAGCAGTGTCCCCGGCATTTTATAGAGTGGTGCTTTGTGGCTGAGAGGAAGAGTAGAGCCACGTGCTTGGTGCCCGGGAGGGGCGACCTGCCAGGGGTCATCAGCTTGCCTTTGCGATGCGGCCGAGGAGAAGGAGTGTAGGATTTGGCCAGTGGCCTTGACCATCTACCAGGAGCCCAAATCTGTGAAGTGTTCAACAATCTATGCTAGTTAGATGCCTCAAAATAACGGATATGTATATAGCGCTTTATAACGCACGTCTGGTGTTTTGAAGCGCTATAGTCAGGTATTATTAGTTTCGAACCTTAGCCTGCAGTGCTGGAACACAGCTGCAGTGAGGTAGGCTGTCTTGTGCGCCTTTCACCCATGCTCTTGAGAGCGTATTCTGCACGTCCCGTCCCGTTGACCGCTCGATGCATCGTCATCTCTTCCAGTCCGCGCTCTCTGGGGATCCAGGCCACGGTTTACCGCCCCCTCAAGTGGGATGAGCACTTCCGGAGTGGACAGTGACTATCCACAGCCCGGGTGCTGCTTGCGAGTCCACAACGAGTGCAGCGCCTAGGAACCCCTTTTCTTCCCACTTCCAAGCAACTTTCTGAAAAGTGGGCCACAGAAACCGGATATTTCCGCACATGGACTTGAAATATTAGCTGTAGTTAATATCTAAGTTAGTATTACTCTTTTTATCTGCTCACATAGATGAAAGTAAGAGGGGCTAATTTGAACATGTGTTGCTATGGTAACACTGAAAGCTCTGGAGCAGTCGCTCAGCCCCGAAGAGCTCTCTTACCCTCATGGGACAAAGCCCATCACCAGAAACAATGTTACACGTTTTATGGTAACTTGCTGAGAAGATAGCACTGTATGCCAAAGTGTGGCCTCCAAGCGCTGTGGCTAACAAGGCATATTTATTTGTAGGGATGATGACTGAAGATTATTTTTCGGAATGTACAGTTGAAAAGGCTCCTCTGTGACTGAAAAGTGGAACTAGTTTGCAGAAATAGCATTGGCAGGCCAAGCTCCTGGGTGAGCGTCCAGGGCTTTCAGCCCACATGGAAAATGAGGTTGGTGAGAACCAAGAGGGGCCCTTCAGAGGAGGGGGAGGTGATTACATTCTGTTTCCTTGGCACTGAGGTCTGGGGCTGTCCCATTCCAGTGGTGATTTGCCTTTATTTCCTGTCCCCCAATTCCTACATTCTACAAACACTTCAGGTACCAGAATGCAATGCAAGAGGAATTTGTCACACTCAACATGGAGCTGAGTGAGATCTCTGCATAAACAGAATAGTCCCCTGCTCGGATACTCGAAGTGCTCACTCACTCATTTTGTTAATGTACTCACTCGCCCAAAATGTTACTGTTCATAGGCATGAGTATACATTTAACACTGAGTACCAAGCCGTGAGTTTCAGCCCCAGGGAGTAGAGTGTTTCTGGCTTACCGTGTGTTGGGCAGTTTATGGAGATGTGGTACCCTGTGTGCTGGCATCGGCTCGATCAGCCGAGCAGGTGTTCTGAATAAACAGTGCCACGCTGAAGTGTTGCATCTGGGGGGAAGTGTATAAACACGCCTAATGAGGCCAGATAAGGGTCCATTTATTTATTTATTTATTTATAACATTTTATGTAGCGCAAACTTGATCCCGAAGGATATCAGAGCGCTTTACAATTAGAGGGAAAGGTAACAAATCAAAACGTGAGTATAACATGGGGAATATAATAAGCATTGCATAAAATAGTGCTCACATAACAGCTCATTTATAAAACCTGAGTGAACGAGGAATGGGCTATACGAATGAGCATATTGATATAAGGGGAGTAAGTACAATAATCATATGTAGGAATAATAACCAATACCAAAATATTAATCTAAACATGAGTCAAATGGGGCGTCTAATAGGCATTGAATCAAGTGGTGAACATCTAACAGATCAATTATACACCTGGGTGAACGAAGAATGGGCAAGAAGATGTATTATAATGACTTAAGGGAAGTAAATACAATAATTGTGGACAGGACTAATAACCAAAAACAAAATAATCAACATACACTGGAATCATGACCGATACTATAGTACGTCCAACCATCAGTGTGTGCATCCCTCTTCGTATACACCAGAGGTCTGCTGAGGCTCCAGTGCAGCCTTTATAATCACAGTCTAGGGCAGAGTTTAAAGATGACTCGTGTGTGTGTGTTGGGGGGGCGCGGGGCGGGGGGAGCACACTGTCACCCCGTGTCCCCAGCCATACTGGCCAGTTCTCCCCTTTTAAAGGGGCCACCCTCATCTTTACTAAAAATATTGCTGTATTGTGTCATTTCGTGTCTCTGTTCTCAAAGCATCTCTTACTCCAGGGGCTTACTCATTCGCCTTTTATTTGTCAGCAGTGGCTCTCTCTCCCATCCTCACTCTCAACTTATAAGGTCCCAAAGGCGAGACCTATTGGCTATGCCAATGCTTGTTAAAAATAGGTATTATGACTGTCATTTTCCAAGAGGCTAATACACCCGTCTTTGCTATAACATTGAAACATTACTACGAGGAAATCTACCGGGACACCATCAGGTCCCGATGCTTTTAGCTTAGTGCACTGTGTTAAGGCATGATTTATTTTTTCAAGGCTGAATGGTGAAATGCCTTGTAGGGGACACACCGGTGGAACAATAGGCAAAGTAGGTGCCTCTCCAACATGCCCAAATACTGTTTCACAGAGGTCCACCCAGGCATCTTCCATAACGTGCGTGTTTAGGGTAACATTTGTGTCTTCTTTTAAAAAGGGTGAATTTATTACGCTCCAAAACCCTTTACTATCACGCATCACTGCTGTGTTTCTCCCATGCCTTCTCTTTCAGCATCCGCAGTCTTGTTAACCTCGCCCCTTTATAGGTATGATGGAGAGATCTCACCAAGGTGATATCTCGTGGGATCGATCGCAAAGCCATATGGGTTAGTCTTAATGTTTTGGAACAAGCACTATCAAACCAATGTACCTACTTATGTTTATTATGTGTTTTTGGATGCAGTAAATTCTCTGCTAAAATGCGGTTAGAAACTAAGGGTATTGTTGTATGAGATGGATTTAGATCAAAGCACTTGTTAATTTCTACTCTCATTTTAGACACAACACCTCCAATAACATTTTGGGTATTCACTTTTTCCCATTTTAGAGTAATTCATTTTTTTTCCCAATGAGGGGTCTGGGTATAGGATTCTGGATGGGTTTTGATCTTTGGGCGCATAGTATATGTGTAGTGATCGCTGCATGGTCACTAAAAGCATTAAATGCTATTTTTGTATGGGAAACATCCTTTACAACGCAACTTTTACCACGCAGTGCTTTTACATCGCAACTTTTATAACGCAAACCATTACAACGCATTGTGCTGGGGGGCGCTCTAGTATATGGAATAGATTTAATTGACTATCCAACACCTTCCTAAGTGTCCACGGGGACTGGAGTTGGAATAGTAAACTAAACTATTCACTATCCAGCACACCAAAGCGCTATGCGTTGTAATGGTATGCGTTGTAAAAACTGCGATGTAAAAGCATGCGTGGTAAAAGCATGCGTTGTAATGTCATACATCCTTTTTGTATGCAAGAAGTATGCTCTAATCATTCCAGTAGTCAATATGTAATCTAACACTGAATAGTAGGTCTTAGAGGAAAACGTAGGATGTAACTAGCCCAAGGTATCGTTACAGGGGTTGATAATTTTGAGATTAAGATTTATTAATTGTCTATTCAGGCTGTCTACGTACTCATTATGTTTAAAATGAAGAGGGCATTCCCCATTATCAATCATATCGCAGAATTTGGTTACCTTCCACCTACAGTTATGGGCGTTAAAAACATCCATCCAGACTATGTCAAGATTTCTTGGGTGAGAGCTAATGAGCAGATTTATATCCCTTTCCAGTGGAGCTAATACTGTCGGCATATTGATACCGAAATTGATATTGTAAAAATTAGTAATAATCCAATCCCACCCTTCCTGCTCTTCATAAGCCTCACATAATAGTAGATGATTATAGGGTGAGATGGCCACAAACGTCTATATCTTAAACCCCACAGCATTAGACACTCGGGTCAATAATTCCCCACTATGTCGACCAGCAATAGATGGCACTGCATTGGTGTGATACCAAGAATACCCGTATATATGAATGTCACCAGTTTCCCATGTTTCTTTGAGGCATACAATATCATCCTGTATTACTAGTGCTAGCCAATCAGAGTTGGTTTTTTTATGTTTGTACTGGCTATATTCCAAGACATAATTTTTAAATAGTTTGGATCATTTTCTATATTTATCTCAATGTCGGTATTCTCTCCGTCAGGCCGGCTTTGTGAGGTATTATTTAGCCAATCACATGCCTCCAGTTCTCGCAATGGTGCACACCTATTATTTAAAGGCATCAAAGGGTTTAGTTCTACAAAAGAGTGATTTGAAAAGGCGCTAATGTTGGGTACCAAATGAGAAGGATTAAAGAGGGAATTGTGAGATGTCACTTTGACGTGTGCAGATGTATTAGGGTTACAAGGTTTATAAAAATAGCCTAATGGCAATGCGAAGATCTCAGTGTCAAATGATGGAATATTGGGAAGTGACCTCAGCAGTTCACCCACAAGTATTTGTTATTAAAATGTATAAAAATGCAATCCCCTCTTATTATCTTCTTTGAAGGCGTCACCCACATTTCTCTACTTGTCATTATCAAGTGTTGGTATATATCAGTCCCACCGGTATAAAATCTAGAGAACAAATGTGGGATTTTATGCATTAATTGATCTGTTGTTTCCTGTTGACTGGGCTTCAAAGACAGGGTACTTGCTAGAATAAGTACATAAGAGCATGCAGCCGGAGGAAGGTCCAAAATCTCTCCATATTTGAGTGGGGGAGTTTGCTGAGGAATTCACTGGGGAAACGAGTATCCATGTTCCAGGATAGTGCACACATGTCCTAATTCACTATCTCTGGTGCGGGGGATGTCCATATCCATATCCGTGTCCACCCATCCCTGTCTGCACCCTCAATGCCCTCCTCCCTTATGACCATCTGTTTACGTGTTGGTGGGTTAGCGGCGAGGGAGGGTAGGGAATTAATAGTGTCACTTCCCACTAATGCAGAGTCTACTGGTTGGGGGTTCCGCTGTTCTGATCGGGATATAGTACCGGTTAGTAGTTGTGAAACTTGAAATGGTAGATTGGTAGGAGCTACAGAGGGTAGCTGACGGGGGCAAGAGCCCAGGATGTGCTCGGGTTTCCATTCCCTGGACCAGCAACCAGATCTCTTCTAGTGGGCTGCACTAGGGACTCTTCTATTTTAGTTAATCTGACAATGATGGGTTGTAGATGGGTTGAAACAATTAATTCAGTTTTTTTGAGGAGATCATCATGAGGAAAATGTGGAACAGGCCCAGAAAAAATGGGTATAGTTAGGGGCACTAGGTTAGCCGAGTTACTTAGGCCATCATGGTTGCCAGGATTTGCGATGTTAGCATTTTTAACCGGAATCCGGTTTTTAGCTCGTCTCCATTTCTTTTTGTATGGTGGCTCTAATTCTGGTGATAATTCATTAGAACAGGTACTAGGGGGGGCAAGTAATGTTAGAGTATGGGGGTAGTCAATGTGTTACCATTTGACAAAGGAGATAGAGCAATTTGTTTGTTAATTGTTGTGGCGGTTCTTACCTCTTCTAGGGAGAGGCGCCACTCTGTGAGCTCTATCTCCTTTGAAAGGACATCCGCTGCTCTTGTCAGGGTAGAGTCCAGGGTATTAGTTATCACTCCACCTGGCTCTGTGGCTTTCATCTTCCTTCTAATCACTCCTGGTCCTGGCATGTTCTTTAAAATCGGGTAGGCATTTCCTTACGAAGACAATCCTGGTTCAAGGTACAGATTAGGGGATGACCCAGCCCAGCCTCCTCCGGGTGGTGACAAGCAAAGACAGGCCTGCTCTTGGTACGATCTTTGCCTGGGCACATGCCCGGGTGCCTCTGGCGCCCATCCAGTGAGCGTCCCAAGCTGCAGGAGCCCCCAGCAGTTCCTAGAGGTGCCTCCGGCCACGTAAAGAATGGCGTGCCGGCTGCGCTATTACTGGAGTCTCTGGGGCCTGTAGTTTGGCAGCCCCCACCTCTTAGGCAAATATAGAGGCATCCCACAGCAGTTTTTAATGGTACCTCCAGGTGCTTGAAGAATGGCATGCTGGTAGCGCGACTGCTGGAGCCTCCGGGGCCTGTAGTTTGGCAGCCCCAACCTCTAAGGCAAAGATATGGGTGTCCCTCTGGGGTCCTGGGTTCAAGGTGCAGTTTCAGGTCCAGTTCTTCTTCCCCAGGCAAGAGGGCAGCAAGTAAACACAGCAGGACAGCAGTTATTGCAGCAGGTCAGCAGAGTGATAGTCATTGTAGCAGCACAGCAGTCCTTCTTCCTGGAAGTGTAGCCACAGGTACGGAAGCGTACTGAAATGATGGTGTCTGAGATGCTTATTTTATACACTGGTGCCCTGGTTCTAGAAGAGAGGAGAAGCTTCTACATAGTCTCTTTGAAATTCATGACATTCCATTCCTTACCTGCCCTGGCTCCAAGCTGGCTGATGTGGCAATGCAGGCCCATTAAGCCCTTAGTTTGGAGACAGGACACACCTATTTAGGTATAAGTGATGCTGTCCCTAGCTCCTCACTCCCATCCTGCCAGGTATGGTCTATCGAGTCACACCTAAGCTCCCATTGTGTGTGTGTGTGTTTGTAGGAGGAATACACAAAGCTCAGCTGCTAAATACACCCAGCCATGTGACCAGAGACAGGATGCAAGCACAAAATGACTAAAGCAAGAAAATGCCAACTTTCTAAAAGTCAAACTTTCAGAATTGTAATTTAAAATCCGACTTTACCATACATTAGGATTTTAAAATAGATTTCCAGAGACACCAATCATGAACTAGTCATTTCTTTCCATTTGGAAATCGCACTTATAAAATGTAATAAGGCAATGCCAATGTTATCCTATGAGAGAGATAGGCCTTGCAGTAGAGAAAAAAATATTTCTGAGTTTTTTAGTACCAGCACATGTAAAACTTAGAAGAACATGTTCATCATTTTAAATACATTGTACCATGCTCTCTGGGCTGCCCACACCCTACCCTTGGGGTAACTTATACGTCTGAAAAAAGGTAGGTTTGAGCCTGGCAAATGGTTTATTTTGCCAGGTCGACAACGCAGGTTAACACACCGGCTCTGCAATGACAAGCTTGAGACATGTTTAATGGGCTACACAATCAGTGTTGCATGCTCACTAGTAGCATTTGTTTTACAGTCCCTTAGCACTTGTATTGACTTAACTAGAGGCTTATAAGTACATTAAAATGCCGATTGGGAATTAACCAATGTTGCAATTTTCTAAGAAGGAAGCACACACACTTTAACACTGGATAGCAATGGTAAAGTGTGCAGAAATCTAAGGCCAGCAAAAACTAATTTAGCAAAAAGTAGGACGAGGTATGCCCAAAGATTAGGGATTACCCTGCAGAGAGGGCCAGGTCCAACGAGAAGCATTTGCCCACTGACAACCATGGAGAGTGAGTGCAGACAGCTTGGGAGAGAAGCACAGGGGGAAACCAAGGAGCAGCAGACCAGCACATTCTGAAACACTGTACAGCTTGTTTATAATTTCACAGGCAGCTCAAGAAAAAATGAACTGTCATACACATTGTGAGTTAACTGGCTAAATTACAGTTTTATGATCAAAAAGAAAAAGGGGATGAGAGTCTGTTGTATGCAATCATAGAAAAATCTACTTCACATGTTAAATGAAGGAAAGTGATGAACCTTAGGGAAATCCTATGTTCCTGGCACAATTTACCAAACAAAAAGTCATAGTTTATTCAATCACCAGGCAAATGTCCAGACAGAGCATGGCACCAAAGTTAAAGACTTCAGTTTTCTTGCTATTCAATTTCAGGTAGTTAGCTTTCATCCAATAGGCAGTAGCTTCTGTGCAAGATCTAAAATTCTCTGGGGTATTCCCAGACACATCATTTAAAGATATGACAATCTGAGTCATGTCAGCATAGAACCCAAGGAAAAGCAATTAGAGCAATGCAGGGCTGTCAATAGTGTGATGTAAAGAATGAATTGCATGAGGCTCAGAGATGGGACCTGTGGGACCCCACAGAAAACGCTAAATGTAAATATATATATATCAAAGCTCCAAGGTTGCTGCAGTGTATGTCAGAGTGCCTCTCCACATGTGGGAACCTTGGAGCTTTGATTTTTACGCAGCCTCCCAGCCGTGGGAGATGCACCACCCGTTAATTTGGGGCCACAGAGCTCCGAATCGGTGGGCAGTCATAATATCGAGTCTTTTATTTCGACTGGACAGAATATCGAGTAAAAAATATAGAATGGACATAATATCGACTAGACATAATATAGACAACAAAAATATCGACTAGAGAAAATTAATATCGAATAGAATGGACATAATATCGAATCAAAAATATAGAATGGACATAATATCGACTAGACGTAATATAGCCAACAAAAATATCGAATTTAAGGTAAGTTAATATTAATTTTTATTTTTTGTGTAATATAAGTCTGTAGCGGGTTGTGGGTTTATAGGGGAATAGGGTGGGAAGTAATTTAATTATAATTAATTAAATATGTTAATTTATTTATTTAGAATTAATTGTTAATTAATTATTAATTGGTAATTAATTAAAATATAATTGGTAATTAATTATAATTGATTAATTGATAAATATTTTAATTTTAGTAATTTATTTTCTGTAGCGGGTTGTGGGTTTATAGGGGAATAGGGTGGGAAGAAATTTAATTATAATTAATTACATTTTTTAAATTATTTATTGATATTTATTTATAATTAATTGTTAATTATGTATTAATTGGTAATTAATTAAAATATAATTGGTAATTAATTATAATTGATTAATTGATAAATATTTTAATTTTAGTAATTTATTTTCTGTAGCGGGTTGTGGGTTTATAGGGGAATAGGGTGGGAAGTAATTTAATTATAATTAATTACATTTTTTAAATTATTTATTGATATTTATTTATAATTAATTGTTAATTATGTATTAATTGGTAATTAATTAAAATATAATTGGTAATTAATTATAATTGATTAATTGATAAATATGTTAATTTTATTAAATTATTTTCTGTGGCGGGTTGTGGGTTTATAGGGGAATAGGGTGGGAAGTAATTTAATTATAATTAATTAAATATGTTAATTTATGTATTCTTAATTATTTGGAATACATTGTTAATTAAATAATAATTGGTAATTAATAATAATATGATTGGTAAATAATTTTAATTGATTAATTGATAAATATGTTAATTTAATACATTTATTTTCTGTAGAGGGTTGTGGGTTTATAGGGGAATCGGGTGGGAAATAATTTAATTCTCATTAATTAAATATGTCATTTAAATTATTGGTATTTATTTTGAATTAATTGTTAATTAATTTTTAATAGGTAATTAATTAAAATATAATTGGTAATTAAAATTAATTTAATAATTTTGAAATTGTACATTAAATTATTGTTAATAGGTAATTAATTAGTATGAATCGGCAATTTTTATAATTAAATAATTTTATTTTGTATTTATAAATAAATATGTAATATTTTTTATACACAAGTACAATATTTTATTTATTTGTAATTGGTATTACTATTTATGTTATTTATATCTATTTGTGAAGTATTTACTTTCCCTATTATTGCACTCTCTGAAGTTGGAATAGTAATTTTAACCCCTACGCTATACAACACTTTCCCTAATGTTGCACCCACTGGAGTGGGTATGCAACGTTTACAACGCAACTTTTACTATGCACTTCCATTACAATGAAACTTTTACAACGCAAAAACTTTTACAACGCATACATTTACAAAGCATGTTTTTACAACGCAGATACCTTTACAACACATAACATTACAACGTAAGTATTGCTAAGTATATAATTATTTTTAATATGTTATATGTTTGGGTTTTTGGGTAAAGGGGTATTTTTAGGGTTCAGGGTCAGTTTTCAGTATTTGGGTAAAGGGGTATTTTTAGGGTTCAGGGTCAGTTTTCAGTTTTTGGGTAAAGGGGTATTTTTAGAGGTCATGGTCAGTTTTCAGTTTTTGGGTAAAGGGGTATTTTTAGTGTTCAGGGTCAGTTTTCAGTTTCTGGGGTAAAGGGGTATTTTTAGGGTTCAGCGTCAGTTTTCAGTTTTTGGGTAAAGGGGTATTTTTAGGGTTCAGGGTCAGTTTTCAGTTTTTGGGTTAAGGGGTATTTTTAGTGTTCAGGGTCAGTTTTCAGTTTCTGGGGTAAAGGGGTATTTTTAGGGTTCAGGGTCAGTTTTCAGTTTTTGGGTAAAGGGGTATTTGTAGGGTTCAGGGTCAGTTTTCATTTTTCGGGTAAAGGGGTATTTTTAGGGTTCAGGGTCAGTTTTCAGTTTTTGGGGTAAAGGGGTATATTTAGGGTTCAGGGTCAGTTTTCAGTTTTTGGGTAAAGGGGTATTTTTAGGGTTCAGGGTCAGTTTTCAGTTTCTGGGGTAAAGGGGTATTTTTAGGGTTCAGGGTCAGTTTTCAGTTTTTGGGTAAAGGGGTATTTTTAGGGTTCAGGGTCAGTTTTCAGTTTTTGGGGTAAAGGGGTATTTTTAAGGTTCAGGGTCAGTTTTCAGTTTTTGGGTAAAGGGGTATTTGTAGGGTTCAGGGTCAGTTTTCAGTTTTTGGGTAAAGGGGTATTTTTAGGGTTCAGGGTCAGTTTAGGGTTTTTGGGGTACAGGGGTACTTTGTAAAAATAAAGTAAAATTACATTTAAATTACATTAATTAAATACAATTAAATAAAATTAAATTATATTATAATATTTTAAATTAATTTATATTAAAAAAAATATTATATACTTACCAATACTTACGTTGTAATGGAATGCGTTGTAAAGGTATATGCGTTGTAAAATCTTGCGCTGTAAATGTATGAGTTGTAAAAGTTTTTGTGTTGTAAAAGTTTTGATGTAATGGTAGGTGTTGTAAAAGTATGCGTTGTAACGTCATACATCCCTGGAGTGGGAATAGTAATTTTAACCCCTACGCTATCCAGCGCTTTCCCTACTGTTGCACCCACTGGCGTGGGAATAGTAAATTTTACCTCTACGCTATCCAACACTTTTGCTAATGTTGAACTCACTATAGTTGTTACAATAAATTTTAACCATTTTCTATGCTACGCTAAAAATTTTATATATGTTTATTTAATAATATGTTTATATATATATAGATATCACGCTCCAAGTTTGCCCCAGCAAATGAATGCAAGACTAGAATTTGTGCTACCATTAAAGGTTGTATTTCTCCGGTGACTACTGTTCCCAGCATGCCTCATTGTGTCATTAAGCCAGCCCATCTGGGGGCGGGATGTAACTGGGTTACTTATGTACCGGAGGCACGTACCTTTTCAATACCGACCACGCCTCTGAAGAAGAGTATATCGAAACGCGTCAGGCGAGGTGGCGAACAGGCAGTCTGAATGCATCGGCAGACGAAGGACATTCATACCCTTAGCATTCAGCTTTTTACTTGATGTGGAGTGCGACTCTTTGCTGGGGCAAACTTGGAGCGTGATATATATATATATATATATATATATATATATATATAGTCACTGAAAAAACCATAGGTTATAGACCATATATAGTTAGGAATTAGCATTTACAAAACCTTGAAAATTCACTGAAAAAACCATAGGTTATAGACCATATATAGTTAGGAATTAGCATTTAAAAAACCTTATTTTACTCACACAAAACCATTGAAATTCCATATATAGTTAGTTGTACTAACTATATATCGCGCACCCGCAATCAACTGCTGATCATGTCACATATTACATCATTAATGACATGGTCAGTGACATCACTGATGACATCACTGATGACATCTCAAATGACATCACTGATGACATCACTGATGACATCTCAAATGACATCACTGATGACATCACTGATGACATCTCAAATGACATCACTTATAACATCTCAAATGACATCACTGATGACATCTCAAATGACATCACTGATGACATCACTGATGACATTTCATTTGACATCAATGGTCACATCACTGATGATATCATTCATGTGACAATACAATGCATCTCCTCACACTTTAATATAACCTCTGTTACACCCAGTGTTAAATACAGAATATAATTTTTTAAACCATTGACACACCAATACTAGTTACTACATACGCACTCACTGATTCCTACGTCTACACACACATTCACACATTCACCCATACAATCATTCATACATACAATCACTCATCTTTACAACACTATCATATGCACTCATACACCTATACAGACACTCACACTCTGCCACTCATCCATGGAGTTACTCACACACCTAGTCAGTCCTGTAAAGAATCAATCACACTTCCATTTTCTAATCTATACAGTTAAACATAGAGTACCTTACATTTTCAAACATATACTAACACATACTTACTCTCTTATACAATCATTGATACAAGAACACATTGATCTGCACAGAGTCACACATCTCCCAGCCAGCCACACACACACTCAGTCTCCCATACAAATACTTGGGCAACCAATCAATAACCCATATAGTTACTCATATAGCTACTGATCAACACATGCAGCAGTTTACAGAACAACAGACATAATGATGCACAAATTAAGACAGTTTAGTCACTAACCCATGCACTCAGTGACACACATTTATTCACTCACTCATACAGTCAGTCATGCACCTACTAAATCCTTCATCCAGACACTTCTACATCCACTCATTCTTCAATATGTAAGACATATTTTAACTTTACAGAAACATACAGTCACTGGATTTTGTCATCAGTGATGTCATCAGTGATGTCATTTGAGATGTCATCAGTGATGTCATTTGAGATGTCATCAGTGATGTCATCAGTGATGTCACTGACCATGTCATGAATGATGTAATATGTGACATGATCAGCAGTGGATTGCGGGTGCGCGATATATAGTTAGTACAACTAACTATATATGGAATTTCAATGGTTTTGTGTGAGTAAAATAAGGTTTTTTAAATGCTAATTCCTAACTATATATGGTCTATAACCTATGGTTTTTTCAGTGAATTTTCAAGGTTTTGTAAATGCTAATTCCTAACTATATATGGTCTATAACCTATGGTTTTTTCAGTGAATTTCATTGGTTTTTTAAAAGCTAATATCTATAGCTGTAAAATGTATTCTTCTTTAAATCAAAAAATATATTTTATATGTTTATTAATAATTTTTTTTATTATTATTTTTTTTTGTTCGCTCCCGGTTCGCGAACCGTGAAGCTTCCCGTTAGCTCAATGTGGTGCCGCGACCCGGTCCGCGAACCGGTAAACGTTCCGTTTGCGCAACTGCCACGTTAGAAATCAACATCGTGACGCGTCGCGGAAGCGCGACGTATCACGTTGTCGCGTAATGCGTCTTATGACGCGCCGCGTTAGCGCACCCGGAAGTGCTCCGGTACGCGAACTGAGACGCGAAGCGCAGCTCCCCAGAAGCGATCCGGGGCGCGTCGCGAAAGCGCGACGTATCGCGTTGCCGCGTAATGCGTCTTATGACGCGCCGCGTTAGCGCAGCCGGAAGTGCTCCGGAGCGCGAACCGAGGCGCGAAGCGCAGCGACCCGGAAGCGATCCGGGGCGCGTTCCGCAGCGCGTAACATAAGCGTAACAGGTCATGTGACTTGTTAATAAAACTTTTCATTGGTTCATTTCACTTTTGGTTTCATAATGATGTAAGGCTAGGTCAGGTGACCTAAAAATAACACTTTTCATTGGTTTAGAACTATTGTTTTTCCCAAATGATGAAAACCCCTCCTTCTTTCCTCACTCTGACTTTCATCTTTGTGAGAGGAAGACCTTTTTTGATATTTGAGCAATGGCTTCATTGGTAGCTTCAGCTGGTGGACCCCCACCACCACCACCACCTCCTCATGGGAAGAGAGGACCACCTACACAGTTCATCAGCAACACAGAGGAGGAAGAGGATGAACAAGAGGAAGAGGAGACAGAAGGACCACAGTTTTTACAAGAGGAGCCCCGGGTTTCTCATCATAAAACCAGTTTTATTTGGCAGTTTTTTTCAATCCCTGAAGGGCAGAAGAAAGTTAATGCTAGATATGTGACGTGCCTCATATGTAAAGAGGCCTTATCTAGAGGCACCTTAAAAAAGTATAGCTTCGGCAACTACACCATGCATCGTCACATGAGCAGGTGGCATCCATTAAACTACAGCCGGGCAGAGATGCGTGACCTGCAGGACAACCCATCAACTCCTGTGGCCACGACATCAACACAGGTATATTTGACAGGACCAGAGGCACGGGAAACCGTGCCAAACATTCAGGACAACTTTGTCCATATGAAGTTTACCTGTTTGTATTGCGGTGCATTACTCTCATGTGGCAATATGAGCATTACCTTAATCAACCGAGCTTATGAAAATCACAAGTGCTCTAAACGCCCCAGAAAGTAAATTTTTTTTTTGCTCCTGTTGAGCCCTTTCCAATGCCTGTTTTTTGTTGTTTCCCCTCCCAAAAAAACAAAAAAAACATAAAACTGTTCAAAAAATACAAAAAAAACAAAAAATGTTCAGAAAAATAAAAAATAAATATAAAACAACAAAAACATTAAAAAAAAAGTTCTTTTCAGAACTACCTCCCGTTTAAAAAAAAATTGCTAGAATGTTTAGCACTCTGGCAAGCTGTATTTCTTTTGGTTCGCTTCCTGGTTCGCTCACCGGTACGCGAACCGGGAGCGAACCAAAAATGTTTTAAAAAAAAAAAAGAAGAGTAAGTATAAGGGAAGTAAACAGAGAGTAATGTTAAAACAAAGACAGCTATAGGGTCTAAACCAGAGATACTGTTTAATAGATTTATTTACCTAAGAAAAGAGGGAAGAGGATATAATTGTGAAAAACAAAATAGATAAGGAAGTGAAAGAAAAAAAAGAGAGTAGAACAATAACAAAGAAGAGTTTCTTAGAGAATATGAGTGAATGTTCAAAATAAGATTAAAACATGTGGAATAACAGAGAGAAAAAACAGAAAGCAGAAAAGAAGAAGTAACAGAAAAAGAATAATTGAAACAGCAAAGAAATGTAAATAACATAGGGCCATATTATCAACATAGGCAATAAAAGTTTTGCAGCTTTTATCGGCAGAAATGTGTCGCTTAAGCCGCTTTTGCGGCAGAAAACTGCCGCTAAAACCACTTTTGCAGCAGTTTTCTGCCGATAAAAACAGCAATAATTTTATTGGCTGTGTTCATAATATGCCCCTTAGTGTGCTTCAACTACACAGAAAAAGCATAATGAACAAGTAGTGAAAGAGTGATCAGTCAAAGACACTAAGAGTAATAGAGACGGAGTGAGTGAACAAGAGTGAGGAACTATGAGAAGAGAGGGACTGAGAAAAGCAGTGGAAGGAGTAGAGTAAGTAGGTAATAGAGAAAGGAATGAGGGAAGTAGCAAAGGCAGCAAACTGAGGGTTAAAGAAATGAAGCTGTGGAACTAATAGTAGGTGAATGTGATAGAAATGTGACGAAAAGAGTACAAAACATTTACCTTATAATTGTCGTTAACTTACTCACTTGTAATTTTTATACTTTCAATCTGTGAAAGAGATAACAAACATTTGAAAAATCTTAAAACATGTATTTAAAAATTAGAAAAGACAAGGGAAAAGATTGAAGGACAAACAGTTTTTCAACAACTTTTACACTTACAGAAGCTTCTGCTTCTCCAGGCCCCCTACACAGTCCTAAAGATATACATTTTAAACTAACAGTATCTTGATGCAGATGAAGTGAGGCCTATCTTGGAACATGGAGCATCTTTTGCACTGCTGTTGTCTCACAAAAGTGACGCAATGGCAGCGCAAAAGAGGTGCACAATCATCATAAAACTGTTCCTAACATTTTAAATGATTGTTTCAGGATAGCAATAAGGTGTGTCCTATCCAGACGTTTGTTTCAGGTGAGGCCTACTCAGGGTTGCAGATCAAATTTAGACTTGTTCAAGAGTACAGAGGAGATAATACATGTGCAGGCCAACCAATAAAGTTCAGACTTCCTCTGTTTCCCTGGACAGGCCTAAACTTCATCTGCACAATGTGATTCGTAATGTTACGAAACACAGGTAATGTATTTGAAAAACGTGCAATTTCTTTTGCTCATTTCACAATCACATCACTTGTGTTTCCTTTGGTTAGGTATCTCATTGTACAGATGTAGTCCAGCATATGAAAGAGTACGCACTGCATGCAACAACTTTGACACTTACTGAAGCCTCAGCTTCTCCATACCCCCTACACAGTCCTAATTATATACATTTTAAACTGACGGTATCTTGCTGGAAATGAACTGAGGCCTATCTTACAACATGGTGCATCTTTTACACAAAAGTGACAAAAGAGGCACACAGCCTTCATAAAACTGCCCTTAACATTTTAAATAATTGTTTCTAGATGCTGATAAGGTGTAACCTATCCACAGATTTGTTTCAGGTAAGTCCTACTCAGGGTTGCAGATGAAATTTAGGATTGTTGAAGAGTATAGAGGAGATAATACATGTGAAGGCCTACCAATGAAGTAAGTCATGTCCACTTCACTCTTGAACAAACGCCAGACCTCTTCTGTGTCCGTGGACAGACCTAAACTTCATCTGCACAATGTCATTCGTAAACTTAGGAAACACAGGTGATGTAATTGAAAAATGTGGAGTTTCTTTTCCTCATTTCACAATCACATCACCTGTGTTGCCTTTGCTTAGGTATCTCATAGTGCAGATGTAGTCCAGCATATGAAACAGTACCCAGAAATGCACACTGCATGCAACAACTTTGACACTTACAAAAGCTTCAGCTTCTGCATGCCCCCTACACAGTGCTAATTATATACATTTCAAACTGATGGTATCTTGCTGGAGATGAACTGAAACCTATCTTGCAACATGGTGCATCTTTTACACAAAACTGACCCACAGCGGCGCAAAAGAGGCGCACGGCCATCATAAATCTGATCCTAACATTTTAAATGATTGTTTCAAGATGCCGATAAGGTGTAACCTATCCACAGATTTGTTTCAGGTAAGTCCTACTCAGGGTTGCAGATGAAATTTAGGTTTGTTGAAGAATACAGAGGAGATAATACATGTGCAGACCTACCAACTAAGTGAGTCATGTCCACTGCACTGTTGAACAAATGTCAGACCTCCTCTGTCTCCTGGAACAGGCCTAAACCTCATCTACACAATGTGATGTGTAATGTTAGGAAACACAGGTAATATAATTGAAAAACTTGCAATTTTTTTTTGCTCATTCCACAATCATATCACCTGTGTTTCCTTTGCTTAAGTATCTCATTGTGGGAATGTAGTCTATCATATAAAAGACTACGTAGAATGTGAGCACTGTATGCAACAACTTTGACACTTACAGAAGCCTCTCCTTGTCCATGCCTCCTACACAGTTCTAAATGTACATCATAAATGCAAACAGTACAGAATTAATTATACATGTTAAATGGTTTATTTTTGCTGTTCTCAGAATGTATCAAATTTCACTAAAAACAGTGACTTGAAGGTATTCATCATATAACAGCGGGGAAAAAAACACAATCAAAATGATTGTGTTTAAAAAACCCATACAACATAACAAATCAGAATTCAGAACTCCTTAAAGTTAACTTACTTTCCATGACGTCGAAGGATGTCCTATGAACAGCTTACACTCTGTTGTGCTGTTATTACTTTCAGCCCGCCACTTTCTGAAAGAAAACCTCCATCGTTTTGAAAAATATGTTACATACAATAAATGACTTCTCGCTCTCTACCACATGTTTCCACAAGGCCAAATCATGTAAGACCCATTTATAACTCTTGGAATTCTTGTAAGCCAATCCCGTCATTTTATATTTCCGCAACTTTCAGAATTAAAATGTTGAAGATCATTTTCACAATCCTGGACTACTAATATCTTACCCTTCTTGCTCACTCATGTTCTACATTTCCTATGACACTGATACTGCTTACTATGAAGCAGACTTACACTACCTCTATGACTACTACAATTATTTAATTCTCTACATCACTTTTAATCACAAAGCAATATAAAACAGTAGACAGCATTGCAGACTTACATTCCCTCTACTCCATGTTTTGATTGGCTGCTTGAATTAGCTTATAAAAAGAAATAGTTTTTCTGAACCCATTCAAAGTGCAGTTATTTTTCCATGACGTCCAGTGTTATGGTAAGAAGTTATGTCTCTGTACTACACTTATCCTCAAGGCCAAATCGTGTAGGAGCCATTAGAACTTCTTGAAATTCCTCAGAGCACATCCCGAGATTCTTTCCCTAAAATTTTGGTTTTAAAAACACCAGGTAAGAATTTTTAAGGTCATACGGCAATTTTTTTTTGAAAATTAAAACAGAATCGTTGCAGAATGACCAGCCATTTCTAGACTTTAAATAAGCTGTGTAATGTCCTGATGTTATTGAAGGACCGTCATGATATATAATTGCTGCAGTTACAAAAGTCCTTCCTGACATTGACAACTGTGAAGCCACAACATTTTTTATTAAAGTTGTCAATTTTGTTCCATCAGGCCTACATCGTTGGAACATTAAAATGACATACTGGCCATATGTTCGTATAAATAATGTTGACATCATTTCAGATTTACATTGGCTACACTCCATGTTGTGATCAGCTGCTTTTACTAGCTTATTAAAAGAGACTGATTTACTGTCTGGCAAAGTTGAATATATAAATCTTTCTGAGTCTACACTAGTAGTACTTGATACCCTACAGTTCTCGCAGTCATGCTGCCATTGATAAGAAAGCCCAAACAGGTGATCTACATCTACACCTTCAGCATGCAATACATCAAGTATATACATTAAAAACTCCTGACAATCTTGCTGAATATTTTGAGAGAATTGTGTTTGACCTGAACATCTGTCTAACAGATTTCGAATTTCAGACACACTTTCTATTTTTGTTCTATCAGTGCTGCATTTCTCTAACACAGAATTTAACAAACTGCAAAATCTTTGATCAGAATTGACCACAATCTCTTCTTTTACATTTTCTAGAGAAAACAAAACATTAACCACTACATTAGCATAGCAGTTGACACCAGAACTGTTTTCAAATTGAAAACCAACAACATCTTCAACAGAATCCTTTTTGTTTCTGCTTATAATTTCAGGTTCATCGACTTTTCGTCTTTTTGCTACAACCTCCCTAGTATTGGTCACATTTCTTCGTTTCCGGCCTACCACACGTTTCTCAAACAAAGGATATTGAGGCAAATGTGGCGCATACTCTCTTCTTAACCTATTGTATTCCTTAACACAATCTAGATCCGCACAAATGTTTGTGACATCACACTCAATCAATTACAATCCCGATAAAGTTCTAACTCGTGACAATGCCACATATGCCATACCCTCCTTGAACACAGAACTGCCAATATTCACCAATGCACTGTCTACACTTAAACCTTGCGATTTATGGATTGTCACCGCATATGCCAAGCAAACAGGAAACTGCTTACGGCGAACATATACGTCTTTTACAAGCAAAAATCTAGCAGAACAACGACCAATTAGCTGTACTTCCTCAATGCCATCAAATTTAATTTTTAAAAATTCAATTCCATCTCTATTTCTGTATTTCACAAAATCAACAACATTACCCATTGATCCATTTACCAGACCTCTTTCAACATGTAAATTCCTTCTTAAAATTATACGGCAGTTTAAGCACACATTCAGAGTCTTTTCAAAACCTGCAGTTTTAGATATAGTCTTCTCTAATGAATCCAATTTTGTTTTCAAATTCTCAGACAAAATAATTGTTGATCCCATATGCTCTACTCTGTCAATAGCTTCCAGTTTCACAATCTCTTGCTTTTCTAAATGCAACATTTTGTTGTTGAAGATGGCACATTCTGCAAAAGTTGGCATCAAACATATTCCAGATTTCTCTCAGTAATTTTCTGAAAAATATTCTCAGGCACAACATCTTGTTCTGGATATAAATTTGACAGTAATCGTGCATGTAAAGCTTCTTTCCCATGCTCGGTCACTTTTCCAATTCTAACATCTTGTAGAATATTCTTGTAAACTTCATCCTTCGCCTGACGCATATTTTCATGCAGTTCAGCATAATTGAAGTTTAACCATATATTGACGTTGCCAATGCTCCCTAGGCACTTCCTGGTATCTTCATGCGTGAGCATTTTGAACACAGGTTGTCCTTTCACTGGTGTCAGCTGCAGAAGATCTCCGAAAACAATGATGTGTTTGCCACCAAATAACACATCATACTCTGTTTTGAGAACTTCTTGCATTCTCAAATGTACAAAGGCAAGCATGACATTGGAAACCATGCTTACTTCGTCAATGATAAGAAGTTTCATTTTCCTCAAGATTCTTGAAACTTCACAACAAGCATCTCCAGATAGCTTGTGATATTGTAATTTGTTGTCATGCTCCACTGGCAGCATCAGTAAACGATGTAAAGTAATCCCTTTAATGTTATGTGCTGCCAGTCCAGTTGGAGCGGTGACAACACAAGACAGCGATGACTCAGTCCTTTCCTGCAAATAACATGAAATTGCTTTAATGAGGAAACTTTTTCCAGTTCCCGCTTCTCCACTCACGTACAGTCGGACAGGCTTCAACGACGTACATGAGCACTCTTTCTTCTCATGACTTAATCCATGATCAATTTGCTTGGTAACTTCGTCATATATTTTCCTCTGCTCAACGTTGAGTTGTCTTTCCAAGTCTTCTAAGTTAACTGCATCCTCCTGAGCATGTGCCATGGCTCTTTCCACTTCATTCATGGCAGTGGCAGCTTCATTTTCGATAACAGGTCCTCCTAGTGGATCCTGACTCAATGAAGCAGAACTCTGACTGTCCTGAGAACTGTCTCTGGCAATCTCGGCTGCAATCGTTGCTTCCTGCTCGATTTCCGCATTCAACATTTCTACATATTTAGGAAAAGCAGGACATTCTATGGTCTCCTTGGCGGCAGTGAAAGAGTCTTCGTAACAGAGGAAATCTCCAAGCAGTTCCTCTTCTGCACGCCAAAGGCTTGAAAAGTTGCAAAAGTGCTAAATAGAAAAACTCCTTTTTTTCAGGAGATTCGCCACTCAATTTTCGATGGTTTACCAAGTGGCATTTTCTTTGCTTGACCAGACATCCCTCACTTCCAATTACAGCATACACTCCTTTCTCAGTATCTTCTTTGATGTTCCTCTTGAATATGTAATTTTGTAGAACCTCATACAGACAAACATTCTCGAGGTGACTGCTTCGATTTGGATAATATGTATCCAACATGTTGGTCTTCAAAATGTCGGTACTGTTTGGCTCCTTTTCCGCCAAATACTCAATTTCCCGCACAGGTTTCAGAACTCGATTACGTGTTGCAGCAAGACCAAGACTCGCCCAAACGATACTCCTAGATTTGGCATTGAGACTTGCTGAAGACAACCGGTCAGAACATTCGTAAGCTCCGATTTCTCGATGCGACAACATCTTCAGACTGAAACTGTACAACTTCTTACTGAGGCTCTTTTCATGGGAAATGTCCTCCCACATATCCTTCAATTCTGTCTTTTCTTTTTTGGTGATGTAAGATGTCACATACCGAGCCACAGCCATACAGTTATCAGCCACAAACTGTATATCCATGTTAGCATTCCACATGGACAAAATCACTGGGTTGTAGTCGTTGATGTACTTGGACTCTTCATTCCTCTTCAAATTGTATGTGTTTTTAGGTGATTTCTTCATCACATTATGTCGCAGCGAAGACATCAAACTGTTTACTCTTCCTTTAGAAATCACCGGTTGTGGAAAGCCGAAACGACATTTGGTGTAGAACTTGTCCTTGTTTCGGAATTTACGACGACAGTACTTTCCACAACGATGGCTTTGGAAACGTAGAACTTTTTCTCTTAGGCTTTTCTTCTCCTTTGCGTTTGGAACAGCACACGTAGAATACTGTTGTATGAAACTCATCACTGAGTCTTCTGGATCTGTTCCAAATTTAGGTGCATCCTTGATCCACAACAGCATATGTATGTGAGGAGCACCTCTTGCTTGGTACTCCTTTGTCCAGAAGAAATCCAACACCTCTCCAAGAGGTGGATTCTTCTTATTCATGATGAAAGACATCATAGCTTCAAATCTATGATTGAAGTACCGGCATACATTGACTGGATCCAAAGAGCACAGTTCTCCGGGTGTCTTGAATTCGATGTTTTTGATGTTTCCATTTGCCTCTCGTAGAAATTCAAGTAAGTCTTCCCAGCCATACTCGGCACAGCTCAGAGTGAGGAACCATGTGGGAGTTCCTAAGTTCCTCAGCATACATTTTAAATCACCATGACGACGGTACCAGTACTCATTAGTACCACGCTGACACGCCATGAGATTAATCAGGTGAGAATCCAAAATACTGTCTTGGACATTGACTTTATCCATAAAGTCACTTGCCGAGATGTTTTGCATGTGTATACCACTTTTCAAGATGTGGTTCACTGCATATGACAGTCCAGACAGATTGCTTTCAAACAGGAGATGAAACAAATAGGGAATACATTGTCGAAACCTAGCATCTCCTGCATACAATCGCAAAGTCCGGTATTCAGAAGCAGGAATTTGATGAGGTCGCTCATCATATCTTCCTCCCTGACCTGTTGGAAAAAGCTGTGGGAAACACCGAGCTTCCAAACTTTCCTCCCAAACACTAATGGGACTCCCTTTGGCTTGTTTCATTTGAAACAACTCAATAGCATTCCCCATGACTTCCTTGGAATGCAAAGGATGAACACTATAATGTTCATATATGTCTTCACTAGTAGAGGGTTCTACTTTCTCAATTTGACCAGCACACAAATCGCTATCCTCTTCCTCACTTACTTCCTCTTCTGCAACATATATATTCTTATAGTACTTATTATTTTTTTTCAAATACAATGTTGCCTTTTTGACTTTCCTAACATCCACTAAATCTTGCCATATTTTCTTATTCTTTGTCGGAACCCCATTAACTAAGATAACCAGAGGGTCCTCTTCCACTTTTTCTACTCCAATTGTGTTAATGTTTTTCTTCAAATCTAGAGGCAAATAAACAACTCTTCCCTTTAATCCTCTCTGTAAATCTGATGGAGGCAATTTCCCTGTCTTTGGCTCCATTCTTACAATAGCCTGAAAGGGATGGATACTTTGAAGCAAAATAGATTCATAAGTATTTAAATCCTTCAATTCAGAAGGAATCTCAACCAATTCCAGATTATTATGAACTGCTCTAGCAGGCATCTGGTTTTGATTTAATTTGCTACAACAATAAGTACACACACGTTGATCCGATCCCAAATCAAAACAATTTTCTACCATCAAGTATGTTGTGAAATCCTTCCATTCACTATTATTTTCCCTTTCACTTTTTGTATATAAATCCACTAACTTAGTCTGATTCTTATAATAAGTGCGTCGACAACACACACAAGTGAAATTAGGCCTCTCACTTGATTTCACCTGAAACGTGGCAATTTCCCTCTGAAAATTATCTGTACTGGAAACCTGTACACTATCTTCCACATTACCCTCTTCTTCTTGGTCAATTTCAACATTCTCCTCTTTACTTCCAAAGTAACAAAACTCAATTTCTTCACAAATATTCTTCACATCTATTTCAGAACCATGCAAAAGAGCAGCGCATAATTGTTTAAGCATAATTGCTGGACTCTTAGCATAATACAACATTCTAACTAATTTCCTCACTTTATTATGATGCACTGCTAGCATCCTGAAATGATGAAAAACACTCTGGCATACTCTCCTGGAAAGACAAGCCAGTGAATGACCATGCAAACCTGTCACTTCTCTCACTCTGCAAGGATCTAATTCTTGCAACAACTTCATTTTCTGCTTCAAACTTTTCTTATTAAATGTCCGTACAAAATCACAAAGCAAATTGATGGAATCCTGTCGCACACTGCAAATGCTACTACACTTCCAGGTGTACACAGGACCCTTAGGACGTCTTCCTAAAACCTCATTACCTAACACCTCTTCTGTCTCTGTTGTCACAAGTTTTTCTTTTTCAACTGGACAACCATCTTTCACTTCATAAGCTCGACCACTGGTGTCAACTGCATGCACCAAATCATTATCCTGGAAATAACTCTCCTCATTAAAAAATGCCTCACAACTTGAACTATGCATCCATTCTCCGGAAAAAACTTCACAAAAATGACTACGATTAACTATTCTCTTCCATCTACTATTTCTTTTGAAATCATAAATTGCCTTGTTTAGCTTCCTAATTCTATTGATTATCAAAATAAATAACTTACGTTTAATTTCAAATGCCTGATCAATAACTTTCTCAACTTTTTTTTTTCTCTTATAAAAAACCACTTTCTGTTGACCTTTCTTAATATTTTTTAACAAATTGCCAATTATCCTGTTGCGGAACATTCGTTTACGAATGTCCCTAAACTGTTGTTTCCTTCTACTATCATGCACAGAGTTATCTCTTGCTCTAGCAGTAACATTTTTGATTGGCCTTTCCTTTCTGTTTAAATTGCTTCTCTTTTTCTGGACTGAAACATTTTCTGTAGTAATACTTTTTTTACTACAAATATTTCTTATGAATGTTTTTGTGGTCTTACCCGGTGCTTTCTTGGTGACTTGACAAGTTTTTTTGGTAGAGGACTGCTGCATTATTTCATGGACCTGCTGTCTTTGACGTTTTGCAGCCTTTCTAAGTCTATCCTTGGTTGGCATGCTGAAATCTTGAAATGATCTGCAGTTGAATCTGTGGTAAAATATAATAAAAAATGTTATTAACCACTATTACCAAACAGTAAATCAATAACAGTCATCAAAAACTTAACACACTACTTCACATTTTTACATAGAATATTTTTTAGTGCTTGGCAAATTTAGAATACAGAAATAGCAGAAAAGAAATGGAATTCATATTCATTTTACCTGTGCTGTTTTATATGTGAATCTGATCTAATTTTATGAGCATATTTAAATATTTTATTGAAGACACTACACATAACCTGTTTTTGAAGGTGTCTTTATTTTTAAATGAAACGGTTTACATTTTTACTTTCATTTATTATAAATTTTTATATGTTTATAGTTCCATAGGCTCAAGCACGTCAGCTTCCCACCCTATATCATACAATTCTGACAAATCGGCATCCTCATCATTTTCTTCATCATCCTCAGAATTTAAATCATCCAAGGGATCTACTTCCACTGACGTTTCAATTACAAGTTCAATGATAATGTCATAATCAACTGATTGCTGATTGTCACTCATGGTTGATGTTGTCGTTATCTTTAAAGAAAGAGAACAACAATGAGATGTTGCAGAGTAAGAGACAAATCTCAGAGATTATAATAGTAAAATTGTTCAACAAGAGTAACATTTTGCAGCTATTATTTAGCCATGTCCAGCGATGCTGAGGAAGTGAAGCCTATGTCCAAGTTTTCAGTGAACATGACTCATCTCTTCTTAACCTTGGATAAGCCTCACCGACTCTGTGTCCCCTGCTCATTCTTAAATGTACAGGGGCAGATTTATGCTAAATGGCGCATCCCCACGGGCTCTGCCAGCCATAGTGTGCCGAATTTACAATGTGGAGCACCATTGAGCAAAAACAGCACAGATGCGTCACACATCTGTGCCACAAAAGCAGCACATTGCAGGAATCACGTCATAAGCGCGACATGTCTACTGCAATGCACAGGAGGAACCCTCACATTGCATGGTGCATCACTTCTTATGCCTGTTTCAAACAGGCATAAGCATTTGATTCAGCAATGCTATAAACTGACTCAGTGAAATCTTCTAAATTTCACTGTGTTAGTTTTACAGGGCTTTCTTGCAAATTAATGCATACCGTGCAACAAAACACCTATATGAAAACTGACGCAGGTTTCATGTGGCACAGGACTTTACAGCATGACACATCTGCCTAGATGCATCAATTTTTAAATATGTCGCCACATAGCAAATCTTTTGCACCACCGCTGCGTCACAAAAGTGACGCACAGCAGCGCAAAAGAGGCACACGGCTATCATAAATCTGTCCCTAACATGTTAAATGATTGATTCAGGATGACGATAAGGTGTGGCCTATCCAGAGGTTTGTTTAAGGTGAGTCCTACTCAGGGTTGCAGATCAAATGTACGCTTGTTGAAGAATACAGAGGAGATAATACATGTGAAGGCCTACCAATGAAGTAAGTCATGTGCACTTAACTCTTGAACAAAGGCCAGACCTCTTTTGTGTCCGTGGACAGACCTTAACTTCATCTGCACAATGTCATTCGTAAACTTAAGAAACACAGGTGATGTAATTGAAAAATGTGGAGTTTCTTTTCCTCATTTTACAATTACATCACCTGTGTTTCCTTTGCTTAGGTACCTCATAGTGCAGATGGAGTCTAGCATATCAAAGAGTACACAGAAGTTGAGCAGTGTATACAACAATTTTCACATTTACAGAAGACTCAGCTTCTTATCTTCTTGGAGATGAAGTGAGGCCTGTCTTGCAACATGGTGCATCTTTTGCATCACTGCTGCATCGGTTTCATGTGGCACAGGTTTTTTACAGCATGACACATCTGCCTAGATGCATCAATTTGTAATTTTGTCGCCACATAGCAAATCTTTTGCACCACCACTGCGTCACAAAAGTGACGCACAGTGGCGCAAAAGAGGCATACACCTATCATAAATCTGTCCCTAGCATTTTAAATGATTAATTCAGGATGACGATAAGGTGTAGCCTATCCAGAGGTTTGTTTAAGGTGCATGAAGCTCTAGCAGTACATATCCAGAAATGTAATTGATTTCAAAAAACGTTTTTAAACACAACATATAAATCAATTGTATACCTACATTCATGGGGAAATGACTTAAAATGAAATTAAAATCGTTTGTGAGGAAAAGGAATGCTTTTAAAATATATGACTAGGAAATAATGGTGTCTGCTTCTTCATTTCATTTCTCTTCAGCATTTTTGGGTCACTTTTAACATGGCTATGTAACTCAAAGACTCAAAATCTAAATTTGCCAAGCACAGGTGCGAGCATATTTACAAGGAATTTGCACCACGGGGAAAGGTCTTAAATTAAAATGGGAAAAATAACATCAGAGACACTCAAATGCCTTATAAAGAAGCAGACACCATTATTTCCTTGTCATAAATTTTAAAAGCATTCCTTTTCCTCAAAAACGATTTTCAAGTCATAATTTGAAAACACTGCACATGGGGAAATGACTGAAAATGTCCTTAAGACACATGAAAGCGTTTTTTGATTGCCTTTGCAGCATTTTTGGGTCACTTTTAACATGGCTATGTAACTCAAAGACTCAAAATCTAAATTTGCCAAGCACAGGTGCGAGCATATTTACAAGGAATTTGCCCCACGGAGAAAGGTCTTAAATTAAAATGGGAAAAATAACATCAGAGACACTCAAATGCCTTATAAAGAAGCAGACACCATTATTTCCTTGTCATGAATTTTAAAAGCATTCCTTTTCCTCAAAAACGATTTTCAAGTAATAATTTGAAAACACTGCACATGGGGAAATGACTTAAAATGTCCTTAAGACACATGAAAGCGTTTTTTGATTGCCTTTGCAGCATTTTTGGGTCACTTTTAACATGGCTATGTAACTCAAAGACTCAAAATCTAAATTTGCCAAGCACAGGTGCGAGCATATTTACAAGGAATTTGCACCACGGGGAAATGTCTTAAATTAAAATGGGAAAAATAACATCAGAGACACTCAAATGCCTTATAAAGAAGCAGACACAATTATTTCCTTGTCATAAATTTTAAAAGCATTCCTTTTCCTCAAAAACGATTTTCAAATCATAATTTGAAAACACTGCACATGGGGAAATGACGGAAAATGTCCTTAAGACACATGAAAACGTTTTTTGATTGCCTTTGCAGCATTTTTGGGTCACTTTTAACATGGCTATGTAACTCAAAGACTCAAAATCTAAATTTGCCAAGCACAGGTGCGAGCATATTTACAAGGAATTTGCACCACGGGGAAAGGTCTTAAATTAAAATGGGAAAAATAACATCAGAGACACTCAAATGCCTTATAAAGAAGCAGACACCATTATTTCCTTGTCATAAATTTTAAAAGCATTCCTTTTCCTCAAAAACGATTTTCAAGTCATAATTTGAAAACACTGCACATGGGGAAATGACTGAAAATGTCCTTAAGACACATGAAAGCGTTTTTTGATTGCCTTTGCAGCATTTCTGGGTCACTTTTAACATGGCTATGTAACTCAAAGACTCAAAATCTAAATTTGCCAAGCACAGGTGCGAGCATATTTACAAGGAATTTGCACCACGGGGAAAGGTCTTAAATTAAAATGGGAAAAATAACATCAGAGACACTCAAATGCCTTATAAAGAAGCAGACACCATTATTTCCTTGTCATAAATTTTAAAAGCATTCCTTTTCCTCAAAAACGATTTTCAAGTCATAATTTGAAAACACTGCACATGGGGAAATGACTGAAAATGTCCTTAAGACACATGAAAGCGTTTTTTGATTGCCTTTGCAGCATTTCTGGGTCACTTTTAACATGGCTATGTAACTCAAAGACTCAAAATCTAAATTTGCCAAGCACAGGTGCGAGCATATTTACAAGGAATTTGCACCACGGGGAAAGGTCTTAAATTAAAATGGGAAAAATAACATCAGAGACACTCAAATGCCTTATAAAGAAGCAGACACCATTATTTCCTTGTCATAAATTTTAAAAGCATTCCTTTTCCTCAAAAACGATTTTCAAGTCATAATTTGAAAACACTGCACAGCTCCTATGCACAAAAACACCCTGTCAGTACTAATACTTCACATTTTCTCCAAATACAATTTCTCAAAGAAACATAATCTATTTGTAAAACACTTGAGACAAAGCAACATTTTAAAAACTCAACTTTCTTCATAATTTTCTCCTTAAAACACACTATTCTCTATCTAAATTAAATAAATCTTTTCTCACCTTAGCAAATACTTTATGAGTTTCAAAACAGTCTCAGAAATACACCAATTTGTCTTCAGCAGAACAAAGGGTATGCACTCCAGAGGCTGCAGCTATAGAAAGCACAGAAATGCTGTAATTCATCACACATATCTCTCATGTCACCCAATCAAAACTCTTCCCTCACTTTTTTCAAATCAAAACCCTTCCCCCCTCTGCCCTCTCTGCCTTTTTTGCATAGCAACCACCTCCTGGAAGACCTCTGGTGTTTGCAAGTTCACATAACAATGTTTCAATTGAACTCTGAACTCTCAGTGCACCTGCATATCCAGTGCAATCTTTCATTTAATGATTTTTTATTGACCATTCAAAATACATCTTTCAAAGAACTCATCCATGCACCCTAACTTTCTGTTTTCAGCAATCAAAATCCACCAATCACTGTTACTACTTCATTAACACAGAAACTCCACAGTTTTTTTCATTTTAAACTCTTATTTTTTTAACTGCCATTTCATTGCCACACTTCATCTGACTGCAGCAGAACCTTCTCTCACCATGTTTTCTGTCTGGATTGTTGGACATAGTTACATCTATTGGGCTCAGAGGTATGCTGAGAACAGAAATTTACCTAACCTCAATTTACAAGATGTGGAAATTAAGTGGTTTGGCCACAGAGGATTAAAATGTCACCAATTGATACCATTGGTGAAAACCTTTATGCATTTGCCAAAACCTGACCTGTTAATTGTGCACTGTGGAGGTAATGATTTGGGCACTTTGACTGGGGTAGGTCTGGAAATGCTTTTAAAGGACACCTTTGAACAATTAATGGCACTTTTTCCTCAAACTGCTATGGTGTATTGAAATATATGCCAAAGACAGAATTGGAGGTGGTCGAACCAATTTTGTCCACAAATTGAGAAGTCGAGGAAGCATGTAAACAAATCTGTTTCAGCTTACATGAGAGACCATGGAATGGGCTCCATGTACAACAATAACTTGCATTACTACATGCAAGATATCTACAGAGGAGATGGAGTTCACTTCTCAGATGAAGGGAACAGAGTTTTCATTCTGAATTTAAGACTGTGCATTGGTACCTACTTATAAGTACCTAAATGTACCATAAACCCAAAAGCTCTTCTCAGAGCTACCCTACATCTGATCACTCACAATTATTATTTTACTCTAACTTTTTTCACTAATTTTCAACAAAGTACGCTCCCCGGAGCGCTACCCGGTACGCGAACCGGAAGCTAACCGTGCGAAATTTAAAAAAAAAATGTTTTTTTTTCTCGCTCATATGGGCCTCCTCAGCCATCCTCAGAAAACCTAGGGGGTCAAAATACGTCTACCGTGTCCCCTTCTACCCATTCTGAACATTATGTGCCCTCCATCTTGTATCTTAATTCGACCGAAACACAAAATGGTGGACTCCCGTAACGCTTCAGGTTCGCGTACCGGGCCGCTCGCCAGTTCGCGTACTGGGGCGCTCCCCAGGAAGCGCTCCATCAAAAAAGGTGGGAAAGTAATTTACAGAAAAACGACTGGAGACACTTTCACCAAATATAGATTAGCTCATACTACATACCAATCCCTACCATTTTCACAAATTTGATTGAAATTCCATTTAGCCATTTAGCCTGTAGACCTTTCTAAATACCGTGAGGTAAATTACTTCACACAACACATCTGAAGTGTTGGAATTGACAACCAATGAAAATGTTACTTTCATTTTCTACTTTTTTTACCTGACATTTGATTTGTTATATACCTGAATATATTTAAAGGAAGAGAAGGGAACACAGCCATTTTGACTACTACTTCCTGGTGTACATTTCAATTGGATTTTCACTAATCACTTCAACTTCTTTGTAAAGGTAAGTTGTTATTTTAAAAACTGAAGTATATTGTGCACTATAAGTTAATATGGTAAACTTTTTCTGATAGTTATATACTATCCCTCTGTAGTAGTTATAGATTTAGATAGACTTCTCTGTTATAGTTATGGATGGAGTTAGGTTTCTCTTGTATAATTATGAATTTACTTACGTTAAATCACATACACTTTTTTATATTCCTACTTCCACTCTGATACTATACACTGCCCAAAGATAAATTTACTGATAAAAACTGCCTATCTAAAATTAATCCCAACAGTGCCCTATCTGTACTAATATATTTTTTTTATCCAAATTTCAGGCAAAATGGAAGGCGAACAGAAAGTTTCATTTCAAATTGTCCTGCAAGAGAGCAACCAAGAAATAATTGATCCAAATTATATAGAATTTATGGATGAAACTTGGGACCAAGAACTACTGCAATGTGTGCAAGCAGTAGATGTCCTCCTTCAAAATGAGGACATTTTACACACTCAAACATTACAAGCTATGTTCAATGAAAATAACGACATTTCAGACAGTGAAATGTTAGACATTTTATTAAATTTTGAAACACAATCACAATAATAAATAATTGCTTAAAAAATAAAGAAATTAAAAAATAATCAACAAAACAAACAATCAATTAACATACAATATTAGAAAAGTCTATCATTTTTTTTTTCCTTTTAGTACGCTTCCCAGAACGCTTCCCGGTTCGCGGACCGGGCGCTCCCCACGCAAAAAATTTTTTTTTTTTTTATTTTTTTTTGCCGTGCGGGGCCCTTTTAAAGCCTCTACATCAAACCTAGGGGGTCAGGGAGGATCTACTATGCCCCCTTATGGTCATTTGCCCCTTCGCTTTGGCCTCCTCTTGTCTCTCGATCCTACCGAGAGACAAGATGGCGGCCGCTACGGACTGTTTGGAATGTTTACAGACACCGGAGAGCCAATCAGCTTCGCTACGCGAAGTTCCGTTACGCGTCAAGTACGCGAACCGGAGCGCTGCCCAGAGCGCGCTTACAGATATATATCTTTTTTTGAACGTTAATTTCTCAAAATCCACTGGAGCACATATATTGAGACCTAGCAAAGGCACATCGGGCTACCAGTCCCTACAATTTTGCCAAGTTTCGTGCAAATCCATTCAGCCGTTCGGGCTAAAAATGAGGCCAACCGCCCTATGGAAATTAACATGGGAAAAACGCGTTTTGGGACCCCCCTTTTTTCTCGGCCCCCTCTTGACGAACCCCCCCCCAAATTTTCAGGGGCTGCTCAGAAACAAAATGTTCCATTTTCCTGAAAATTTCAGCCAATTCCGTCCACAAATCGCCAGTAGGTATATATAGTTAGGATTTTTTCTCTATGGGATTTTTGAAAATTCTATGTCTAATAACTTTGGTGTTTGTGGACGGAATTGGCTGCAATTTTCAGGAAAATGGCACATTTTGTTTCTGAGCAGCCCTTGAAAATTTGGGGGGGGTTCGTCAAGGGGGGCCAAGAAAAAAGGGGGGTCCCAAAACGTGTTTTTAACATTGAGTTTTCCATAGGGCGGTTGGCCTCACTTTTAGCCCGAACGGCTGAATGGATTTGCACGAAACTTGGCAAAATTGTAGGGACTGGTAGCCCGATGTGCCTTTTGTAGGTCTCAATATATGTGCTTCAGTGGATTTTGGGAAATTAACGTTCAAAAAAAGATATATATCTGTAACAGCGGACCGGGCAGCGCTCCAGTTCGCGTACTTTTCGCGCAACGGAGCTTTGTGAAGCGAAGCTGATTGGTTCTCCGGCGTCTGTAAACATTCCAAACAGTCCGTAGTGGCCGCCATCTTGTCTCTCGGTAGGATCGAGAGACAAGAGGAGGCCAAAGCGAAGGGGCAAATGACCATAAGGGGGCATAGTAGATCCTCGCTGACCCCCTAGGTTTGATGTGGAGGTTTTAAAAGGGCCCCGCGGGGCAAAAAAAAAAAATAATAATAATAATCGAACGGCTGAATGGATTTGCACGAAACTTGGTAAAATATTAGGGACTGGTAGCCTGATGTGCCTTTGCTAGGTCTCAATATATGTGGTCCAGTGGATTTTGAGAAATTAACGTTCAAAAAAAGATATATATCTGTAACAGCGCTCCGCTTCGCGTAACGGAGGTTTGCGAAGCTGATTGGTTCTCCGGCGTCTGTAAACATTGCAAACAGTCCGTAGCGGCCGCCATCTTGTCTCTCGGTAGGATCGAGAGACAAGAGGAGGCCAAAGCGAAGGGGCAAATGACCATAAGGGGGCATAGTAGATCCTCCTTGACCTCTTAGGTTTGATGTGGAGGTTTTAAAAGGGCCCCGCGGGGCAAAAAAAAAAAATAATAATAATAATCGAACGGCTGAATGGATTTGCACGAAACTTGGTAAAATATTAGGGACTGGTAGCCTGATGTGCCTTTGCTAGGTCTCAATATATGTGGTCCAGTGGATTTTGAGAAATTAACGTTCAAAAAAAGATATATATCTGTAACAGCGCTCCGCTTCGCGTAACGGAGGTTTGCGAAGCTGATTGGTTCTCCGGCGTCTGTAAACATTGCAAACAGTCCGTAGCGGCCGCCATCTTGTCTCTCGGTAGGATCGAGAGACAAGAGGAGGCCAAAGCGAAGGGGCAAATGACCATAAGGGGGCATAGTAGATCCTCCTTGACCTCTTAGGTTTGATGTGGAGGTATTAAAAGGGCCCCGCGAGGCAAAAATAAAAAAAAATAATAATAATCGAACGGCTGAATGGATTTGCACGAAACTTGGCAAAATTGTAGGGACTGGTAGTCCGATGTGCCTTTGCTAGGTCTCAATATATGTGCTCCAGTGGATTTTGAGAAATTAACGTTCAAAAAAAGATATATATCTGTAACAGCGCTCCGCTTCGCGGAGATAAAATTATATCTGTATTACCTAGCTGTTGCTAACACCAGTTAGCGACGGCTAGTAGGAGATAGCGACCATCTTGGGCCCCACTTTGCATGTGAGTGATATTTATCACTAATGACATGCAAAGTGGGCATGCCAAGATGTTAGCGACTGGAAACAGTCGCTAACATCGCTATCTCCTATTATCAACTTTTGGAAATATTCGCGATAAGCGCGAATATCTCCAAAAGCTAGCACCTGCCCTGAGCAGTTCTAAGGCATGTTATCCAATGGGAGGTGGATAACATGGCTAAGAGCATTAGCTCGGTAATGCATGAATATCGCTGAGTTTTCAGCGATATTAATGCATTGCGGTCGTTTTTTATCGTATTTGCGATAAACCTTGATAATAGCAAGGTTTATCTGCGATAATTTCTGACGATGCTTAGCGGTAAAAAAATCGTTGCTAAGCATCGTTAGGGATAAATATCGCTTAACTTTGGTAATATGCCCCAACGTCTGTTAACGTTCGATTCGAAGGAAATCAGGAAGTGTTGAAAAGATTGTCTGCGCCATCTTGCCTTTTTTCAAATGCCACACTTTTGTCGTGCACGGCAGCCATTTTAGATGCCTTGACCAGACCCACTCTCTGCACACTGTCGATCCTTAGCATGGCTCCCCACCCTCGCAAGCATCTCCCCCAGGCAGTGGTCACCCCCGCTCTCTGTCTTATGCATGGGTAATAAACCACCCCCCATCTGCGCTGCTCTTCCCTGAGAATCACACCCTGTGCCCGCCCGACACCTCCCTTTCGCCCTATTCACTACCGCACCCTCTGACACTCCTTTTCCTCTGTGTCCGATTGTCCAGGCTGGTCCTAGGGTATCAGCTAGCCCTGCAGATGTAGTTTATGGCCCCAGCTGTAAAGAATCACCCCTCTTCAAAGGAGTTATAGTAGATCAAGGCCCACACTCGATGAGATCCGTCACAGCAGACGCGTTCCTATTATCTGAAAACCATCCTGTATTGTGATTGGGGAGGGGACCGAGCCTGAAGCGGAAGATTCCAGGGATGACTCTTTGTACATCAAAGTTTTTACAATTATGTGTCACATTAAAAATATATAGCACTCCAACAAAGTAGTAAGATTATAAAACTTTAATAACTTATAAATATATACAAGAAAACAAAAACAGTAATAACATATAAACATTTTTAGGGAAAAACAACGAAGTAGCGGTCGGCTGTGCGAATAGTCCCAACGCAGCACAACGTCCAGATTTCTGGCGTGGGGCGTCGCGGGGGGTGGGTCATCAGTAGCAAACTGTTGTGCGAATAGTTCCAAGGCAGCAGAACGATGGCACCAAGGTGATGTCCAGTAAGTTGCCGCACTGGTTTTGGTATCCTACAATGCTGCTCCGAATAACGGCGTGGGGCGCCCCGAGGGAGGCGGCGTGAACGGGCCTCTCCAGGTGGAGTGTCATCTGTTGTAGTGGGGCGCCCCTTTACCGTTTCAGTTGCCATTCCGTCCGTTTTTGGTCCACTGTGTCAAAAGCCGCAATTCAGCTGAGTTGCGCCCACTCTTGCGGTGCAGCGATAGGCGGCTGTCACAGGACTCTCAAAATGGCGGCAGGCTCTTTTCTTTTTGGGCCTGGTCTACTGAAATGGCCCTGGGACACCTTGGAAATCGGACGCTTGTCTGCTAGGTCTTGGACCCCATTCTCGAAAGCGTCCCCTCCGCCTTGAGGATTTATCAAAAGTTTTGGGGGCCCCCGACTCCTGTAGGCTTCTGGTGGGGAGCGGTTGCCATGATTGCTCGCGGAATGACCACGACGGAGCTACGAGATGGTGGTGCTCTCATGCTGAAGCCAGCTTCAGTCTGAAACATCCAGAAACAAGGTGGGGCTTTCATCGTTTGGGAAAAAAAAAAAGTTTTCATCCAATGAAAAGTGTTGTTTTTAGGTCATATGATCAAGCCTTCCATCATTAGGAAACCAAAAGTAAAATGAACCAATGAAAAGTGTTATAAACAAGTCACATGACCTGTTATGCGGCATAGGGTATAAAATGCGGAGAAAATACGTTGGCACGTGAGGCGGCGTCAGTAGCGGACCGATGTGCGAATAGGCCGAAGGCAATACAACGCGCCAAGATCCGGATGGCACCGAGGTGGTGTCCAGCAAGTTGCAGCACTGGTGTGGCCATCCTACAATGCTGAAAGTCGGCGTGGGGCGCCCCGTTGGCCTGTGAGTTTGCGTCAGTAGCGGACCGATGTGCGAATAGGCCGAAGGCAGCACAACGCGCCAAGATCCGGATGGCACCGAGGTGGTGTCTAGTAAGTTGCCGCACTGGTGTGGCCATCCTACAATGTTGAAAGTCGGCGTGGGGCGCCCCGTTGGCCTGTGAGATGGCGGCAGTAGCGGACCGATGTGCGAATGGGGCCAAAGGCAGCGCAACAATATTTTCGGAATAGAAGACATCACAAGGCGCTGAGATGCCAAGATCCGGATGGCACCGAGGTGGTGTCTAGCAAGTTGTGGCACTGGTGTGGCCATCCTACAATGGTAAAAGTCGGCGTGGGGCGCCCTGTTGGCCTGTGAGATGGTGTCAGTAGCGGACTGATGTGCGAATGGGGCCAAAGGCAGCGCAACAATATTTTCTGACTGACACCACAAGGCGCTGAGATGCCAAGATCCGGATGGCACCGAGGTGATGTCTAAGTTGCGGACCGATGTGCGAATGGGGTCAAAGGCAGCGCAACAATATTTTCTGTATGGAAGATACCACTAGGCGTTGAGATGCCAAGATCCGGATGGCACCGAGGTGATGTCTAGCAAGTTGCTGTACTGGTGTGGTCATCCTACAATGCTGAAAGTCGGCGTGGGGCGCCCCATTAGCCTGTGAGATGGCGTCAGTAGCGGACCGATGTGCGAATAGGCCAAAGGCAGCACAACGCGCCAAGATCCGGATGTCACCGTGGTGGTTTCATAGTTGAGAGGCACTTCATCTGCAGTGGGGCGCCGAGATCCGGATGGCACCGAGGTGATGTCTAGCAAGTTGCTGTACTGGTGTGGTCATCCTACAATGCTGAAACTCGGCGTGGGGTGCCCCATTAGCCTGTGAGATGGCGTCAGTAGCGGACCGATGTGCGAATGGGGTCAAAGGCAGCGCAACAATATTTTCTGTATGGAAGATACCACTAGGCGTTGAGATGCCAAGATCCGGATGGCACCGAGGTGATGTCTAGCAAGTTGCTGTACTGGTGTGGTCATCCTACAATGCTGAAAGTCGGCGTGGGGCGCCCCATTAGCCTGTGAGATGGCGTCAGTAGCGGACCGATGTGCGAATAGGCCAAAGGCAGCACAACGCGCCAAGATCCGGATGTCACCGTGGTGGTTTCATAGTTGAGAGGCACTTCATCTGCAGTGGGGCGCCGAGATCCGGATGGCACCGAGGTGGTGTCTAGCAAGCTATGCAGTTGAGTTGTGTGCGCACTTGCGGCGAATAGGTCGAAGGCAGCATAACAATGTTTTCTGAATAGAAGACACCACAAGGCGTTGAGATTCGGTTACCACCGAGGTGATGTCTAGCAAGTTGCTGCACTGGTGTGGCCATCCTACAATACTGCTCCGAATAACGGCGTGGGGTGCCCGAAGGGGGGGGGGGAGGCGGCGTGAACGGGCCTTCCTAGGTGGAGGCTCGTCTGCTGTAGTGGGGCGCCCCTTTACCGTTTCAGTTGCCATTCAGCTGAGTTTCGGCTGCTCTTGATGCTACAGCGACAGGCGGCTGCAACAGGACTCTCAAAATGGCGGCCTGTTCTTTGGATTTGGGCCTGGTCCACTAAAATGGCCCTGGGACACCTTAGAACTCGGACGCTCGATTTTTTTTTCCTTTCCTGTACATGCAAAAAAAGGTAAATGCCCGGTACGTTACACGCTTCATCTGCCACGATGAACTCTCCAGAGGAACCGAAAAAAAATATAGTTATGGTAACTATACCATGCATCGTCATATGGAGAGGTGGCACCAATTAATTATAGTGCTGCATAAAAGAGAGATTTGGAGGAGAACCCCTGACCTGCTAGTACATTCATCAAAGAAGTGGCACTGACAGCATCAGAGGCAAGGGAAACGGTCCCAAATATTTAGAAGAACTTTGGAAAGATTAAAATGACATGTTTAGATTGTGGCAAATTAATTTCATGTGGGCAGATGAGTGTTACTCTAATAAATACAGCATATGAACATCATCATAGTCGATGGTTGGTAGAGACATTTTGACTATATCCTGGACCTGCCCGTCCTCGCCCAAAATGGCGCCGGAATAAATGGGACTCGTAACTCCTTGTTGTGTACTGGTTGCAGAACCTTGAAATCACGAGATACGTATGCAGTTTTGAAGCACATGGCGGGCGGGGACGAGAATTGATTGAATATTTCGACATCCCTATTGATATTAAGTTCTGATGTGTTATTGATTACTGTACTATTGAAAGTTCGAATTAACGTCACCCATGGTACTTGCCCGCAAATGTATATCTAGATAATTTTATTGTAACTGGCCCTGTCGTATTTTAATTATAAAATGTACGTCCACCGATTCCGTAACTGTTAGACACCTTAGTTCTTGCAACCTAATGGCCCGCCCGTTACGTTCCTCTACAGTGTAAATGTCTACTCATCATATACGATTACAGTTTGCTCCGTGGCCGGCCCACGTGGTTATAGGCTCGTATTAGTATAATGAAATTTTCACAATAAAGGTTTTTAAAAGAAAACATGGTAGTAGTATATACATTGGTAAAGTTTTTAATAATAGTCACTGTTTTAGAATCATTAAAAGGCAAGTGAAATAAAGCAGACCAATTACATGAAGGGTAAAAGGTATAATACGAAGGAACGCAGTAAAGATAAATGGTCAAGGGCTGTTGTGTTTTCTATTCCTGCAACATAAAGTGATCGATAAGAATCTCATATTCAGGCGTATCGGCGACTAAGACAGCAGGTCGACCCTCTTTTGCTCAACGGCTCCGTCATGGGACGAAGAAACGCTCTTTTTCTCGAAAAAAGAATATATTTTACTTGCAGGACAGTTGTAAAATTTCCGGGAAAGTACATTAGCCTGGAACATTATAACATATATTTAAGAGAAAATAATGTTCGGAAGTAATTAAAAGCGTAATTTTTAGGTGATATGACCAAGGCTTTCATCATTAGAATAAGAAAAGTAAAATGAACCAATGAAAAGTTTTATTAACAAGTCACATGACTTGTTATGCTTACGTTACGCACTGCGCGCCCCGGATGACTTCCGGATGCGCTAACGCGGCGCGTCATATGACGCATTACGCGACAACGCAGGTCCAGAATATAGTCAAAATGTCTCCACCAACCAGCGGTCGAAACACAACCCCTTTCAGCAGGCTAAATAGTTCTGTTAAATGACAACAGAAGGGACAGGCAACAAGAACCATCAGTCAAAGAGGGGAGGGCTAGTTCTTCTCTACCGGGTTACATTGGGGCGCTACCGGAACTGATCGAATTGGTAGTCTACAGTGTTTCTGGATGTTTCAGACCGAAGCTGGGGTTAGCATGAGAGCAGCACCATTTCGTAGCTCCGTTGTGGCCATTCCGCAACCAATCATGGCAGCCGCTCTTTATCGTTATTTTGGGCGGGGTGGGTGGCGGAGCCGAGCTGTTTTGCAGCCATCATTGTGTGGAGTTCAGTTCATCTCACTAGTTTTGTATTTGTCATGAGGGGTTGTTCCTAATGTTTCTATTTTAGCGAGGTCAAAAAGAGATCCCATTAGTGGCCTACTGATTTTGCTCGATTCCTTTTCTTTTTTTTTACACGATTTTTCGTTATCTGCAAAGACTAAACAGAGTATTGCGACTCTGTGTTTGTTTGTAAATAGAGAATGAACCAAAGAGAACTAATTCTAAAACAGTAAATACTTGGATAACAATCAATCAAATGGAGAGAGAAGCAGGCACGACGGATTACAACGGGGGCAAAGGCCTGCGTTAACTACCTTTCACTATCTGCAAAGAGAGAGTACTCCTAATAGAAATGAGGGGGGGGGGGCACCATTCAAAGCAGATCAGTGTGCATAAACACGAAAATGTTTTCACTTACCACGTACTTGACATTCGACAGCTTATGATATTTGCTATTAAAAAACCATTGAAATTCACTGAAAAAACCATAGGTTATAGACCATATATAGTTAGGAATTAGCATTTACAAAACCTTGAAAATTCACTGAAAAAACCATAGGTTATAGACCATATATAGTTAGGAATTAGCATTTAAAAAACCTTATTTTACTCACACAAAACCATTGAAATTCCATATATAGTTAGTTGCACTAACTATATATTGCGCACCCGCAATCCACTGCTGATCATGTCACATATTACATCATTCATGACATGGTCAGTGACATCACTGATGACATCACTGATGACATCTCAAATGACATCACTGATGACATCACTGATGACATCTCATTTGACATCAATGACCACATCACTGATGATATCATTCATGTGACAATACAATGCATCTCCTCACATTTTAATATAACCTCTGTTTCACCCAGTGTTAAATACAGAGTATAATTTTTGAAACCATTGACACACCAATACTAGTTACTACATACGTACTCACTGATTCCTACGTCTACACACACATTCACTCATTCACCCATACAATCATTCATACATACAATCACTCATCTTTACAACACTATCATATGCACTCATACACCTATACAGACACTCACACTCTGCCACTCATCCATGGAGTTACTCACACACCTAGTCAGTCCTGTAAAGAATCAATCACACTTCCATTTTCTTGTCTATACAGTTAAACATAGAGCACCTTACATTTTCAAACATATAGTAACACATACTTACTTTCTTATACAATCATTGATACAAGTACACATTGATCTGCACAGAGTCACACACCTCCCAGCCAGCCACACACACACTCAGTCTCCCATACAAATACTTGGACAATCAATCAATAACCCATATAGTTAATCATATAGCTACTGATCAACACATGCAGTAGTTTACAGAACAACAGACATAATGATGCACAAATTAAGACAGTTTAGTCACTAACCCATGCACTCAGTGAGACACATTTAATCACTCACTCATACATTCAGTCATGCACCTACTAAATCCTTCGTCCAGACAGTTATACATCTACTCATTCTTCAATATCTAAAACATATTTAAACTTTACAGAAACACACAGTCACTGGATGATGTCATCAGTGATGTCATCAGTGATGTCATTTGAGATGTCATCAGTGATGTCATCAGTGATGTCACTGACCATGTCATGAATGATGTAATATGTGACATGATCAGCAGTGGATTGCGGGTGCGCAATATATAGTTAGTGCAACTAACTATATATGGAATTTCAATGGTTTTGTGTGAGTAAAATAAGGTTTTTTAAATGCTAATTCCTAACTATATATGGTCTATAACCTATGGTTTTTTCAGTGAATATATATATATATATATATATATATATATATATTCACTGAAAAAACCATAGGTTATAGACCATATATAGTTAGGAATTAGCATTTACAAAACCTTGAAAATTCACTGAAAAAACCATAGGTTATAGACCATATATAGTTAGGAATTAGCATTTAAAAAACCTTATTTTACTCACACAAAACCATTGAAATTCCATATATAGTTAGTTGCACTAACTATATATCGCGCACCCGCAATCCACTGCTGATGATGTCACACATTACATCATTCATGACATGGTCAGTGACATCACTGATGACATCACTGATGACATCTCAAATGACATCACTGATGACATCACTGATGACATCATCCAGTGACTGTGTGTTTCTGTAAAGTTTAAATATGTTTTACATATTGAAGAATGAGTAGATGTTTAACTGTCTGGACGAAGGATTTAGTAGGTGCATGACTGATTGTATGAGTGAGTGATTAAATGTGTCTCACTGAGTGCATGGGTTAGTGACTAAACTGTCTTAATTTGTGCATCATTATGTCTGTTGTTCTGTAAACTGCTGCATGTGTTGGTCAGTAGCTATATGATTAACTATATGGGTTATTGATTGATTGTCCAAGTATTTGTATGGGAGACTGAGTGTGTGTGTGGCTGGCTGGGAGGTGTGTGACTCTGTGCAGATCAATGTGTACTTGTATCAATGATTGTATAAGAAAGTAAGTATGTGTTAGTATATGTTTGAAAATGTAAGGTGCTCTATGTTTAACTGTATAGACAAGAAAATGGAAGTGTGATTGATTCTTTACAGGACTGACTAGGTGTGTGAGTAACTCCATGGATGAGTGGCAGAGTGTGAGTGTCTGTATAGGTGTATGAGTGCATATGATAGTGTTGAAAAGATGAGTGATTGTATGTATGAATGATTGTATGGGTGAATGAGTGAATGTGTGTGTAGACGTAGGAATCAGTGAGTACGTATGTAGTAACTAGTATTGGTGTGTCAATGGTTTCAAAAATTATACTCTGTATTTAACACTGGGTGAAACAGAGGTTATATTAAAATGTGAGGAGATGCATTGTATTGTCACATGAATGATATCATCAGTGATGTGGTCATTGATGTCAAATGAGATGTCATCAGTGATGTCATCAGTGATGTCATTTGAGATGTCATCAGTGATGTCATCAGTGATGTCACTGACCATGTCATGAATGATGTAATATGTGACATCATCAGCAGTGGATTGCGGGTGCGCGATATATAGTTAGTGCAACTAACTATATATGGAATTTCGATGGTTTTGTGTGAGTAAAATAAGGTTTTTTAAATGCTAATTCCTAACTATATATGGTCTATAACCTATGGTTTTTTCAGTGAATTTTCAAGGTTTTGTAAATGCTAATTCCTAACTATATATGGTCTATAACCTATGGTTTTTTCAGTGAATTTCAATGGTTTTTTAATAGCAAATATCATAAGCTGTCGAATGTCAAGTACGTGGTAAGTGAAAACATTTTCGTGTTTATTCACACTGATCTGCTTTGAATGGTGCCCCCCCCCCTCATTTCTATTAGGAGTACTCTCTCTTTGCACATAGTGAAGGGTAGTTAACGCAGGCCTTTGCCCCCGTTGTAATACGTCGTGCCTGCTTCTCTCTCCATTTGATTGATTGTTATCCAAGTATTTACTGTTTTAGAATTGGTTCTCTTTGGTTCATTCTCTATTTACAAACAAACACAGAGTCGCAATACTCTGTTTAGTCTTTGCAGATAACGAAAAATCGTGTAAAAAAAAAAGAAAAGGAATCGAGCAAAATCAGTAGGCCACTAATGGGATCTCTTTTTGACCTCGCTAAAATAGAAACATTAGGAACAACCCCTCATGACAAATACAAAACTAGTGAAATGAACTGAACTCCACACAATGATGGCTGCAAAACAGCTCGGCTCCGCCACCCACCCCGCCCAAAATAACGATAAAGAGCGGCTGCCATGATTGGTTGCGGAATGGCCACGACGGAGCTACGAAATGGTGCTGCTCTCATGCTAACCCCAGCTTCAGTCTGAAACATCCAGAAACACTGTAGACTACCAATTCGATCAGTTCCGGTAGCGCCCCAATGTAACCCGGTAGAGAAGAACTAGCCCTCCCCTCTTTGACTAATGGTTCTTGTTGCCTGTCCCTTCTGTTGTCATTTAACAGAACTATTTAGCCTGCTGAAAGGGGTTGTGTTCCGACCGCTGGTTGGTGGAGACATTTTGACTATATTCTGGACCTGCGTTGTCGCGTAATGCGTCATATGACGCGCCGCGTTAGCGCATACGGAAGTCATCCGGGGCGCGCAGTGCGTAACGTAAGCATAACAAGTCATGTGACTTGTTAATAAAACTTTTCATTGGTTCATTTTACTTTTCTTATTCTAATGATGAAAGGCTTGGTCATATGACCTAAAAATTACGCTTTTTATTACTTCCGAACATTATTTTTTCTTAAATATATGTTATAATGTTCCAGGCTAATGTACTTTCCCGGAAAATTTACAACTGTCCTGCAAGTAAAATATATTCTTTTTTCGAGAAAAAGAGCGTTTCTTCGTCCCATGACGGAGCCGTTGAGCAAAAGAGGGTCGACCTGCTGTCTTAGTCGCCGATACGCCTGAATATGAGATTCTTATCGATCACTTTATGTTGCAGGAATAGAAAACACAACAGCCCTTGACCATTTATCTTTACTGCGTTCCTTCGTATTATACCTTTTACCCTTCATGTAATTGGTCTGCTTTATTTCACTTGCCTTTTAATGATTCTAAAACAGTGACTATTATTAAAAACTTTACCAATGTATATACTACTACCATGTTTTCTTTTAAAAACCTTTATTGTGAAAATTTCATTATACAAATACGAGCCTATAACCACGTGGGCCGGCCACGGAGCAAACTGTAATCGTATATGATGAGTAGACATTTACACTGTAGAGGAACGTAACGGGCGGGCCATTAGGTTGCAAGAACTAAGGTGTCTAACAGTTACGGAATCGATCGACGTACATTTTATAATTAAAATACGACAGGGCCAGTTACAATAAAATTATCTAGATATACATTTGCGGGCAAGTACCATGGGTGACGTTAATTCGAATTTTCAACAGTACAGTAATCAATAACACATCAGAACTTAATATCAATAGGGATGTCGAAATATTCAATCAATTCTCGTCCCCGCCCGCCATGTGCTTCAAAACTGCATACGTATCTCGTGATTTCAAGGTTCTGCAACCAGTACACAACAAGGAGTTACGAGTCCCATTTATTCCGGCGCCATTTTGGGCGAGGACGGGGAGGTCCAGGATATAGTCAAAATGTCTCTACCAACCATCGACTATGATGATGTTCATATGCTGTATTTATTAGAGTAACACTCATCTGCCCACATGAAATTAATTTACCACAATCTAAACATGTCATTTTAATCTTTCCAAAGTTCTTCTAAATATTTGGGACCGTTTCCCTTGCCTCTGAAGCTCTCAGTGCCACTTCTTTAATGAATGTACTAGCAGGTCAGGGGTTCTCCTCCAAATCTCTCTTTTATGCAGCACTATAATTAATTGGTGCCACCTCTCCATATGACGATGCATGGTATAGTTACCATAACTATATTTTTTTTCGGTTCCTCTGGAGAGTTCATCGTGGCAGATGAAGCGTGTAACGTACCGGGCATTTACCTTTTTTTGCATGTACAGGAAAGGAAAAAAAATCGAGCGTCCGAGTTCTAAGGTGTCCCAGGGCCATTTTAGTGGACCAGGCCCAAATCCAAAGAACAGGCCGCCATTTTGAGAGTCCTGTTGCAGCCGCCTGTCGCTGTAGCATCAAGAGCAGCCGAAACTCAGCTGAATGGCAACTGAAACGGTAAAGGGGCGCCCCACTACAGCAGACGAGCCTCCACCTAGGAAGGCCCGTTCACGCCGCCCCCCCCCCCCTTCGGGCACCCCACGCCGTTATTCGGAGCAGTATTGTAGGATGGCCACACCAGTGCGGCAACTTGCTAGACATCACCTCGGTGGTAACCGAATCTCAGCACCTGGTGGTGTCTCCTCTTCAGAAAATATTGTTGCGCTGCCTTTGCCCCATTCACACATTGGTCCGCTACTGACGCCATCTCACAGGCTAATGGGGCGCCCCACGCCGAGTTTCAGCATTGTAGGATGACCACACCAGTACAGCAACTTGCTAGACACCACCTCGGTGCCATCCGGATTTTGGCATCTCAACGCCTAGTGGTGTCTTCTATTCGGAAAATATTGTTGCGCTGCCTTTGGCCCCATTCGCACATCGGTCCGCTACTGACACCATCTCACAGGCCAACAGGGCGCCCCACGCCGACTTTTACCATTGTAGGATGGCCACACCAGTGCCACAACTTGCTAGACACCACCTCGGTGCCATCCGGATCTTGGCATCTCAGCGCCTTGTGGTGTCTTTTATTCAGAAAACATTGTTGCACTGCCTTTGGCCCCATTCGCACATCGGTCCGCTACTGACGCCATCTCACAGGCCAACGGGGCGCCCCACGCCGACTTTCAACATTGTAGGATGGCCACACCAGTGCACCTTACTAGACACCACCTCGGTGCCATCCGGATCTTGGCGCGTTGTGCTGCCTTCGGCCTATTCGCACATCGGTCCGCTACTGACGCCATCTCACAGCCTAATGGGGCGCCCCACGCCGAGTTTCAGCATTGTAGGATGACCACACCAGTACAGCAACTTGCTAGACATCACCTCGGTGCCATCCGGATCTCGGCGCCCCACTGCAGATGAAGTGCCTCTCAACTATGAAACCACCACGGTGACATCCGGATCTTGGCGCGTTGTGCTGCCTTCGGCCTATTCGCACATCGGTCCGCTACTGACACCATCTCACAGGCTAATGGGGCGCCCCACGCCGAGTTTCAGCATTGTAGGATGACCACACCAGTACAGCAACTTGCTAGACATCACCTCGGTGCCATCCGGATCTTGGCATCTCAACGCCTAGTGGTATCTTCCATACAGAAAATATTGTTACGCTGCCTTTGGCCCCATTCGCACATCGGTCCGCAACTGACACCATCTCACAGGCCAACAGGGCGCCCCACGCCGACTTTTACCATTGTAGGATGGCCACACCAGTACAGCAACTTGCTAGACATCACCTCGTTGCCATCCGGATCTTGGCATCTCAGCGCCTTGTGGTGTCAGTCAGAAACTATTGTTGCGCTGCCTTTGGCCCCATTCGCACATCGGTCCGCTACTGACACCATCTCACAGGCCAACGGGGCGCCCCACGCCGACTTTCAACATTGTAGGATGGCCACACCAGTACAGCAACTTGCTAGACACCACCTCGGTGCCATCCGGATCTTGGCATCTCAGCGCCTAGTGGTGTCTTCTATTCAGGAAATATTGTTGCGCTGCCTTTGGCCCCATTCGCACATCGGTCCGCAACTGACACCATCTCACAGGCCAACAGGGCGCCCCGCGCCGACTTTCAACATTGTAGGATGGCCACACCAGTGCGGCAACTTACTAGACACCACCTCAGTGCCATCCGGATCTTGGCGCGTTGTGCTGCCTTCGGCCTATTCGCACATCGGTCCGCTACTGACGCAAACTCACAGGCCAACGGGGCGCCCCACGCCGACTTTCAGCATTGTAAGATGGCCACACCAGTGCTGCAACTTGCTGGACACCACCTCGGTGCCATCCGGATCTTGGCGCGTTGTGTTGCCTTCGGCCTATTCGCACATCGGTCCGCTACTGACGCCGCCTCACGTGCCAACGTATTTTCTCCGCATTTTATACCCTATGCCGCATAACAGGTCATGTGACTTGTTTATAAAACTTTTCATTGGTTCATTTTACTTTTGGTTTCCTAATGATGGAAGGCTTGATCATATGACCTAAAAACAACACTTTTCATTGGATGAAAACTCTTTTTTTTTTCCCAAACGATGAAAGCCCCACCTTGTTTCTGGATGTTTCAGACTGAAGCTGGCGTCAGCATGAGAGCACCACCATCTCGTAGCTCCGTCGTGGTCATTCCGCGAGCAATCATGGCAGCCGCTCCCCACCAGAAGCCTACAGGAGTCGGGGGCCCCCAAAACTTTTGATGAATCCTCAAGGCGGAGGGGACGCTTTCGAGAATGGGGTCCAAGACCTAGCAGACTAGCGTCCGATTTCCAAGGTGTCCCAGGGCCATTTCAGTGGACCAGGCCCAAAAAGGAAACAGCCTGCCGCCATTTTGAGAGTCCTGTGACAGCCGCCTATCGCTGCACCGCAAGAGTGGGCGCAACTCAGCTGAATTGCGGCTTTTGACACAGTGGACCAAAAACCGACGGAATGGCAACTGAAACGGTAAAGGGGCGCCCCACTACAACAGATGAGACTCCACCTGGAGAGGCCCGTTCACGCCGCCTCCCCCGGGGCGCCCCACACCGTTATTCGGAGCAGCATTGTAGGATACCAAAACCAGTGCGGCAACTTACTGGACATCACCTTGGTGCCATCGTTCTGCTGCCTTGGAACTATTCGCACAACAGTTTGCTACTGATGACCCACCCCCCGCGACGCCCCACGCCAGAAATCTGGACGTTGTGCTGCGTTGGGACTATTCGCACAGCCGACCGCTACTTCGTTGTTTTTCCCTAAAAATGTTTATATGTTATTACTGTTTTTGTTTTCTTGTATATATTTATAAGTTATTAAAGTTTTATAATCTTACTACTTTGTCGGAGTGCTATATATTTTTAATGTGACACATAATTGTAAAAACTTTGATGTACAAAGAGTCATCCCTGGAATCTTCCGCTTCAGGCTCGGTCCCCTCCCCAATCACAATACAGGATGGTTTTCAGATAATAGGAACGCGTCTGCTGTGACGGATCTCATCGAGTGTGGGCCTTGATCTACTATAACTCCTTTGAAGAGGGGTGATTCTTTACAGCTGGGGCCATAAACTACATCTGCAGGGCTAGCTGATACCCTAGGACCGGCCTGGACAATCGGACACAGAGGAAAAGGAGTGTCAGAGGGTGTGGTAGTGAATAGGGCGAAAGGGAGGTGTCGGGCGGGCACAGGGTGTGATTCTCAGGGAAGAGCAGCGCAGATGGGGGGAGGTTTATTACCCATGCATAAGACAGAGAGCGGGGGTGACCACTGCCTGGGGGAGATGCTTGCGAGGGTGGGGAGCCATGCTAAGGATCGACAGCGTGCACAGAGTGGGTCTGGTCAAGGCATCTAAAATGACTGCCGTGCACGACAAAAGTGTGGCATTTGAAAAAAGACAAGATGGCGCAGACAATGTTTTTCAACACTTCCTGATTTCCTTCGAATCGAACGTTAACAGACGTTGGGGCATATTACCAAAGTTAAGCGATATTTATCCCTAACGATGCTTAGCAACGATTTTTTTACCGCTAAGCATCGTCAGAATTTATCGCAGATAAACCTTGCTATTATCAAGGTTTATCGCAAATACGATAAAAAACGACCGCAATGCATTAATATCGCTGAAAACTCAGCGATATTCATGCATTACCGAGCTAATGCTCTTAGCCATGTTATCCACCTCCCATTGGATAACATGGCTAAGAACTGCTCAGGGCAGGTGCTAGCTTTTGGAGATATTCGCGCTTATCGCGAATATTTCCAAAAGTTGATAATAGGAGATAGCGATGTTAGCGACTGTTTCCAGTCGCTAACATCTTGGCATGCCCACTTTGCATGTCATTAGTGATAAATATCACTCACATGCAAAGTGGGGCCCAAGATGGTCGCTATCTCCTACTAGCCGTCGCTAACTGGTGTTAGCAACAGCTAGGTAATACAGATATAATTTTATCTCCGCGAAGCGGAGCGCTGTTACAGATATATATCTTATTTTTGAACGTTAATTTCTCAAAATCCACTGAAGCACATATATTGAGACCTAGCAAAGGCACATCGAGCTACCACTCCCTACAATTTTGCCAAGTTTCGTGCAAATCCATTCAGCCGTTCGATTATTATTATTATTATTTTTTTTTGCCCCGCGGGGCCCTTTTAAAACCTCCACATCAAACCTAAGAGGTCAAGGAGGATCTACTATGCCCCCTTATGGTCATTTGCCCCTTCGCTTTGGCCTCCTCTTGTCTCTCGATCCTACCGAGAGACAAGATGGCGGCCGCTACGGACTGTTTGCAATGTTTACAGACGCCGGAGAACCAATCAGCTTCGCAAACCTCCGTTACGCGAAGCGGAGCGCTGTTACAGATATATATCTTTTTTTGAACGTTAATTTCTCAAAATCCACTGGAGCACATATATTGAGACCTAGCAAAGGCACATCGGGCTACCAGTCCCTACAATTTTGCCAAGTTTCGTGCAAATCCATTCAGCAGTTCGATTATTATTATTTTTTTTTTTTTTGCCCCGCGGGGCCCTTTTAAAACCTCCACATCAAACCTAGGGGGTCAGCGAGGATCTACTATGCCCCCTTATGGTCATTTGCCCCTTCGCTTTGGCCTCCTCTTGTCTCTCGATCCTACCGAGAGACAAGATGGCGGCCACTACGGACTGTTTGGAATGTTCACAGACGCCGGAGAACCAATCAGCTTCGCTTCACAAAGCTCCGTACCGCGAAACGTCCGCGAACCGGAGCGCTGCCCGGTCCGCTGTTACAGATATATATCTTTTTTTGAACGTTAATTTCTCAAAATCCACTGGAGCACATATATTGAGACCTAGCAAAGGCACATCGGGCTACCAGTCCCTACAATTTTGCCAAGTTTCGTGCAAATCCATTCAGCCGTTCGGGCTAAAAGTGAGGCCAACCGCCCTATGGAAAACTCAATGTTAAAAACAAGTTTTGGGACCCCCCTTTTTTCTCGGCCCCCCCTTGACGAACCCCCCCCAAATTTTTAAGGGCTGTTCAGAAACAAAATGTGCCATTTTCCTGAAAATTTCAGCCAATTCCGTCCACAAACGCCAAAGTTATTAGACATAGAATTTTCAAAAATCCCATAGAGAAAAAATCCTAACTATATATACCTACTGGCGACCGCCAGTAGGTAATATATATATATATAGACACACACTGAACTTTGGGTCTGTTTTTGTCTATTTCCTATGAATTGAATGTTGTGAGGCGATATCTGCAATATATATATATATTTAAGAGTCGGAGGGCACCAAGCAAATCAGGAGACTCCCCGGTAAGTTGACGACTGCCAGTAATTGTATTCTTTTCGTGTGCACTGATAGCGAGTGTGATCTGCTCATCAAGCTTTATTAAAGCAAGAGACAGACGTAAACTGACAAAGTTAAACACATCTCTGGTCAAGCAATTAACCCAGGGAGCCTCTAGTCAGCTCCAATTGAAATTTTCTGCCGTTCTTGCTAAGAAATAGTTTAACAATTTCGAAGAAACGGTGAACAACATATCAGAAAATATCTATCTACAATGGATACAACTAAACCATACCAATTGGGTTTAAAAGAACATTTGTGATAACGTGAGGAAATAGCACTAGGTGGCCAATAGAAAAAAGAGCAGCTAAGTGCTTGGTAAAAGCAGAGAGTATGTTTCTTAAAATGCAACCCAATTCAGCAACAACCAACTCGAAAACAACTGCCACTAATCCTGCAGGCAGCAGCATCAAACAACTATTTGTACAGCTTGAAAAATTACTTCGTAAAGAGATATCAAGGGGCTGGGAAATCATTACCCTGGAGAAATATCTTGAATTGGGACTAGTACCAAAGGGGTTGCGATTCTTTACCCTACCAAACTACCCAGACACGAGCCCTGAAATGTTGGAAGAGTGGGGGCATAATAATATGGAATGCTCTCGGACTATGATTCAAATCATAGTCAAATATGCCAAGAAGAATGTGGAAGAGCTACATATAAAAATTAATGAAACAGAACAACTGATTAAAGCCGCAGGAGGTGAGGAAGCGGAAATGAATAGACTACGTGCAATCGTGGAAAAAAATCTAGACAGACACGAAAATTAAATTGAGGAAAGAAAGCAACGTAAATTCAGAAGGGACGAATCAGATTATGAAAACGGAACCATTTTTACCTTCGCCAAAAGATTTGAAGTACTGAAAAAACAGTTAAGATCGGGAAATATCCGATCGGGTCCTTCTACAATAACCAGTGAAACTGAATCTGATATAAGTGAAGGAGAACAAAGAGCAGTAACATCAATCCCAACAAAGAAACCGTCTTTTTTAGAGGAAATGCAAATCCTGTATCGAGATCAACAGAACCCAAAAACAATAGGAGGAGGTCGAGGCAGAGGATATACCAGGGACCGTGGAAGGGGTCAAACAGTAAATCGAGACCAAAGCGCAAAACCCGAAGAGGAAGAAAAACAAAGATATCTATTGCGCAATAGAACCACAGTGAGAAAATAGACACAGAGGAGAAAACCCAAGTGGAACATAATCTGATTATAAATTTGTCCAGCTACAATCTATCCACAACAGAACAAAAACTGCTGAATAAAGGTCTTACATGTTGTCCGGACAAGCATCATGACAGTGTTGAAACGCGAATAGACATGTACAAATATATTCACAAACTCAAACTTAAAATATTCTTTGCGAAAAAATCATCACAAAGAATAGAGGCTACAATAGAAGACCATATGAATCTTCCCAATGAACAACAGGGCTTAATCATTGCCGAAATTCCTAGTTTGAGAACAGCACAGGAACTAGCCCATGAAATAGAGTTAACTGAATTCACTGATACCCAGGTACTATCAGACATAGGGATTCCAACAAATATTCATCCTAAAACAGAATTCAAACAAAAGACGACATTTTGTCCATTACTTCATCCAGGCAATCGTATCGATGCTTTTCATGATTTAGTTGTTGCGGAATCGGAGACCATGAAACACACAACCACAAAACAAGAAAACTTATCATGGAATGAACGCCAAGCTTTAAAAACACTAAAAGAAAATAAAAGCATCGAAATCAAACCTGCCGATAAGGGCGGAAATATTGTAATCATGGATACCAATGACTACATTGAAGAGGCTAATCGACAACTCAATGATGAATCAAACTATACCATTGTGCCTAACAATACCATACCGGAGATGACAAATCGAATCCACAGCCGAATTATGGGATGGTATGAAGAAGGGCTATTGAGCCTAAATGAAAAAAATTACCTCACAGTCGTCAATCCAATAACCCCGACGATATATTTCTTACCTAAAGTGCACAAAACGTTGCACAAACCACCAGCACGCCCAATAATTTCAAGGTGTGGATCATTACTTGAAAATATGGCATCTTACGTTGATTTCTTTCTAGCTCCAATAGGTCCCACACTAAGCTCTTACATCAAGGACACCGGAGACTTTTTATGAATCCTTATGGAAACGAGTTGGCAATCTGAATACATGCTAGCAACCATCGACGTTGTTTCTTTATACACGTCTATAGATCATGAAATTGGCCTTAATGCAATGGAATATTTCCTTAAACAAAGACCCATTGGTGAATTAAAACATACAAAAATGATCATGGACATGATCGAAATCTCTTTAACAAACAATGTATTCACCTTTAACATTAAACTATACTCACAAAAGCGGGGAACAGCGATGGGAGTTTCCTTCTCTCCAAGTTAAGCGAATCTCACCATGGGATGGTGGGAGCGATGCGTGGCTTGGAGAGAGGAAAATGAACCATATACCTCCCATGTAACTCTGTGGTTGAGGTTTATAGACAACCTCTTCCTCTTGTGGAAAGGAACGAAATCAAAACTTCTGGAGTACATTGCCATACTGAATGACAACAAGTTGGGGCTTAAATTCACATACAATATTAAAAAAAAAGAAATAGACTTCCTTGACACCAAAGTATACATAAAAGATGACAAACTGCAAACTACGGTGTTTCGGAAAAAAAACCTCTACAAACAGTGTCCTGCATGGGACCAGCTTCCATCCGGTAGCATTAAAACAAAGCATTCCATATGGAGAGTTTCTCCGTATGAAGAGAAATTGCTCGGAAATAGCAGAAATGGAGAATAAATTCAAAGAAACATGCTCAAGATTCTCCAGAAGAGGTTACCAACAGAGGGACATCATTCATGGTGAGCAGAGAGCCAGAACAAAGACTAGAGCACAAACATTAATTGACAACAACAAATCAAGAAAAATAATAAATGAGGACAAATCACGATTAGTCCTAACATATTCGAAAGAGAGCTTTCAAATCAAAAAAACGTTATCAAAATATTGAAATGTGCTTAAAAAAGATCCGGACAATGGACATCTGATTGATGACCAACCCTTTTTTTCCTATAGAAAAGCACCTTCCATCCAAGACACTTTGGTAAAGAGTAATTTTATGGTAAAAAAACAGAAACATGGTTACAAAAGAGACAACATGGATTCACCAAATGCCTGTCATGCAAGGCCTGTAAAGTTGGAAGAAACCTAAAATCATTAAAAGATGCTAAGGATTAAACTTTTGAAGTAACATCAAAAATAACATGTGAATCACACTTTGTAGTGTATCTCCTCGAATGTGACTGTGGCAAACGCTACATTGGCTCAACTATTTGTGCATTAAAAAAAAGAATCCTGGGACATATCAGAGCCATCCAGAACAAGGATACAACCTATGCCATAGCCAAACATCAGATGACTCACAAGAACAAAACATGGCAAAATATGAAATACTCAGGCCTGGCAACAATAGTAGAACATGAAAGAGGAGGGAATCGTCTACAACAACTTAGACGCCTAGAATCCAAACTGAATATTCGTTTTAAAACAAAAATCCTACAAGGCCTCAATGGGGATGAAGAAATGTATGTACATCTTTAACAAATACCAGTGAGACACAACCAAGCAATTAATACCAGGAACCAGAATAAATACATGTGAAAGCCAAGAACTTCAGTGTCCAAATTTCAAAATCTATGATAGCGATACCGTTAAGATTGAAAATCTTGTAAGAAAAAAAACTACTCATAATTAAGGACTGAGAACGAAAAGAATAAGAAAAGAGAACATTAACTTTGGACCCACAACCATATAGTGTCATTTCACACACCTTAGTAGTAACCATTTCCTAATATAGAACCCTATGTATGATTTAGAAAATTTTGAAAATGTAACGTGTTGCTCAATAGTATTATTTTTGTGTCCAGGTATGTCATCAGTAATAGAGACATCGAGTACAATCCGCAAGTATCAAATATACAAGCACTCAGCTTAAACTATAGAAATTGCTCTTGAATGATTGAACAACCTAGTGGTGATTTTTATTTGGCACTCAGCCATATAACTCACGTCTGAAATCTACAAACTATTTATTTCAGAATGAGTCTTTGTGAGCTAAGTTGGGCTCATTATATCTCGTACCAACTCATGGTCGTTAATTTGCGGCAAAGAAAAATGTCTGAAATACTAATGGCATCCTCGATAAAAGTATTAACTTTTTTCAAACTACCATTCCCACAATGCTCCTTAAAGGCAAAGTGGTATCATAGTATACATAACAAGAAATAAACAAGGGACTTGTGAAACTACCTTGAACAGGGACTGTTAATGTCTGAAATGCGTAGGAAGGCCATGAAAATGCTGGGTCAATAAAATTTGACTTCTTGAAAAACTTCCAGAGAGAGTGCGGCGTCCCCTTTTTTCAAAAGGTTTTGCTCAAACAATATATATATGTATATATATATGAAGCACACCCAATCCACAAGTCCTCGAACTCCCACGTCCACCGGAGCGCTTCAAGGCAAGGAAAGAGGAGCTGACCCAGGAAATGCAGTGAGCAGAATTACATTTTATTAGTGGAAGCTCGCCCTGCCTATATATATATATCCAGACACCCTCCTGCGAAGAAAGGAAGAGGCGCACGGGGAATTACCACGGAAGTGCCTTTAATAGAACAGCATATTGGCATAATGCATTTCGGCTTAACAAAGCCTTCTTTGGATGCCTCTGTTGATTCAGGGTGCTGCCCCACCCCTGCTGATGCAGTGTCCTGCTCTCTCCCATTGGTGGGAGCGCACACAGTTCTCAGTCACCTGATTGCACATCCGTAGCAATGTTGTTGGCACTGCAACTCCCAGAAGGAACTTTACTGGGACCGATGTTGCATGGTGAGTTTGTTGGTAATACCGTCCAAATGGTGTTATGCTGGGCAGGACAATGCGCTGGGTGGCCGTTTTGAAAGTGTCCTGACTGGCGGAATATCTAAAAAGCGCTTCCTCTGGCCCCCGTATACATCCCAGCCTTTTCGAGTTGAAAGTCCGCCATGGTACCTCCAGTGAGCGCCATGGAGCTGCGTTGCAGAGGGTTGTAAAAAGGGGGCGTGGCCTCTGAATACCTCACTGCAACACAGCTCCCTGGCACATACTGGAGGTACCTGGCGGGCTAGTTGGCCCCAAGGAGACCTCAGGATTGAAGAGGAATTAATTCCCCAACTTAAAATGCGCCACAGGGCATGTTTGCACACATGGAACCTCAGGCCCAGCCCCCTTCCTTCACTATTGAGCAATATATTCCTGTGAAATCAGCCGAACTACGAATTCAGATTTAGTCACCTGTTATCACGAGAGACCTCAGTGCTGCATCTTTGAGCCCAGTACGGACACTGAGCGTACCAGTAACTTGTATTTCCTTCCATAGGAATCTATTATGTGGTTTTCACCAGAAAAGTTTCTGTCTATTTTTGAAACGTACAAATATTCCTCTAAAATCAGCCGAACTACTAATTAGGATTAACTCACCTGTTATCAGGAGAGACCTCAGTGCTGCATCTTTCAGCCCACTACTGATGCTGAAAAGTAATTCTAACCGTACTTACAGTAACTTGAATTTCCTTCCATAGGCTAACATTGGCTGGTTTCACTTGGAAATTCTTCTAAGTGTGGAGTTTTAAAACTTTAAAAAATTCCTCTAAAATTAGTCGTACTACGAATTCCGATTTACTCACCTGTTATCAGGAGAGACCTCAGTGCTGCATCTTTTAGCCCACAAAACGGTAGGGAAAGGGACAGCTGGGAAAAGGACCTGAAACGACAAAGAAAACAGCAAACAATATAACAAGGTTCACAACCACATCTACTCTCATGAATCCTCGCTAGTTCTATATACCTGTACTCTTCGGAACGACCCCTTGTCTGTTTTCAAACCAACATAAGTAAAACATATATCCAATCCCTGTAAAGCAGAAAACATCACATGAGCATCTTAAATGCATAAACTGGTTATGTAAATTATAGTATCTACTGACTGTTGAAGTACCACCTACCACTAGACTCATAGAAGTCTCTAAACAATAAGGCACTTGCTTCATGAAAATTAAAGGAGTACAGTTTCTTCTCCGAGAGAAATGTAGGAAACAGCAAAAAAGTAGGCAAGTTGTGAGGCGTATACCACCCTGAAATTCAGTCCACCATTATCCATGCCATATGCAAACTATAATCCATAAAACGGTAACATGAGGTTGCGACCACCTCTATGTTCCGCTTCTCTCAAGGACTCTGCAAGCACAGCCTAATATAAATACCGGTAGCGTGTGGTTGAGACCACCACTTTCGATCCGGTGACTCAGTCCCAATCTTAAATAAAAGAATCGACAGCGTGTGGTTGAGACCACTACTTTCGCTCCAGTGATACATTTCCAATAATAATCCAAGGAACCTGCAGCGTGTGGTTGAGACCACCACCCTCGCTCCGGTAACAACAGTTCCAAAATTACTTCAGACAACCGGCAGCGTGTGGTTGTGACCACCACCCTCGCTCTGGTGAACACAGTCCCTGTCTTTGTATGTGGCGCATGGATAGAGCAATATGAAGAGTCCTGATCCCCGGAAGGAAGAAAGCCAACAAACAGATCGGTAACACGAGATTGAATCTACCTCCATGTTCCGCCCAGTCTTACCTGTCGGTAGTACTCGTCTGGGAAATGCTCGAAGCAGAAATCCCCAGACTCCTCGCCTTGCAGGATTTCCGATGCCACCAACCAGCAACCCGGAAGCACAGAAATTACGCGCCCAGAGGACAGCGAGACTGCTCGTGAAATACGTCCCACCCAGGAGGATGATGGGAATTGTAGTCATTCCCTTTCTGAGCATGGGAATTGTAGTTTTTTGTGATATTTAGGTAAGCGCCGCGATGTAGGGCCTGACAGAATAGTTCAGAATGTGATCACTATAGTTGTGTCTGGACTAAATAGTGAAGGGTGCAATCCCTTTACTGGTGTCTGGACTGAATGATTCAGTATGTGATCACTATAGTTGTGTCTGGACTAAATAGTGAAGGGTGGAATCACTTTACTGGTGTCTTGACTGAATGGTGCAGAATGTGATCGCTAAAGTTGTATGTGGACTGATTAGTGCATAGTGTGATCTCTGCAATGGCGTATGGTATGAAAGATGATAAATGTGCTCTATTAGGGGAAACACGACGGTCTTTTCACACGCGGATACTTTACAAAATGTATAGATTTTCATGTTCCTGGTCCCCAAAAAAAACTCGAGTTTCATATAACAATAGACAGGCTTTACTTGTAATAATGGAGATCATTTTTAAACAAATCTATTTGTTAGCGTATGTTGACATTTATTTATACACTACATAAACATAAAAAAACAGGATTACAAACAACACGGCCCAGAGACTTCATAAACTCAGTGAAAAGAACGATGTAACAGATTTGGTGACCTGCGTTGTAATGCCCCAAAACAGCAGAGACACTACAATTGCGTAGCAACAGCATGCATAGTAAATGCATGCGATGTAATGCCTTTTATGATTTAACAACAGCGTGGTAATTGCTTGCGTTGTTATGGTTGGCGATGTATCATCATACATCCATAGTTTGGTTACTAACCCATATATTTAGTGAGACACATTTAATTACTCACTTAAACAAACAGTCAGACAGCTACTAAATCCTCCATCCAGACAGTTATATATATCAATCTTCAATACAGAATGGTATATATATAATAGATATTTCAATTTCAAACAAAACCACATTCACTGATGATGTCATAAGTGATGTCATCAGTGATGTCATTTGAGATGTCATCAGTGATGTCGTCAGTGATGTCACTGACCATGTCATGAATGATGTAATATGTGACGTCATCAGCAGAGTATTGCGGGCGCGCGAGTAATAGTTAGCACAACTAACTATAATGGAGGAATTTGTATGGTTTTGATATTTGATATTTATTGTCATTTGTAAAGCGCTGACTTTCGCTCCGGAGGGAGCATCTTGGCGCTGAGCACACAGAAAGTCGTCTATGGGGAGCATGGATCAAATGGCTGCGAGAACTGAAGAGTCGGACTGAGTATAAATCCAAGTTTTCAAGGATTTCCTAAATAGGCTTTCGGAGGGGGCGTGCCTAAGGCTGGGGGGAAGGCGGTTCCATGCCTTGGCCGCCAGAAAAGAAAAGGTCTTTCCACCCTTGGATTTTAATTTTATACGGGGTTCAGAGATGAAGTTGGCGCCCGATGACCTCAAACAGCGAGTTGGATTGTAGCGCTGGAAGCGCTTAATCAGGTAGGATGGACCCAAGCACCTGTTAGCTTTAAATACAGTGACTAAGAGCTTGAAAAGGATTCTCTTGTGGAGGGGCAGCCAGTGGAGGGCGTTGAGGGCTGCAGAGGCCGAGGACCTGCGGGGGAGTTTCAGAACAAGCCTGGCTGCTGCATGTTGGACAGTTTGTAGCTTTTTCAGAGAGGACTTCTTGATACCTGCCAGGAGGCCGTTACAATAATCCAGCCGGGAGAGGATAAGCGCCACCGCGACTGATTTCCTGGCACTAATTGGCAGAAAATTAAAACATTTCTTTAATTGCCTGATCAGACTGAAACAGCGCCCTGCGGTAATGCGCACATGTTCATCGAAGCTGAGGGAAGCATCAAATTGAACACCCAAGTTGCGTGCTGAGGCTACCGCGCTCGGTGGTGCTTCGGAATTATGAGGCCACCAGTCTTTGGGGGAAAAGAATGTGCCTTTACCGAGGGGAATTATTTCTGTTTTGGCGCTGTTGCATTTTAAATGGTGCAGGTTGAGCCAAGAAAAGACTTCTGACAGACAGTTTTGGAATTTGATGGCAGCATCCGGGAGTCTTTTATCAATAGTGACGACAAGCTGGGTGTCATCAGCGTAGGATGTCACGAGAATCCCATGTGATTCAATCGACGCAAGAAGGGGGGCCATATACACGTTAAAAAAGAGGGGGCTCAGGATGGAACCCTGTGGTACCCCTGAGGTGATGGATCGTTCACCGGAAACAAAGGGGCCTAAGGAGATCGATTGAGAGCGATTGGATAGAAATGATGTAATCCAAGCAAGTGCGGAGCCCGAGACACCGATCTCACGCATCCTATTAATTAGAATAGTGTGTGAGATGGTGTCGAAGGCCGCGGTTAGGTCGAGCAGGATGAGGACGGCCTGCCTGCCCTCATCCTGCAAGAACTTGATGGTGTCAGACAACTCAATCAAAGCGGTCTCTGTGGAGTGGCCGGAACGAAAACCGGATTGCTGCGGGTGTAAGATGCATTGATTTTCCACAAAATTCTTTAATTCCTCGTGGACTAGTTGCTCGGTAATTTTGCCTAGTGCAGGGAGGAGTGAGATTGGGCGCATATTGGACAAATCAGTAGGGGATTTATTTTGCTTTTTCATGAGGGGCTTGACTGTGGCCTTCTTCCACTCAATAGGAACAATACCGGAGTCAAGGGATTCGTTCACAATCGCATTGATTAGAGGGTTGACGGACTCAATGAGGTGGTGCAAGCTGACTGGGGGGCAGGAGTCTGTGGGTGCACCTGATTTACAGGCTAGTATGGCTTTGTGCGTTTGCAATAGGGAGATTGCTGTAAATTGGTTTAGTGAGGGAGTAGATGTGTCAGACGCTTGGATTAGGATGGGAGCCGGGGGGAAGTCCTTATGGATATTATTGATTTTCTCCTCAAAGAAATCAGCGATTTGATCACAGAGGGCTTGTGAGGGGGGAATTTCAAGTGCCAGTGCTTTGGGATGAGTGAAAGATTTTACGATATTGAAAATCGTATGTTGTTTCTGTTTTGCTGCATCTATTGCTAGAGTGAAGAATGCCTTTTTGGCTTTTTTTATATCGGAGAGATATAGCTTTCTCTGGAGAGTGTAAGTGGATCTGGACGTTGAGTTGTAGGTTTTCCTCCATTCTCTCTCCAAAAGCCTACACTTGAGGTGGCAGTCAGCGAGGGCCGGAGTATACCAGGGGGCATTGGGTTTCTTTTTTCCTCGGACGGTTTTTTGGCTGACGGATTTTGCATTTACAGAGATTACTCTCTCAATCCACAGGTGGAAGTTTGTGGAATCTAATGAGGCGTCGCCCGTGATGGTAGGGGGGGGTACTGCCGGTTGTGGATTGAGTTTGATGTATTCAGCTACCTTTTTCCAATTAACAGGGAAAGGGGTGTGAGGGAGTTTAATGGGAGGAGGGGGCAAGGTTTTGTTATTAATGGAGAAGGGAATGAGACAGTGATCTGTCCATATTTGTGGTACGGGGGTAGCGGCATCTAAGGAGAACAGATTGGTACAAATGCCGTCCAAGGTGTGCCCGGCACAATGGGTAGGAAGGGAGACTAATTGGGAGAGACCGAAAATCTCCAGTGAGTGGCGGAAATTGAGAGTGTGGGGGTCAGTGTCAGATTCCAGATGAAGATTGAAGTCTCCAAAAAGAGTGAAGGTGGGGTAATGGATAAGAAAAGCTGCCAGAGTTTCATCAAGGGAGGCCAAGAATGTAGTGGCATTTCCGGGGGGGCGATAGACAAGTGCGCCTGAAAAGGCAGAGGAGGAGCTAGTGTGGATAACAAATCCCAGGGATTCGCAGTCCTTAAAGGAGGCCAGGTCAAAAGTGTGGCACTTAAGTGCTTTTTTTACAATGATGGCCAATCCGCCTCCCCGACCAATAGGTTTTGTACGAGTGAAATGTCCAGCTAACTATAACACTCATGAAACCTATAGTTTTTTCAGTGAATTTCAAAGGTTTTTTAAATCCTAATTCCTAACTATAACGTCTCTGTAACTTATGTTTTTTTCTGTTAATGTATACATATATATATATTCCATTTACAAAAGAACCCACAATTGGAGGACTTCACTCAAGGTATGAAAGCTTTATTTCTGCAAGGTGACACGGAAAAACATCTTCGTTCACAGGACTAAATTCGCCTTTCATTCCCAACGCGTTTCTGGCGGCCATCCGCCCTTGATCACGGGAAGGCATCTCGAGGGGCAGCGGTGTCAGGTGAGTATGTTACTGGTGTTGTCCCGTCCAATGGGCGTGTCCTCACAGGCGTGATGGTACTTGTAGTTAGACTCGGTAAACCTGTAGTAGGTGACACCGCCCCATATCCTTCAGATTGCTTAGATTCCACAGTGGGTTGTCTCTGTGCCCTACAGATTATTTTTCATGTCCTTTTCCAACCAAGCAGAATCGCACCAAGTTCCTTCTGCGCCGATGTCGTATCAGCACTGGACCCGCTCATCCGCGGTAGAGGCTCTCCGCGACCTGGGGCGGCCGCAAATATTCCATTTACAAAAGAACCCACAATTGGAGGCCTATATATATATATATACACACACTGAATTTTGGGTCTGTTTTCGTCTATTTCCTATGAATTGAATGTTGTGAGGCGATATCTGCAATATATATATATATATATATATATATATATAAGAGTGGGAGGGCACCAAGCAATTCGGGAGACTCCCCGGGTAAGTTGACGACTGCCAGTAATTGTATTCTTTTCGTGTGCACTGATAGCGAGTGTGATCTGCTCATCAAGCTTTATTAAAGCAAGAGAAAGACGTAAACTGACAAAGTTAAACACATCTCTGGTGAAGCAATTAACCTAGGGAGCCTCTAGTCAGCTCCAATTGACATTTTCTGCCGTTCTTGCTAAGAAATTGTTTAACAAGTTTGAAGAAACGGTGAACAACATATCAGAAAATATCTATCTACAACGGATACAACTAAACCATACCAATTGGGTTTAAAAGAACATTTGTGATAACGTGAGGAAATAGCACTAGGTGGCCAATAGAAAAAAGAGCAGCTAAGTGCTTGGTAAAAGCAGGGAGTATTTTTCTTAAAATGCAACCCAATTCAGCAACAACCAATTTGAAAACAACTGCCACTAATCCTGCAGGCAGCAGCATGAAACAACTATTTGTGCAGCTTGAAAAATTACTTCGTAAAGAGATATCAAGGGGCTGGGAAATCATTACCCTGGAGAAATATCTTGAATTGGGACTAGTACCACAGGGGTTGCGATTCTTTACCCTACCAAACCACCCAGACACGAGCCCTGAAATGTAGGAAGAGTGGGGGCGTAATAATATGGAATGCTCTCGGACTATGATTCAAATCATAGTCAAATATGCCAAGAAGAATGTGGAAGAGCTACATATAAAAATTAATGAAATAGAACAACTGATTAAAGCCGCAGGAGGTGAGGAAGAGGAAATGAATAGACTACGTGCAATCATGGAAAAAAATCTAGACAGACATGAAAATGAAATTGAGGAAAGAAAGCAACGTAAGTTCAGAAGGGACGAATCAGATTATGAAAACGTACCCATTTTTACCTTCGCCAAAAGATTTGAAGTACTGAAAAAACAGTTAAGAACGGGAAATATCCGATCGGGTCCTTCTACGATAACCAGTGAAACTGAATCTGATATAAGTGAAGGAGAACAAAGAGCAGTAACATCAATCCCAACAAAGAAACCGTCTTTTTTAGAGGAAATGCAAATCCTGTATCGAGATCAACAGAACCCAAAAACAATAGGAGGAGGTCGAGGCAGAGGATATACCAGGGGCCGTGGAAGGGGTCAAACAGTAAATCGAGACCAAAGCGCAAAACCCGAAGAGGAAGAAAAACAAAGAGATCCATTGTGCAACAGAACCACAGTGAGAAAATAGACACTGAGGAGAAAACCCAAGTGGAACATAATCTGATTATAAATTTGTCCAGCTACAATCTATCCACAACAGAACAAAAACTGCTGAATAAAGGTCTTACATGTTGTCCGGACAAGCATCATGACAGTGTTGAAACACGAATAGACATGTACAAATATATTCACAAACTCAAACTTAAAAAATTATTTGCGAAAAAATCATCACAAAGAATAGAGGCTACAATAGAAGACCATATGAATCTTCCCAATGAACAACAGGGCTTAATCATTGCCGAAAAACCAATTGACATAAAAAGGTAAACTGAAAAAAGGGCCAGCCAAATGTATATCCAAGGAGGTATCAAAAAATGTTTTTTAAACAGGCTAGCATATAATGCAATTTTAGATGGTTTTTTCGAGGCAAGGGAAGCAGAGTCAAATGAAAATCTTGATTCCGTGGCTAAACGAGCTTGCAGGTCAGGCATGGACAAATCAGTGGGGTATGTATAGTCTGTCTCATCAAGGTTAGTTCCTGGTAAAGTATTCAATAATGGAGTGGAAACAGCAGGTAATTCGATGGCCACCTCAGGTTCATTATTAGAAGCAGTGGGCATAATTGAATTTCTCACAATGGAAGGACAGGAAACAGCCGGTGTCATGCTAAGAAGAATCGGCCACTCTGTGTATCTTGACATTGTCAATAGAAATAAACCTGTTTTCCTTACGACCTGGAAGTGGTGGTAAAATGACTGTTCTTGTGCCCTTCACTCCAAGCACTGGGACCGGAGCGCGATAGGAGGGACCAAACTCTTTCTTGTTGTCGATCTTCTCTCGAACCAGTTCTCCAACTTGGGGTAGCCAGCCAACTACCGGGATCTGCAACGCATCATCCGATGTGGAGGGCAAATGTTCCTTTGCAAGAGTGTCTCTCGTCTTTTGTAGATTCTGTAAAACATTGCAATGTTCATCTGCGTCAAAGCAAGTGGCGCGAACCACCGAGTCTAGACCGTCAAGGTCAGGGACGAACATCTTGATGCCAAAGAGCATTTCGTATGGGGTCCGCCCACCCAGAGACCTTCTAGGGAGATTATTAAGAGCACGCTGCACGCCATAGAGGTGAGCCAGCCAATTTCTGCCAGTGCCTATAACTCGGGCTGTCAAAGATTGCTTTAAATCACGGTTCATTCGTTCAACTACACTATTACCCTCGGGTCTGTAGGGTGACGAAAACTTGACTTGGACCCCCATCGAAGTCATGGCATCCTTATACGCCTTAGAGGCGAAAGCCGGACCCTGATCCGAATGGAAGGTACCACAGGCAAAAATCCCTATAAAGATACGCAAATCTCTGATGACAGTCCGGGAATCAGCGCTGCGATGAGGCCATAACCACACAAAGCGTGTGCATGAGTCAACTGCTACTAAGATGTATTTATACGCAGTATCAGATGAAAATGGACCGCAGTGATCTAAATAAACACAGCCTAGTGGTTTATTAGAAATGTACAACTGAGTCTGAGGCGGACGCGTAGCAGTTGAAGGTTTAATCTGCTGGCATATGTCACAAAGAAGGACATAATCACGCGTCTGTTTGTACAGTCCCCGCCACCAGAAACGTTGTTGTAGTTGCGTTACAGTGGCTGAGACGCCCGTATGCGCAGACGCCACACCTTCATGAGCCGCTGTAATCAAGTCTGTTCTGCGATCCGAGTTGGGAATCAGCCGTTCCCCAACATCGGGAATTGTCACAAAAGGAACCTTTTCGGGACTTAAGTGGTAATTATACTTCGAAGGGAATCCCGAAGGATGTTTACTTCCCTTCTCAGAGGCAGCAATCGCTGCCAAGATGTCGCTATCATTCTTGGTTATCGACCTAGTAACTGCTGCAACTAAGTATGTAGATACTGCTGATTTCGCTGCTTCATCAGCAAGCGAGTTGCCAACAGCGTGAACTCCCACGCGCTGATGACCGAGAGTATGAATCACATAAACGAGTGGCAACACAGCCTTAAGCTCTGCCACTCGAACCCAGATCATTTTATGTTTTATTGTGCTACCCTTGGAATCATGAAAATCATTTTGAATCCAAAAGAACAAGTTTTCATTGTAAGACTGGACACAGTAGTAAGAATCACTTACAATTAGAGTAGTAACACTTGGATCTGCGTACTCTAACGCTAGTAATAGAGCACGAAGCTCTGCCAATTGTGCGGTGCAATCTCCCAGGGGCATCGTGTGCACTTCCCTGGAAATGAACTCATCATTCAACATAGCACCGACCACAATGGCGCAAGCGGAAACGTAGGCATGTTTAGAGCCATGCGCAACCTGCGCCGACCCATCAGTGTAAATGATGCAATGGAAGTCCTCCAAAGGTCGCATCGCCAGAGGAGCAGGGTGAACGAATTCATACTGCAAGAACTCCTGCGACCGTAAGGAAGCGTCAAAAATAAACATGACATCCGAGGATGACAATGACGCAGCCCACTGAATCCACCGAGGGTGCAAAGCTTTTGAATTTGGTACACTGGCTTTCGTGACTGCCTCCAAATGAGGACAGGGTGTTACCACTAGCATGCGTTTCCCCTGTGACAGAGCTCGTTCTTTTAGAATAGCCATCTGTACAGCAGTTAAAACCTTTTCTATGGTGGGAAACCGCATCTCAGCCGAGGTGTACAAGTGTGACTTGTAAGCAATAGGTACTGTGTCACCTTCATTAAAAGTGAGGTAAGTGAAACCCACCGTCCCAGGAATTATTCTTATGACCAGGTTGGTGTGGTTATCACGAGTCAGTAAATATTTAGAAGCGAGCAGATCAGCCTGCAAGGATTGCAAAATGGCTGAATGCTCAGGCAGCCAGCAAGATTTTGAGAAAGTTGGTTGTATCAAAGCATACAAAGGCTTGATACGCTGGGCATATTCCGGAATGTAAGTTCTGCCGAAATTCAAAAAGCCCAGTAAGGATTGTAATTTTTTCAGAGTTGTTGGTGCGCGCAAATGTGCGCACTTCTCCAAGAAGTGAGGAGCCAAACCTCTACCTTCATTGTTGAGCTCATAGCCCAAAAACAACACTGTGTGTTCAGCAATGTGCGATTTTGCAAAGTTGAATTTGTAACCCATGTCTGCGAAGTTGCAAACAAGAGAATTTACTCGACACAGATGCTCCCAAATATCGTCGTCTGTGAGATATATGTCATCCACATATGAAAAAGCATCAGGGTCGAGTGCCTCCAGAATAGAGACAATTCGAGCGGTAAAAACACCAGGACTATTCTTGTAGCCCATTGGAAGACGCCGGAATTGCTTTTGGACTCCAGCGCTTGTAAAACTGGTCCATTGGGAGCTAAAGCTGTCCAATCTGTGGGCATAAAAACCATTGGATATGTCAAGCGTTGTCTTGAAACGCTTACGCACGAGACTATCCACTAGGGCAGAGCCGTGTGTATTCTGTACTGCACAGCTACGGCAATGCGAGTTTAAATGCCGGTAATCCAAAACCAAACGATATGATCCGTCAGGTTTATTCACAGTAAAAAGGGGATTATTCATCGGTGACACACACGTTTCAATAACTCCCTGATATTCCAATTGTTCAAGGATTTCCGCGACGGAAGATTTTGCTTCACGCCGAATGGGATATTGAGGTTGAGGCTGCGGCTGAGACCGCAACGGAATTTCGTGGCAAGGCGACAATTTATCCCAACCACATTGGTTACGGTACAGAGCCGGCGCGAGAGCCCGAGCCCACTCTTCTGCAAAATGCTGCGCATGCTCTTTCGAGACAGTGTTCGCGAAACTGGGTAGGATTACCTCCTCCCCTCGCGGCGCCGCGAGCACAAAAGGTGGGGGCCAGTCAGCCTCCGATAGTAAAATATCATATGTAGAAGACAGATTCTCCCAAAATACACCTTTAACGGTACGCTGTATGTCACCTTCAATTAACAGGACAATTTCATATAGTCTTTCAGGGGGAGCAAGTCTCGTATCCGCTGTTTCTATCACAACGTAGACATCAGTCGCTGTCACCCTCAGTAGTGGACGCAGCGCCTCTCTGACTATGGTTATCTCCGCCGCGCTGTCCAGCAAGGTCAGAGCCCACGTCAGATTCCGAAGCCGCGTTCTCACTATCTGTGGCATATCGATGCGCTGTTAAGGCTGCGACTTTCTTTTTCGCAAACTGCGGACGCCTAGGCGTAGAATCCTCCTGCTTCACTGCGCCGTCCGTCTGGCGGGACTGGCCACGTCCTTGTTGGCCACCACGTCCACGTCCACCCCCTCCTCCACCGGTCTTCGGGGCCGATGTGTCCTGAAAGGAACGAGGAGAGCGTTGATCAGAACCCTGAAAACGATCAGGCGATTTAATCATCGCGCGGTCGCGCAATTCATAAACTTTTTCGGGCGGCGCAGGAGCTTGTATTGCAGGAAAAGTACCCCGAGTCTGCGTTGTCTGCTTCCCCTGTGTCTGTTTTTTAGGCCAATTTTGTTTCTTGGACTTGGGCTGGGCATCTGTCACTGCAGATTGTCCCTGTGGTTGTTTTTTCTCCTTCACTGGAAAATATTTCAGACCCCTACTTGTGCGGCCAATCGTTTTATAAGCGGCCACCACAATTTTTGCTAACTGGCGGGGTTTGTCGGCATCGGGCAGAGCAGCCAAAGCATTCGACACCTGAAAGTTAACTGCATCTCCTTTAACATTGGAGAGAATGAGATCACTTACAATCTCAAAAGAACCACACAGGCGCATACCCAATTCAACCGCTGCCTCTGGACCGTGATCATTCTGAACACGTCTAACGATTTCAGGCAGGGCAGTCATAGACGGGGTGCCGAAGCACCTTGTATAAACTGCCGCAAATGTTTTTCCCCAGCTGTCACAGTCAGCAAGTTCAGGAGTAATATCCTTCGGTAGAGTAATCGTTAACATTCGATGTTTATCAGCAGGAGTAGAATTCGGAAAAACCGCCTCCAGTTGATCAAACTTCTCTGCTAGCCAGAATGGGAAGTCATCGTTGTCAACAGGACGCGCACCAAAAACCGAATTTACCATCACTGGATTGAGACGCATACCGCCTCGTTCCATGGGAGCGGCCGCACCCCCCTGGGGACCACCAGGAAGATGTCGACCAATGTATTGCACTAAAGCACGAATCACGGAAATGGAAACTACATGCAGCCTGCGAATTTCAGCCAGGGTGCAAGCCCCGTGATTCGGGTGCGGGGTAAAGCCACCCAACGCAGGCCAATTAGTACCTGGAATTGAGAGTGGACCTAACCTCGCAGGGGACATAGAGTGGGGGAGGGCGCCATCAAACCAAACTCGATGCTGCCAATGATCAATAGGTATTTCCAATGCCCTGTACGGCGTATATTCAGCTGGGACATCCGAGGCGGTGTAGGAGTGGAACAAACCAGAATTAGCGTCCACAGCCGGAAACGTAACCCAAGAGTAAAACAACTCGTAAGGAAACGCCGGATCTGCACATACCACGAAAATCACAGCCATCCCATCTACTGGGACTTGGTACGTCTGAAGATGGTTGCGTACCGCTACGCGACTATGCTGCGCAATAGCCACCGCTGCCGCCATTACAGAATTGGAAATAAGAAAACACAAAGAATACTTTGTAGCACAACTGGGTAGTAATTCAAAGAAACCGTTTAAGAAAGAATCAAGCTTGAATAAAGACCTATTTCAAAAAATAGGTAGGTTTCACCGACACCCCGTTTTCCGGAAACGGACGTGAAGGGGTTAAGGCATGAACGATAAACTACTCGAGTGTCATGATATAAGACCACCGAAACCGTTGGGCGCCATGTTGCAGGGTTTCTGTACTCACACAGAACTGTGCACAGAGGAGTGGAACCTCGGCAAATTAGGGTGTCCCAAAACTTACCTTAGCAACCAACTCACCCCTTACCGAGCTAGCTACAGTGTCTCATTGGACATATCAAACACCCAATGTTTAGACAAACCAGAACATGAACTTACAGTACCTCAGGGTACGTGGGACTCATGAACACTCTTTCGTTATATTATCATTACAAACCAGAACATGGAGTAAAGAAGACACATGTGCATTTGAAATGTTTATTTACTAATGCCGTCTTCTCAGGCGCAGTATCTTTGATAATACAAGTATACTTATTATCAGTAGCAAAATTATCAGCATAGTTACTAAGACATAAAAAGCGAATGGTGACAGCATGTTAACATGCTGTAATGAATAAGAGTTAACAACACTTATATCTCACCCTCCCTAACACATATATTATATTATTATCTAAGAAGGTCTCTTTGGGTTGTTTTAGGGCGGGCCCATACCTTAGTGTCCTAGCATGAAGGAATCACATCAGCATACACCAGCTCTCTCTGCATGTGCACCGCATCAAGTGTGTGTTAACTATTCTCCTGCAAAGCAATATCAATCCCGCCTCAAGCCCAAGTTGGCAAAGGCTGCACTTGTGTTATGACTATGAAGGCGTGGAGATCAGACCTCATAACAATTCCATATCGTGTTGCTCCTGAAACTTCAGCACTCTCCGTGCAGACATGTTTTATTAAACAAAGCAGATATCAGAGCAATAACATATTATTCTCACATTCACCACGGCAAACTACTAGGTTGAAAGCTAAGTCAACAAATGAGGGTCGTGTGCAGAAGTTGCAAGAAAGGAAAAATGGCGTTTAAATCTGAAATGTACCTATGCTAACTTAACACGAAATATGGATATATAGGAGCTATACAACAGGAACTAGCCCATGAAATAGAGTTAACTGAATTCACTGATACCCAGGTACTATCAGACATAGGGATTCCAACAAATATTCATCCTAAAACAGAATTCAAACAAAAGTCGAAATGTTGTCCATTACTTCATCCAGGCAATCGTATCGATGCTTTTCATGATTTAGTTGTTGCGGAATTGGAGACCATGAAACACACAACCACAAAACAAGAAAACTTATCATGGAATGAACGCCAAGCTTTAAAAACACTAAAAGAAAATAAAAGCATCGAAATCAAACCTGCCGATAAGGGCAGAAATATTGTAATCATGGATACCAATGACTACATTGAAGAGGCTAATCGACAACTCAATGATGAATCAAACTATACCATTGTGCCTAACAATACCATACCGGAGATGGCAAATCGAATCCACAGCCGAATTATGGGATGGTATGAAGAAGGGCTATTGAGCCCAAATGAAAAAAAATTACCTCACAGTCATCAATCCAATAACCCCGACGATATATTTCTTACCTAAAGTGCACAAAACGTTGCACAAACCACCAGCACGCCCAATAATTTCAAGGTGTGGATCATTACTTGAAAATATGGCATCTTACGTTGATTTCTTTCTAGCTCCAATAGGTCCCACACTAAGCTCTTACATCAAGGACACCAGAGACTTTTTAAGAATCCTTATGGAAACGAGTTGGCAATCTGAATACATGCTAGCAACCATCAACATCGTTTCTTTATACACGTCTATAGATCATGAAATTGGCCTTAATGCAATGGAATATTTCCTTAAACAAAGACCCATTGGTGAATTACAACATACAAAAATGATCATGGACATGATCGAAATCTCTTTAACAAACAATGTATTCACCTTTAACATTAAACTATACTCACAAAAGCGGGGAAGAGCGATGGGAGTTTCCTTCTCTCCAAGTTACGCGAATCTCACCATGGGATGGTGGGAGCGATGCGTGGCTTGGAGAGAGGAAAATGAACCATATACCTCCCATGTAACTCTGTGGTTGAGGTTTATAGACAACCTCTTCCTCTTGTGGAAAGGAACGAAATCGAAACTTCTGGAGTACATTGCCATCCTGAATGACAACAAGTTGGGGCTTAAATTCACATACAATATTAAAAAAAAAGAAATAGACTTCCTTGACACCAAAGTATACTTAAAAGATGACAAACTGCAAACTACGGTGTTTCGGAAAAAACCCTCTACAAACAGTATCCTGCATGCGACCAGCTTCCATCCGGTAGCATTAAAACAAAGCATTCCATATGGAGAGTTTCTCTGTATGAAGAGAAATTTCTCGGAAATAGCAGAAATGGAGAATAAATTCAAAGAAACACGCTCAAGATTCTCCAGAAGAGGTTACCAACAGAGGGACTTCATTCATGGTGAGCAGAGAGCCAGAACAAAGACTAGAGCACAAACATTAATTGACAACAACAAATCAAGAAAAATAATAAATGAGGACAAACCACGATTAGTCCAAACATATTCGAAAGAGAGCTTTCAAATCAAAAAAACGTTATCAAAATATTGGAATGTGCTTAAAAAAGATCCGGACAATGGCAATCTGATTGATGACCAACCCTTTTTTTCCTATAGAAAAGCACCTTCCATCCAAGACACTTTGGTAAAGAGTAATTTTATGGTAAAAGAAACAGAAACATGGTTACAAAAGAGACAACATGGATTCACCAAATGCATGTCATGCAAGGCCTGTAAAGTTGGAAGAAACCTAAAATCATTAAAAGATGCTAAGGGATAAACTTTTGAAGTAACATCAAAAATAACATGTGAATCACACTTTGTAGTGTATCTCCTCGAATGTGACTGTGGCAAACGCTTCATTGGCTCAACTATTTGTGCATTAAAAAAAGAATCCTGGAACATATCAGAGCCATCCAGAACAAGGATACAACCTATGCCATAGCCAAACATCAGATGACTCACAAGAACAAAACATGGCAAAATATGAAATACTCAGGTCTGGCAACAATAGTAGAACATGAAAGAGGAGGGAATCATCTACAAAAACTTAGACGCCTAGAATCTAAACTGAATATTCGCTTTAAAACAAAAATCCTACAAGGCCTCAATGGGGATGAAGAAATGTATGTACATCTCTAACAAATACCAGTGAGACACAACCAAGCAATTAATACCAGGAACCAGAATAAATACATGTGAAAGCCAAGAACTTCAGTGTCCAAATTTCAAAATCTATGATAGCGATACCGTTAAGATTGAAAATCTTGTAAGAAAAAAAACTACTCATAATTAAGGACTGAGAACAAAAAAGAATAAGAAAAGAGAACATTAACTTTGGACCCACAACCATATAGTGTCATTTCACACACCTTAGTAGTAACCATTTCCTAATATAGAACCCTATGTATGATTTAGAAAATTTAGAAAATGTAATGTGTTGTTCAATAGTATTATTTTTGTGTCCAGGTATGTCATCAGTAATAGAGACATCGAGTACAATCCGCAAGTATCAAATATACAAGCACTCAGCTTAAACTATAGAAATTGCTCTTGAATGATTTAACAACCTAGTGGTGATTTTTATTTGGCACTCAGCCATATAACTCACAACTGAAATCTACAAACTATTTATTTCAGAATGAGTCTTTGTGAGCTAAGTTGGGCTCATTATATCTCGTATCAACTCATGGTCGTTAATTTGGGGCAAATAAAAATGTCTGAAATACTAATGGCATCCTCGATAAAAGTATTAACTTTTTTCAAACTACCATGCCCACAATGCTCCTTAAAGGCAAAGTGGTGACATAGTATAAATAACAAGAAATAAACAAGGGACTTGTGAAACTACCTTGAACAGGGACAGTTAATGTCTGAAATGCGTAGGAAGGCTATGAAAATGCTGGGTCAATAAAATTTGACTTCTTGAAAAACTTCCAGAGAGAGTGCGGCGTCCCCTTTTTTCAAAAGGTTTTGCTCAAACAATATATATTACCTACTGGCGGTCGCCAGTAGGTATATATAGTTAGGATTTTTTCTCTATGGGATTTTTGAAAATTCTATGTCTAATAACTTTGGCGTTTGTGGACGGAATTGGCTGAAATTTTTAGGAAAATGGCACATTTTGTTTCTGAGCAGCCCTTGAAAATTTGGGGGGGGTTCGTCAAGGGGGGGCCGAGAAAAAAGGGGGGTCCCAAAACGTGTTTTTAACATTGAGTTTTCCATAGGGCGGTTGGCCTCACTTTTAGCCCGAACGGCTGAATGGATTTGCATGAAACTTGGCAAAATTGTAGGGACTGGTAGCCCGATGTGCCTTTTGTAGGTCTCAATATATGTGCTACAGTGGATGTTGAGAAATTAACGTTTAAAAAAAGATATATATCTGTAACAGCGGACCGGGCAGCGCTCCAGGACGCGTACTTTTCGCGCAACGGAGCTTTGTGAAGCGAAGCTGATTGGTTCTCCGGCGTCTGTCAACATTCCAAACAGTCCGTAGGGGCCGCCATCTTGTCTCTCGGTAGGATCGAGAGACAAGAGGAGGCCAAAGCGAAGGGGCAAATGACCATAAGGGGGAATAGTAGATCCTCGCTGACCCCCTAGGTTTGATGTGGAGGTTTTAAAAGGGCCCCGCGGGGCAAAAAAATAAAAAATAATAATAATCGAACGGCTGAATGGATTTGCACGAAACTTGGTAAAATATTAGGGACTGGTAGCCCGATGTGCCTTTGCTAGGTCTCAATATATGTGCTCCAGTGGATTTTGAGAAATTAACGTTCAAAAAAAGATATATATCTGTAACTGCGCTTCGCGTAACGGAGGTTTGCGACGCTGATTGGTCATTCTGTCACTGGGCTATAGTTGGGCTACATCTGGCTGATATTTGGGCTACATTTGTTTTTTTTCGTCTCTGGCGGCCATCTTTGGGCTACATTGGGCTACATTGGGCTTCATTGGGCTTCATTGGGCTACATTGGGCTACATTTGCGTTCCAACATATATATAGGCCAATGTAGCCCAATATATATTTTTCAAAGTTAATTTTCGTAAAAACCACTGGAGCATATATCTTGAGACATAGCAAAGGCACATCGGGCTACCAGTCCCTACAATTTTGCCAAGTTTCGTGCAAATGCATTCAGCCGTTCGAGCTAAAAGTGAGTCCAACCGCCCTATGGAAATGAAGGAAATGAATGGGTAATTTGTAATTAGCAAATAGCTCATCGCAAACTAGGAATGGTAAAGAATCGCTATTTATTCCTTAAAGTTCGCTATTTAGGAAATGCAAAAAACTTTGATGATACATATGGCGGTTCATCTCTAACAAGATAAGAAGCATAGGGATAGATTTATGATGACTGGCGCATCACCAGGGATGTGTTAGTCATTCTGTGCCGCTGTTCCGTCACCTATGGTGTGCTGCATTTACAATGCGGCGCATCATGGGGCAAAAACAGCACAGATGCAAGATGTATCTGTGCCGTAAAGGTGGCGCATTGCTGGAGTTGTATCGCAAGTGTGATGAAGCTCCAGCAAGGGTCGGGGGTGCCCCTGTCGCAGGGTTTCTGTTCTCACACAGAACTGTGGACAGAGGATTGGAACCTCGGCGAATTAGGGTGTCCCAAAACTCACCTTAGTAATCAAAAACCCCTTAGCAAGCTAGGTACAGTGTCACATTGGATATAACAAACTCTCAATGTTTAGACAATCCAGAATATGAACTTATAGTACCTCAGGATATGTGGAACTCATGAACAGTCGGTCGTTATATATTTCTTAGAAACCAGAACATGGAGTTAAGAAGAACACATGTGTATTTGAAATGTTTATTTACTAATGCCGTCTTCTCAGGCGTAGTATCTTAGATAATACAAGTACACATATTATCAGTAGCAAAATTACCAGCATAGTTACTAGTACATAAAAAGCGAATGGTGACAGTATGTTAACATGCTGTAAATGAATAAGAGTTAGCAACACTTATAAGCAGCCGCGGGCCGTGGAGGGAGTTACGGTGGGGCAGGGAGGCGGGGAGGGGGAGGGGCAGGGTGGAGAGGGCTCCACCCTGCTTCTCCCCCTCCCCGCCTCCCTGCCTCACCGTAACTCCCTCCACGGCCCGCGGCTGCTTATATCTCACCCTCCCTAATACACATATTATATTATTTGCTAAGAAGGTCTCTTTGTGTTGGTTTAGGGCGTGCCCATACTTTAGTGTCTTAGATTTGAAGGAATCACATCAGCATACACCAGCTCTCTCTTCATGTGAACCGCATCAAGTGTTGTGTATGTGTGTTCGGCAAACCAATATAAAACCCGCCTCATGCCCAGAATTGGCAGAAGTTGCACTTATGTTATGAGTATGAAGTCGTGGAGATCAGACCTCATAACAATTCTGTATCGTGTTGTTCTTGAAACTTTAGCACTCGCTGTACAGATATAGTTTAACAAGCAAAGCAGATAGTAGAGCAATAACATATTATTCTCATGTAAACCACGATGAACTACTAGGTTGAAAGCTAAAGCAACAACTAAGTGTCGTGTGCAGAAGTTGCAAAAAAGGAAAAATGGCGTTTAAACCGGTAATGAGCCCATGCTAACTTAACACGGTGTAAAGATATCCAGGACGTAGATGACACCTCCCCATGATCCGGAAACGAACTGAATAAGATAATAGAAGTGCCATCTCATGAGAGCAGATTGCAAGTTTATATGTGGACGGTCCGCAAGGTAAAGCATTAAAAACTAGGAAAATTTAATGCTAAAGAAAAATAAAACAGCCAAGTACTTTATCGAGTCTTAAGCCAATAGGCAAGGTAAATAATAAAAACTTGACAAATAAGTCAATGAATTGTCAATGAAATGCTAGTACTCAGCATATCAAACATGAAAAAGGTCTATGACATAACTGTGTATGCAAAATAAGCTGCAACAGCCTCCAATAGGAAGTCACCGTCTTCATCCGAAAACAGTTCAGCCATCCAATTTAAAAGCGGAAAAGAACATACGTGCTCTCCCAGCACCGGATCCTCTATCACCATCAGAGGACAGCTCGGTGGGTTTTCAAGAAAGCTCTGTTCCAAGAAAGACTGTGTTGCCGCCAGTAAATTCCAGGGACCAATTAGTCCATGCATCAATGCCACAGCCATAATCCTTTTGCCAGGACAAACCAACTCGTGAGTAATGATAGGAGTCATCAGCTGATTAAAGTCGACGTCAGGAGAAACCGGTCCGCAGAGACACAAATCAATGGCCCAATCGAAATCACAGGTCAGGCAGTGAAATACAGGCTGGACACAGGTGAAGTAGGAGAATCGAAAAGATAATCCATATGCCGTGCTTAATATCGCCAACGGCATTGTGCCATAATATTCTAGCATGCGATTGCGGAACAGTGTCAGCAGCTGCAGGGCGGGAGGTTGCATAGGAGGGACATCCATATTTAAAAATGTAAAAAAGCACAAGAGCGTCCGCTGGTAATGCAAGTAAAAATGGCAATCCACGAAGCAGAGTGGAAAAAATCGAATGAAAGAAAGCAGGGATGACTCCAAAGATTTTCTCAAATGAAGTCACGAGACCACTGGTAACAACTTTAAAAAAGTGCGCCAGGGCCTTTGTGGAGGATGCGTTAGAGATAGTCCGAACCATCTTGCTGAAATGGAAAGGCAAATCTGAATTGAAAAGGGTCTGCACCTCTGTACGGGTGTTCGCTATGTGAAGCACGAAAGTTTCACGGGCCGAACTCAAGGCCACCTCTCTCTGAGACAAAAGAGCTCTTATTCTTGCCATGCCGTTGAAATCTGCTCCCAAGGTTGGTATTTGTGGCGAGATTGAAAACTCCCTATGTTCATGTGTGGGAGGAAATAGAACATTTCTGCAGCAAATAACCCGTTCACTTACTGTTACGATAAAAGGAATACTTTTAATTAACCCAGAACAATCTTCATTATTGAGCATCAAATAACTACCATTTTCCAACAACTTGAACGTGGGGATGATAGCAGGAACTGGCGTGCCTTGCAACACGCAAGCCATATTTGGTCGGTGTTTGTTGCATGAACCGTGTAACTGTATGTGCCTACACATTAGTGAATGATCTGGCGTCTCAGTGCATTCCTCTCCATTCAGATAAACTTCTTGATCATCTTTGAAACATCTGTATGTGTATGGAAGCGACCAGACCTCATGAAGAAAAGCACTACCTAAAGGTTCATAACGACCTATTGGTATATATTTCATACAATTTGAAAACTTATATAAAGCAAAAGGCAGCGTTATTAAACCGTGGATAAGGCACGTTGCCAAAAAACCCGCAATCCTCTGCTGATGATGTCACTGAGCATGTCATGAATGATGTAATATGTGACATCATCAGCAGTGGATTACGGGTAATAGTATCTCTAGTTTACTCCCCTATAGCTGTCTTTCTTTTAACATAAGTGTCTGTTTCCTTCCCTTATACTTACTGTTTTTGGTTCGCTTCCGGTTCGCGTACCGGCGAGCGAACTGGGAAGCGAACTAAGAAATAGAGGTTGGCACAGTTCCAAATATTGTACCAATTTTTTAATAACGGGGAGGTAGTTCTGAAAAGAACTTTTTTTTTTATTGTTTTTGTTGTTTTATATTTTTTTATTATTTTTCGGAACATTTTTTTACTTTTTTTGAATTTTTCTGAACAGTTTTATATTTTTTGGGGGTTTTCTTGGAGGGGGCAATGAAAACGATTCATTGTAAAGGGCTCAACAGGTGCAACAAAACAAAAAAAGAAGTATTTATTATTTTGGGCGTTTCGTACAAACTTGTATATGATAGTCAATAGCTCTGTTGATCAGAGTGATGCTTCTTTCTCCGTAGGAAATGAATCCATCGCAAAATACGCAGATGTGTTTTACTTCACCAAATTTCATTTGTATATTTGGCACCATCTCCCTGCCCTCTGGTCCCGTTACTTCCGGTACAACAGATCTTCTGGCCATAATAGGGAGATTATCTAGGTCGTTCCGAAACTGTGCAGCACTGTAGTTGTTAGGATGCCACCTAGTCATATGGCGATGCATTGTGTAGTTTCCGAAACTGTATTTTTTCTCGGTTCCTCTGGACAGTCTATCTTGACATATAAGGCAAGTTACGTATCTTGCATTTACTTTTTTCTGACCTTTGGGAATTTTAAAAAATTGCCAAATGAAGTTTTCTTTCCGGTGAGACGTCCTGGGCTGCTCAGGCAAAAACTGCCTCTCTTCGTGCTCGTCGTCCTGTTCCTCTTCTTCCTCTTCTTGTTGAATTATAACTTGAGCAGGTGGTCCACTCTTCCTTGGATGTGGTGGAGGTGGTGGGGAAGCACCAGCTGAAGCTACTAAAGAAGCCATTGCTCAGTGATCACAAAGGGTCTTTCTCTCACAATGATGAAAGTCAGAGTGAGGAAAGAAGGAGGGATTTTCATCATTTGGGAAAAACAAGAGTTCTCAACCAATGAAAAGTGTTCATTTTAGATTATATGACCTAGTCTTACATCATTAGGAAACCAAAAGTGAAATGAACCAATGAAAAGTGTTATTACCAAGTCACATGACCTGCTGTGTTTACGTTAAGCGCTTTGCAGGGCCTCCCGGTTTGCTTCCAGGAACCTGCGCTTTGCGACTCGCTTCGCGTACCAGTTCGCTAACGTAGCACGTCATATGACGTATCACGCGACAACGCGAAACGTCATGCGGACGGGAGGCGTCACGATGTTGTTTTCTAACGCGGCAGTTGCGGTAAAGAAATGTTTACCGGCTCGCGGTCTATTTCGCGGCATCAAGGTCAGCTAACGGGAAGCTTCCCGATTCGCGAAGCGGGAACGAAGAAAAAAAAATATTAAAAAAAAAATTATTCATAAACATATAAAATATATTTTTGGATTTAAAGAAGAATACATTTTACAGCTACAGATATTAGCTGTTAAAAAACCAATGAAATTCACTGAAAAAACCATAGGTTATAGACCATATATAGTTAGGAATTAGCATTTACAAAACCTTGAAAATTCACTGAAAAAACCATAGGTTATAGACCATATATAGTTAGGAATTAGCATTTACAAAACCTTATTTTACTCACACAAAACCATTGAAATTCCATATATAGTTAGTTGCACTAACTATATATCGCGCACCCGCAATCCACTGCTGATGATGTCACATATTACATCATTCATGACATGGTTAGTGACATCACTGATGACATCACTGATGACATCTCAAATGACATCACTGATGACATCACTGATGACATCTCATTTGACATCAATGACCACATCACTGATGATATCATTCATGTGACAATACAATGCATCTCCTCACATTTTAATATAACCTCTGTTTCACCCAGTGTTAAATACAGAGTATAATTTTTGAAACCATTGACACACCAATACTAGTTACTACATACGCACTCACTGATTCCTACGTCTACACACACCTTCACTCATTCACCCATACAATCATTCATACATACAATCACTCATCTTTACAACACTATCATATGCACTCATACACCTATACAGACAGTCACAGTCTGCCACTCATCCATGGAGTTACTCACTCACCTAGTCAGTCATGTAAAGAATCAATGACACTTCCATTTTCTTGTCTATACAGTTAAACATAGAGCACCTTACATTTTCAAACATATACTAACACATACTTACCTTCTTATACAATCATTGATACAAGTACACATTGATCTGCACAGAGTCACACACCTCCCAGCCAGCCACACACACACTCAGTCTCCCATACAAATACTTGGGCAATCAATCAATAACCCATATAGTTACTCATACAGCTACTGATCAACACATGCAGCAGTTTACAGAACAACAGACATAATGATGCACAAATTAAGACAGTTTAGTCACTAACCCATGCACTCAGTGAGACAGATTTAATCACTCACTCATACAGTTAGTCATGCACCTACTAAATCCTTCGTCCAGACACTTACACATCCACTCAATCTTCAATATGTAAGACATATTTAAACTTTACAGAAACAAAAAATCACTGGATGTTGTTATCAGTCATGTCATCAGTGATGTCATTTGAGATGTCATCAGTGATGTCATCAGTGATGTCACTGACCATGTCATGAATGATGTAATATGTGACATCATCAGCAGTGGATTGCGGGTGCGCGATATATAGTTAGTGCAACTAACTATATATGGAATTTCAATGGTTTTGTGTGAGAAAATAAGGTTTTGTAAATGCTAATTCCTAACTATATATGGTCTATAACTTATGGTTTTTTCAGTGAATTTTCAAGGTTTTGTAAATGCTAATTCCTAACTATATATGGTCTATAACCTATGGTTTTTTCAGTGAATATGTATATATATATGAAGCACACCCAATCCACAAGTCCTCGAACTCCCACGTCCATCGGAGCGCTTCAAGGCAAGGAAAGAGGAGCTGACCCAGGAAATGCAGTGAGCAGAATTACATTTTATTAGTGGAAGCTCGCCCTGCCTATATATATATATCCAGACACCCTCCTGCGAAGAAAGGAAGAGGCGCACGGGGAATTACCACGGAAGTGCCTTTAATAGAACAGCATATTGGCATAATGCATTTCGGCTTAACAAAGCCTTCTTTGGATGCCTCTGTTGATTCAGGGTGCTGCCCCACCCCTGCTGATGCAGTGTCCTGCTCTCTCCCATTGGTGGGAGCGCACACAGTTCTCAGTCACCTGATTGCACATCCGTAGCAATGTTGTTGGCACTGCAACTCCCAGAAGGAACTTTACTGGGACCGATGTTGCATGGTGAGTTTGTTGGTAATACCGTCCAAATGGTGTTATGCTGGGCAGGACAATGCGCTGGGTGGCCTTTTTGAAAGTGTCCTGACTGGCGGAATATCTAAAAAGCGCTTCCTCTGGCCCCCGTATACATCCCAGCCTTTTCGAGTTGAAAGTCCGCGATGGTACCTCCTGTGAGCGCCATGGAGCTGCGTTGCAGAGGGTTGTAAAAAGGGGGCATGGCCTCTGAATACCTCACTGCAACGCAGCTCCCTGGCACATACTGGAGGTACCTGGTGGGCTAGTTGGCCCAAAGGGGACCTCAGGATTGAAGAGGAATTAATTCCCCAACTTAAAATGCGCCACAGGGCATGTTTGCACACATGGCACCTCAGGCCCAGCCCCCGTCCTTCACTATTGAGCAATATATTCCTGTGAAATCAGCCGAACTACGAATTCAGATTTAGTCACCTGTTATCACGAGAGACCTCAGTACTGCATCTTTGAGCCCAGTACGGACACTGAGCGTACCAGTAACTTGTATTTCCTTCCATAGGAATCTATTATGTGGTTTTCACCAGAAAAGTTTCTGTCTATTTTTGAAACGTACAAATATTCCTCTAAAATCAGCCGAACTACGAATTAGGATTAACTCACGTGTTATCAGGAGAGACCTCAGTGCTGCATCTTTCAGCCCACTACTGATCCTGAAAAGTAATTCTAACCGTACTTACAGTAACTTGAATTTCCTTCCATAGGCTAACATTGGCTGGTTTCACTTGGAAATTCTTCTAAGTGTGGAGTTTTAAAACTTTAAAAAATTCCTCTAAAATCAGTCGCACTACGAATTCCAATTTACTCATCTGTTATCAGGAGAGATCTCAGTGCTGCATCTTTCAGCCTACTACTGATCCTGAAAAGTAATTCTAACCATACTTACAGTAACTTGAATTTCCTTCAATAGGCTAACATAGGCTGGTTTCACTTGGAAATTCTACTAAGTGTGAAGTTTTGGAGCTTTAAAACATTTCTATAAAATCAGCTGAACTACGAATTCCGATTTACTCAATTGTTATCAGGAGAGACCTCAGTGCTGCATCTTTCAGCCCACTACTGATCTTGAAAAGTAATTTTAACCATACTTACAGTAACTTGAATTTCCTTTCATAGGCTAACATTTACTTCACTTGGAAATTCTTCAAAGTGTGGAGTTTTGGAACTTTAAAAAATTCCTCTAAAATCAGCCGAACTACGAATTCTGATTTACTCACCTGTTATCATGAGAGACTTCAGTGTTGCATCTTTTTGCACACTACTGATCCTGAAAAGTAATTTTAACCATACTTACAGTAACTTGAATTTCCTTTCATCGGCTAACATTGACTGGTTTCACTTGAAAATTCTTCAAAGTGTGGAGTTTTGGAACTTTAATAAATTCCTCTAAAATCAGCCGTACTACGAATTCCAATTTACTCACCTGTTATCAGGAGAGACCTCAGTGCTGCATCTTTTAGCCCACAAAACGGTAGGGAAAGGGACAGCTGGGAAAAGGACCTGAAACGACAAAGAAAACAGCAAACAATATAACAAGGTTCACAACCACATCTACTCTCATGAATCCTCGCTAGTTCTATATACCTGTACTCTTCGGAACGACCCCTTGTCTGTTTTCAAACCAACATAAGTAAAACATATATCCAATCCCTGTAAAGCAGAAAACATCACATGAGCATCTTAAATGAATAAACTGGTTATGTAAATTATAGTATCTACTGACTGTTGAAGTACCACCTACCACTAGACTCATAGAAGTCTCTAAACAATAAGGCACTTGCTTCATGAAAATTAAAGGAGTACAGTTTCTTCTCCAAGAGAAATGTAGGAAACAGCAATAAAGTAGGCAAGTTGTGAGGCGTATACCACCCCAAATTCAGTCCATCATTATCCATGCCATAAGCAAACTATAATCCATAAAACCGTAACATGAGGTTGCGACCACCTCTATGTTCCGCTTCTCTCAAGGACTCTGCAAGCACAACCTAATATAAATACCGGTAGCGTGTGGTTGAGACCACCACCTTCGCTCCGGTGACACAGTTCCAATCTGAAATCAAAGAACCGGCAGCCTGTGGTTGAGACCACCACTTTCGATCCGGTGACTCAGTCCCAATCTTAAATCAAAGAATCTACAGCGTGTGGTTGAGACCACCACTTTCGCTCCAGTGATACATTTCCAATAATAATCCAAGGAACCGGCAGCGTGTGGTTGAGACCACCACCCTCGCTCCGGTAACAACAGTTCCAAAAATACTTCAGACAACCGGCAGTGTGTGGTTGTGACCACCACCCTCGCTCTAGTGAACACAGTCCTTGTCTTTGTATGTGGCGCATGGATAGAGCAATATGAAGAGTCCTGATCCCCGGAAGAGAGAAAGCCAACAAACAGATCGGTAACACAAGATTAAATCTACCTCCGTGTTACGCCCAGTCTTACCTGTCGGTAGTACTCGTCTGGGAATTACTCGAAGCAGAAATCCCCAGACTCCTCGCCTTGCAGGATTTCCGATGCCACCAACCAGCAACCCGGAAGCACAGACATTACGCGCCCAGAGGACAGCGAGACTGCTCATGAAATACGTTCCACCCAGGAGGATGATGGGAATTGTAGTCATTCCCCTTCTGAGCATGGGAATTGTAGTTTTTTGTGACATTTAGGTAAGCGCCGCGATGTAGGGCCTGACAGAATAGTTCAGAATGTGATCACTATAGTTGTGTCTGGACTAAATAGTGAAGGGTGCAATCCCTTTACTGGTGTCTGGACTGAATGATTCAGTATGTGATCACTATAGTTGTGTCTGGACTAAATAGTGAAGGGTGGAATCACTTTACTGGTGTCTGGACTGAATGGTGCAGAATGTGATCGCTAAAGTTGTATGTGGACTGAATAGTGCATAGTGTGATCTCTGCAATGGCGTATGGTATGAAAGATGATAAATGTACTCTATACACTGGTGTCTGGATAAAATACGGCAGAATGCAGACAGCGCAGGCCAAGGAATTACCATGTTCTTGACAGAGCACAGAGATAGCTGTTTGGTTTAAATGTGCCATGCACAGTTTATGTTTCTAAGCCACCCTGGCATACAATGTGCCATCAAGTGCCAAATATGAGTCACAGCATCAAAACACCAGCACCTCTAACTCAGCGCTTGTGCAATGTACCACACTCTGGCACACAGCTACAATCATAACAGGTGCCCATCCAGGTCAACCGGCTCTGCCTTTCATCATTCTGCAGTTTAAAAAACGAGAACCATTGAACGAGGCGACAGTGCCCACCTGCTATATAATCCAGAAATGTTTAGCAAATGCTGTAAACATGGACATTTGGGAATCCTGACTACCTCCTCTCATTTGCAACCATTGTCCCCTTCATCAAGGGGTAGCAGGTTTACGGGAGCTTCTGTGTAAACAAGCCCTCTTCTCCCCAGGAGGTTTGGGGCCCACACAAGGAGGACACGCGGGGACACGCCCACCCGTGAGGCCACGCCCACTCCCAATCCTACTTAAGCGCTGACTGATAGCGCGACACTAGGATACTGTTGACCTCTGAGGCGGAAGCCGGAGGCGTTTAGCTCACTATTATTAAAATTGTGTGATGTGTGTTTAACTATTTTTTAATTACTGTGCACCTACCCAGAGCTCTTCTTTGCAACTCCCGCCAAGCAGCTACTCTGTTACACCCTGAAACAGCGGATCTTAGCGCTGTGTCGAGGGAATTATTCCACGGCCGCCATCGCTGCTGTAACGCGGGGACACGCCCACCCGTGAGGCCACGCCCACTCCCAATCCTACTTAAGCGCTGACTGATAGCGCGACACTAGGATACTGTTGACCTCTGAGGCAGAAGCCGGAGGCGTTTAGCTCGCTATTTTTAAAATTGTGTGATGTGTGTTTAACTATTTTTTAATTACTGTGCACCTACCCAGAGCTCTTCTCTGCAACTCCCGCCAAGCAGCTACTCTGTTACACCCTGAAACAGCGGATCTTAGCGCTGTGTTGAGGGAATTATTCCACGGCCGCCATCGCTGCTGTAACGCGGGGACACGCCCACCCGTGAGGCCACGCCCACTCCTCTCTTTATAAATGTGCCTTCCACGCAAGCGCAGCGGACGAGCGCAGCGGGATCGCCGTTTGCGCGCCGAAGGCGCGCCTAAAGCAAGCCCGTCTGCGCCCGTCCGCGCCTGGCCCGTGCCTAGGGCCAGTCCCTCTGGCGGTCGGGCTGCCTCTAGTCGGACTTGCTGGACCAGATCCCAGCTCCTTCAATTAAAACCTACAACTTGTCCGACCACTACGCGTTGTAGTCCCTGCCATCTGGAGGATGCCCCTTTCCATTGTCCTCAATGTAACTTTATCCTCCCACCATGGAGCCTACGCCCCTTGCCCTGCCTCAGCATGCCCAAGCACTTGACCCACCTTTCAACGCTAAAAGCTGGTCTGATTAATTGTCACTCCTTGCCTCGTCATTCCAATGAGATCTGGGCGTCAATTGTATCGGACGCTTGGGATATCTTGTTTCTTACTGAGTCATGGCTCAGAGATACCTCTAACCCTGATATCCACCTGGCTAACCCTCCGGGTTATCTTCTGAAGGGTATCAATCGGGAAGGGGGCAAAATAGGAGGCGGTCTCGCCATTATCCTAAAATCCCATCTCAATTTGTTCATTAGCAAACTGACGAATATCGGGATGATCGAAGCTATGTACTTCACTATTTCGGATACCGCGGCAGTAGTCTTGGAGGGTATTCTAGTCTACAACCCTCCTACGGCCTCAACTCTCTCTTTAACGGCATTAACCCACCTGATGGCTGACCTTTCCCTTAAGCACCAACATTTTCTGGTACTTGGAGACTTTAACCTTCACGTGGATAATTTTCTCTGCACGAAAGCCATCTACTTGTTAGAAACTATGCAGAGTCTGAACTTGCTCCAATTAGTTAGGGGTCCAACACATACAGCTGGGCATACACTGGACCTTATCTTTGCCAATTTCCCGAATATCTTAGTCCATTCTCCTCTCCCTCTTACCTGGTCAGATCACCATCTTGTCCCTTTTGACTTAGAGCTTGGCTCGGGACCTAGACCTTCTGTCCTTGGCAAAGAACTGGGAAGAATGTGGCATAAAGTTGCCTGCATGACCCTAGACCCCCTACTCATCTATCAGCCGGACCCCTTGTCTAGTGACATCGATGAAAATGTGTCCAAACTCAATTCCGCGCTGCTCTTTGCTATTGATTCCATCGCCCCTCTCAAACCTATCACCTCTGCTAGAACTCGCCCCTCTGCCCCCTGGTTCTCCCCGACCCTCCGTGAGGAAAAAAGCCGCTGCAAAATACTAGAACGCAAGTGGTGGCAGAATTATGACCCTGAATCTAAAGCTATTTATAAAACCGCTTTGAAAAAATTCCTTAAATTAAAAAGAGCTACCATGAGAGACTATTTCTATCTACAAATCTCCAACGCTAAGAACTCCTCTAAAACCCTCTTCAATATTGTTAAGGAATTTGTAAACCCTCCCGCCAGGGCTTCGCAGAACCCCTCGAGCCAAGCACTATGCAATGGACTGTCTGATTATTTTTTAGAGAAAATTGATACAATTAGAACTTCGTTTCCTACTAAGGAACCCTCCCTGGTCCTCCCTGTCATGGCCCCGGAATCTGCTTCCTTACAGGTTTTTAACGAGTTGACTCTTGAGACCGCACTCAGGCTATTCACCCAGTGCAAATCTGGCTCTCCTTCTGACCCTATCCCTGCCAAGGTCATGGGTGACCTGGCCCTCTCACTGGCTAGACCCTTTCTTTCTATTTGGAATGCCTCCCTCTATCATGGCATATTTCCGACTGCTTGGAAGGAGGCTCTATTGGTCCCCATTCTGAAAAAGCCTGATGCCGATCCTACAAAATTTAGCAATTATCGCCCCATTTCCCTCCTCCCCAAACCCGCAAAAATTCTGGAAAAGGCCGTGCAGCTACAACTGACCGAATTTCTAGAAAACAATTCTTTACTGCACGATTCTCAATCCGGCTTTAGAGCGGGCTTCAGTACCGAGACTGCTCTCTTGGAAGTATCTGAGACGATCCGTGAGTGTGTGGATAGGGGCGAGGAGGCCATGTTGGTCCTCCTCGAATTATCCGCCGCTTTTGATACGGTTTCACATAATATCCTACTAAACCGGCTAAGGCAGGTTGGAATTGGTGGCTCCGCATTAACCTGGGTTGAGTCATTCCTTACGGGCAGAACCCAGAAGGTGGCGCTCAAGCCTTTTAAATCAGAGGGCAAACCCCTGATGTGCGGTGTTCCGCAGGGCTCCGCCCTGAGCCCTCTGTTTTTTAACGTTTATCTTGCACCCTTGGCTGCAGTGGTGGAGGCCTGTGGGGTCAGAGTGGTCTATTATGCTGATGATACTCAGCTGATATTCTCTTTTAGAGATCACTCTGACTCCACTTTTGCCAACTTCCGCCAATGTTTGGATAACATCTGTGCCTGGATGACCATCAACCACCTTAGGCTTAATACTGATAAGACAGAGGTCTTATCTTTTAACCAGAAAACTCTATTGTCCCCCAGCCTATGGTGGCCCACAGTGCTTGACCCCTCGCCCACCCCTGTTCAATCAGCACGCAACCTTGGTTTTCAATTTGATGATTCACTTTCTTGTAAAGCTCAAATCAACAAGGTCACCTCAGCCTGCTTTGCGAAACTTCGCACGATTAAAAAGATCTTCCCTTACCTCCCCTTAGACGCCCGCAGAACTATCACTCAGGCCCTCATCACATCCCACTTAGACTATGCCAATAGCTTATACGCCGGTGCCCCTCAATATTTGATCGATCGCCTTCAGATCGTGCAGAATGCGGCAGCCAGACTGATCGGAAATATCCCCTACCGTCAGTCGGTTGCTTCTTATTGTAAAGAGCTACACTGGCTTCCCATCGCTAGCCGCATTCAATTCAAGATCCTCACCCTAGCCTTTCGTGCTATCAATGGCCTTGGGCCAGGATACTGTGGTATATAAAAGATGTCCAGGAGTCATAGATATATTTATAGTTGATTTATTCAGGATAGTTATAGATCCAGTTCTTATGATGGTAATTAAGAGACCCCACCAGGAGTGATCTCCCTGTCACTCAGCCTGCCTCAAAATATGTTTAGATCTCAATTCTGCTACAGCTGAAAAATTTTGGGCAGAAAAGCATTAGGAGAAATCATCTCATACGTTAGAAGATTAAAACAACAAATTAAAATAATAAATGTAGTCACCGTAGTCATTTGTATAAAATGGAAGATGATATCAGAAACAGCACAGTTCCAACACGTCGCTCTTTGAAGTTATAGTTTTAATCAGGTCCCACATAGTGCAGAATATTACTTCAAAACGAAAATGCAGGCAAATATAAGTTCCATTAACTTCCAGTAGATGGCACTAAGTGATCACAAAGTTCCGGTTTCAAAACAAGTAAAGTTTCGTAAAATCACCGATATTTGGTTACCTTATCCGGTCTTGAAAGTGAAGACAGTATATAAAAGTATAACGTAGGAGATGGAGGTAACAATAGGTGAGAATAAAAGAGACGCTGCTTCCAGGATCTATGCATCGATGAGGATGAAAGTACATCGTAAAATGGCAGTACGCACGTTGACGCTGCGCTGGATGGTTCACGGCAAAAGCGCAAAAGCGTGCATCAGTGCGTCTTAGGTGAAGCTCAGTTGAAACTTGACAGAGACCGTAGAATGTAGGTAAGAGAGCGCGTGATAAAGCTCGAGCCACATTACTCATTTTTGAATTTAAACTTAACAGTTGGTGAAATTTGAGCAAAAGATCGTAGCGTAGTTACAGTAAAAATAATAATAAGTTTAATTTCACTTCAGTGAGGGTTTTTTATGTCTTATCAAGTGGCACTTAAATTTGTTAAATTTCTTAAAATATATATAGCATGAACATTTTGTACTCGCTCTCCTTGGACTGTAAGAATACCCCGACCTTCAATTCAGGGGTTGATGTATAAATTATGACTCTTGTGTTCTTCGTGACTCTGCTTTTCTTCTTGATGATAGTTTATAATGTTGCCGAAATGACTTGTGGATTGTATTTGAAATTACTGACTGTAGTAAGCTGTAGAAATGACTGCTTCGTGACCGCTTTATCTACCAACAAGTGATGATTTAATTCAGGGTTTGACATATGAATTATGACTTTTATGTCCTTCGTGACTCTGCTTTCCTCTTTGTTGACAATTTATAATATTTTCTCTATATAACATTAAACGCCTTGGGTAGCAGGGATACACGAGTCTTCACCCCAGGGCTTCATCCCTAAATCACAACTCTATATATGTTTTTTTTTGTTTTTTTTTACCTTAAAGTCCTGTCAATACATTTTTCAATGACAAATAAACGCCTTAGCTACAGGCTGTCTAGATAGTGATAGACACTGGTGGGGCCAAGTAAGGCGTTTCATGTATTTTATGTATAGTTTAATAAATAAGGAGAGGTATAAAGCATATAGTCTTTTGAAAATTAATAGTTTCAGACAAGGACTTACTTTAGGCTGTGAGTTTGTTTCTGTAGTTCCAGTTTCTTTTCTTTTTGAATAATTTATTTCTGTATCCTTTAGGTTCCTTATTTTATTTCTTATTTATCCTTGAGTACGCTGTAGATATATTTTAATTTTCTTTTGCACGCTGTAGGTTCTTTAATCTTCTTTTGCACGCAGTAGGTTCTTTAAAGATGTCCAAAAGTCGCCAAAATGTGGTATATAAAAGATGTTCTTGAGTCAGGAATATATTCATGTAGTTTTATTCAAGATGGTTACAGGTTCAGTTCTTAAGATGGTAAATAAGAGACCCCACCAGGAGTGATCTCCCTGTCACTCAGCCTGCCTCCAACTGCCCTTAGGCTCAGGCAAAACCCCCAACATTCTATGATGTCACTAGGAAATATCACAGTGACATCAAGAGAGCAACAAGGAAATACAAGGCTAAGAGAAAGGGACAAAGTCCCTGTACAACAGATACCTGAAAAAGCGAGTGGTAATATCTCAATCAGTCAGATCTCTGAGATCTAACAATTTACGTCTCTTGATTGTTCCTCGCTTTCGACGATCCAGAATGGGCGGCAGAGGGTTTGGCGTAATGACTGCTAAACTATGGAACTGCCTCCCACTTGACCTCAGGTTTTGTCCATCTGAACCCCTCTTCCGTAGCAAATTAAAAACGTGGCTGTTCTCCAGATCATGAATCTAGTCCTGCAATCGTCCTGTTCCTTTCCTATGGTCCTGAGTTTCTGTTTTAGCGCCGGGACACCCCTTCGGGGGTAGCTGCGCGCTGTATAAGCTACTTAAATAAATAAATAAAATAAGGAGAGGCGTGCTGGGACATGGACAAAATCAGCAATCACAGTGCCTTGAAGGATAAGGGCTTAGTGTGAATCACATACATTGTAATTACAATATGGGGTACAGCATACCTGCGCATCTAGTATGCTAATTCATTAACTTCCAACCATATTTCTGGAGGCGGTACTAGGGGGAAACACAATGGTCTTTTCACACGCTGATACTTTACAAATGTATAGATTTCCGTGTTCCTGATCCCCCCAAAAAACTTGAGTTTCATATAACAATAGACAGGCTTTACTTGTAATAATGGAGATCATTTTTAAACAAATCTATTTGTTAGCGTATGTTGACATTTATTTATACACTACATAAACATAAAAAAACAGGATTACAAATAACACGGCCCAGAGACTTCATAAACTCAGTGAAAAGAACGATGTAACAGATTTGGTGACCTGCGTTGTAATGCCCCAAAACAGCAGAGACACTACAATTGCGTGGCAACAGCATGCATAGTAAATGCATGCGATGTAATGCCTTTTATGATTTAACAACAGCAGTGGTAATTGCTTGCGTTGTTATGGTTGGCGATGTATCATCATACATCCATAGTTTGGTTACTAACCCATATATTTAGTGAGACACATTTAATTACTCACTTAAACAAACAGTCAGACAGCTACTAAATACTCCATCCAGACAGTTATATATCTCAATCTTCAAAACAGAATGGTATATATATAATAGATATTTCAATTTCAAACAAAACCACATTCACTGGATGATGTCATAAGTGATGTCATCAGTGATGTCATTTGAGATGTCATCAGTGATGTCGTCAGTGATGTCACTGACCATGTCATGAATGATGTAATATGTGACATCATCAGCAGAGTATTGCGGGCGCGCTAGTAAAAGTTAGCACAACTAACTATAATGGAGGAATTTGTATGGTTTTGTACGAGTGAAATGTCCAGCTAACTATAACACTCATGAAACCTATGGTTTTTTCAGTGAATTTCAAAGGTTTTTTAAATGCTAATTCCTAACTATAACGTCTCTGAAACTTATGGTTTTTTCTGTGACCATATATATATATATATATATATATATATATTACCTACTGGCGGTCGCCAGTAGGTATATATAGTTAGGATTTTTTCTCTATGGGTTTTTTGAAAATTCTATGTCTAATAACTTTGGCGTTTGTGGACGGAATCGGCTGAAATTTTCAGGAAAATGGCACATTTTGTTTCTGAGCAGCCCTTGAAAATTTGGGGGGGGTTCGTCCAGTGGGGGCCGAGAAAAAAGGGGGGTCCCAAAACGTGTTTTTAACATTGAGTTTTCCATAGGGCGGTTGGCCTCACTTTTAGCCCGAACGGCTGAATGGATTTGCACGAAACTTGGCAAAATTGTAGGGACTGGTAGCCCGATGTGCCTTTTGTAGGTCTCAATATATGTGCTCCAGTGGATTTTGAGAAATTAACGTTTAAAAAAAGATATATATCTGTAACAGCGGACCGGTTAGCGCTCTGGTTCGCGGACTTTTCGCGCAACGGAGCTTTGTGAAGCGAAGCTGATTGGTTCTCCGGCGTCTGTCAACATTCCAAACAGTCCGTAGCGGCCGCCATCTTGTCTCTCGGTAGGATCGAGAGACAAGAGGAGGTCAAAACAAAGGGGGAAATAACTATAAGGGGGCATAGTAGATCCTCGCTGACCCCCTAGGTTTGATGTGGAGGTTTTAAAAGGGCCCCGCGGGGCAAAAAAAAAACAAAATAATAATAATCGAACGGCTGAATGGATTTGCACGAAACTTGGCAAAATATTAGGGACTGGTAGCCCGATGTGCCTTTGCTAGGTCTCAATATATGTGCTCCAGTGGATTTTGAGAAATTAACGTTGAAAAAAAGATATATATCTGTAACAGCGCTCCGCTTCGCGTACTTTTCGCGTTACGGAGCTTTGCGAAGCTGATTGGTTCTCCGGCGTCTGTCAACATTCCAAACAGTCCGTAGCGGCCGCCATCTTGTCCCTAGGTAGGATTGAGAGACAAGAGGAGGCCAAAGCGAAGGGGGAAATGACCATAAGGGGGCATAGTAGATCCTTCCTGACCTCTTAGGTTTGATGTACCATTTTGCCAAGTTTGGTGTAATTCCGTTCAGCCATTCAGGCTGTAGACGTATGTAAATGTCCTATGGAAAATTGCATGGGGAAAACACATTTGAAAGTGTTGAAATTTAGAACCAATTAAAATGTTACTTTGGTTTTGTATTTGTGTGTGATGAAAGTTAATTGGTTATGTATATATGTCAAATGAGAGGAAACCACAGCCATTTTGTGATACTACTGTCTGAGGTACATTTGTGAGGAATTTTTGGTGGTGAATTTCTGGTGTTTGATTTACACAGTACTAACACTTCTGCTACTTTTAAAAAGGTGAGTTGTTAATTTGTATGGGGAACTATGTTGTACACTTGAAGATAATTTGAAAAATGTTTTCTGTTATTTATTTGCAGTCCTTCTGTTATACTAAATACTTGATAAAGTTAGTTTTATATTATGTATTACTAAAGACGATAAATGAAAGTGATTATTTTTTTCTGCAATTTACAGCAAGCAATTTCAAAATAAAATGGCTCACAATGAAGAGACCGTGGCAATTTCTTTTGAATTGTCCACTACATTGATTGAAATTGAGAGCACCAATAATGAAATATTGTCACAAGGAGGACATGACTTGTATGATTCCATTAGATTGATTGAAATGGACAGCACCAAGAATGAAATATTGTCACAAGGAGATGACTTGAATGATTCCACTACATTGATTGAAATTGAGAGCACCAATAATGAAATATTGTCACAAGGAGGAGATGGCTTGTATGATTCCATTAGATTGATTGAAATGGACAGCACCAATAATGAAATATTGTCACAAGGAGGAGATGACTTGAATGATTCCACTACATTGATTGAAATTGAGAGCACCAATAATGAAATATTGTCACGAGGAGATGACTTGAATGATTCCACTACATTGATTGAAATTGACAGCACCAATAATGAAATATTGTCAGAAGGAGGAGATGACTTGAATGATTTTTTTGATCAATCTCTTGATGGCGAATTTATCGAGTGTTTGGAGACCATAGAGTTACAAGAATCATCATTGCAGACTTTTAATGAGGAGATTCCAGATGAGATGATTGAAGAGGAAATTACTGATGAGGACATGTTACTAGTTCTTTCAAATTTAGAAAATTCTGAAGAATAAATTTATATTTAGAAATCAAAAATTGTTTGAGACATTATTCATTTTTATTTTTAATTTATGAGGTTGTAGCGAAGTGATTGTAGTATAAAATGAGACTTATAGTATAGAGTGCAACATTTTTATGTTACATGGTAAGTTTACTCATATTTACTTCCCTTCTGCCACTATATTATCTCCAATGTGTATTTGACATGTCTTCTTCATCTCCGGCCTCCTTTCTCTCACTGTGTGTCTCCGATGCATCTTATCGCTGGTATTTTGTGTAATTACAGAAGAGAGTAAAATAAAATAGTTCGGAACGTGAAAAGGGGGCAAAGTAGAGTACTCCTCACCCCCTAGGCCTTTTTAGGCGGTCCCAAAAGGATCAGTTTCTGCTTTCCTGAGAGATTATGGTATGAGTTCCATATACCACAATAACTTGCATTACAACATGCAAGATATCTATCTCCTATTACCAACTTTTGGAGATATTCGCGCTAAGCGCGAATATCTCCAAAAAGTAACACCTGCCCTGAGCAGTTCTTAGCCATGTTATCCAATGGGAGGTGGATAACATGGCTAAGAGTATTAGCTCGGTAATGCATGAATATCGCTGAGTTTTTAGCGATATTCATGCATTGCGGCCGTTTATTATCGCATTTGCGATAAACTTTGATAATAGTAAGGTTTATCTTCGATAATTTCTGACAATGCTTAGTGGTAAAAAATTGGTTGGTTAGCATCGTTAGCGATAAATATCGCTTAACTTTGGTAATATGCCCCAACGTCTGTTAACGTTCGATTCGAAGGAAATGAGGAAGTGTTGAAAAACATTGTCTGCGCCATCTTGCCTTTTTTGAAATGCCACACTTTTGTCGTGCACGGCAGCCATTTTAGATGTCTTGACCAGACCCACTCTCTGCACGCTGTCGATTCGTAGCATGGCTCCTCACCCTCGTAAGCATCTCCCCCAGGCACTGGTCACCACCGCTCTCTGTCTTATGCATGGGCAATAAACCTTCCCCCATCTGCGCTGCTCTTCCCTGAGAATCACACTCTGTGCCCGCCCGACACCTCCCTTTCGCCCTATTCACTACCGCACCCTCTGACACTCCTCTTCCTCTGTGTCCGAATGTCCAGGCCGGTCCTAGGCTATCAGCTAGCCCTGCAGATATAGTTTATGGCCCCAGCTGTAAAGAATCACCCCTCTTCAAAGGAGTTATAGTAGATCAAGGCCCACACCCGATGTGATCCGTCACAGCACACGCGTTCCTACTATCTGAAAACCATCCTGTATTGTGATTGGGGAGGGGACCGAGCCTGAAGCGGAAGATTCCAGGAATGACTCTTTGTACATCAAAGTTTTTACAATTATGTGTCACATTAAAAATATATAGCACTCCAACAAAGTAGTAGGAATATAAAACTTTAATAACATATAAATATATACAACAAAACAAAAACAGTAAAAACATTTAAACAACGAAGAGACCGTGGCAATTTCTTTTTAATTATCCAATAGATTTATTGAAATTGACAGCACCAATAATGAAATATTCTTGTCAGTAGCGGTCTGTTGTGCGAATAGTTCCAAGGCAGCAGAACGCGCTGAAATCTAGATGGCACGAAAGTGATGTCTAGTAAGTTGCCGCCCAGCAAAAAACGGCGTGGGGCGCCGCGGGGGTGAGTGAGTCCAGTAGGCACCACAGCTATTCTTACCGGCATTGCAGAATTACTGCTGGGGACAATGCCTGTGCTGTAGCAGGGTCACAGCAGAAACAAAAAGGATTCTGTTGAAGATGTTGTTGGTTTTCAATTTGAAAACAGTTCTGGTGTCAACTGCTATGCTAATGTAGTGGTTAATGTTTTGTTTTCTCTAGAAAATGTAAAAGAGGGGGAGGCAGTCCAAAGTTCCGTTAAAAGGGCAAAGGAAAGGATCGGTGGTTTGAACTATCAGTCAAAAAGGGGAGGGGGTGCAATAATTTTTCCTACCGGGTCACACTGTGCTTTCACCGGAAGTGAGGTCTGCAGGATTGTAGTAATTCAAAGTGAGGCTGGCGCCAGCATGGGAGCGCCGACGTCCCGCGGATACAGTTTCGTCACTCCACGGGCGATCATGGCAGTCATTCCCCATCGGGGGTCGGAGACTCCCGCGGCTCCTCTAGAATCTTCAAGGTCGTGGAGGACTACGGTGGTGGAGTCAACCAGTGACCGGGCCATTTCTTTATGTTGGGCCCGCTCTTGCCAGGTCGACCGCCATTTTGAGAGTTTGGCAGCTACCGGCGATCGCGGGGTCACATGAGCGGACGGGCTCCACCCTGCCGGGCGAGACGTTGCAGCATGGCCACAGTGGAAGAACCGTTATCTAGGTCGTTCCGAAACTGTGCAGCACTGTAGTTGTTAGGATGCCACCACCTGGAGCGCTGAGGGTGCAGCTGGGAAGCCTCCACCTGGGGAGGCGGGAGAGGCCTGTTCGCACCGTCTCTCCCTCTCAGTGCACCCCACGGCGTCTCGCTTGAGATTTGTTATGGCCGGACCAGGCGATGAGGACGAGGGGGGGGTCGGAGGCATGTGCAAGACATCCCCCTCCAGTGTTGTCGCAGCCATTATAAAAGAAAGAAGTGTCCCGTCCGTCTTCGGGCCGGGCTTCCGGTGGATGTCGGCCGGACGCCCCTGGCTCTGGCCCCATGAACGGGTTTCTTGGTTTATCGGCTGCAGCCGGATCCCGTCGGCCTCGGCCCCCCGACCGTTGGTGGTCGGACCGGAAGAGCATGTGGCGGGACTACCTGCAACTCTCAAGGGCCACCGCGGCCGGACTGGGAGAGAGAGGGGAGGGTCGAGGAGACATTCCCCCCCCCTGCAACTGTTCAGCGTTGTAAAGGCAATCCCCTGGCCGGGTCCCGCTGGTCTCGGCCTCTCCTCCGGCTACACCCTACGTTAGGATCTCCTGGCCGAGGCGTGGCAGCAGGACCTGCCTTATATGGGCTGCTCCCGGCTGGGCGTAGCCGGAACCCTGCCCCACCTTGGAAGTTTCCAGAGTGGGGGTGGATGTTCTACTGACTTGCATTTTCCCTAGTCTATCGATTTTTTTGGCGTGGCAGGCGGTGGGACAGCGAGGGGTGATTTGGTTTCTCTTACTGTTTTTCTGGTCTCTCACCACTGGCATATTTTAACGTTTTCTTGTTTCTAGGACATTAATAGGTTTTATCATTACGTTATGTTATCGTTTCTTTGTTCGTTGTTTAATAAAAGTTCATGTTCATCAGTGGCCTACTGATTTTCGTTTTCCTATTTTTTTCTTTCCAGGTTGTTTCATGGTAAAGTTTCTGTTAACAGGATACAGTGATCACTTCGTTATTATTGCATATGTCCTTTTCACTAGGGGTGCTCTCTGGTCGGGCCAGATGACGTATCTCTAGTAAATGGTCCGGGTGAAAAAGGTGCATCAATCAGTGGGGAGTAGATAGGCATGACAGATTACAACGGGGGAGAACGGTCCGCATTACGTACCCTTTCACTACTTGCAAAGATTTTCCTACGTTTATTTGCAAACAGGGAATACCTCCAAAAAGAACTAATTCCCAAACAGTCAATGTTCGGACAATCAATCAATCAATGAGGAATGAAATAGGTACGACGTGTTAAAGGCTTGCGTTACCTACCCTTCACTATCTGCAAAGGGAGATAGAATATTCCTATTCTTCCTCGTTTGCAGGTAGAGAAGATCGTTAAGAGAATTAACTTCGAACAATTCAATGCTCGATTGAAACAATCAACAAGGGGTACTGTGAACACAAATGAACGCCGCTTATATACATACGCATTGCTATTTTCAACAGGTTGTTCCTAATGTTTCTATTTTAGCGAGGTCAAAAGAGATCCCATTAGTGGCCTACTGATTTTGCTCGATTCCTTTTGTTTTTTTACACGATTTTTCGCTATCTGCAAAGACTAAACAGAGTATTGCGACTCTGTGCTTGTTTGTAAATAGAGAATGAACCAAAGAGAACAATCAATCAAATGGAGAGAGAAGCAGGCACGACGGATTACAAAGGGGGAAAGGGCTGCGTTAACTACCCTTCACTATCTGCAAAGAGAGAGTACTCCTAATAGAAATGAGGGGTGGGGGGCAGCAATCAAAGCAGATCAGTGTGCATAAACACGAAAAAAAAAATTCTTACCACGTACTTGACATTCGACAGCTTATGATATTTGCTATTAAAAAACCATTGAAATTCACTGAAAAAACCATAGGTTATAGACCATATATAGTTAGGAATTAGCATTTACAAAACCTTGAAAATTCACTGAAAAAACCATAGGTTATAGACCATATATAGTTAGGAATTAGCATTTAAAAAACCTTATTTTACTCACACAAAACCATTGAAATTCCATATATAGTTAGTTGCACTAACTATATATTGCGCACCCGCAATCCACTGCTGATGATGTCACATATTACATCATTCATGACATGGTCAGTGACATCACTGATGACATCACTGATGACATCTCAAATGACATCACTGATGACATCACTGATGACATCTCATTTGACATCAATGACCACATCACTGATGATATCATTCATGTGACAATACAATGCATCTCCTCACATTTTAATATAACCTCTGTTTCACCCAGTGTTAAAAACAGAGTATAATTTTTGAAACCATTGACACACCAATACTAGTTACTACATACGTACTCACTGATTCCTACGTCTACACACACATTCACTCATTCACCCATACAATCATTCATACATACAATCACTCATGTTTACAACACAATCATATGCACTCATACACCTATACAGACACTCACACTCTGCCACTCATCCATGGAGTTACTCACACACCTAGTCAGTCCTGTAAAGAATCAATCACACTTCCATTTTCTACTCTATACAGTTAAACATAGAGCACCTTACGTTTTCAACCATATACTAACACATACTTACTCTCTTATACAATCATTGATACAAGTACACATTGATCTCTACAGAGTCACACACCTCCCATCCAGCCACACACACACTCAGTCTCCCATGCAAATACTTGGGCAATCAATCAATAACCCATATAGTTACTCATATAGCTACTGATCAACACATGCAGCAGTTTACAGAACAACAGACATAATGATGCACAAATTAAGACAGTTTAGTCACTAACCCATGCACTCAGTGAGACACATTTAATCACTCACTCATACATTCAGTCATGCACCTACTAAATCCTTCGTCCAGACACTTATACATCCACTCATTCTTCAATATGTAAGACATATTTTAACTTTACAGAAACATAGTCACTGGATGTTGTCATCAGTGATGTCATCAGTGATGTCATTTGAGATGTCATCAGTGATGTCATCAGTGATGTCACTGACCATGTCATGAATGATGTAATATGTGACATCATCAGCAGTGGATTGCGGGTGCGCAATATATAGTTAGTGCAACTAACTATATATGGAATTTCAATGGTTTTGTGTGAGTAAAATAAGGTTTTTTAAATGCTAATTCCTAACTATATATGGTCTATAACCTATGGTTTTTTCAGTGAATATATATATATATATATATATACACTGAATTTTGGGTCTGCTTTCGTCTATTTCCTATGAATTGAATGTTGTGAAAAACATCTAATAACCTATAAACATACACATGTACCTACTCACCAACCCATGCAGCCACTTATACACAAAGTGAAACACTAATACATATATTTAAATATTTAAACATTACTCTCTAATATATGTATTCACTAAGATACACTTAATAAACCAGTTAACCAATCAAATTTTTTTTTAAAACATCCATATAAACACTTATTTAAACAATTATTCTTCCATCAACTTTTACATATACATAAATAACACATATTTATTTTTCAGAAAGACACACATTCACTGGATGGTGTCATCAGTGATGTCATGAGTGATGTCACTGACCAAGTCATGAGTGATGTAATATGTGACGTCATCAGCAGTGCATTGCACGCGCAAGTTATAGTGAGTCCAACTAACTATAACGTGGGAACTTCAATGCTAATTCCTAACTATAACTGGTGTGAAACCTATGGTTTTTTCAGTGAATTTCAATGGTTTTTTAATAGCAAATCTTTATAGGTATAGAAAGTGAAAAATTTTAAAATGAATTTTATATTGTATAAATATGTACATTTTTTTTTATTTTTAACCCGGGGGCGCTCCCGGGGCGCGTACCGGTGAACGCACGGGTAAGCGCAATATTACGGCGCGCCCCGGGGCGCGGACCGGGGAACGTCCCGGGAGCGCTATTGCCACGAACGAAAACAACATCGTGACGTATCGCGTACACGCGTGATGCGTCATATGATGCACAGCGTAATCGCAACCGAAAGCACGCGATCGCATACGATCGCGAAATGTCCTGACGCGCTTACGCTACGCACCCGCGGGCGCGCCCCGGAGCGCGACTACGGGCGCGCCCCGGGGCGCGTAGCGTAAGCGCGTCGGGTCATGTGACTTGAAAATAACACTTTCTATTGGTGCAGAACAGTTTTGGTTTCTAAATGAGTAATGCCTGGGTCTTGTGACCAGCCTGGGTCTTGTGACCTGAAAATAACACTTTCTATTGGTGCAGAACAGTTTTGGTTTCCAAATGAGTAAAGCCTTGGTCTTGTGACCTGAAAATAACACTTCTGATTGGTTCAGCACAGTTTTTTTTTCCAAATGATAAAAAACCCCACCTTTCTTCCTTACTCTGACTTTGTCCTTTGACTGAGGAAGACCTGTTTCATCTACAGAGACAATTCTTTTGTACTTTGAAATGGCTACTGTAGCAGCAACAGCTGGAGCATCTGCACCACCACCACAACCACCAAGAGGACCACCAAAACAATACATTGGTGGTGAAGAAGAGGAGGAGGAGGAAGAGGAAGAGGAGGAGGGGAGCAGATGGCTGCCTGAACAAAATACCCCATACAAGCCAAAAGAACACATTGTATGGGAGTTTTTTTCACTTCCAGAGGGCAAGAAAAAAGTTAATGCGGCCAAGGTAACATGTCGAATCTGTGGTGCAGAACTCTCAAGGGGCAATCCAGATAAAAAATATTCATTTGGTAATAATTCCATGATTCGGCATATGACCCGGAAGCATCCTGCTAACTATTCTCGTGCAGAGATCAGGGAACTGGCCAGTCACCTCCCCCAGTGTTCAAGGAACAGCTCCAAAAGAAAGCAACCCACTCAATCTGGACCAGAAACATCAGAGGTGATGCCTTGTATCCAGGAACGATTTGGTGATTTTAAAGTCACTTGTACTGGATGTGGCAAGCTTATGTCCTATGGGGAAAAGAGTGTAAAGCTCATCGTCATTGCTGGTGACAATCACGATTGCCCCCAAAAAAAGAAGTATTTTTTTCCGTTTTTTGTTTTTTGCTCCAGTTGAGCCATTTTCAATTCCCTTTCTCTTTGTTTCTTCCCATAAAAAATAAAAAAAATATATAAAACTGTTTTGAAAAGCCAAAAAAAGTACAAAATGTTTAAAAAACAATAAAAAAAATATAAAACAACAAAAAGAAGAAAAAAACAGTTCTTTTTAGAACTACTTTTCATATATAAAATTAAACCTATATTTTTAAAGGATCTCAGTCAATTTTTTGTCCTTAGGGTACGCGTACCGGGGCGCGCCCCCCCAAAAAAAAAAATGTATGAAGCAGTTAGCATGAGAGAAGAACACAAAGAGAGTTATGTTAAGAGAAAAAGAGCTACAGGATGAACACAGAGGGATTGTTTATTACATAGTAAAAAATAGAGAAGGTGTAATTGGATGAAAGTGAGAAAAGTAAAATGACTAAAGGAGCAAAAGAAAGGAAGAGAGAGGAAGAACACTAAAGTAGAGATAGTGGGAGAATGTGACTGGCTGTTAAAAGAAAAAGAAAGGACAGTAAAAAATGGGGAATGAAGGGTAGTGGCGGAACCGGGATAAATGAAGAACGATGAGGGAAAGTGAGAAAAGACCAGGTAGTTTAAGTAAAGAGGGGTGAAAGAGGGGGAAAAATTGAATTAGGATAAGACATGGGGAGTGAGAAAGAGAAAGGACAAAGAGAGTAAAGGAAACAGTACCTGAATGGGCTTGAGTGAAACAGCAAAGAAAGGTAAGTAATGCAGTGTGTGTGACTTATAGGGAGTCAGTGGGTGTAGGTCAGGGTGCGGGTGTGTAAGGTGTGTCTGTGGGTGTGGCTGTGTGGGGTGTTTCAGTGGGGGTGGAGGTGAGGGTGTGTGAAATATGTGTGAGGAGTGTATGAGTGTGGGGTGTATATGTGTTCGATGTATGTGTGTGTATGGAATGTGTGTGTGTGTTTGAGGTGTGTGTGTGGGAGGATTTTTTGTGTGTATGAGGTGTGTGTGTGGTGTGTGTGTGGGGGGTGTATGTTAGAGGTGTGTGTATGTGTTGGGAGGGGGATGACGTGTATGTGTACGAGTAAGGTAAATAATTAAGAAAAAGATAATGAGTGAAGAAGCAAAGGAAGGGAACAGAGGGTAAGTGAAGTAAAGAATAGGGAGTGAAAGAAGTTGAATATGAGAGGGAAAAGAGGGAAAGGGGAGTAAACATGTAGAATAAGAATAAGTAAGGGAAGCAGAGTAAAGACACAGGAGTGAGGTTGATTGAGAAAATGTTAGTGAGCTTAAAGCAAAGGGTGATGACAAACTACATTTTTTTAGTCATACTTACCATATAATAAATGTAACTAATTTTTTTTACTACAGTTTGTATCTGTGAAAGAGAGAAGAAAAAATACGTTATAATTAATGAAATTTGTATTTTAAAATAAAAGATACAAATGAAGAGGTTAAAAATCATAACACTCTATTTAGAAATAAAGTAAGAGTGAAGGACACAGAAAGGGAAATAAAGTAAGGTAAAAGGACAAAAAGAGAGAAAAAGAAATAGAAGGAGAGCAAATTACAAAGAGTAAGGCATATAGATTCACTGACAAAGAAAGAGAGAAGAACAGAGAAATGAACTGAAGGTAAGAAAGATACTAAAACAATGTGAGTTAGCAAAACTAAATCAGGAAACAGAAGTAAGTAAAAAGATAATGAATGAGACAGAAAACAGTCTAATTAAGGATGCATTTAGAAGAATGAGGAATAGAAGATAACTGAGAGTAAGTGAAGAACAGTCATAGAGTGAAAGGATGAAGGGAGAGAGGATAATATACAACGATTGAGGGAAATGGACTGAGGAAGTTAGTAGGCAGACACACTAGCGAAAAACTGAGTGAGGTGGAGTACAATGAGTGAGAAAAGGAAATGAGTAAGAGAGAAAAAAAGGAAAGAGAGGAGAAGACTACTAAAACAGTGGTACTGAAAGAAAATAATTTGGTGATGAAAGTAAAGAGAAGGACATTGAAAGAAAGGAAATGAGGGATAGTAATGGAACCAGAGTAAAAGAAATGGGATGAAAAACGATGAGAGAGGAGCAGTAAAGTTATTGTAAAAGAAGTGATAGAAGGTAGATAAACACAACTGAACATAACACAAGGAGATGGTGTGCAGATGAGGGGAATAGAAAATTCCTCCTGAATTTAAGACTGTGCATTGGTACCTACTTGTAGGTACCTAAATCAGCCACAGAACCCAATAGCTCTTTTCAGAGCTACCCTACCTCTGATTACTCCAAATGATTATCTTTTTCTTTTTCTAACTTTTTTCACTATTTTTCACCAAAGTACGCCCCCCGGTACGCTTCCCGGTGCGCGTACCGGGCGCTCCCCCCGCGAAAATTTAAAAATAATTTTTTTGGGGTCTATATGGGCCTCCTAACACCCCCTCAGAAAACCTAGGGGGTCAGGGAGTGCCTACCGTGCCCCCTTATACCCATTCCCAACATTGTTTGTCCTCCATTTTCTGTCTCAAATCTACCGAAACACAAAATGGAGAACTCCCGTAGCGCTGCCTGTACGCGTACCGGGGCGCGCACCGGGAAGCGGTCCCAAAAAATGTGAAAAGTTAATTTACATAAAAACCACTGGAGACACTTTAACCAAATATAGAATAGCTCATACTACATACCAATCACTACCATTTTCCCAAATTTGGTGGAATTCCATTGAGCCATTTAACCTGTAGACCTCTCTAAATATCCTGAGGTAAATTACTTCACAAAAACACATCTGAAGTGTTAGAATTGACAACCAATTAAAATGTTACTTTCATTTTCTACTATTATTTCATGACATTTGATTGGTTATGTACCTGAATATATATAAAGAAAGAGAGAGAAACACAGCCATTTTGACTACTACTTCCTGAAGTACATTTCAAGAGCATTTTCACTGACAACTTCAACTGCTTTCTCAAAGGTAAGTTATTATTTTGAAAACTGAAGTATGTTGTGCACTTTAAGTTAATTTGGAAAACTTTTTCTGATAGTTATATACTATTCCTCTGTAGTAGTTATAGATTGAGATAGATTTCTCTATTATAGTTATGGATGGAGTTAGGCTTGTCTTGTATAATTATGAATTTACTTAGGCTTCATCACATACACTTTTTTATATTTCTACTTCCAGTCTGATACCATACACTGCCCAAAGATAAATTCACTGTTAATAAATCCAAACTACCTGTCTGAACTTAAACCCAACAGTGCCCTATCCCTACTGATATATTTATTTTTTATGCAAATTACAGCACGAAAATGGAAGGAGAGCAAAACATTTCCTTTGAAATTGTTCTGGAGAGCAACAATGAAGAAATTATTGTAACCAACGATAACTTGGAATTCATGGATGAATCACGGGACTATGAACTACTTCAATGTGTAGAATCAGTAGATTTGCTGATTCAAAATGAGGACATTTCTGACAGTCAAATATTAGAAGTTCTATCAAATTTTGAAAAAGAATCTGAAAAATAAAGTTATATTTAATAATTCTAAAATTGTTTGAGACATTATTCATTTTTATATATAATTCTTAAACTAGTACCAAATTGATTATAATGTAAAGTCAGACTTATAGTATACTGTGCAACTTTTTATGTTACATAGTAATTTTGCTCATAGATACTTCCTTTCTCCCAATATATTATCTCCAATGTGTATTTGACATCTCTTTTTCATCTCCTGCCTCCATGTTGTTTCTGATTTCCTGACAGACTATGATATGGATTCCATATACCACAATAACTTCTGTAACAACATGCAAATTATCTACAGAGGAAACGGTGTACATTAAATTTAAGACTCAGCATTGGTACCTACATGTTGGTACTTAAAACACCCAAACAACACAACAACTCTATTCAGAGCTACCCTACCTGTAAGCACTTTAAATTATTATTTTAGTGTTTCACTGAGTTTTCCCCATGTGTGGGGCGGGGAGGTGTGTGTGGGGGATGTGTGGGGTGTATCTCTGAGGTGTGTGTGTGTGTGTGTGTCTGAGGGGGGATGAGGTGTATAGGTGTGTGTAGGTGTGTGGGGTATGTGGGTGTGGGTGGGGATGTGGGTGTGTAAGGTGTGTGTGTGGGTGTGGGTATGTGGGGTGTTTGGGTGTAGGTGGGGGTGTGGGTGTGTGAGGTGTGTGTGGGGTGTGTGTGGGTGTGGGGGGTATGTGTGTAGGATGTGTGTGTATGTGTGGGATGTGTGGGTGTGTCTGTGAGGTGTGCGTGTGTGTGTGTGTGTGGGGGGGAGGTGTGTGTGTGGGATGTGTGAGGTGTGTCTGTGAGGTATCTGTGTGTGTGTGTGTTGGGGGGTGTGGTGTGTGTGTGAGTGTGTGTGTGTGGGATGTGTGGGTGTGGGTGTGGATGTGTAAGGTGTCAATGTGGGGGTGTGGGGTGTTTGGGTGTGGGTGGAGATGTGCGTGTGTGAGGTGTGTGTGGGGAGTGTGTGGGTGTGGGGGTGTGGGATTGTGTGCGTGTGGGTGTGTGTGGGACGTACTTGTAGGTACATAAAACAGCCACAGAACCCAAAAGCTCTTTTCAGAGCTACCCTACCTCTGATCACTCAAAATGATTATTTTATTATTTATTATTATGATTATATAATTTTTTTCACTATTTTCCCCCATGGTACGCTCCCCGATACGCTCCCCGGTGCGCGTACCGGGCGCTCCCCCCGCGAAAATCGAAAATCAATTAAATTTTCTTTTTGTCCCGCGGGACCCTTTTATGGCCCCCACATCAAACCTAGGGGGTCAGGTGGGGTGTACCCTGCCCCCTTTTGGTCATTTCCCCCTTTGTTTTTTGCCACCTCTTGTGTCTCGATCCTACCGAGACACAAGATGGCGGCCACTGCGGACTGTTTCGAATGTTTACAGACACCCGAGAGCCAATCAGCTTTCCGTGCGCAAGTCGTGTGGCTCGCCCGGAGCGCTCCCCGGTGCGCGTACCGGGGCGCTGCCATAGATATATAAATTTCTTGGAACCTAAATTACTCAAAATCCTCTGGAGCACATATCTTGAGACATAGCAAAGGCACATCGGGCTACCAGTCCCTACAATTTTGCAAAGTTTGGTGAAAATCCATTCAGCCGTTCGAGCTAAAAGTGCGACCGACCGCCCTATGGAAATTAACATAGGGAAAACACGTTTTGGGACCCCCCTTTTATCTCGGCCCCCACTTGACGAATCCCCCCCAAACTTTCAGAGAAGGAGCGGAGCGCCGCGAGGCAAAGTTGCTGAAAAATTCAGGCAGATTCCTCAACCGGCGCCAAAGTTATTCCCAATAGAATATTGCAATTTCCCTATGGAAATCAATCCTAACTATAACTACCTACTGGCGACCGCCAGTAGGTAATATATATTACCTACTGGCGGTCGCCAGTAGGTATATATAGTTAGGATTTTTTCTCTATGGGATTTTTGAAAATTCTATGTCTAATAACTTTGGCGTTTGTGGACGGAATTGGATGAAATTTTCAGGAAAATGGCACATTTTGTTTCCGAGCAGCCCCTGAAAATTTTGGGGGGGTTCGTCAAGGGGGGGCCGAGAAAAAAGGGGGGTCCCAAAACGCGTTTTTTCCATGTTAATTTCCATAGGGCGGTTGGCCTCACTTTTAGCCCGAACGGCTGAATGGATTTGCACGAAACTTGGCAAAATTGTAGGGACTGGTAGCCCGATGTGCCTTTTGTAGGTCTCAATATATGTGCTCCAGTGGATTTTGAGAAATTAACGTTTAAAAAAAGATATATATCTGTAACAGCGGACCGGGCAGCGTCCCAGGACGCGTACTTTTCGCGCAACGGAGCTTTGTGAAGCGAAGCTGATTGGTTCTCCGGCGTCTGTCAACATTCCAAACAGTCCGTAGCGGCCGCCATCTTGTCTCTCGGTAGGATCGAGAGACAAGAGGAGGCCAAAGCGAAGGAGCAAATGACCATAAGGGGGAATAGTAGATCCTCGCTGACCCCCTACGTTTGATGTGGAGGTTTTAAAAGGGCCCCGCGGGGCAAAAAAAAATAAAATAATAATAATCGAACGGCTGAATGGATTTGCACGAAACTTGGCAAAATTGTAGGGACTGGTAGCCCGATGTGCCTTTGCTAGGTCTCAATATATGTGCTCCAGTGGATTTTGAGAAATTAACGTTCAAAAAAAGATATATATCTGTAACAGCGCTCCGCTTTGCGTACTTTTCGCGTTACGGAGATTTGCGAAGCTGATTGGTTTTTCGGCGTCTGTAAACATTCCAAACAGTCCGTAGCGGCCGCCATCTTGTCTCTCGGTAGGATCGAGAGACAAGAGGAGGCCAAAGCGAAGGGGCAAATGACCATAAGGGGGCATAGTAGATCGTCCCTGACCCCCTAGGTTTGATGTGGAGGCTTTGAAAGGGTCTCGCAGGGCAAAAAAAAAATATATCGTTTTTTTAGTTTTTTTGCGTGGAGTGCGCCCGGTTCGCGAACCGGGAAGCGTTCTGGGGAGCGTACTTTCTTGAAAATTAGTGAAAAAAGTTAGAGTAAAATAATAATTGTGAGTGATCAGATGTAGGGTAGCTCTGAGAAGAGCTTTTGGGTTTATGGTACATTTAGGTACTTATAAGTAGGTACCAATGCACAGTCTTAAATTCAGAGTGAAAACTCTGTTGCCCTCATCTGAGAAGTGAACTCCATCTCCTCTGTAGATATCTTGCATGTAGTAACGCAAGTTATTGTTGTACAGGGAGCCCATTCCATGGTCTCTCATGTAAGCTGAAACAGATTTGTTTACATGCTTCCTCGATTTCTCAATTTGTGGACAAAATTGGTTCGACCACCTCCATTTCTGTCTTTGGCATATATTTGAATATACCAAGGCAGTCTGAGGAAAAAGTGCCATCAATTGCTCAAAGGTGTCCTTTAAAAGCATTTCCAGACCTACCCCAGTCAAAGTGCCCAAATCATTACCTCCACAGTGCACAATTAACAGGTCAGGTTTTGGCAAATGCATAAAGGTTTTCACCAATGGTATCAATTGGTGACATTTTAATCCTCTGTGGCCAAACCACTTAATTTCCACATCTTGTAAATTGAGGTTAGGTAAATTCCTGTTTTCAGCGTACCTTTGAGCCCAATAGATGTAACTATGTCCAACAATCCAGACAGAAAACATGGTGAGAGAAGGTTCTGCTGCAGTCAGATGAAGTGTGGCAATGAAATGGCAGTTGAAAAAATGAGAGTGTAAAATGAAAAAAACTGAGGAGTTTCTGTGTTAATGAAGCAGTAAGAGTGATTGGTGGATTTTGATTGCTGAAAACAGAAAGTTAGTGTGCATGGATGAGTTCGTTGAAAGATGTATTTTGAGTGGCGAAGAAAAAATCATTAAATGAAAGAATGCTCTGGATATGCAGGTGCACTGAGAGTTCAGAGTTCAATTGCAACATTGTTGTGTGAGAGGTCTTGCAAGAGGTGGTTGCTATGCAGAAAAAGCAGAGAGGGGGCAGAGGGGGAAAGGGTTTTGCTTTGAAAAAAAGTGAGGGAAGAGTTTTGATTGGGTGACATGAGAGATATGTGTGAGGAATTACAGCATTTCTGTGCTTTTGATAGCTGCAGACTCTGGAGTGCATACCTTTTGCTTTGCTGAAGACAAATTGGTGTGTTTCTGAGACTGTTTTGAAACTCAAAGTATTTGCTAAGGTGAGAAAAGATTTCTTTAATTTAGATAGAAAATAGTGTGCTTTAAGGAGAAAATTATGAAGAAAGTTGTGTTTTTCAAATGTTGCTTTGTCTCAAGTGTTTCACAAATAGATTTTGTTTCTTTGAGAAATCGTAATTGGAGAAAATGTGAAGTATTAGTACTGACAGGGCTTTTATGTGCATAGGAGCTGTGGAGTGTTTTCAAATTATGACTTGTAAATCGTTTTTGAGAAAAAGCAATGGTTTTAATATTGATGAGAAGGACATAATGGTGTCTGCTTCTTTATAAGGTAATTGAGAGTCTCTGATGTTATTTTTCCCATTTCAGTGTAAGAAGTTTGTCTGTGGAGCAAATTGCTTGTAAATATGCTCCCACCTGTGCATGGCAAATTTAGATTTTGAATGTTTCCGTTATATAGGCATGTTAAAGGTGACTGAAACATGCTGCAAAGGCAATCAAAAAATGCTTTTATGTGTCTTAAGGACATTTTAAGTCATTTCCCCATGTGCAGTGTTTTCAAATTATGAGTTGAAAATCGTTTTTGAGGTAAAGGAATGTTTTCAAAATTTATGTGCGCCATATGACCCCAAATTTCTTTTTCAGGGGTGCAGCAGGGTGTTCTTGAGACACCCCTGCACCGTCGGAAAAATTCGTAATTTGCGATGAGGTAATTGCTAATCGCAAATTGCACCTTCATTCCTATGGGCCTCCTGCTGCATGGAAATGAATGGGTAATTTGTAATTAGCAAATAGGTCATCGCAAACTAGGAATGGTAAAGAATCGATATTTATTCCTTAAAGTTCGCTATTTAGGAAATGCAAAAAACTTTGATGATACATATGGCGGTTTATCTCTAACAAGATAAGAAGCATAGGGATAGATTTATGATGACTGGCGCATCACCAGGGATGTGTTAGTCATTCTGTGCCGCTGTTCCGTCACCTATGGTGTGCTGCATTTACAATGCGGCGCATCATGGGGCAAAAACAGCACAGATGCGTGACGTATTTGTGCCGTAAAGTTGGCGCATTGCTGGAGTTGTATCGCAAGTGTGATGAAGCTCCAGTAAGGTTGAGGGGTGCCCCTGTCGCAGGGTTTCTGTTCTGACACAGAACTGTGGACAGAGGATTGGAACCTCGGCGAATTAGGGTGTCCCAAAACTCACCTTAGTAATCAAAACCCCTTAGCAAGCTAGGTACAGTGTCACATTGGATATAACAAACTCTCAATGTTTAGACAATCCAGAATATGAACTTATAGTACCTCAGGATACGTGGAACTCATGAACAGTCGGTCGTTATATATTTCTTAGAAACGAGAACATGGAGTTAAGAAGAACACATGTGTATTTGAAATGTTTATTTACTAATGCCGTCTTCTCAGGCGTAGTATCTTAGATTATACAAGTACACATATTATCAGTAGCAAAATTACCAGCATAGTCAATAGTACATAAAAAGCGAATGGTGACAGTATGTTAACATGCTGTAAATGAATAAGAGTTAGCAACACTTATAAGCAGCCGCGGGCCGTGGAGGGAGTTACGGTGGGGCAGGGAGGCGGGGAGGGGGAGGGGCAGGGTAGCAGAGGGTTCCACCCTGCCCCTCCCCCTCCCCGCATCCCTGCCCCACCGTAACTCCCTCCACGGCCCGCGGCTGCTTATATCTCACCCTCCCTAATACACATAATAGATTATTTGCTAAGAAGGTCTCTTTGTGTTGGTTTAGGGCGTGCCGATACTTTAGTGTCTTAGATTTGAAGGAATCACATCAGCATAGAAAAGATAATCCATATGCCGTGCTTAATATCGCCAACGGCATTGTGCCATAATATTCTAGCATGCGATTGCGGAACAGTGTCAGCAGCTGCAGGGCGGGAGCTTGCACAGGAGGGACATCCATATTTAAAAATGTAAAAAAGCACAAGAGCGTCCGCTGGAAATGCAAGTAAAAATGGGAATCCACGAAGCAGAGTGGAAAAAATAGAATGTAAGAAAGCAGGGATGACTCCAAAGATTTTCTCAAATGAAGTCACGAGACCACTGGTAACAACTTTAAAAAAGTGCGCCAGGCCCTTTGTGGAGGACGCGTTAGAGATAGTCCGAACCATCTTGCTGAAATGGAAAGGCGAATCTGTATTTAAAAGGGTCTGCACCTCTGTACGGGTGTTCGCTGTGTGAAGCACGAAAGTTTCACGGGCCGAACTCAAGGCCACCTCTCTCTGAGACAAAATAGCTCTTATTCTTGCCATGCCGTTGAAATGTGCTCCCAAGGTTGGTATTTGTGGCCAGATTGAAAACTCCCTATGTTCATGTGTGGGAGGAAATAGAACATTTCTGCAGCAAATAACCCGTTCATTTACTGTTACGATAAAATAAATACTTTTAATTAACCCAGAACAATCTTCATTATTGAGCATCAAATAACTACCATTTTCCAAGAACTTGAACGTGGGGATGATAGCAGGAACTGGTGTGCCTTGCAACACGCAAGCCATATTTGGTCGGTGTTTGTTGCATGAACCGTGTAACTGTATGTGCCTACACATTAGTGAATGATCTGGCGTCTCAGTGCATTCCTCTCCATTCAGATAAAGTTCTTGATCATCTTTGAAAATCTGTATGTGTATGGAAGCGACCAGACCTCATGAAGAAAACCACTACCTAAAGGTTAATAACGACCTATTGGTATATATTTCATACAATTTGAAAACTTATATAAAGCAAAAGGCAGCGTTATTAAACCGTGGATAAGGCACGTTGCCAAAGCAGTCAACCTTTTGGATTTATACTGGAAATGTTAAAGGAAGAATTACGGAGTAGGGCCTGTAAATCTTTAATGGACAACGAGTAAAATTACTCCAACCATCATATTCCTCTAACTCCGGGATAGTAGGGGTGTTTAATTTTTTAGAAGTAGCCAATCCAAAGCATTTGGTCTGGGAAATTGTTTCATTCACAAACAACATATGATTTGGGATGAGACATGCACGGTGGAAAGCCTCAGTGCCTTGTACCTGCCAGGTTCGTGAACCCCAAACTGATGTAGATCCTGGATATTTTTACTCTGTGTTACGTTAGCATGGTCTCATTACTGGTTTAAACGACATTTTTCCTTTTTTGTAACTTCTGCACACGACACTTAGTTGTTGCTTTAGCTTTCAGCCTACCTGCTTCAAGATCTATGCCTGCTTCAAGCAGGCGCAGGGTTTTGATGTAGCTTTGTCCTATCTGATTGTAAATGCGGCACACCGTGGGTGGCAGAGCAGCGGTGCACGTTAACTGGTGCATCCCTGGGGATGTGCTAGTTAATATAAATCTGCCCCTTTACATTTAATTATGTGCAGGGGACACAGAGTAGGTGAGGTTTATCCAAGGTTAAGAAGAGATGAGTCCTGTTCAGTGAAAAATTGGAGATAGGCTTCAGTATATTATATACTTAAGTAGTGTGTTAAGTTTTTGATGACTGTTATTAATTTACTGTTGGGTAATAGTGGTTAATAACATTTTTTATTATATTTTACCACAGATTCAACTGCAGATTATTTCAAGATTTTAGGATGCCTAGCAAAGAAAGAGTAAGAAAGGCTGCAAAACGTCAAAGACAGCAGGACCATGGAATAATGCAGCAGTCCTCTAACAAAAAGATTTGTCAAGTCACCAAGAAAGCACCGGGTAAAAGTCGAAAAACAGTCATAAGAAATATGTGTAGTAAAAAAAATATTACTACAGAAAATGTTTCAGTCCAGAAAAGGAGAAAGAATTCAAATGGTAAGGAAAGGCCAATGAGAAATGTTACTGCTAGAGTAAGAGATAACTCTATGCATGAAAGTAGAAGGAAACAACAGTTTAGGGATATTCGTAAACGAATGTTCCGCAACAGGATAATTGGGAATTTGTTAAAAAATATTAAGAAAGGTCAGCAGTAAGTGGTTTTTTATAAGAGAAAAAAAATAGTTGAGAAAGTTATTGATCAGGCATTTGAAATTAAACGTAAGTTATTTATTTTGACAATCAATAGAATTAGGAAGCTAAACAAGGTAATTTATGATTTCAAAAGAAATAGTAGATGGAAGAGAATAGTTAATCGTAGTAGTTTTTGTGAAGTTTTTTCTGGAGAATGGATGCATAGTTCAAGCTCTGAGGCATTTTTTAATGAGGAGAGTTATTTCCAGGATAATGATTTGGTGCATGCAGTTGACACCAGTGGTCGAGCTTATGAAGTGAAAGATGGTTGTCCAGTTGAAAAAGAAAAACTTGTGAGAACAGAGATAGAAGAGGTGTTAGGTAATGAGGTTTTAGGGAGACGTCCTAAGGGTCCTGTGTACACCTGGAAGTCTAGTAGTATTTGCAGTGTACGACAGGATTCCATCAATTTGCTTTGTGATTTTATACGGTCATTTAGTAAGAAAAGTTTGAAGCAGAAAATGAAGTTGTTGCAAGAATTAGATCCTTGCAGAGTGAGAGAAGTGATAGGTTTGCATGGTCATTCACTGGCTTGTCTTTCCAGGAGAGTATGCCAGAGTGTTTTTCATCATTTCAGGATGCTAGCAGTGCATCGTAATAAAGTGAGGAAATTAGTTAGAATGTTGTATTATGCTAAGAGTCCAGCAATTATGCTTAAACAATTATGCGCTGCTCTTTTGCATGGTTCTGAAATAGATGTGAAGAATATATGTGAAGAAATTGAGTTTTGTTACTTTGGAAGTAAAGAGGAGAATGTTGAAATTGACCAAGAAGAAGAGAGTAATGTGGAAGATAGTGTACAGGTTTCCAGTACAGATAATTTCCAGAGGGAAATTGCGACGTTTGAGGTGAAATCAAGTGAGAGGCCAAATTTCACTTGTGTGTGTTGTCGACGCACTTATTATAAGAATCAGACTAAGTTAGTGGATTTATATGGAAAAAGTGAAAGGGAAAATAATAGTGAATGGAAGGATTTTACAACATACTTGATGGTAGAAAATTGTTTTGATTTGGGATTGGATCAACGTGTGTGTACTTATTGTTGTAACAAATTAAATCAAAACCAGATGCCTGCTAGAGCAGTTCATAATAATCTGGAATTGGTTGAGATTCCTTCTGAATTGAAGGATTTAAATACTTATGAATCTATTTTGATTCAAAGTATCCATCCCTTTCAGGCTATTGTAAGAATGGAGCCAAAGACAGGGAAATTGCCTCCATCAGATTTACAGAGAGGATTAAAGGGAAGAGTTGTTTATTTGCCTCTAGATTTGAAGAAAAACATTAACACAATTGGAGTAGAAAAAGTGGAAGAGGAACCTCTTGTTATCTTAGTTAATGGGGTTCCGACAAAGAATAAGAAAATATGGCAAGATTTAGTAGATGTTAGGAAAGTCAAAAGGGCAACATTGTATTTGAAAAAATATAATAAATACTATAAAAATGTATATGTTGCAGAAGAGGAAGTAAGTGAGGAAGAGGATAGCGATTTGTGTGCTGGTCAAATTGAGAAAGTAGAACCCTGTACTAGTGAAGAAATATATGAACATTATAGTGTTCATCCTTTGCATTCCAAGGAAGTCATGGGGAATGCTATTGAGTTGTTTCAAATGAAACAAGCCAAAGGGAGTCCCATTAGTGTTTGGGAGGAAAGTTTGGAAGCTCGGTGTTTCCCACAGCTTTTTCCAACAGATCAGGGAGGAAGATATGATGAGCGACCTCATCAAATTCCTGCTTCTGAATACCGGACTTTGCGATTGTATACAGGAGATCCTAGGTTTCGACAATGCATTCCTTATTTGTGTCATCTCCTGTTTGAAAGCGATCTGTCTGGACTGTCATATGCAGTGAACCACATCTTGAAAAGTGGTATACACATGCAAAACATCTCGGCAAGTGACTTTATGGATAAAGTCAATGTCCAAGACAGTATTTTGGATTCTCACCTGATTAATCTCATGGCGTGTCAGCATGGTACTAATGAGTACTGGTACCGTCGTCATGGTGATTTAAAATGTATGCTGAGGAACTTAGGAACTCCCACATGGTTCCTCACTTTGAGCTGTGCTGAGTATGGCTGGGAAGACTTACTTGAATTTCTACGAGAGGCAAATGCTAACGTAGAAAACATCAAATTCAAGACACCCGGAGAACTGTGCTCTTTGGATCCAGTCAATGTATGTAGGTACTTCAATCATAGATTTGAAGGTATGATGTCTTTCATCATGAATAAGAAGAATCCACCTCTTGGAGAGGTGTTGGATTTCTTCTGGAGGAAGGAGTACCAAGCAAGAGGTGCTCCTCATATACATATGTTGCTGTGGATCAAGGATGCACCTAAATTTGGAACGGATGCAGAAGACTCAGTGATGAGTTTCATAGATCAGTATTCTACGTGTGCTGTTCCAAACGCAAAGGAGAAAAAAAGCCTAAGAGAAAAAGTTCTACGTTTCCAAAGCCATCGATGTGGAAAGTACTGTCGTCGTAAATTCCGGAACAAAGACAAGTTCTACACCAAATGTCGTTTCGGCTTTCCACGACCGGTGATTTCTAAAGGAAGAGTGAACAGTTTGATGTCTTCGCTGCGACATAATGTGATGAAGAAATCACCTAAAAACACATACAATTTGAAGAGGAACGAAGAGTCTAAGTACATCAACGACTACAACCCGGTGATTTTGTCCATGTGGAATGCTAACATGGATATACAGTTTGTGGCTGATAACTGTATGGCTGTGGCTCGGTATGTGGCATCTTACATCACCAAAAAAGAGAAGACAGAATTGAAGGATATGTGGGAGGACATTTCCCATGAAAAGAGCCTCAGCAAGAAGTTGTACAGTTTCAGTCTGAAGATGTTGTCGCATCGAGAAATCGGAGCTTACGAATGTTCTGACCGGTTGTCTTCAGCAAGTCTCTATGCCAAGTCCAGGAGTATCGTTTGGGCGAGTGTTGGTCTTGCTGCAACGCGTAATCGAGTTCTGAAACCTGTGCGGGAAATTGAGTATTTGGCGGAAAAGGAGCCAAACAGTACCGACATTTTGAAGAGCAACATGTTGGATACATATTATCCAAATCGAAGCAGTCATCTCGAGAATGTTTGTCTGTATGAGGTTCTGCAAAATTACATATTCAAGAGGAACATCAAAGAAGATACTGAGAAAGGAGTGTATGCTGTAATAGGAAGTGAGGGATGTCTGGTCAAGCAAAGAAAATGCCACTTGATAAACCATCGAAAATTGAGTGGCGAATCTCCTGAAAAAAAGGAGTTTTTCTATTTAGCACTTTTGCAACTTTTTAAGCCTTGGCGTGCAGAAGAGGAACTGCTTGGAGATTTCCTTTGTTATGAAGACTCATTCAATGCTGCCAAGGAGACCATAGAATGTCCTGCTTTTCCTAAATATGTAGAAATGTTGAATGTGGAAATTGAGCAGGAAGCAACGATTGCAGCCGAGATTGCCAGAGACAGTTCTCAGGACAGTCAGAGTTCTGCTTCATTGAGTCAGGATCCACTAGGAGGACCTCTTATCGAAAATGAAGCTGCCACTGCTATGAATGAAGTGGAAAGAGCCATGGCACATGCTCAGGAGGATGCGGTTAACTTAGAAGAGTTGGAAAGACAACTCAACGTTGAGCAGAGGAAAATATATGACGAACTTACCATGCAAATTGATCATGGATTACGTCATGACAAGAAAGAGTGCTCATGTACGTAGTTGAAGCCTGTCCGACTGTACGTGAGTGGAGAAGCGGGAACTGGAAAAAGTTTCCTTATTAAAGCAATTTCGTGTTATTTGCAGGAAAGGACAGAGTCATCGCTGTCTTGTGTTGTCACCGCTCCAACTGGACTGGCAGCACATAACATTAAAGGGATTACTTTACATCGTTTACTGATGCTGCCAGTGGAGCATGACAACAAATTAGAATATCACAAGCTATCTGGAGATGCTTGTTTTGAAGTTTCAAGAGTCTTGAGGAAAATGAAACTTCTTATCATTGATGAAGTAAGCATGGTTTCCAATGTCATGCTTGCCTTTGTGCATTTGAGAATGCAAGAAGTTCTCAAAACAGAGTATGATGTGTTATTTGGTGGCAAACACATCATTGTTTTCGGAGATCTTCTGCAGCTGACACCAGTTAAAGGGCAACCTGTGTTCAAAATGCTCACGCATGAAGATACCAGGAAGTGCTTAGGGAGCATTGGCAACGTCAATATATGGTTAAACTTCAATTATGCTGAACTGCATGAAAATATGCGTCAGGCAAAGGATGAAGTTTACAAGACTATTCTACAAGATGTTAGAATTGGAAAAGTGACCGAGCATGGGAAAGAAGCTTTACATGCACGATTACTGACAAATTTATATCCAGACGAAGATGTTGTGCCTGAGAATATTTTTCAGAAACTTACTGAGAAAAAATCTGGAATATGTTTGATGCCAACTCTTGCAGAATGTGCCAAATTCAACAACAAAATGTTGCATTTAGAAAAGCAAGAGATTGTGAAACTGGAAGCTATTGACAGAGTAGAGCATATGGGATCAACAATTATTTTGTCTGAGAATCTGAAAACAAAATTGGATTCATTAGAGAAGAGTATATCTAAAACTGCGGGTTTTGAAAAGACTCTGAATGTGTGCTTGAACTGCCGTATAATTTTAAGAAGGAATTTACATGTTGAAAGAGGTCTGGTAAATGGATCAATGGGTAATGTTGTTGATTTTGTGAAATACAGAAATAGAGATGGAATTGAATTTTTTCAAAAATTAAATTTGATGGCATTGAGGAAGTACAGCTAATTGCTCGTTGTTCTGCTAGATTTTTGCTTGTAAAAGACTTATATGTTCGTCGTAAGCAGTTTCCTGTTTGCTTGGCATATGCGGTGACAATCCATAAATCGCAAGGTTTAAGTGTAGACTGTGCATTGGTGAATATTGGCAGTTCTGTGTTCAAGGAGGGTATGGCATATGTGGCATTGTCACGAGTCAGAACTTTATCGGGATTGTACTTGATTGAGTGTGATGTCACAAACATTTGTGCGGATCTAGATTGTGTTAAGGAATACAATAGGTTGAGAAGAGAGTATGCGCCACATTTGCCTCAGTATCCTTTGTTTGAGAAACGTGTGGTAGGCCGGAAACGAAGAAATGTGACCAATACTGGGGAGGTTGTAGCAAAAAGACGAAAAGTCGATGAACCAGAAATTATAAGCAGAAAGGAAAATGATTTTGTTGAAGATGTTGTTGGTTTTCAATTTGAAAACAGTTCTGGTGTCAACTGCTATGCTAATGTAGTGGTTAATGTTTTGTTTTCTCTAGAAACTTTAAAACAAGAGATTGTGGTCAATTCGGATCAGAGATTTTGCAGTTTGTTAAATTCTGTGTTAGAGAAATGTAGCACTGATAGAACAAACATAGAAAGTGTGTCTGAAATTCGAAATCTGTTAGACAGATGTTCAGGTCAAACACAATTCTCTCAAAATATTCAGCAATATTGTCAGGAGTTTTTAATGTATATGCTTGATGTATTGCATGATGAAGATGTAGATGTAGATCACCTGTTTGGGCTTTCTTATCAATGGCAGCATGACTGCGAGAACTGTATGGTATCAAGTACTACTAGTGTAGACTCAGAAAAATTTATATATTTAACTTTGCCAGACAGTAAACCAGTGTCCTTTAGTAAGCTAGTAAAAGCAGCTGATCACAACATGGAGTGTAGCCAATGTAAGTCTGCAATGCTGTCCACATTATGTCATTTTAATGTTCCTACGATGTAGGCCTGATGGAACAAAATTGACAAATTTAATTAAAAATTTTGTGGCTTCACAGTTGTCAATATCAGGGAGGACTTTTATAACTGCAGCAATTATATATCATGACGGTCCTTCAGTAACATCAGGACATTACACAGCTTATTTAAAGTCTAGAAATGGCTGGTCATTCTGCAATGATTCTGTTTTAACTTTCAAAAAAAAATTGCCGTATGACCTTAAAAATTCTTACCTGGTGTTTTTAAAACCAAAATTTTAGGGAAAGAATCTCGGGATGTGCTCTGAGGAAATTCAAGAGGTTCTAATGGCTCCTACACAATTTGGCCTTGAGGATAAGTGTAGTACAGAGTCAAAAGTTATTTTTGAGTTTTAAATAGTTCCTGGAAAAAAAGAAGGTTTTCTTACAGAAAGTGGTGGGCACGGATTAGTTAAAGGACAACAGAGTATTTCCCAAAACAAACGGTGTTCTTACCATAACACGTGACGTCATGGAAAAATAACTGCACTTTGAATGAGTTCAGAAAAACTGTTTCTTTTTATAAGCTAATTCAAGCAGCCAATAAAAACATGGAGTAGAGGTAATGTAAGTCTGCAATGCTGTCTAGATTATTTGACCAAACTTTTGGTTATAATGTCATTTTAAAATTCCAACTATATAAACCTGATGAAAGTAAGTCTTCAACTTTAATTACAAATGTTGTTGCTACATAGTCGTTTATTTTAGGAAGAACATTTTTAACTGCAGCTATTATATGACATGATGGTCCTTTGACAAGATCCGCTTATTACACAGCTTATTGAAAATGTAAAAAAAGCTGCTGTTTCGTAAATGATTCCTATTTGACTACGATACAATGTTGCCTTTTTATTTAAAAATATTCTTACTTTCTGTTTTCAGAAAAGAGAATTTAGGGTAGGTAACTGGCCTATAATGATTCTAGGGGTTGATATAATTGTATTTACTGTTTTAAATTGCTTTGTGATTAAAAGTGATGTAGAGAATTAAATAATTGTAGTAGTCATACAGGTAGTGTAAGTCTGCTTCATAGTAAGCAGTATCAGTATCATAGGAAATGTGGAACATGAGTGAGCAAGAAGGGTGAGATATTACTAGTACAGGATTGTGAAAGTGATCTTGAACGTTTTCTTTCTGAAAGTTGCGGAAATACAAAATGACGGGATTTGCTTAGAAGAATTCCAAGAGTTATAAATGGCTCTTACACGATTTGGCCTTGTGGAAACGTGCGGTAGAGAGCATTTTGATTGTGTTTTTTTTCCCCCGCTGTTATATGATGAATACCTTCAAGTCACTTTTTTTAGTGAAATTTGATAAATTCTGAGAACAGCAAAAATAAACCATTCAACATGTATAATTAATTCTGTACTTTTTGTATTTATGATATACATTTAGAACTGTGTAGGAGGCATGGAGAAGCTGAGGCTTCTGTAAGTGTCAAAGTTGTTGCATACAGTGCTCACATTCTACGTAGTCTTTCATATGATAGACTACATCTAAACAATGAGATAACTAAGCAAAGGAAACACAGGTGATGTGACTGTGGAATGAGCAAAAAAAATTGCACGTTTTTCAATTAAATTACCTGTGTTTCCTAACATTACACATCACATTGTGTAGATGAGGTTTAGGCCTGTTCCAGGAGACAGAGGAGGTCTCACATTTGTTCAAGAGTGCAGTGGACATGACTCACTCCGTTGGTAGGCCTGCACATGTATTATCTCCTCTATACTCTTCAACAAGCCTAAATTTCATCTGCAACCCTGAGTAGGACTTACCTGAAACAAATCTGTGGATAGGTTACACCTTATCGGCATCTTGAAACAATCATTTAAAATGTTAGGATCAGATTTATGATGGCCGTGCGCCTCTTTTGCGCCGCTGTGGGTCAGTTTTGTGTAAAAGATGCACCATGTTGCAAGATAGGTTTCAGTTCATCTCCAGCAAGATACCATCAGTTTGAAATGTATATAATTAGCACTGTGTAGGGGGCATGCAGAAGCTGAGGCTTCAGTAAGTGTCAAAGTTGTTGCATGCAGTGCTGCACTTCTGGGTACTCTTTCATATGCTGGACTACATCTGCACAATGAGATACCTAAGCAAAGGAAACACAATTGATGTGATTGTGAAATGAGCAAAAGAAATTGCACGTTTTTCAATTACATCACCTGTGTTTCCTAACATTACACATCACATTGTGCAGATCAAGTTTAGGCCTGTCCAAGGAAACAGAGGAGGTCTGGCCTTTGTTCAAGAGTGAAGTGGACATTACTCACTTCATTGGTAGACATGGACATGTATTATCTCCTCTGTACTCTTCAACAAGCCTAAATTTCATCTGCAACCCTAAATAGGCCTCACCTCAAACAAACCTCTGGATAGGACACACCTTATTGTCATCCTGAAACAATCATTTAAAATGTTAGGGACAGTTTTATGATGGCTGTGCACCTCTTTTGCGCTGCCGTTGCATCACTTTTGTGAGACAGCAGCAGTGCAAAAGATGCACCATGTTGCAAGATAGGCCTCACTTCATCTGCATCAAGATACTGTTAGTTTAAAATGTTTATTTTTAGGACTGTGTAGGGGCATGGAGAAGCAGAGGCTTCTGTAAGTGTCAAAGTTGTTGAAAAACTGTTTGTCCTTCAATCTTTTCCCTTGTCTTTTCTAATTTTTAAATACATGTTTTAATATTTTTCAAATGTTTGTTCTCTCTTTCACAGATTGAAAGTATAAAAATAACAAGTGACTAAGTTAACGACAATTATAAGGTAAATGTTTTGTACTCTTTTCGTTACATTTCTATCACATTTAACTTCTATTAGTTTCACTACTTCATTTCTTTAACCCTCACTTTCCTGCCTTTGCTACTTTCCTCATTCCTTTCTCTATTACTTACTTACTCTACTCCTTCCACTATTTTTCTCAGTCCCTCTCTTCTCCTACTTCCTCACTCTTGTTCACTCACTCCGTCTCTATTACTCTCACTGTCTCTGACTGATCACTCTTTCACTACTTGTTCATTATGCTTTCTCTCTGTAGTTCAAGCACACTAAGGGGCATATTATCAACACAGGCAATAAAATTATCGCTGCTTTTATCAGCAGAAAACTGCCGCAAAAGTAGCTTTAGCGGCAGTTTTCTTCCGCAAAAGTGGCTTTAGCACCAGTTTTCTGCCGATAAAAGCAGTCATTATCGGCAGAAAACTGCTGCAAAAGCGTCTTTAGCGTCAGATTTCTGCCGATAAAAGCAGCAAAACTTTTATCGCCTATGTTGATAATATGCCCCTATGTTATTTACATTTCTTTGCTGTTTCAATCATTCCTTTTCTGTTACTTCTTCTTTTCTGCATTGTGTTTTTTCTCTCTGTTATTCCAATGTTTTAATCTTAATTTAATCATTCAGTCACATTCTCTACTCTCCTTTTTTTCTTTCACTTCCTTATCTATTTTGTTTTTCTCAATTATACCCTCTTCCATCTTTTCTTCGGTAAATAGATCTATTAAACAGTATCTTTGGTTTAGTCCATATAGCTGTCTTTCTTTTAACATTACTCTCTGTTTCCTTCCCTTATACTTACTCTTCTTTTTTTTTTTTTTTTTTTTTGGTTCGCTCCCGGTTCGCGTACCGGCGAGCGAACCGGGAAGCGAACCAAAAGAAATAGAGGTTGGCAGAGGGCTAAATATTCTACCAATTTTTTTATAAAGGGGAGGTAGTTCTGATAAGAACTTTTTTTTTTATTGTTTTATATTTTTTTTATTATTTTTCTGAACATTTTTTTACTTTTTTTGTATTTTTTGAACGGTTTTATATATTTTTTGGGTTTTTTTGGGTGGGGGAAACGAAAACGATTCATTATAAAGGGCTCAACAGGAGCAACAAAAAAAAAATAATTTATTCTCTGGGGCGTTTCGGACAATCATGATTGTCGATAGCTCTGTTGATCAGAGTGATGCTACTTTCTCTGTAGCAAATGAATTGGTTACAACGCACGCACACTTGTTTCACTTCCCCGAACCTCATCTGTATATTTGGGACCATCTCCCTCGCCTCTGGTCCCGTCACTTCCTGTACAACTGATCTTCTGGCCATAGAAGGGGGATTATCTTGCTGGTCACGTAACTGCGCAGCACTGTAGTTGATAGGGTGCCACCTCTGCATATGGCGATGCATTGTATAATTCCCGTAACTATATTTTTTATCTGTCCCTCTGGACAGACTTTCTTTACATATAAGGCAAGTTACGTACCGGGCATTGACTTTTTTTTGGCCCCGGGGATATTTTAAAAATTGCCAAATATAATTTTCTTTGACATGAGACCTCCTGGGCTCCTCACGCAAAAACTGCCTCTCTTCCTGCTCTTCCTCTTCTTCCTCTTCTTCCTCCTCTTGCTGAATGATAACTTCAGCAGGTGGTCCTCTCTTCCTTGGAGGTGGTGGAGGTGGTGGGGAAGCACCAGCTGAAGCTACTAATGAAGCCATTGCTCAGTGATCACAAAAGGTCTTCCTCTCACAAAGATGAAAGTCAGAGTGAGGAAAGAAGGAGGGGTTTTCATCATTTGGGAAAAACAATAGTTCTAAACCAATGAAAAGTGTTACTTTTAGGTCACATGACCTAGTCTTACATCATTATGAAACCAAGAGAGAAATGAACCAATGAAAAGTGTTATTAACAAGTCACATGACCTGTTGTGTTTACGTTACGCGCTTTGGGCCGCGTCCCGGATCGCTTCCGGGAAGCTGCGCTTCGCGCCTCGTTCGCGTACCGGTTCACTTCCGGGTACGCTAACGCGGCGCGTCATATGACGTTTCACGCGACAACGCGATACGTCACGCAGACGCGACGCGTCACGATGTTGTTTTCTAACGCGGCAGTTGCGCAAACGGAACGTTTACCGGTTCGTGGACCGGGTCGCGGCACCATTTTGAGCTAACGGGAAGCGACCCGGTTCACGGACCGGGAGCGAAACAAAAAAAAATAATAAAAAAAATACATACAATTTTTTATTAATAAACATATAAAATATATTTTTTGATTTAAAGAAGAATACATTTTAAAGCTTTTGATATTTGCTATTAAAAAACCATTGAAATTCACAGAAAAAACCATAGGTTATAGACCATATATAGTTAGGAATTAGCATTTACAAAACCTTGAAAATTCACTGAAAAAACCATAGGTTATAGACCATATATAGTTAGGAATTAGCATTTAAGAAACCTTTTTTTTACTCACACAAAACCATTGAAATTCCATATATAGTTAGTTGTACTAACTATATATCGCGCACCTGCAATCCACTGCTGATCATGTCACATATTACATCATTCATGACATGGTCAGTGACATCACTGATGACATCACTGATGACATCTCAAATGACATCACTGATGACATCACTGATGACATCTCAAATGACATCACTGATGACATCACTGATGACATCTCAAATGACATCATTGATGATATCACTGATGACATAACTGATGACATCATTGATGACATCTCAAATGACATCACCGATGACATCACTGATGACATCACTGATCACATCTCAAAAGACATCACTGATGACATCACTGATGACATTATTCATGTGATAATACGATGAATCTCTTCAGACTCTAATAAAAACTTAGATACACTCAGTGTAAACAGACACTCACAGACTGTCACTCATCCATGGAGTTACTCACACACCTAGTCAGTCATGCAAAGAATCAATCTCACATCCATTTCCTCAACTATACAGTTATACACACCTTACTTATTCAAACATATACTAACACATATTTACTCTCTTATACAATCCCTGATACAAGTTCACAATGATCCATACAGCCACTCACACATTCACTGGCTCTTATGCATAGTTATTTATATATGTCAACTCTCACATGTACTGTGTTTTACATATGTACTTACTTTGACATGTAGCACTTAGATATCCATTCACTCACCAATACACTCATGCACACAGTCAACCGCCCATACAGCTGTTTCCACATGCACTTTTGAACCCATACATCTAGTGAATCAACTGCTCACACATCTGTGCACAGAGTTATGCACCTCCCAGCCACCCACACACACACTCAGTCTCCCATAAAAATACTTAGGTAATCAACCAATAAACCATATAGTTACTCATATAGCTACTGATCAACACATGCAGCAGTTTACAGAACAACAGACATAATGATGCACAAATTAAGACAGTTTAGTCACTAACCCCTGCACTCAGTGAGACACATTTAATCACTCACTCATATAGTCAGTCATGTACCTAATAAATCCTTCATCCAGACACTTATAAATCCACTCATTCTTCAATATGTAAGACATATTTTAACTTTACAGAAACATACAGTCACTGGATGTTGTCATCAGTGATGTCATCAGTGATGTCATTTGAGATGTCATCAGTGATGTCATCAGTGATGTCATTTGAGATGTCATCAGTGATGTCATCAGTGATGTCACTGACCATGTCATGAATGATGTAATATGTGACATGATCAGCAGTGGATTGCGGGTGCGCGATATATAGTTAGTACAACTAACTATATATGGAATTTCAATGGTTTTGTGTGAGTAAAAAAAAGGTTTCTTAAATGCTAATTCCTAACTATATATGGTCTATAACCTATGGTTTTTTCTGTGAATATATATATATATATATATATTACCTACTGGCGGTCGCAAAAAAGGGGGGTCCCAAAACGCGCTTTTCCCATGCAATTTTCCATAGGACGGTTGGACTCACTTTTAGCTCGAACGGCTGAATGGATTTACACGAAACTTGGCAAAATTGTAGATATAGTTTGGCCGATGTGCCTTTGCTAGGTCTCAATATATGTGCTCCAGTGGATTTTGATAAATTAACGTTAAAAAAAATATATATATCTTTAACAGCGCTCCGGTTAGCGCCCCGGTTCGCGTACCTGGCGCGTAACGGAACTTCGCGAAGCGAAGCTGATTGGCTCTCCGGTGTCTGTCAACATTCTAAACAGTCCGGAGCGGCTGCCATCTTGTCTCTCGGTAGGATCGAGAGACAAGAGGTGAAGAAAAACGAAGGGGGAAATTAATGAAAGGGGGCAAGGTAGACCCCTCCTGACCCCCTAGGATTGATGAGGGGGTTAGTAAAGGGTTCGCGGTAGAGGCGCTACCCGGTACGCGAACCGGGTAGCTAACCGGTAGCGTAACGGGAGTCCGCCATCTTGTGTTTCGGTGAAATTTAATCACAAGATGGAGGAAAAACGATGTGGGAAATGGGTATATTTGGGGCACGGGAGACGTATCCTGACCCCCTAGGTTTTCTGAGGGTGGCTGAGGGGGCCCATATGTGCGAGAAAAAACCCCCACATTTTTCAAAAAAAATTCTCGCGGTTAGCGTCCGGTGTGCGAACCGGGTAGCGTTCCGGAAAGCGTAAATCGTGAAAATTAGTAAAAAAAAAAGTTACATTTAAAATTTGTTTAGAGTGATCATAGTTACTGTAGCTCTGAGAAGAGCTTTTGGGTATGTGGTAGATTTAGGTACTTATAAGTAGGTACCAATACATAGTCTTAAATTCAGGATGAAAACTCTGTTCTCCTCATCTGAGAAGTGAACTCCATCTCCTCTGTAGATATCTTGCATGTAGTAACGCAAGTTATTGTTGTAGATGGAGCCCATTCCATGGTCTCTCATGTAAGCTGAAACAGACTTATTTACATGCTTCCTCGATTTCTCAATTTGTGGACAAAATTGGTTGGACCACCTCCATTTCTGTCTTTGGCATATATTTGAATATACCAAGGCAGTTTGAGGAAAAAGTGCCATCAATTGCTCAAAGGTGTCCTTTAAAAGCATTTCCAGACCTACCCCAGTCAAAGTGCCCAAGTCATTTCCTCCACAGTGCACAATTAACAGGTCAGGTTTTGGCAAATGCAAAAAGGTTTTCACCAATGGTATCAATTGGTGACATCTTAATCCTCTGTGGCCAATCCAGTTGATTTCCACATTTTGTAAATTGAGGTTGTGTAAATTTCTGTAATCAGCATACCTTTGAGCCCAGTGGATGTAACTATGTCCAACAATCCAGACAGAAAACATGGTGAGAGGAGGTTATACTGCAGTCAGATGAAGTGTGGGTATGAAATGGCAGTTGAAACAGTAGGAGTTTATAATGAAAAAAACTGTGGAGTTTCTGTGCTAATGATTCAGTAGCAGTGATTGGTGGATTTTGATTGCTGAAAACAGAAAGTTAGGGTGCATGGATGAGTTCTTTGAAAGATGTAATTTGAATGGTCAAGAAAAAATCATTTTATGAAAGATTGCACTGGGTACGCAGGTGTACTGAGAGTTCAGAGTTCAATTGAAACATTGTTGTGTGAACTTGTAAACATGAGAGGTCTTTCAGGAGGTGGTTGCTATGGAAAAAAGGCAGAAAGGGCAGAGGGGGGAAGGTTGTTGATTTGAAAAAAGTGAGGGAAGAGTTTTGATTGGGTGACATGAGAGATATGTGTGATGAATTACAGCATTTCTGTGCCATTGTTGGTTGCAGCCTCTGGAGTGCATACCCTTTGCTCTGCTAAAGAAAAATTGGTGTGTGTCTGAGACTGTTTTGAAACTCAAAAAGTATTTGCTAAGGTGAGAAAAGATTCATTTAATTTAGATAGAGATTAGTATGCTTTAGGGAGAAAATTATGAAGAAAGTTGTGTATTTAAAATGTTGCTTTGTGTCAAGTGTTTTACAAATAGATTTTGTTTCTTTGAGTTACATAGCCATGTTAAAAGTGACGCAAAAATGGTGCAAGGGCCTTAAAAATACGCTTTCATGTGTGTTAGGGCATTTTAAGTCACTTCCCCATGAATGTGGGTGAATAATTGGTTTACTTGATGTGTTTAAAAACGTTTCTTGAAGTCAATTAGGTTTCTTGATATGTACTGCTAGAGTTTCATAGGCTGCTTGGGGCATATATACAAGGCCTTTGAGTCACTTTGATGTTATTTTCCCCATTTTAATTTAAGTAATTTCCCCGTGGTGCAAGGTCCTTGTAAATACGCCCCCATGTGTGCTTGGCAAATTTAGATTTTGTTTCTTTGAATTACATAGCCATGTTAAAAGTGACGCAAAAATGGTGCAAGGGCCTTAAAAATACTCTTTCATGTGTGTTAGGGCATTTTAAGTCACTTCCCCATGAATGTGGGTGAATAATTGGTTTACTTGATGTGTTTAAAAACGTTTCTTGAAGTCAATTAGGTTTCTTGATATGTACTGCTAGAGTTTCATAGGCTGCTTGGGGCATATTTACAAGGCCTTTGAGTCACTTTGATGTTATTTTCCCCATTTTAATTTAAGTCATTTCCCCGTGGTGCAAGGTCCTTGTAAATACGCCCCCATGTGTGCTTGGCAAACTTAGATTTTGTTTCTTTGAGTTACATGGCCATGTTAAAAGTGACGCAAAAATGGTGCAAGGCCCTTAAAAATACGCTTTCATGTGTGTTAGGGCATTTTAAGTCACTTCCCCATGAATGTGGGTGAATAATTGGTTTACTTGATGTGTTTAAAAACGTTTCTTGAAGTAAATTAGGTTTCTTGATATGTACTGCTAGAGTTTCATAGGCTGCTTGGGGCATATTTACAAGGCCTTTGAGTCACTTTGACGTTATTTTCCCCATTTTAATTTAAGTCATTTCCCCGTGGTGCAAGGTCCTTGTAAATACGCCCCCATATGTGCTTGGCAAATTTAGATTTTGTTTCTTTGAGTTACATAGCCATGTTAAAAGTGACGCAAAAATGGTGCAAGGGCCTTAAAAATACGCTTTCATGTGTGTTAGGGCATTTTAAGTCACTTCGCCATGAATGTGGGTGAATAATTGGTATACTTGATGTGTTTAAAAACGTTTCTTGAAGTCAATTAGGTTTATTGATATGTACTGCTAGAGTTTCATAAGCTGCTTGGGGCATATTTACAAGGCCTTTGAGTCACTTTAATGTTATTTTCCCCATTTTAATTTAAGTCATTTCCCCGTGGTGCAAGGTCCTTGTAAATACGCCCCCATGTGTGCTTGGCAAATTTAAGTACTGACAGGGTGTGCTTCTACATAGGAGCTGTGTTGTGTTTTCAAATTATGACCAGAAAATCGTTTTTTTTTAAAAAGAAATGCTTTTCACATTTATGAGAAGGTCATAATGGTGTCTGCTTCTTTAAATAAATATTTTACTTTCCACCATGAATATGTGAGAATAATTTTCCTTGTTTGCCGGTTTAAAAACACGTTTCTTGAAGTCATTAAGGTTTCACAATATGTTCTGCAAGAGTTTCATAGTCACTATGATGATAATGATATACATTTAGAACTGTGTAGGAGGCATGGAGAAACTGATGCTTCTGTAAGTGTCAAGGGAGGTGAGTAATGTACATTGCTCTGTTGCATACAGTCCTCATCTTCTGCGTACTCTTGGATATGCTAGACTACATCTGCACAATGAGATACCTAAGCTGAGGAAACACAGGTGATGTGATTGTGAATTGAGCATAAATATTTGCACGTTTTTCAATTATATCACCTGTGTTTCCTAACATTACGAATCACATTGTGCAGATGAGGTTTAGGCCTGTCCAGGGAGACAGAGGAGGTCTGGCCTTTGTTCAAGAGTGCAGTGGACATGACTCACTTCATTGGTAGGCCTGCACATGTATTATCTCCTCTGTACTTTTCAGCAAGCCTAAATCTCATCTCCAACCCTGAGTAGGCCTCACCTCAAACAAACCTCTGGATAGGCCATACCTTATCGTCATCCTGAATCAATCATTTAAAATGTTAGGGGCAGATTTATGATGGCCGTGCGCCTCTTTTGCGCCGCTGTTGCGTCACTTTTGTGACGCAGCAGTGGTGCAAAAGATGCACCATGTTGCAAGATAGGCCTCACTTCATCTGCAACAAGATACCGTCAGTTTAAACTGTATACATTTAGGACTGTGTGGGGGCATGGAGAAGCTGAATCTTCTGTAAGTGTCAAAATTGTTGCATACAGTGCTCCCCTTCTGCGTACTCTTTCATATGCTAGACTACATCTGCACAATGAGATACCTAAGCAAAGGAAACACAAGTGATGTGATTGTGAAATGAGCAAAAGAAATTGCACGTTTTTCAATTACATCACCTGTGTTTCATAACATTACGAATCACATTGTGCAGATGAGGTTTAGGCCTGTCCAGGGAGACAGAGGAGGTCTGGCCTTTGTTCAAGAGTGCAGTGGACATGACTCACTTAATTGGTAGGCCTGCACATGTACTATCTCCACTGTACTCTTCAACAAGCCTAAATTTCATCTGTAACCCTGAGTAGGCCTCACCTCAAACAAACCTCTGGATAGGCCACACCTTATCGGCATCCTGAATCATTCATTTAAAATGTTAGGAGCAGATTTATGATGGCCGTGCATCTCTTTTGCACCGCTGTTGCGTCACTTTTGTGACGCAGCAGTGGTGCAAAAGATGCACCATGTTGCAAGATAGGCCTCACTTCATCTGCAACAAGATACCGTCAGTTTAAACTGTATACATTTAGGACTGTGTAGGGGGCATGGAGAAGCTGAGGTTTCTGTAAGTGTCAAAGTTGTTGCATACAGTGCTCACCTTCTACTTACTCTTTCATATGCTAGACTACATCTGCACAATGAGATACCTAAGGAAAGGAAACACAGGTGATGTGATTGTGAAATGAGCAAAAAATATTGCACGTTTTTCAATTACATCACCTGTGTTTCCTAACATTACGAATCACATTGTGCAGATCAGGTTTAGGCCTGTCCAGGGAGACAGAGGAGGTCTGGCCTTTGTTCAAGAGTGCAGTGGACAAGACTCACTTCATTGGTAGGCCTGCACAAGTATTATCTCCTCTGTACTCTTCAACAAGCCTAAATTTCATCTGCAACCCTGAGTAGGCCTCACCTCAAACAAACCCCTGGATAGGCCACACCTTATCGGCATCCTGAACCAATCATTTAAAATGTTAGGGGCAGATTTATGATGGCCGTGCGCCTCTTTTGCGCCGCTGTGCGTCACTTTTGTGACGCAGCGCCGGCGCAAAAGATGCGCTGTGTTGCGACATATTTACAACTTGATGCATCTAGGTAGATGTGTCACGGTGTAAAGTCCTGTGCCACATGAAACCTGCGTCAGGTTTCATGTGGGCGTTTTGTTGCAGGGTGGGCATTCATTTGCATGAAAGCCCTGTAAAACTAACACAGTGAAATTTAGAAGATTTCACTGAGTCAGCTTTATGGCATTGCTGAATCAAATCCTTACGCCTGTTTGAAACAGGCATAAGGAGTGATGCACCATGCAATGTGTGGCTTGCCCCTGTGCATTGCAGTAGACATGTCGCGCTTACGACGTGATTCCTGCAATGCGCCGCTTTTGCGGCAAAGATGCGTGACGCATCTGTGCTGTTTTTGCTCAATGGTGCTCCACATTGTAAATGCAGCACATCATGGGTGGCAGAGCAGCGGCGCACGTTAACTGGTGCATCCCTGGGGATGCGCCAGTTAACATAAATCTGCCCCTTTACATTTAAGTATGAGCAGGGGACACAGAGTTGGTGAGGCTTATCCAAGGTTAAGAAGAGATGAGTCCTGTTCACTGAAAACTTGGACATAGGCCTCACCTCCTCAGCATCGCTGGACATGGTTAAATAATATCTGCAAAATGTTACTCTTGTTAAACAATTTTACTATTATAGTCTCTGAGATTTGTCTCTTACTCTGCAACATCTCATTGTTGTTCTCTTTCTTTAAAGATAACGACAACATCAAGCATGAGTGATAATGAGCAATCTGTTGATCTTGATCTTATCATTGAACTTGTCATTGAAACGTCAGTGGAAGTAGATCCCTTGGATGATTTATATCCTGTGGATGATGAAGAATATGATGAGGATGCTGATTTGTCAGAATTGTATGACATAGGGTGGGTAGCTGACCTGCTCGAGCCTATTAACCTATAAAGACTTTTAAAAATAAATTTAAGTTACTGGAAATGAAAATTAACCATGTTAACCGTTTCATTTAAAATTAAATACAACTTCAAAAACAGCTTGTGTGAAGTGTCTTTAATAAAATAGTGAAATATGCTAATAAAATTAGTTCAGATTCACATATAAAAGAGCACAGGTCAAATGTAGAAGCATTCCATTTCTTTGCTACTATTTGTGAGTTTTAAATTTGCCAATGCACTAAAAATTATTTTATGTAGAATTGACAAGTAGTGTGTTAATTTTTTGACGACTGTTATTGATTTACTGTTTGATAATAGTGGTTAATAACATTTTTTATTATATTTTACCACAGATTCAACTGCAGATCATTTCAAAATTCCACAATGCCTTCGAAGCAAAGAAGGAGAAAGGCTACAAAACGTCAAACACAGCAGCTTACTACATGCTTGCAGCAGTCCTCTACAATAAAAACTTGTCAAGTCACCAAAAAAGCTCCGGGTAAGAGAACGAAATCTTTCCTAAGAAACATTTCCAGAAAAAAAAGTATCACTACAGAACATGTTTTAGTCCAGAAAAAGAGAGCCAATTTAAACGGAAAGGAAAGGCCACTCAAAAATGTTACTGCTAGAGCAGGAGATAACTCTGTGCATGGTAGTAGAAGGAAAAATCAGTTTAGGGACATTCGTAGACGAATGTTCCGCAACAGGATAATTGGCAATTTGTTAAAAAATATTAAGAAACGTCAACAGAAAGTGGCTTTTTATAAGAGAAAGAGAAACATTGAGAAAATTATTATTCAGGCATTCGAAATTAAGCGAAAGTTATTTATTTTGATAATCAATAGAATTAGGAAACTAAACAAGGTAATTTATGATTTCAAAACAAATAGTAGATGGAAGAGAACAGTTAATCGTAGTAATTTTTGTGAAGTTTTTTCAGGAGAATGGATGCATAGTTCAAGTTGTGAGGCATTTTTTAATGAGGAGAGTTATTTCCAGGATAATGATTTGGTGCATGCAGTTGACACCAGTGGTCGAGCATATGAGGTGAAAGATGGTTGTCCGGTTGAAAAAGAAAAACTTGTGTCAACAGAGGCAGAAGAGGTGTTAGGTAATGAGGTTTTAGGAAGACGTCCTAAGGGACCAGTGTACACCTGGAAGTGTAGTAGTATTTGCAGTGTGCGACAGGATTCCATCAATTTGCTTTGTGATTTTGTACGAACATTTAATAAGAAAACTTTAAAACAGAAAATGAAGTTGTTGCAAGAATTAGATCTTTGCAGAGTGAGAGAAGTGACAGGTTTGCATGGTCCTTCACTGGCTTGTCTTTCCAGGAGAGTATGCCAGAGTGTTTTTCATCATTTCAGGATGCTAGCAGTGCATCATAATAAAGTGAGGAAATTAGTTAGAATGTTGTATTATGCTAAGAGTCCAGCAATTATGCTTAAACAATTATGCACTGCTCTTTTGATGGTTCTGAAGTAGATGTGAAGAATATTTGTGAAGAAATTGAGTTTTGTTACTTTGCAAGTAAAGAGAAGAATGTTGAAATTGACCCAGAAGAAGAAGGTAATGTAGAAGAGAGTGTACAGATTTCCAGTACAGATAATTTTCAGAAGGAAATTGCCACGTTTCAGGTGAAATCAAGTGAGAAGCCTAATTTCACTTGTGTGTGTTGTCGACACACTTATTATAAGAATCAGACTAAGTTAGTGGATTTATATGCAAAAAGTGAAAGGGAAAATAATAGTGAATGGAAGGATTTCGCAACATACTTGATGGTAGAAAATTGTTTTGATTTGGGATCGGATCAACGTGTGTGTACTTATTGTTGTAACAAATTAAATCAAAACCAGATGCCTGCTAGAGTGGTTCATAATAATCTGGAATTGGTTGACATTCCTTCTGAATTGAAGGATTTAAATACTTATGAATCTATTTTGATTCAAAGTGTCCATCCCTTTCAGGCTATTGTACGAATGGAGCCAAAGACAGGGAAATTGCCTCCATCAGATTTACTGAGAGGATTAAAGGGAAGAGTTGTTTATTTGCCTCTAGATTTGAAGAAAAACATTAATACAATTGGAGTAGAGAAAGTGGAAGAGGAACCTCTGGTTATCTTAGTTAATGGGGTTCCAACAAAGAGTAAGAAAATCTGGCAAGATTTAGTGGATGTTAGGAAAGTCAAAAAGGCAACATTGTATTTGATGAAAAACAATAAGTACTACAAGAATGTATATGTTGCAGAAGAGGAAGTAAGTGAAGAAGAGGACAGCGATTTGTGTGCTGGACAAATTGAGAAAGTAGAAGCCTCTAAAAATGAAGAAATATATGAACATTATAGTGTTCATCCTTTGCATTCCAAGGAAGTCATGGGGAATGCTATTGAGTTGTTTCAAATGAAACAAGCCAAAGGGAGTCCCATTAGTGTTTGGAAGGAAAGTTTGGAAGCTCGGTGTTTCCCACAACTATTTCCAACAGGTCAAGGAGGAAGATATGATGAGCGACCTGATCAAATTCCTGCTTCTGAATACCGGACTTTACGATTGTATGCAGAAGATCCTAGGTTTTGTCAATGCATTCCCTATTTGTTTCATCTACTGTTTGAAAGCGATCTGTCTGGACTGTCATATGCAGTGAACCACATCTTGAAAAGTGGTATACAGATGCAAAATATCTCAGCAAGGGACTTTATGGATAAAGTCAATGTGCAAGACAGTATTTTGGATTCTCACCTGATTAATCTCATGGCATGTCAGCGTGGTACTAATGAGTACTGGTACCGTCGACATGGAGATTTAGAATGTATGCTGAGGAACTTAGGAACTCCCACATGGTTCCTCACTCTCAGCTGTGCCGAGTATGGCTGGGAAGACTTACTTGAATTTCTACGAGAGGCAAATGGAAACATTGAAAATATCGAATTCAAGACACCCGGAGAACTGTGCTCTTTGGATCCAGTGAATGTATGCAGGTACTTCAATCATAGATTTGAAGCTATAATGTCTTTCATCATGAATAAGAAGAATCCACCTCTTGGAGAGGTGTTGGATTTCTTCTGGAGAAAGGAGTATCAAGCAAGAGGTGCTCCTCATATACATATGCTGCTATGGATCAAAGATGCACCCATATTTGGAACAGATCCGGATGACTTAGTGATGAGTTTCATAGAACAGTATTTTACATGTGCTGTTCCAAAGACAAAGGAAGACAAAAGCCTAAGAGAACAAGTTTTACGCTTTCAAAGCCATCGTTGTGGAAAGTACTGTCATCGTAAATTCAGAAACAAGGACAAGTTCTACACAAAATGTCGTTTCAGCTTTCCACGACCGGTGATTTCTAAAGGAAGAGTGAACAGTTTGATGTCTTCGCTGCGACATAATGTGACGAGGAAATCACCCAAAAATACATACAATTTGAAAAGAAACGAAGAATCCAAGTACATCAACGACTACAACGCAGTGATTTTGTCCATGTGGAATGCTAACATGGATATACAGTTTGTGGCTGATAACTGTATGGCTGTGGCTCGGTATGTGACATCTTACATCACAAAAAAAGAAAAGACAGAATTGAAGGATATGTGGGAGGACATTTCCCATGAAAAGAGCCTCAGTAAGAAGTGTACAGTTTCAGTTCGAAGATGTTGTCGCATCGAGAAATCGGAGCTTACGAATGTTCTGACCGGTTATCTTCAGCAAGTCTCTATGCCAAATCTAGGAGTATCATTTGGGCGAGTCTTGGTCTTGCTGCAACACGTAATCGAGTTCTGAAACCTGTATGGGAAATTGAGTATTTGGTGGAAAAGGAGCCAAACAGTACAGATATTTTGAAGACCAACATGTTGGATGCATATTATCCAAATAGAAGCAGTCACCTTGAGAATATTTGTCTGTATGAGGTTCTACAAAATTACATATTCAAGAGGAACATCAAAGAAGATATTGATAAAGGAGTGTATGCTGTAATTGGAAGTGAGGGATGTCTGGTCAAGCAAAGAAAATGCCAATTGGTAAATCATCGAAAATTGAGTGGTGAATCTCCTGAAAGAAAAGAGTTTTTCTATTTAGCTCTTTTGCAACTTTTCAAGCCTTGGCGTGCAGAAGAGGAACTGCTTGGAGATTTCCTCTGTTACGAAGACTCTTTCAATGCAGCCAAGGACACCATAGAATGTCCTGTTGTTCCAAAATATCTAGAAATGTTGAATGCGGAAATCGAGCAGGAAGCAACAATTGCAGCCGAGATTGCTAGAGACAGTTCTCAGGACATTCAGAGTTCTGTTTCATTGAGTCAGGATCCACTAGGAGGACCAGTTATCGAAAATGAAGCTGCCACTGCCATGATTGAAGTGAAAAGAGCCATGGCACATGCTCAGGAGGATGCGGTTAACTTAGAAGATTTGGAAAGACAACTCAACGTTGAGCAGAGGAAAATATATGACGAAGTTACCAACCAAATTGATCATGGATTAAGTCATGAGAAGAAAGAGTGCTCATGTATGTCGTTGAAGCCTGTCCGACTGTACGTGAGTGGAGAAGCAGGAACTGGAAAAAGTTTCCTCATTAAAGCAATTTCATGTTATTTGCAGAAAAGGACTGAGTCATCGCTGTCTTGTGTTGTCACCGCTCCAACTGGACTGGCAGCAAATAACATTAAAGGTATTACTTTGCATCGTCTACTGATGCTGCCAGTGGAGCATGATAACAAATTACAATACCACATGTTATCTGGAGATGCTTGTTGTGAATTTTCAAGAGTCTTGAGGAAAGTGAAACTTCTTATCATTGACGAAGTAAGCATGGTTTCCAATGTCATGCTTGCCTTTGTGCATTTGAGAATGCAAGAAGTTCTTAAAACAGAGTATGATGTGTTATTTGGTGGCAAACACATCATTGTTTTCGGTGATCTTCTGCAGCTGACACCAGTGAAAGGACAACCAGTGTTTAAACTACTTACACATGAAGATACCAGGAAGTGCCTAGGGAGCATTGGCAATGTTAATATATGGTTAAATTTCAATTATGCTGAACTGCGAGAAAATATGCGTCAAGCGAAGGATGAAGATTATAAGAATATTCTACAAGATGTTAGAATCGGAAAAGTGACCGAGCATGGGAAAGAAGCTTTACATGCATGATTACTGTCAAATTTGTATCCAGAAGAAGACGTTGTGCCAGAGAATATTTTTCGGAAAATTACTGAGAAGAAATCTGGAATATGTTAGATGCCAACTCTTGCAGAATGTGCCATCTTCAAAAACAAATTGTTGAATTTAGAAAACCAAGAGATTGTGAAACTGGAAGCTATTGACAGAATAGAGCATATGGGAGCAACAATTATTTTGTTTGAGAATTTGAAATCAAAATTGGATTCATTAGAGAAGACTATATCTAAAACTGCTGGTTTTGAAAAGACTCTGAATGTGTGCTTAAATTGCCGTATCATTTTGAGAAGGAATTTACATGTTGAAAGAGGTCTGGTAAATGGATCAATGGGTAATGTTGTTGATTTTGAAAAATACAGAAATAGAGATGGAATAGAATTTTTAAAAATTAAATTTGATGGCATTGAGGAAGTACAGTTAATTGGTCGTTGCTCTGCTAGATTTTTGCTTGTAAAAGACTTATATGTTCGCCGTAAGCAGTTTCCTGTTTGCTTGGCATATGCGGTGACAATCCATAAATCGCAAGGTTTAAGTGTAGACAGTGCATTGGTGAATATTGGCAGTTCTGTGTTCAAGGAGGGAATGGCATATGTGGCATTGTCACGAGTCAGAACTTTATCGGGATTATACTTGATTGAGTGTGATGTCACAAATATTTGTGCGGATCTAGATTGTGTTAAGGAATACAATAGGTTAAGAAGAGAGTATGCGCCCTATTTGCCTCAATATCCTTTGTTTGAGAAACGTGTGGTAGGCCGGAAACGAAGAAATGTAACCAATAGTAGGGAGATTGTAGCAAAAAGACGAAAAGTCGATGAACCCGAAATTATAAGCAGAAAGAAAATGGATTCTGTTGAAGATGTTGTTGGTTTTCAATTTGAAAATAGTTCTGGTGTCAACTGCTATGCTAATGTAGTGGTTAATGTTGTCTTTTATCTAGAAACTTTAAAAGAACAGATTGTGATCAATTCGGATCGAAGTTTTTGCTGTTTACTGAACTCTGTGTTAGAGAAATGTAGCACTGATAGAACAAAAATAGAAAGTGTGTCTGAAATTCGAAATCTGTTAGACAAATGTTCAGGTCAAACGCAATTCTCTCAAAATATTCAGCAAGATTGTCAGGAGTTTTTAATGTATATGCTTGATGTATTGCAAGATGAAGGTGTAGATGTAGATCATCTGTTTGGCCTTTCTTATCAATGGCAGCATGACTGTGAGAACTGTAGGGTATCAAGTACTACTAGTGTAGACTCAGAAAGATTTATATATTTAACTTTGCCAGACAGTAAATCAGTGTCCTTTAATAAGCTAGTAAAAGCAGCCGATCACAACATGGAGTGTAGCCAATGTAAGTCTGCAATGCTGTCCACATTATTTATACGAACATATGGCCAGTATGTCATTTTAATGTTCCAACGATGTAGGCCTGATGGAACAAAATTGACAACTTTAATTAAAAATGTTGGGGCTTCGCAGTTGTCAATATCAGGAAGGACTTTTGTAACTACAGCAATTATATATCATGACGGTCCTTCAACAACATCAGGACATTACACAGCTTATTTGAAGTCTAGAAACGGCTGGTCATTCTTCAATGATTCTGTTTTAACTTTAAAAAAAAAAATTGCCTTTTGACCTTAAAAATTCTTACCTGGTGTTTTTACAACCAAAATTTTAGGGAAAGAATCTCGGGATTTGCTCTGAGGAATTTCAAGAGGTTCTAATGGCTCCTACACTATTTGGCCTTGAGGATAAGTGTAGTACAGACTAAAAAGTTATTTTTGAGTTTTAAGTAGTTCCTGAAAAAAAGAAGGTTTTCTTACAGAAAGTGGTGGGCACGAATTAGTTAAAGGACAACAGAGTATTTCCCAAAGCAAACGGTGTTCTTACCATAACACTTGACGTCATGGAAAAATAACTGCACTTTGAATGAGTTCAGAAAAACTGTTTCTTTTAATAAGCTAATTCAAGCAGCCAATCAAAACATGGAGTAGAGGTAATGTAAGTCTGCAATGCTGTCCACATTATTTGTACAAACTTTTGGTTATAATGTCATTTTAAAATTCCAACTATATAAACCTGATGAAAGTAAGTTTTCAACTTTACCTACAAATGTTGTGGCTACACAGTCGTTGATTTTAGGAAGAACATTTGTAACTGCAGCTATTATATGACATAATGGTCCTTTGACAACATCCGCTTATTACACAGCTTATTTAAAATGTAAAAAAAGCTGATGTTTCGGAAATGATTCACATTTGACTATGAAACAATGTTGCCTTTTGACTTAAAAATATTCTTACTTTCTGTTTTCAGAAGAGAGAATTTTGGGTAGGTAACTGGCCTATAATGATTCTAGGAGTTGATATAATTTTATGTACTGTTTTAAATTGCTTTGTGATTAAAAGTGATGTAGAGAATTAAATAATTGTAGTAGTCATAGAGGTAGTGTAAGTGTGCCTCATAGTAAGCAGTATCAGTGTCATAGGAAATGTGGAACATGAGTGAGCAAGAAGGGTGAGATATTACTAGTACAGGATTGTGAAAGTGATCTCGAACGTTTTCTTTCTGAAAGTTGCGGAAAAAGAAAATGACGGGATTTGCTTAGAAGAATTCCAAGAGTTATAAATGCCTCTTACACGATTTGGCCTTGAGGAGAAGTGCGGTAGAGAGCGAGAAGTCATTTATTGTATGTAACATATTTGTCAAAACGATGGAGCTTTTCTTTCAGAAAGTGGCGGGCTGAAAATAATAACAGCACAACAGAGTATAAGCTGTTCATAGGACATCCTTCGACGTCATGGAAAGTAAGTTACTTTTAAGGAGTTCTGATTTCTGATTGGTTATGTTATATGGGTTTTTTAAACACAATCATTTTGATTGTGGTTTTTTTTCCTCGCTGTTATATGATGAATACCTTCAACTCACTGTTTTTAGTGAAATTTGATATATTCTGAGAACAGCAAAAATAAACCATTTAACATGTATAATTAATTCTGTACTTTTTATAGTGAATTTTAATTTGTACTCATCTTATCTCATGCTCACTCATCTTTTACTACCTTCTATCAATCCTCCTTACATACTCACATTGCCTTTTGTTTTATTCTCTTTCACCCTTGCTGTGTAACTCCACTTATCTTTCAACCTTTGTTTCCCTAATCCAACTCTGCTTTTTTCTTTTCTCCCTTGCACCATTTTTCAGCTTTTAGACCTTCTGCTTCGCTTGTCTTTTCCATCTTTCCTCCCTTTGTTTTCTAAATAAAATATTTTTGGGTTCTCCTTTTTTGATGCAATCAGTTAGTATAACTCACCCTCACTCATTTATCTTTCTTTGTTGCCTCACTCAGTCTGTATCTGACACTCTTTCCTTCACTTCCTCTGTCTCCTCTCTCCCTCACTCTCTTTTCCTTATTCACCCTTTCCTTATATAGTTTACCTTACTCACTTTCTTTTAGTAGCTTACACAACTTCAATTTAGTTTTCTCTTTTATCCTTCTTTTCTGTCACTGAAGGTATCTTCCTTTTTTTTCTCTTAGTAATTTAGTCTATTACAATTTCTTTTTGTCTCTGACTGTCTATCACCGTTTCTTTCTCTTTTTTTTGCATGTTTATCTCTAACTTTATTTCTTTGTAAAATTGGATGATTTTCAATCTTTTCCCTTGTCTTTTCTAATTTTTAAATACATGTTTTAATATTTTTCAAATTTTTGTTCTTTCTTTCACAGATTGAAAGTATGAAAATAACAAGTGACTAAGTTAACGACAATTATAAGGTAAGTGTTTTGTACTCTTTTCGTTACATTTCTATCACATTTAACTTCTATTAGTTCCACTGCTTCATTTCTTTAACCCTCAGTTTCCTGCCTTTGCTACTTCCCTCATTCCTTTCTCTATTACTTACTTACTCTACTCCTTCCACTCCTTTTCTAAGTCCCTCTGTTCTCATAGTTCCTCACTTCTGTTCACTCACTCCGTCTCTATTACTCTTACTGTCTCTGACTGATCACTCTTTCACTACTTGTTCATTATGTTTTCTCCCTGTAGTTCAAGCACACTATGTTATTAACATTTCTATGCTGTTTCAATTATTCCTTTTCTCTCACTTCTTCTTTTCTGCTTTCTGTTTTTTCTCTCTGTTATTCCACATGTTTTAACCTTAGTCACTGTCATACATCTTGTTTTATTCCTATTTACTTTTCCTCACTCTTTTCTTAACACTTTCCCTCAGGGTTGTTCTTTTAGTCCGGTTCTATCCCCACCTCTCATTCCACATCCTTTACTGTTTTTCTTCTTAATTTGAACATTCACTCATATTCTCTAAGAAACTCTTGTTTATTATTCTTCTACTCTCCTTTTTTTCTTTCACTTCCTTATCTATTTTGTGTTTCTCAATTATACCCTCTTACATCTTTTCTTTGGTAAATAGATGTATTAAACAGTATCTCTGTGTTACTCCCTCTAGCTGTCTTTCTTTTAACATTACTCTCTGTTTCCTTCCCTTATACTCACTCTTCCTTTTTTTTTTAAAAAAATTTTTTTGTTGCGCTTCCGGTTCGCGTACCGGCGCGCGAACCGGGAAGCGAATCAAAAGAAATAGAGGTTGCCAGAGTGCTAAACATTCTAGCAATTTTTTATAAAGGGGAGGTAGTTCTGAAAATAACTTTTTTTTTTATTGTTTTTGTTGTTTTATATTTTTTTATTATTTTTCTGAACATTTTTTTACTTTTTTTGTATTTTTTGAACGGTTTTATATTTTTTTTGTTTTTTTGGGGGGGGGAAACGAAAATCATTGATTATAATCGGCTCAACAGGAGCAACAAAAAAAAAAGATAATTTACTTTCTGGGGCGTTTTGGACATTTATGATTTTCAATTGCTACGTTGATCAAATTTATGCTACTCTCCCTGTAGCAAATTAATTTGCCGCAATAAATGCACACTTGCTTCACTTCCCCGAACTTCAACTGGATGTTGGGGACCGTCTCCCTCGCCTCTGGTCCCGTCACTGCCTCTCCAGATGATGGACTGGCCACAGGAGGGGGGTTTTCCTGCAGGTGACGTACCTGCGCAGCACTATAATTTATAGGGTGCCACCTCTCCATATGCCGATGCATGGTGTAATTGCCATAGCTGTACTTCTTATCAGTCCCTCTGGACAGATTTTTTTTACAGATGAGACAGGTAACGTAGCGGGCATTAACTTTTTTTTGGCCCCGGGGAAATGAGTAAAATTGCCAGATGTAATCTTCTTTTACATGGGACCTCCTTGGTTCTTCAGGCAAAAACTGCCTCCTCTCTTGCTCCTCTTCCTCTTCTTCCTCTTCTTCCTCCTCTTGATTGAGGATTACCTGAGGAGGTGGTCCTCTATTCCTAGGAGGTGGTGGTGGTGGTAGGGGTGCACCAGCTGCAGCTACTAATGAAGCCATTGCTTATTAGTCAAAATAGGTCTTCCTCTCACAAAGTTGAAAGTCAGAGTGAGAAAAAAGGTGGGGGCTTTCATCATTTGGGAAAAAAAATGTTCTAAACCAATGAAAAGTGTTATTTTTAGGTCACATGACCTAGTCATACATCATTAGGAAACCAAAAGTGAAATGAACCAATGAAAAGTTTTATTAACAAGTCACATGACCTGTTACGCTTACGTTACGCGCTGCGCGCCGCGCCCCGGATCGCTTCCGGGGAGATGCGCTTCGCGCCGCGGTTCGCGCTCCGGAGCACTTCCGGGTGCGCTAACGCGGCGCGTCATAAGACGCATTATGCGAGAACGCCATACGTCGCGCTTACGCGACCGTCACGATGTTGTTTTCTAACGTGGCAGTTGCGCAAACTGAACGTTTACCGGGTCGCGGACCGGGTCGCGGGCCGCGGCACCAAATTGAGCTAACGGGAAGCTACCCGGTTCGCGGACCGGGAGCGAAACAAAAAAAAATAATAAAAAAAATACATAAAAAAATTGTTTTAAAAACATATAAAATATATTTTTCGATTTAAAGAAGAATACATTTTAAAGCTTTTGATATTTGCTATTAAAAAACCATTGAAATTCACTGAAAAAACCATAGGTTATAGACCATATATAGTTAGGAATTAGCATTTACAAAACCTTGAAAATTCACTGAAAAAAACATAGGTTATAGACCATATATAGTTAGGAAATAGCATTTACAAAACCTGATTTTACTCACACAAAACCATTGAAATTCGCATATATAGTTAGTTGTACTAACTATATATCGCGCACCCGCAATCCACTGCTGATCATGTCACATATTACATCATTCATGACATGGTCAGTGACATCACTGATGACATCACTGATGACATCTCAAATGACATCACTGATGACATCACTGATGACATCTCAAATGACATCACTGATGACATCACTGATGACATTACTGAGCACATCACTGATAACATTATTCATGTGAAAATACGATGAACCTCTTCAGACTCTAATATAACCTTAGATACACTCAGTGTAAACAGACACTCACAGACTGTCACTCATCCATGGAGTTACTCACACACCTACTCAGTCATGCAAAGAATCAATCACACCTTTATTTTCTCAACTATACAGTTATACACACCTTACTTATTCAAACATATACTAACACATATTTACTCTCTTATACAATCCCTGATACAAGTTCACAATGATCCATACAGCCACTCACACATTCACTAGCTCTTATGCACAGTTATTTATATATGTCAACTCTCACATGTACTGTGTTTTACATATGTACTTACTTTGACATGTAGCACTGAGATATCCATTCACTCACCAATACACTCATGCACACAGTCAACCGCCCATACAGCTGTTTCCACATGCACTTTTGAACCCATACATCTAGTGAATCAACTGCTCACACATCTATGCACAGAGTCATACACCTCCCAGCCACCCACACACACACTCAGTCTCCCATACAAATACTTGGGCAACCAATCAATAACCCATATAGTTACTCATATAGCTACTGATCAACACATGAAGCAGTTTACAGAACAACAGACATAATGATGCACAAATTAAGACAGTTTAGTCACTAACCCATGCACTCAGTGAGACACATTTAATCACTCACTCATACAGTCAGTCATGCACCTACTAAATCCTTCATCCAGACACTTATACATCCACTCATTCTTCAATATGTAAGACATATTTTAACTTTACAGAAATACACAGTCACTGGATGTTGTCATCAGTGATGTCATTTGAGATGTCATCAGTGATGTCATCAGTGATGTCATTTGAGATGTCATCAGTGATGTCATCAGTGATGTCACTGACCATGTTATGAATGATGTAATATGTGACATGATCAGCAGTGGATTGCGGGTGCGCGATATATAGTTAGTACAACTAACTATATATGCGAATTTCAATGGTTTTGTGTGAGTAAAATAAGGTTTTCTAAATGCTAATTCCTAACTATATATGGTCTATAACCTATGTTTTTTTCAGTGAATTTTCAAGGTTTTGTAAATGCTAATTCCTAACTATATATGGTCTATAACCTATGGTTTTTTCAGTGAATATATATATATATGAACACAAACATCCAGCTCCCACAGAAACTCCATGGAAGAAGGCACGGACTCGAGGAGTTTAGAAGAATCAGCATACATTTATTCTGCCAGGTCGCCCTCAATCCAAGAGGTAAGGAGAGACGCGTTTCGGATTTCAAGAGTCCTTTGTCAATCTAGTTTGGCGCCAAAATACATACAAAATAAATAGCCCTTCCCATTGGACCATCAGTAGACATAGAAAGCATACTCTCGAGTATGCGATCACTGTAAGACCCAGAATGCTACATCACGTAATTTACTACAGCTAAAAGTTCAGCCTGGTTGCAGGTAAAATATTCACTGATCTAATACATACATAATACAGTTCATGGTGTAGCTGGAAATATCGTGTAGCAAATAGTTTAGGTAACAACATACACATGTGTTAATTATGAAAGCATCCGTCACAATGAGAAATCAGCTTTAAGATTTGCACTGCCAAACTATTAATCCTGAAATGCCAAGTTTACAAAGTTAAGTAAAATGTACTTTAAAATTGCTGCTCTCAAATATCACTGAAAATAACAAAAATAAATATACAAATATATATCCAGACACCCTCCTGCGAAGAAAGGAAGAGGCCCACGGGGAATTACCTCGGAAGTGCCTTTAATAGAACAGCATATTGGCATAATGCATTTTGGCTTAACAAAGCCTTCTTCCGATGCCTCTGTTGATTCAGGGTGCTGCCCCACCCCTGCTGATGTAGTGTCCTGCTCTCTCCCATTGGTGGGAGCGCACACAGTTCTCAGTCACCTGATTGCACATCCTCGCAATGTTGTTGGCACTGCAACTCCCAGAAGGCAGTTTACTGGGACCGATGTTGCATGGTGAGTTTGTTGGTAATACCATCCAAATGGTGTTATGCTGGGTAGGACAATGCGCTGGGTGGCCGTTTTGAGAGTGTCCTGACTGGTGGAATATCTAAAAAGCGCTTCCTCTGGCCCCTGTATACATCCCAGCCTTGTCGAGTTGAAAGTCCACCATGGTACCTTCAGTGAGCGCCACGGAGCTGTGTTACAGAGTGTTGTAAAAAGTGGGCGTGGCCTCTGAATACCTCTCTGCAACGCAGATCCCTGGCACATACTGGAGGTACCTGGTGGGCTAGTTGGCCCACAGGGGACCTCAGGATTGAAGAGGAATTCATTCCCCAACTTAAAATGCACCACAGGGCGTGTTTGCACACATGTCACCTCAGGCCCAGCCCCCTTCCTTCACTATTGAGCAATATATTCCTGTAAAATCAGCCGAACTCTGATATCAGATTTAGTCACCTGTCATCACGAGAGACCTCAGTGCTGTATCTTTGAGCCCAGTACGGACCCTGAAAAGTAAATCTAAGCGTACTTACCAGTAACTTGTATTTCCTTCCATAGGAATCTATTATGTGGTTTTCACCAGAAAAGTTTCTGTCTATTTTTTGAAATGTACAAATATTCCTCTAAAATCAGTCGAACTACGAATTCCGATTTACTCACCTGTTATCAGGAGAGACCTCAGTGCTGCATCTTTCAGCCCACTACTGATGCTGAAAAGTAATTCTAACCGTACTTACAGTAACTTGAATTTCCTTCCATAGGCTAACATTGACTAGTTTCACTTGGAAATTCTTCAAAGTGTGGAGTTTTGGAACTTTAAAAAATTCCTCTAAAATCAGCCGAATTACGAATTCCGATTTACTCACCTGTTATCAGGAGAGACCTCAGTGCTGCATCTTTTAGCCCACAAAGTGGTACAAAACGGGGTGGTGTGGACGGAGCATCTGAACCAATCAAACACTCACACCTATTCAACAGATCTGGGTTTAATCCATCACCGTTCTTTAGCCCACTCTGCCACCCCAGTCCAGACATAGCCATATGCAAATCAGTCTGACCCTGTGCCTCATGGGAACAGTCCAGCCTAAACTGCCAAGCCATGCCTTCCCTGGACCGGAAACTAGCTTCCGAGGACCGGTTTCTGGCATTTCAGCTGTCTTCAGCCCGGCTTGCTTGAATCCAGTGGCAAAGTGAGCAAGGGACTCACGTCTGAGCATACCCTGCCAACTTATGGCAAACAAAGTGGTACAAAAGGAGGTGGTGATGGACGGAGCATCTGAACCAATCAAACACTCACACCCAGTCAATAGATCTGGGTTTAATCCATCACCGTTCTATAGCCCACTCTGCCACTCCAGTTCAGACATGGCCATATGCAAATCAGTCTGACCCTGTGCCTCATGGGAACAGTCCAGCCCGAACTGCCAAGCCATGCCTTCCCTGGACCGGAAACAAGCTTCCGAGGACTGGTTTCTGGCATTTCAGCCATCTTCAGCCCGGCTTGCTTGAATCCAGTGACAAAGTGAGCAAGGGATTCATGTCTGAGCATACCCTGCCAACTTATGGCAAACAAAGTGGTACAAAAGAGGGTGGTGATGGACGGAGCATCTGAAACAATCAAACACTCACACCCAGTCAATAGATCTGGGTTTAATCCATCACCGTTCTTTAGCTCACTCTGCCACCCCAGTTCAGACATGGCCATATGCAAATCAGTCAGACCCTGTGCCTCATGGGAACAGTCCAGCCCGAACTGCCAAGCCATGCCTTCGCTGGACCGGAAACAAGCTTCCGAGGACCGGTTTCTGGCATTTCAGCCGCCTTCAGCCCTGCTTGCTTGAATCCAGTGACAAAATGAGCAAGGGACTCACGTCTGAGCATACCCTGCCAACTTCTGGCAAACAAAGTGGTAAAAAAGGGGGTGGTGATGGATGGAGCATCTGAACTAATCAAACACTCACACCCAGTCAACAGATCTGGGTTTAATCAATCACCGTTCTTTAGCCCACTCTGCCACCCCAGCTCAGACATGGCCATATGCAAATCAGTGTGACCCTGTGCCTCATGGGAACAGTCCAACCCGAACTGCCAAGCCATGCCTTCCCTGGACCGGAAACAAGCTTCCGAGGACCGGTTTCTGGAATTTCAGCCGTCTTCAGCCCGGCTTGCTTGAATCCAGTGGCAAAGTGTGCAAGGGACTCACGTCTGAACACACCCTGGCAATTTATGGCGAACAAAGTAATACAAAAGGGGGTGGTGATGGACGGAGCATCTGAACCAATCAAACACTCACACCCAGTCAACAGATCTGGGTTTAATCCATCACCGTTCTTTAGCCCACTCTGCCACCCCAGTTCAGACATGGCCGTATGCAAATCAGTCTGACCCTGTGCCTCATTGGAACAGTCCAGCCCGAACTGCCAAGCCATGCCTTCCCTGGATCGGAAACAAGCTTCCGAGGACTGGTTTCTGGCATTTCAGCCCTCTTCAGCCCGGCTTGCTTGAATCCAGTGGCAAAGTGAGCAAGGGACTCACGTCTGAGCATACCCTGCCAACGTATGGCGAACAAAGTGGTACAAAAAGGGGCCGATAGCCAGAAACCGGTCCTAGGATGCTTGATTCCGGTCCAGGAAAGACAAGGCTTGGCAGTTCGGACTGGACTGTTCCCATGAGACACAGGGTAAAGGCTGATTTGCATATGGCCATGTCTGAACTGGGGTGGTGTGGAATGCAAAAAAACAATGGATTTAGGCCCAGATCTCTGTTCTGTGGTGAATGTATGACATTGTTCTGCATTCTGTTAATCAACTGTTGTTTTTGCATCGTTTTGCATAGCACTGACTCTGAAAAGTAATTCTAACCTTACTTACCAGTAACTTGTATTTCCTTCCATAGGAATCCATTGTCTGGTTTTCACCAGAAAAGTTTTGAAGTGTCTATTTTCACAAAATAAAACTATTCCTTGAAAATCACCTGTATGACTTAAACACATTCTTTCAACTGTTTACAGGAGATGCACCAGTGCTGGATCCAGGGTCCACCACTGAGTAAGAAAAAGTAATGATAACACTATTCACCTGCTAAGTTAATTTCCTCCCATTGGAAAACATTGGTGATTCTATGTGAAAAAAATTGTCAACTTTTAAAGTACAATAATATTCCTTAAAAACCACTACTGTAACTAAAACACTTTTACTCAAACGTTTTTTCCGGACATGTCCAAGGACTGAATCTAGGATCCAGTCCTGTGGTTAGAAAAGTAATCCATAAAGTAACTAATTGCATTTAACTAAAAAAACACATTGAGGTCAATGTTGCATTGTGTTTAAAATTGTGTTTCCCATTGCAACAACTGTAACTACTGCACTTAAACGTCTGTTTCGTATTTGCAAAGTATTTAAACTAAAGTAATTCATTCTGAGAAAGTATATTTTGTAATGTAATGTATAATGTAATTATAATGTAATTTGAAAAAATAAAAAATCTTACAATAAATAGTTTAAAAAAATTTAGTAAATCAGTATAAAAAAATAAAGATAACAATTAATACATTAAAAAATTGTCATTTACAAAACCTTTGAAATACACTGAAATAACCATAGGTTTCAGACATGTTATAGTTAGGAATTAGCATTTAAAAAACCTATGAAATTCACTTAAAAAATCATAGGTTTCAGACATGTTATAGCTGGGAATTAGCATTTAAAAAACCTTAGAAATTCACTGAAAAAAAACGTAGGGTTTAGGGGTGTTATAGTTAGCTGGACATTTCACTCGTACAAAACCATTGAAATTCCTCAGATATAGTTAGTTGTACTAACTACATCTCGCGCGACCGCAATCCACTGCTGATGATGTCAAATATTACAACATTCATGACATGGTCAGTGACATCACTTATGACATCTCAAATGACCTCACTGATGACATCATCCACGTGACAATCAGATACACCTCATCATACTCTAGTATAACCTTTCATCACTCCCAGTAAAATACAGATTACCATATTTGAATCCATTGACACACCTATACACGTTTCTAAAAGCCCACTCAGTGAATCCTAGATCTATACACACATCTAATCACGTACCTACAGATTCACTCATACATGCAGTCAATGATCATTAGAACACTATCAAATATGCTTATACACCTATATCGACATTACACACAGCACATATCCTATTCACTTATGAAGTCATCCTATTCACTTATGTAAACAATGGATCATAATTACATTTACTTAGCTATACACTTATACAAACACCACTTTATCCATTCATATAGATAGTAACTTATACTCAGTGTTGTAAATTCACTATTACAAGTATACAGTTATCCATACAGTCACACATACAATGACTGAGTCTTATGTATACTTCCTTATAAACAACAACTGACACATACATTGCATTTTATTTTTCTACTTTGTTGGACATGTACCATTGAGAGAGATACTTGCTTATCACTACACCCATAAAGATATTCACTCACCCAAACAACTGTTATAACATGTAGTCTTAACGTCATTTACCTACTAAATCAACTATTTACACATCTTTGGGCAGTCACACACCTCCCACCGAACCACACACACATTCACTCTCCAATACAAATACTCAGTTAACTAATCAATAACTAATATAGATTTTCAAATAGCTAGTAACCAACTGGAGAAGTAGTTTACACAACAACTGACAAGGTGATACAGATGTTCACACAGTTTAGTCACTATCCAATATATTTAGTGAGACACTTTAAATTAGTCAAGTAAACATTCAATCACACTGCTACAAAATCCTCCATCCAGATATTTATATTTATATATCCACTCATTCGTCAATGCAAATTGCTATATATATAATGCATATTTAAATAACAAAACAAATCACATTCACTGGATGATGTCATCAGTGATGTCATCAGTGATGTCATTTGAGATGTCATCAGTGATGTCACTGACCATGTCATGAATGATGTAATATTTGACATCATCAGCAGTGGATTGCGGGCGCCCGAGATGTAGTTAGTACAACGAACTATATCGGAGTAATTTCAATGGTTTTGTACGAGTGAAATGTCCAGCTAACTATAACACCCCTAAAACCTACGTTTTTTCAGTGAATTTCTAAGGTTTTTTAAATGCTAATTCCTAACTATATCAGGCCTGAAATCTATGGTTTTTTCAGTGAATATATATATATATACACACACACACATATATATATATATTCACTGACAAAAACCATAGGTTATACACCATATATAGTTAGGAATTAGCATTTAAAAAACCTTATTTTACTCACACAAAACCAATGAAATTCCATATATAGTTAGTTGTACTAACTATATATCACGCACCCGCAATCCACTGCTGATGATGTCACATATTACATCATTCATGACATGGTCAGTGACATCACTGATGACATCACTGATGACATCTCAAATGACATCACTGATGACATCACTGATGACAAAATCCAGTGACTGTATTTTTCTGTAAAGTTAAAATATGTCTTACATATTTATGAATGAGTCGATGTATAAGTGTCTGGACGAAGGATTTAGTAGGTGCATGACTGAATGTATGAGTGAGTGATTAAATGTGTCTCACTGAGTGCATGGGTTAGTGACTAAACTGTCTTAATTTGTGCATCATTATGTCTGTTGTTCTGTAAACTGCTGCATGTGTTGATCAGTAGCTATATGAGTAACTATATAGGTTATTGATTGGTTGCACAAGCATTTGTATGGGAGACTGAGTGTGTGTGTGGGTGGCTGGGAAGTGTATGACTCTGTGCATAGATGTATGGATTCAAAAGTGCATGTTGGAAACAGCTGTATGGGCGGTTGACTGTGTGCATGACTGTATTGGTGAGTGAATAGATATCTCAGTGCTACATGTCAAATTAAGTACATATGTAAAATACAGTACATGTGAGAGTTGACATATATAAATAACTGTGCATAAGAGCCAGTGAATGTGTGAGTGGCTGTATGGATCATTGTGAACTTGTATCCAGGATTGTATAAGTGAGTAAATATGTTTTAGTATATGTTTGAATAAGTAAGGTGTGTTTAACTGTATAGTTAAGGAAACGGAGGTGTGATTGATTGTTTGCATGACTGTCTAGGTGTGTGTGTAACTTCATGGATGAGTGACAATCTGTGAGTCTGTGTTTACACTGAGTGTATCTAAGGTTATATTAGAGTCTGAAGAGGTTCATCGTATTATCACATGAATGATTTTATCAGTGATGTCATCAGTAATGTCATTTGAGATGTCATCAGTGATGTCATCAGTGATGTCATTTGAGATGTCATCAGTGATGTCATCAGTGATGTCACTGACCATGTCATGAATGATGTAATATGTGACATCATCAGCAGTGGATTGCGGGTGCGTGATATATAGTTAGTACAACTAACTATATATGGAATTTCATTGGTTTTGTGTGAGTAAAATAAGGTTTTTTAAATGCTAATTCCTAACTATATATGGTGTATAACCTATGGTTTTTGTCAGTGAATTTTTAAGGTTTTGTAAATGCTAATTCCTAACTATATATGGTCTATAACCTATGGTTTTTTCAGTGAATATATATATATATATATATATATATATAACATTTCTATGGCAAAATGAAACCCCTTACTTTGTTCCTTTTCAAATTAAATGTATTAAGTGTTACCACTTTATTCCAATCAAGATGACTTCAGGTGTGCCATACTTTTGTCATAAGTAAGACTGTTAGCGTTCTAGTTGTTCTTTAAAACACTCTGGGACATTCTGTCACTGGGCTATAGTTGGGCTACATCTGGCTGATATTTGGGCTACATTTGTTTTTTTTTGTCTCTGGCGGCCATCTTTGGGCTACATTGGGCTTCATTGGGCTTCATTGGGCTACATTGGGCTACATTTGGGCTCCAACATATATATAGCCCAATGTAGCCCAATATATATTTTTCAAAGTTAATTTTCGTAAAAACCACTGGAGCATATATCTTGAGACATAGCAAAGGCACATCGGGCTACCAGTCCCTACAATTTTGCCAAGTTTCGTGGAAATCCATTCAGCCGTTCGAGCTAAAAGTGAGTCCAACCGCCCTATGGAAAACTCAATGTTAAAAACACGTTTTGGGACCCCCATTTTTTCTCAGCCCCCGCTTGACGAAACCCCCCCAAATTTTCAGGGGCTGCTCAGAAACAAAATGTTCCATTTTCCAGAAAATTTCAGCCAATTCCGTCCTCAAACGCCAAAGTTATTCAACATAGAATTTTCAAAAATCCCATAGGAAAAAAATCCTAACTATATATACCTACTGGCGACCGCCAGTAGGTAATATATATATATATATATATATATATATATATATATTCACAGAAAAAACCATAGGTTATAGACCATATATAGTTAGGAATTAGCATTTACAAAACCTTGAAAATTCACTGAAAAAACCATAGGTTATAGACCATATATAGTTAGGAATTAGCATTTAGAAAACCTTATTTTACTCACACAAAACCATTGAAATTCCATATATAGTTAGTTGCACTAACTATATATCGCGCACCCGCAATCCACTGCTGATGATGTCACATATTACATCATTCATGACATGGTCAGTGACATCACTGATGACATCACTGATGACAACATCCAGTGATTATGTGTTTCTGTAAAGTTTAAATATGTTTTACATATTGAAGAATGAGTGGATGTATAAGTGTCTGAATGAAGGTTTTAGTAGGTGCGTGATTGACTGTATGAGTGAGTGATTAAATGCGTCTTACTGAATGCACGGGTTAGTGACTAAACTGTCTTAATTTGTGCATCATTATGTCTGTTGTGATGTAAACTGCTGCATGTGTTGATCATTAGCTATACGAGAGGCTATATGTGTTATTAATTGGTTGCCCAAGTATTTCTATGGGAGATTGAGTTTGTGTGGGGGTGGCTGGAAGGTGTGTGACTCTGTGCATAGATGTGTGAGCAGTTTATTCACTAGGTGTATGAGTTCAAGAGTGCATGTGGAAACAGCTACATGGGCAGTTGACTGTGTGCATGAGTGTATTGATGAGTGAATGGATATCTCAATGCTACATGTCATAGTAAGTACATATGTAAAACACAGTACATGTGAGAGTTGGCATATATAAATAACTGTGCATGAGAGCCACTGAGTGAGTGGTTGTATCGATCATTGTGAACTTGTATCAGGGATTGTATAAGAGAGTAAATATGTGTTAGTATATGTTTCAATAAGTAAGGTGTGTATAACTGTATAGTTGAAGAAATGGAGGTGAGATTGTTTCTTTGCATGACTGACTGGGTGTGTGAGTAACTCCATGGATGAGTGGCAGTGTGTGAGTGTCTCTATACACTGAGTGTATCTAAGGTTATATTAGAGTCTGAAGAAGTTTATCGTATTAGCACAAGAATGATGCCAAATGAGACGTCATCAGTGATGTCATCAGTGATGTCATTTGAGATGTCATCAGTGATGTCATCAGTGATGTCACTGACCATGTCATGAATGATGTAATATGTGACATCATCAGCAGTGGATTGCGGGTGCGCGATATATAGTTAGTGCAACTAACTATATATGGAATTTCAATGGTTTTGTGTGAGTAAAATAAGGTTTTCTAAATGCTAATTCCTAACTATATATGGTCTATAACCTTTGGTTTTTTCAGTGAATTTTCAAGGTTTTGTAAATGCTAATTCCTAACTATATATGGTCTATAACCTATGGTTTTTTCTGTGAATTTCATTGGTTTTTTAACAGCTAATATCTGTAGCTGTAAAATGTATTCTTCTTTAAATCCAAAAATATATTTTATATGTTTATGAATAATTTTTTTTTTTAAATATTTTTTTTTCTTCGTTCCCGCTTCGCGAATCGGGAAGCTTCCCGTTAGCTGACCTTGATGCCGCGAAATAGACCGCGAGCCGGTAAACGTTTCTTTACCGCAAGTGCCGCGTTAGAAAACAACATCGTGACGCCTCCCGTCCGCATGACGTTTCACGTTGTCGCGTGATACGTCATATGACGTGCTACGTTAGCGAACTGGTACGCGAAGCGAGTCGCAAAGCGCAGGTTTCTGGAAGCAAACCGGGAGGCCCTGCAAAGCGCTTAACGTAAACACAGCAAGTCATGTGACTTGGTAATAACACTTTTCATTGGTTCATTTCACTTTTGGTTTCCTAATGATGTAAGACTAGGTCATATAATCTAAAATGAACACTTTTGATTGGTTGAGAACTCTTGTTTTTCCCAAATGATGAAAATCCCTCCTTCTTTCCTCACTCTGACTTTCATCATTGTGAGAGAAAGACCCTTTGTGATCACTGAGCAATGGCTTCTTTAGTAGCTTAAGCTGGTGCTTCCCCACCACCTCCACCACATCCAAGGAAGAGTGGACCACCTGCTCAAGTTCTAATTCAACAAGAAGAAGAAGAAGAGGAACAGGAGGACGAGCACGAAGAGAGGCAGTTTTTGCCTGAGCAGCCCAGGACGTCTCACCGGAAAGAAAACTTCATTTGGCAATTTTTTAAAATTCCCAAAGGTCAGAAAAAAGTAAATGCAAGATACGTAACTTGCCTTATATGTCAAGATAGACTGTCCAGAGGGACCGACAAAAAATACAGTTTCGGAAACTACACAATGCATCGCCATATGACTAGGTGGCATCCTAACAACTACAGTGCTGCACAGTTTCGGAACGACCTAGATAATCTCCCTATTATGGCCAGAAGATCTGTTGTACCGGAAGTAACGGGACCAGAGGGCAGGGAGATGGTGCCAAATATACAAATGAGATTTGGTGATGTAAAACACATCTGCGCATTTTGCGATGGATTCATTTCCTACGGAGAAAAAAGCATCACTCTGATCAACAGAGCTATTGACTATCATATGCAAGTTTGTCCGAAACGCCCAAAATAATAAATACTTCTTTTTTTTGTTTTGTTGCTCCTGTTGAGCCCTTTACAATGAATCGTTTTCATTGCCCCCTCCAAGAAAAACCCAAAAAAATATAAAACTGTTCCGAAAAATTCAAAAACAGTAAAAAAATGTTCAGAAAAAAAAAAAAAAAAGTTCTTTTCAGAACTACCTCCCCGTTATTAAAAAATTGGTACAATATTTGGAATTGTGCCAACCTCTATTTCTCTTAGTTCGCTTCCTAGTTCGCTCGCTGGTACGCGAACCGGAAGCGAACCAAAAACAGTAAGTATAAGGGAAGGAAACAGACACTTATGTTAAAAGAAACACAGCTATAAGGGAGTAAACTAGAGATACCATTACCCGTAATCCACTGCTGATGATGTCACATATTACATCATTCATGACATGCTCAGTGACATCATCAGCAGAGGATTGCGGGTTTTTTGGCAACATGCCTTATCCACGGTTTAATAACGCTGCCTTTTGCTTTATATAAGTTTTCAAATTGTATGAAATATATACCAATAGGTCGTTATGAACCTTTAGGTAGTGCTTTTCTTCATGAGGTCTGGTCGCTTCCATACACATACAGATGTTTCAAAGATGATCAAGAAGTTTATCTGAATGGAGAGGAATGCACTGAGACGCCAGATCATTCACTAATGTGTAGGCACATACAGTTACACGGTTCATGCAACAAACACCGACCAAATATGGCTTGCGTGTTGCAAGGCACGCCAGTTCCTGCTATCATCCCCACGTTCAAGTTGTTGGAAAATGGTAGTTATTTGATGCTCAATAATGAAGATTGTTCTGAGTTAATTAAAAGTATTCCTTTTATCGTAACAGTAAGTGAACGGGTTATTTGCTGCAGAAATGTTCTATTTCCTCCCACACATGAACATAGGGAGTTTTCAATCTGGCCACAAATACCAACCTTGGGACACGTTTCAACGGCATGGCAAGAATAAGAGCTCTTTTGTCTCAGAGAGAGGTGGCCTTGAGTTCGGCCCGTGAAACTTTCGTACTTCACATAGCGAACACCCATACAGAGGTGCACACCCTTTTCAATTAAGATTTGCCTTTCAATTTCAGCAACATGTTTCCGACTATCTTTAACGCATCCTCCACAAAGTCCCTGGCACACTTTTTTAAAGTTGTTACCAGTGGTCTCGTGACTTCATTTGAGAAAATCTTTGGAGTCATCCCTGCTTCCTTTCATTGTATTTTCTGCACTCTGGTTCGTAGATTGGCATTTTTACTTGCATTACCAGCGGACGCTCTTGTGCTTTTTTACATTTTTAAATATGGATGTCCCTCCTATGCAACCTCCGACCCTGCAGCTGCTGACACTGTTCCGCAATCGCATGCTAGAATATTATGGCACAATGCCGTTGGCGATATTAAGCACGGCATATGGATTATCTTTTCGGTTCTCCTACTTCACCTGTGTCCAGCCTGTATTTCACTGCCTGACCTGTGATTTCGATTGGGCCATTGATTTGTGTCTCTGCGGACCGGTTTCTCCTGACGTCGACTTTAATCAGCTGATGACTCCTATCATTACTCACGAGTTGGTTTGTCCTGGCGAAAGGATTATGGCTGTGGCATTGATGCATGGACTACTTGGTCCCTGGAATTTACTGGCGGCAGCACAGTCTTTCTTGGAACAGAGCTTTCTTGAAAACCCACCGAGCTGTCCTCTGATGGTGATAGAGGATCCGGTGCTGGGAGAGCACGTATGTTCTTTTCCGCTTTTAAATTGGATGGCTGAACTGTTTTCGGATGAAGACGGTGACTTCCTATTGGAGGCTGTTGCAGCTTATTTTGCATACACAGTTATGTCATAGACCTTTTTCATGTTTGATATGCTGAGTACTAGCATTTCATTGACAATTCATTGACTTATTTGTCAAGTTTTTATTATTTACCTTGCCTATTGGCTTAAGACTCGATAAAGTACTTGGCTGTTTTATTTTTCTTTAGCATTAAATTTTCCTAGTTTTTAATGCTTTACCTTGCGGACCGTCCACATATAAACTTGCAATCTGCTCTCATGAGATGGCACTTCTATTATCTTATTCAGTTCGTTTCCGGATCATGAGGAGGTGTCATCTAGGTCCTGGATATCTTTACACCGTGTTAAGTTAGCATGGGCTCATTACCGGTTTAAACGCCATTTTTCCTTTTTTGCAACTTCTGCACACGACACTTAGTTGTTGCTTTAGCTTTCCACCTAGTAGTTCATCGTGGTTTACATGAGAATAATATGTTATTGGTCTACTATCTGCTTTACTTGTTAAACTATATCTGTACAGCGAGTGCTAAAGTTTCAAGAACAACACGATACAGAATTGTTATGAGGTCTGATCTCCACGACTTCATACTCATAACATAAGTGCAACTTCTGCCAATTCTGGGCATGAGGCGGGTTTTATATTGCTTTGCCGAACACACATACACAACAGTTGATGCGGTTCACATGAAGAGAGAGCTGGTGTATGCTGATGTGATTCCTTCAAATCTAAGACACTAAAGTATGGGCACGCCCTAAACCAACACAAAGAGACCTTCTTAGCAAATAATATAATATGTGTATTAGGGAGGGTGAGATATAAGCAGCCGCGGGCCGTGGAGGGAGTTACGATGGGGCAGGGAGGCGGGGAGGGGGAGAAGCAGGGTGGAGCCCTCTCTACCTTGCCCCTCCCCCTCCCCGCCTCCCTGCCCCACCGTAACTCCCTCCACGGCCCGCGGCTGCTTATAAGTGTTGCTAACTCTTATTCATTTACAGCATGTTAACATACTGTCACCATTCGCTTTTTATGTACTAGTAACTATGCTGGTAATTTTGCTACTGATAATATGTGTACTTGTATTCTCCACCCTGCTTCTCCCCCTCCCCGCCTCCCTGCCTCACCGTAACTCCCTCCACGGCCCGCGGCTGCTTATAAGTGTTGCTAACTCTTATTCATTTACAGCATGTTAACATACTATCACCATTCACTTTTTATGTACTAGTAACTATGCTGGTAATTTTGCTACTGATAATATGTGTACTTTTATTATCTAAGGTACTACGCCTGAGAAGACGGCATTAGTAAATAAACATTTCAAATACACATCTGTTCTTCTTAACTCCATGTTCTGGTTTCTAAGAAATCTATAACGACCGACTGTTCATGAGTTCCACGTATCCTGAGGTACTATAAGTTCATATTCTGGATTGTCTAAACATTGAGAGTTTGTTATATCCAATGTGACACTGTACCTAGCTTGCTAAGGAGTTTTTGATTACTAACGTGAGTTTTGGGACACCCTAATTCGCCGAGGTTCCAATCCTCTGTCCACAGTTCTGTGTGAGAACAGAAACCCTGCGACAGGGGCACCCCCGACCCTTGCTGGAGCTTCATCACACTTGCGATACAACTCCAGCAATGCATTCGCCGAGGTTCCAATCCTCTGTCCACAGTTCTGTGTGAGAACAGAAACCCTGCGACAGGGGCACCCCCGACCCTTGCTGGAGCTTCATCACACTTGCGATACAACTCCAGCAATGCGCCACCTTTACGGCACAGATACATCACGCATCTGTGCTGTTTTTGCCCCATGATGCGCCGCATTGTAAATGCAGCACACCATAGGTGACGGAACAGCGGCACAAAATGACTAACACATCCCTGGTGATGCGCCAGTCATCATAAATGTATCCCTATGCTTCTTATCTTGTTAGAGATGAACCGCCATATGTATCATCAAAGTTATTTGCATTTCCTAAATAGCGAACTTTAAGGAATAAATAGCGATTCTTTACCATTCCTAGTTTGCGATGAGCTATTTGCTAATTAGCCGAATGTAGCCCAATGAAGCCCAATGTAGCCCAATGTAGCCCAAAGATGGCCGCCAGACACACAAAAAAACAAATGTAGCCCAAATATCAGCCAGATGTAGCCCAACTATAGCCCAGTGACAGAATGACCAATCAGCTTCGCAAACCTCCGTTACGCGAAGCGGAGCGCTGTTACAGATATATATCTTTTTTTGAACGTTAATTTCTCAAAATCCACTGGAGCACATATATTGAGACCTAGCAAAGGCACATCGGGCTACCAGTCCCTAATATTTTGCCAAGTTTCGTGCAAATCCATTCAGCCGTTCAATTATTATTATTATTATTTTTTTTTGCCCCGCGGGGCCCTTTTAAAACCTCCACATCAAACCTAGGGGGTCAGCGAGGATCTACTATGCCCCCTTATAGTTATTTCCCCCTTTGTTTTGACCTCCTCTTGTCTCTCGATCCTACCGAGAGACAAGATGGCGGCCGCTACGGACTGTTTGGAATGTTGACAGACGCCGGAGAACCAATCAGCTTCGCTTCACAAAGCTCCGTTGCGCGAAAAGTCCGCGAACCAGTGCGCTGCCCGGTCCGCTGTTACAGATATATATCTTTTTTTAAACGTTAATTTCTCAAAATCCACTGGAGCACATATATTGAGACCTACAAAAGGCACATCGGGCTACCAGTCCCTACAATTTTGCCAAGTTTCGTGCAAATCCATTCAGCCGTTCGGGCTAAAAGTGAGGCCAACCGCCCTATGGAAAACTCAATGTTAAAAACACGTTTTGGGACCCCCCTTTTTTCTCGGCCCCCACTGGACGAACCCCCCCCAAATTTTCAAGGGCTGCTCAGAAACAAAATGTGCCATTTTCCTGAAAATTTCAGCCAATTCCGTCCACAAACGCCAAAGTTATTAGACATAGAATTTTCAAAAAACCCATAGAGAAAAAATCCTAACTATATATACCTACTGGCGACCGCCAGTAGGTAATATATATATACACACACACACGCATATATGTATATTTGTGTGTATATATATATTACCTACTGGCGGTCGACAGTAGGTATATATAGTTAGGACCTAGTTTCCTTAGGAAATCCGCAACATTCTATTGGGAATAACTTTGACGCCGGTTGATGAATCTTCGCAAATTTCTCAAAGAAGATGGCCCGCTCCGCTCCTTCCCTGAATGTTTTGGGGGGATTCGTGAAGTGGGGGGTGAGAAAAAAGGGGGGTCCCAAAACGTGTTTTCCCTATGTTAATTTCCATAGGACACGCAGTGGTTTGGAAGGGGATCTATAACCTAAACTGAAAGCATATTTTCTGTAAATTCACATTATCTTTCTCAGTCATGTGAGAATGAAGTCTGACATTCTCAGTAAAACATGTACATCCAACAAGGACAGAGACTGTCAGTTGATTCCTTTGTGTTCTACTGCAGCTTCCCAGAGTGTTCTAAAGAACAACTAGAGCACTAACAGTCCTACTTATTACAAAGGTATGGCACACCTGAAGCCATCTTGATTGGAATAAAGTGGTAACTCTGAAAACATTTAATTTAAAAAGGAACAAAATGAGGGGGTTCATTTTGCCATAGAAAGTAAGATTAGTGCTTCAGAAAGAAAAATTAGGGCACATGTTGAGTGACTTTTCAAATCCTCTTTTATTTCATTAAAAAATTCTGACATGCAGTCTCCCTAGATGGCCACCAGAGACAAAAGAGCCCAAATGTAGCCCAAATATCACCCAGATGTAGCCCAAGTATAGCCCAATGACAGAATGTCCCAGAGTGTTCTAAAGAATAACTAGAGCGCTAACAGTCTTACTTATGACAAAAGTATGGCACACCAGAAGCCATCTTGATTGGAATGAAGTGGTAAGTCTGAAAACATTTAATTTAAAAAGGAACAAAATGAGGGGGTTCATTTTGCCATGGAAAGTATGATTAGTGTTTCAGAAAGAAAAAATAGGGCACATTTTGAGTGACTTCTCAAATCCTTTTCTATTTCATTAAAAAAATTCTGACAGGCAGTCTCTCAAAATGGCCACCAGGGACAAAAAAGTCCAAATGTAGCCCAAATATCACCCAGATGTAGCCCAAGTATAGCCCAAGGACAGAATGTCCCAGAGTTTTCTAAAGAACAACTAGAGCGCTAACAGTCTTACTTATGACAAACGTACGGCACACCAGAAGCCATCTTGATTGGAATGAAGTGGTAAGTCTCAAAACCTTTAATTTAAAAAGGAACAAAATGACGGGGTTCATTTTGCCATAGAAAGTATGATTAGTGCTTCAAAAAGAAAAATTAGGGCACATTTTGAGTGACTTCTCAAATCTTCTTCTATTTCATTAAAAAATTCTGACATGCAGACTGAAACATGTACTTTCAATACCAGCAGAAGACTTCCCTGGTGAGCAGTACTTTACCACAGTGATCTAATAAGCAACTAGCGTGCTAACATTCTGAATTTATGGCAAATGTGTGTCACTTCTGAAGGCCTTCTTGATGGAATCAAAGTAGAAAACTGAAAGTATTTCCTACTAAGGAGACTGTAGTAAAGGAGGAAATTAGGCAACTTCATAACAAATAAGTCTCCCAAGATGGCCACCAGGGACAAAAGAGCCCAAATGTAGCACAAATATCCCCCAGATGTAGCCCAAGTATAGCCCAATGACAGAATGTCCCCGAGTGTTTTAAAGAACAACTAGAGCGCTAACAGTCTTACTTATGACAAAAGTATGGCACACCTGAAGTCATCTTGATTGGAATAAAGTGGTAACACTTAAAACATTTAATTTGCAAAGGAAAAAAATGAGGGGGTTCATTTTGCCATAGAAATTATGATTAGTGCTGAAGAAAGAAAAATTAGGGCACATTTTGACTTCTCAAATACTCTTCTATTTCATTAAAAAAATCTTGACATGCTGACTGAAACATGCACTTTGAATACCAGAAGCAGACTTCCCTGGTGAACAGTAGCTTTACTACAGTGAGCTAATGAGCAACTAGGGTGCTAACATTCAGAATTTATGGCAAATGTGTGACACATCTGAATGCCTTCTTGATGGAACCAAAGTAAACAAACACTGAAAATGCAATAGATCTCGCCCTCGTTTAAGTTAAAGCCATTCTGTTTGTAATGAGGTGGCTTTTTAGCTTTGCTTTTATTAGTGTTTTTCAAACTTGCATGTAAATAACATGCATATGTATGCATATATGTATATGTATGCATGCATTTATATAGATATGCAGATTATATATGTTTATATATGTATGTATATATATATATACACATACATATATATAAATGCATATGCATATATATGGATATATATATATATATATATATATATATATATATATATATATATTCACTGAAAAAACCATAGGTTATAGGCCATATATAGTTAGGAATTAGCATTTACAAAACCTTGAAAATTCACTGAAAAAACCATAGGTTATAGACCATATATAGTTAGGAATTAGCATTTAAAAAACCTTATTTTACTCACACAAAACCATTGAAATTCCATATATAGTTAGTTGCACTAACTATATATCGCGCACCCGCAATCCACTGCTGATCATGTCACATATTACATCATTCATGACATGGTCAGTGACATCACTGATGACATCACTGATGACATCTCAAATGACATCACTGATGACATCACTGATGACATCACTGATGACATCACTGATGACTACATCCAGTGACTGTATAATTCTGTAAAGTTAAAATATGTCTTACATATTGAAGAATGAGTGGATGTATAAGTGTTTTGATGAAGGATTTAGTAGGGGCATGGCTGACTGTATGAGTGACTGATTAAATGTGTCTCACTGAGTGCATGGGTTAGTGACTAAACTGTCTTAATTTGTGCATCATTATGTCTGTTGTTCTGTAAACTGCTGCATGTGTTGATCATTAGCTATATGATTAACTGTATGGGTTATTGATTGGTTGCCCAAGCATTTTTATGGGAGACTGAGTGTGTGTCTGGGTGGCTGGGAGGTGTATGACTCTCTGCATAGATGTGTGAGCAGTTGATTGACTAGATGTATGGGTTCAAAAGTGCATGTGGAAACAGCTGTATGGGCGGTTGACTGTGTGCATGAGTGTATTGGTGAGTGAATGGATATCTCAGTGCTACATGTCAAAGTAAGTACATATGTAAAACACAGTACATGTGAGAGTTGACATATATAAATAACTGTGCATAAGAGCCAGTGAATGTGTGAGTGGCTGTATGGATCATTGTGAACTTGTATCCAGGATTGTATAAGTGAGTAAATATGTTTTAGTATATGTTTGAATAAGTAAGGTGTGTATAACTGTATAGTTGAGGAAATGGAGGTGTGATTGATTCTTTGCATGACTGACTAAGTGTCTGAGTAACTCCATGGATGAGTGACAGTCTATGAGTGTCTGTTTACACTGAGTGTATCTAAGGTTATATTAGAGTCTGAAGAGGTTCATCGTATTATCACATGAATGATGTCATCAGTGATGTGATCAGTAATGTCAAATGAGATGTCATCAGTGATGTCATTTGAGATGTCATCAGTGATGTCATCAGTGATGTCATTTGAGATGTCATCAGTGATGTCATCAGTGATGTCATTTGAGATGTCATCAATGATGTCATCAGTGATGTCACTGACCATGTCATGAATGATGTAATATGTGACATGATCAGCAGTGGATTGCGGGTGCGCGATATATAGTTAGTGCAACTAACTATATATGGAATTTCAATGGTTTTGTGTGAGTAAAATAAGGTTTTTTAAATGCTAATTCCTAACTATATATGGTCTATAACCTATGGTTTTTTCAGTGAATTTTCAAGGTTTTGTAAATGCTAATTCCTAACTATATATGGTCTATAACCTATGGTTTTTTCAGTGAATTTCAATGGTTTTTTAATAGCAAATATCATAAGCTGTCGAATGTCAAGTACGTGGTAAGTGAAAACATTTTCGTGTTTATGCACACTGATCTGCTTTGAATGGTGCCCCCCCCCCTCATTTCTATTAGGAGTACTCTCTCTTTGCAGATAGTGAAAGGTAGTTAACGCAGGCCTTTGCCCCCGTTGTAATCCGTCGTGCCTGCTTCTCTCTCCATTTGATTGATTGTTATCCAAGTATTTACTGTTTTAGAATTAGTTCTCTTTGGTTCATTCTCTATTTACAAACAAACACAGAGTCGCAATACTCTGTTTAGTCTTTGCAGATAACGAAAAATCGTGTAAAAAAAAAGAAAAGGAATCGAGCAAAATCAGTAGGCCACTAATGGGATCTCTTTTTGACCTCGCTAAAATAGAAACATTAGGAACAACCCCTCATGACAAATACAAAACTAGTGAGATGAACTGAACTCCACACAATGATGGCTGCAAAACAGCTCGGCTCCGCCACCCACCCCGCCCAAAATAACGATAAAGAGCGGCTGCCATGATTGGTTGCGGAATGGCCACGACGGAGCTACGAAATGGTGCTGCTCTCATGCTAACCCCAGCTTCAGTCTGAAACATCCAGAAACACTGTAGACTACCAATTCGATCAGTTCCGGTAGCGCCCCAATGTAACCCGGTAGAGAAGAACTAGCCCTCCCCTCTTTGACTGATGGTTCTTGTTGCCTGTCCCTTCTGTTGTCATTTAACAGAACTATTTAGCCTGCTGAAAGGGGTTGTGTTCCGACCGCTGGTTGGTGGAGACATTTTGACTATATTCTGTACCTGCGTTGTCGCGTAATGCGTCATATGACGCGCCGCGTTAGCGCATCCGGAAGTCATCCGGGGCGCACAGCGCGTAACGTAAGCATAACAAGTCATGTGACTTGTTAATAAAACTTTTCATTGGTTCATTTTACTTTTCTTATTGTAATGATGAAAGGCTTGGTCATATGACCTAAAAATTACGCTTTTCATTACTTCCGAACATTATTTTTTCTTAAATATATGTTATAATGTTCCAGGCTAATGTACTTTCCCGGAAATTTTACAACTGTCCTGCAAGTAAAATATATTCTTTTTTCGAGAAAAAGAGCGTTTCTTCGTCCCATGACGGAGCCGTTGAGCAAAAGAGGGTCGACCTGCTGTCTTAGTCGCCGATACGCCTGAATATGAGATTCTTATCGATCACTTTATGTTGCAGGAATAGAAAACACAACAGCCCTTGACCATTTATCTTTACTGCGTTCCTTCGTATTATACCTTTTACCCTTCATGTAATTGGTCTGCTTTATTTCACTTGCCTTTTAATGATTCTAAAACAGTCACTATTATTAAAAACTTTACCAATGTATATACTACTACCATGTTTTCTTTTAAAAACCTTTATTGTGAAAATGTCATTATACAAATACGAGCCTATAACCACGTGGGCCTGCCACGGAGCAAACTGTAATCGTATATGATGAATAGACATTTACACTGTAGAGGAACGTAACGGGCGGGCCATTAGGTTGCAAGAACTAAGGTGTCTAACAGTTACGGAATCGGTGGACGTACATTTTATAATTAAAATACGACAGGGCCAGTTACAATAAAATTATCTAGATAAACATTTGCGGGCAAGTACCATGGGTGACGTTAATTCGAACTTTCAACAGTACAGTAATCAATAACACATCAGAACTTAATATCAATAGGGATGTCGAAATATTCAATCAATTCTCGTCCCCGCCCGCCATGTGCTTCAAAACTGCATACGTATCTCGTGATTTCAAGGTTCTGCAACCAGTACACAACAAGGAGTTACGAGTCCCATTTATTCCGGCGCCATTTTGGGCGAGGACGGGCAGGTCCAGGATATAGTCAAAATGTCTCTACCAACCATCGACTATGATGATGTTCATATGCTGTATTTATTAGAGTAACACTCATCTGTCCACATGAAATTAATTTGCCACAATCTAAACATGTCATTTTAATCTTTCCAAAGTTCTTCTAAATATTTGGGACCGTTTCCCTTGCCTCTGAAGCTCTCAGTGCCACTTCTTTGATGAATGTACTAGCAGGTCAGGGGTTCTCCTCCAAATCTCTCTTTTATGCAGCACTATAATTAATTGGTGCCACCTCTCCATATGACGATGCATGGTATAGTTACCACAACTATATTTTTTTTCGGTTCCTCTGGAGAGTTCATCGTGGCAGATGAAGCGTGTAACGTACCGGGCATTTACCTTTTTTTGCATGTACAGGAAAGGAAAAAAAAATCGAGCGTCCGAGTTCTAAGGTGTCCCAGGGCCATTTTAGTGGACCAGGCCCAAATCCAAAGAACAGGCCGCCATTTTGAGAGTCCTCCTGCAGCCGCCTGTCGCTGTAGCATCAAGAGCAGCCGAAACTCAGCTGAATGGCAACTGAAACGGTAAAGGGGCGCCCCACTACAGCAGACGAGCCTCCACCTAGGAAGGCCCATTCACGCCGGCTCCCCCCCCTTCGGGCACCCCACGCCGTTATTCGGAGCAGTATTGTAGGATGGCCACACCAGTGCGGCAACTTGCTAGACATCACCTCGGTGGTAACCGAATCTCAACGCCTTGTGGTGTCTTCTATTCAGAAAACATTGTTATGCTGCCTTCGACCTATTCGCCGCAAGTGCGCACACAACTCAACTGCATAGCTTGCTAGACACCACCTCGGTGCCATCCGGATCTTGGAATGTCAGCACCTTTTGGTGTCTTCTCTTCAGAAAATATTGTTGCGCTGCCTTTGGCCCCATTCGCACATCAGTCCGCTACTGACGCCATCTCACAGGCTAATGGGGCGCCCCACGCCGACTTTCAGCATTGTAGAATGACCACACCAGTACAGCAACTTGCTAGACATCACCTCGGTGCCATCCGGATCTCGGCGCCCCACTGCAGATGAAGTGCCTCTCAACTATGAAACCACCACGGTGACATCCGGATCTTGGCGCGTTGTGCTGCCTTCGGCCTATTCGCACATCGGTCCGCTACTGACGCCATCTCACAGGCTAATGGGGCGACCCACGCCGAGTTTCAGCATTGTAGGATGACCACACCAGTACAGCAACTTGCTAGACATCACCTCGGTGCCATCCGAATCTTGGCATCTCAACGCCTAGTGGTATCTTCCATACAAAAAATATTGTTACGCTGCCTTTGGCCCCATTCGCACATCAGTCCGCAACTTAGACATCACCTCGGTGCCATCCGGATCTTGGCATCTCAGCGCCTTGTGGTGTCAGTCAGAAAATATTGTTGCGCTGCCTTTGGCCCCATTCGCACATCAGTCCGCTACTGACACCATCTCACAGGCCAACAGGGCGCCCCACGCCGACTTTTACCATTGTACGATGGCCACACCAGTGCCACAACTTGCTAGACACCACCTCGGTGCCATCCGGATCTTGGCATCTCAGCGCCTTGTGGTGTCTTCAAATCAGAAAATATTGTTGCGCTGCCTTTGGCCCCATTCGCACATCGGTCCGCTACTGATGCCATCTCACAGGCCAACGGGGCGCCCCACGCCGACTTTCAACATTGTAGGATGGCCACAGAAGTGCGACAACTTACTAGACACCACCTCGGTGCCATCCGGATCTTGGCGCGTTGTGCTGCCTTCGGCCTATTCGCACATCGGTCCGCTACTGACGCAAACTCACAGGCCAACGGGGCGCCCCACGCCGACTTTCAGCATTGTAGGATGGCCACACCAGTGCACCTTACTAGACACCACCTCGGTGCCATCCGGATCTTGACGCGTAGTGAAGCTGCAGCAGCTGCAAATAAGCTTCAGACAGTGTTACAACCGCTGCTCAGAACTCTCAACTATGACACCACCTCGGTGCCATCCGGATCTTGGCATCTCAGCGCCTTGTGGTGTCAGTCAGAAACTATTGTTGCGCTGCCTTTGGCCCCATTCGCACATCGGTCCGCTACTGAGGCAAACTCACAGGCCAACGGGGCGCCCCACGCCGACTTTCAGCATTATAGGATGGCCACACCAGTGTGGCAACTTGCTACACACCACCTCGGTGCCATCCGGATCTTGGCATCTCAGCGCCTAGTGGTGTCTTCTATTCCGAAAATATTGTTGCACTGCCTTCGGCCCCATTCACACATCGGTCCGCTACTGACGCCATCTCACAGGCCAACGGGGCGCCCCACGCCGACTTTCAGCATTGTAGGATGGCCACACCAGTGCGGCAACTTACTAGACACCACCTCGGTGCCATCCGGATCTTGGCGCGTTGTGCTGCCTTCGGCCTATTCGCACATCGGTCCGCTACTGACGCAAACTCACAGGCCAACGGGGCGCCCCACGCCGACTTTCAGCATTGTTGGATGGCCACACCAGTGCGGCAACTTACTAGACACCACCTCGGTGCCATCCGGATCTTGGCGCGTTGTGCTGCCTTCGGCCTATTCGCACATCGGTCCGCTACTGACGCAAACTCACAGGCCAACGGGGCGCCCCACGCCGACTTTCAGCATTGTAGGATGGCCACACCAGTGCTGCAACTTGCTGGACACCACCTCGGTGCCATCCGGATCTTGGCGCGTTGTATTGCCTTCGGCCTATTCGCACATCGGTCCGCTACTGACGCCGCCTCACGTGCCAACGTATTTTCTCCGCATTTTATACCCTATGCCGCATAACAGGTCATGTGACTTGTTTATAAAACTTTTCATTGGTTCATTTTACTTTTGGTTTCCTAATGATGGAAGGCTTGATCATATGACCTAAAAACAACACTTTTCATTGGATGAAAACTTTTTTTTTTCCCCAAACGATGAAAGCCCCACCTTGTTTCTGGATGTTTCCGACTAAACTGGCGTCAGCATGAGAGCACCACCATCTCGTAGCTCCGTCGTGGTCATTCCGCGAGCAATCATGGCAGCCGCTCCCCACCAGAAGCCTGCAGGAGTCGGGGCCCCCAAAACTTTTGATGAATTCTCAAGGCGGAGGGGACGCTTTCGAGAATGGGGTCCAAGACCTAGCAGACAAGCGTCCGATTTCCAAGGTGTCCCAGGGCCATTTCAGTAGACCAGGCCCAAAAAGGAAAGAGCCTGCCGCCATTTTGAGAGTCCTGTGACAGCCGCCTATCGCTGCACCGCAAGAGTGGGCGCAACTCAGCTGAATTGCGGCTTTTGACACAGTGGACCAAAAACGGACGGAATGGCAACTGAAACGGTAAAGGGGCGCCCCACTACAACAGATGACACTCCACCTGGAGAGGCCCGTTCACGCCGCCTCCCCCGGGGCGCCCCACGCCGTTATTCGGAGCAGCATTGTAGGATACCAAAACCAGTGCGGCAACTTACTGGACATCACCTTGGTGCCATCGTTCTGCTGCCTTGGAACTATTCGCACAACAGTTTGCTACTGATGACCCACCCCCCGCGACGCCCCACGCCGTTATTTGCTGGGTGGCAACTTACTAGACATCACTTTCGTGTCATCTAGATTTCGGCGCGTTCTGCTGCCTTGGAACTATTCGCACAACAGTTTGCTACTGATGACCCACCCCCCGCGACGCCCCACGCCGGAAATCTGGACGTTGTGCTGCGTTGGGACTATTCGCACAGCCGACCGCTACTTCGTTGTTTTTCCCTAAAAATGTTTATATGTTATTACTATTTTTGTTTTCTTGTATATATTTATAAATTATTAAAGTTTTATAATCTTACTACTTTGTCGGAGTGCTATATATTTTTAATGTGACACATAATTGTAAAAACTTTGATGTACAAAGAGTCATCCCTGGAATCTTCCGCTTCACGCTCGGTCCCCTCCCCAATCACAATACAGGATGGTTTTCAGATAATAGCAACGCTTCTGCTGTGACGGATCTCATCGAGTGTGGGCCTTGATCTACTATAACTCCTTTGAAGAGGGGTGATTCTTTACAGCTGTGGCCATAAACTACATCTGCAGGGCTAGCTGATAGCCTAGGACCGGCCTGGACAATCGGACACAGAGGAAAAGGAGTGTCAGAGGGTGCGGTAGTGAATAGGGCGAAAGGGAGGTGTCGGGCGGGCACAGGGTGTGATTCTCAGGGAAGAGCAGCGCAGATGGGGGGAGGTTTATTACCCATGCATAAGACAGAGAGCGGGGGTGACCACTGCCTGGGTGAGATGCTTGCGAGGGTGGGGAGCCATGCTAAGGATCGACAGCGTGCACAGAGTGGGTCTGGTCAAGGCATCTAAAATGGCTGCCGTGCACGACAAAAGTGTGGCATTTGAAAAAAGACAAGATGGCGCAGACAATGTTTTTCAACACTTCCTGATTTCCTTCGAATCGAACGTTAACAGACGTTGGGGCATATTACCAAAGTTAAGCGATATTTATCCCTAACGATGCATTGCAAAGATTTTTTTACCGTCAGAAATTATCGCAGATAAACCTTGCTATTATCAAGGTTTATCGCAAATACGATAAAAAACGACCGCAATGCATTAATATCGCTGAAAACTCAGCGATATTCATGCATTACCGAGCTAATGCTCTTAGCCATGTTATCCACCTCCCATTGGATAACATGGCTAAGAACTGCTCAGGGCAGCTGTTACTTTTTGGAGATATTCGCGCTTATCTCGAATATTTCCAAAAGTTGATAATAGGAGATAGCGATGTTAGCGACTGTTTCCAATCGCTAACATCTTGGCATGCCCACTTTGCATGTCATTAGTGATAAATATCACTCACATGCAAAGTGGGGCCCAAGATGGTCGCTATCTCCTACTAGCCGTCGCTAACTGGTGTTAGCAACAGCTAGGTAATACAGATATAATTTTATCTCCGCGAAGCGGAGCGCTGTTACAGATATATATCTTGTTTTTGAACGTTAATTTCTCAAAATGCACTGAAGCACATATATTGAGACCTAGCAAAGGCACATCGGACTACCAGTCCCTAATATTTTACCAAGTTTCGTGCAAATCCATTCAGCCGTTCGATTAATATTATTATTTTTTTTTTTTGCCCCGCGGGGCCCTTTTAAAACCTCCACATCAAACCTAGGGGGTCAGCGAGGATCTACTATGCCCCCTTATGGTCATTTGCCCCTTCGCTTTGGCCTCCTCTTGTCTCTCGATCCTACCGAGAGACAAGATGGCGGCCGCTACGGACTGTTTGGAATGTTTACAGACACCGGAGAGCCAATCAGCTTTGCTTCGCAAAGCTCCGTAACGCGAAAAGTACGCGAAGCGGTGCGCTGTTACAGATATATATCTTTTTTTGAACGTTAATTTCTCAAAATCCACTGAAGCACATATATTGAGACCTAGCAAAGGCACATCGGGCTACCAGTCCCTACAATTTTGCCAAGTTTCGTGCAAATCCATTCAGCCGTTCGATTATTATTATTATTTTTTTTTTTTGCCCCGCGGGGCCCTTTTAAAACCTCCACATCAAACCTAGGGGGTCAGCGAGGATCTACTATTCCCCCTTATGGTCATTTGCCCCTTCGCTTTGGCCTCCTCTTGTCTCTCGATCCTACCGAGAGACAAGATGGCGGCCGCTACGGACTGTTTGGAATGTTGACAGACGCCGGAGAACCAATCAGCTTTGTTGGAAATGGGATCCCCGGCTGGCCAGGGCTTTCGCCAAAGTCAGTCAGAGACCACCACACCCAAGTCAGGGCAAGGGAGTTACACGCCAAGATAACCCCTACTCACCCTCTAGGTAACGTGGCGCGAGCAGCAAGGCTAAACTTGGAGGCGATGTAGGTTAAGTATTTGCGCACGCACCCCAGCAACAACAACCAAAGGCCCACCACAAAGGAAACTCCACACAAGGTTATGTAAAAATAGCCTTTGTATTATAATAAATATACATCAGATAAAACACACATCTTGTTACACTGTGCCAACAGGCACGGGCGGAATTTACAAGGGATATTGCACAGGACAGGGCCACTTGGACCACTGTCAGGGGTATCAGCACTTTTAGAACTTTGTAGAAATAAAAATCACTGTAGCACACAATATGAAAATAGAGCACACGACCAGTAATCACTGGTAACAGGACCTCACTAGCACCACCTGTACTAGGGAGAAAACAACCACCTATGTATTACAATACCTGTAGGGGTGTAAGAGGAAAACACATGATGCAATGCATAACATTCATTCAGAGGTGTAAAGGCACATGACGCATAAAAACACATTCAGAGGTGCAGGGGAAGGAAACACATGATGCAGAACCTACATTCAGCGGTGTAAAAGCAAAGCACATGACGCATAAAAACACATTCAGAGGTGCAGCACAAGAGAACACATGATGAATAAACTACCCATTCAGAGGTGTATAGAAAGTACAATTGCGCCAAACTCATGTAAGTCACCACCTGTGACTGTCCCTGTGTCCCAATGTCTGGGCCTAAACGTAGCAGTTGCCCACAAAGTGCTGGGCAACTGGTGCAGGGAAGGTTTAGAACAACGTTGGAGCCTCTCAGGGCTCCTGGACAAGAAATGGGGCCCCAGAGCCTCTCAGGGCTCTCAAACAAGGGGGGCGCTCGAGCCTCTCTCAGGGCTCGCCAAGCAAAAGGGCTGGAGCCTCACTGGGCACCAGAATGAGGGAATGGCACCCTCAGAGCCTCTCTGGGCTCGCAGAACAACGACTGTGGGCTTGGAGGAGCCTCGGGGCTCTGAACAAAGAAATGCCCTCTCAAGAGCCTCGCTGGGCTCTGCACAACTGGTTGTCCCCTCTGGGAGCCTCGCTGGGCTCTCAACCCAGATCACGGCCCCTGAGCCTCTCTGGGGCTCTAAAGCAACAATGGGGCCCTGGAGCCTCGGGGCTCCTAATTAACAATGCCCCCTGAGTCCTCTAGGGACTCGCAACGCAACCAATGCCCAGTGAGCCTCTCTGGGCTCGTAACCACGATGGCCGCCGTTGGAGTCCCTCTCTGGGGAACTCGGACTAGCAACAATGCCCCCGAAATGGTGGAGTCCTTCCTTGGGACTCGGAGAATAGAATGGCCCCTCAGAGCCTCGTGGCTCTAAAACGAATGCTGCCCACGTTGGAGCGGCCCGCTGCCAACCGGGGCCGCTCAGGGAACAAAGGTATGCCGCCTTGAAGCCCTCGTGGCTTCACTCCATCATTGGGCGCGAGATCGCGCTACCGGGGGGGAGAGGGGGCGGACACCGACAACGTGTCCCGGCGCCCCTCCCTACTTTCAGGCACTCACCGGTCTCTGCAGCGGGGGCTCCTCTCTCTCGCCAGGCGCCTCGGGGACACGGCCGGCAGCCCTTCTCCTCGCTGCTCGGCTCCGGGGGCGGGACTTCCGGTCGGCCTCTCAGGGGCCGCGCTGCGATTGGCCGGTCGGCCCGAACACTTCCGGGTCGTCGCGGGCAGCGCGGCGGCCCGTTCCAGGTAGGCAGGCGGGCTCCCAGTACCCGAGGAGTGGGCTCCCTCGAGGTATTTACAAATTCAAGTACGGGGCAATGCCGGGTAGGCACCGGCCTTCAAAAATAAAGATAAAGCGAGGTGGCACTCGCTAATGCCAAAAAGCGGCGAAAGCGCTCCACAGCGCTATAATAGACATAAAGCGCACCCAGCGCTTGGGGGCTAAAGAAAAGCGCTCCTAGCGCTAGAAATGTCAGCAAAGCGCTATTGAGCGCTGGGGGCACCAGGAAAGCGCTCCTAGCGCTATAAATAAAATAAGAGCGCCTCCAGGCACTCTAAGTCAAAGCAAAAGCTCCAGCAGGGACTGGAGGCAGGCAGAGGGGCAGGGCAGGGCCAGAGCCAGCACACTGGGTCTCCAGGCAGGGAGACAGTCCAAGTGGCGGTCCTCCTGGCCCCAGCAGCAGCAACAGCCCCCTCTGGCAGGATCCAAAAGTAGAACAATTTCTGTGGGGACACAGCCCCATATTTATACAGAGAAATCCTTTGTTAGGAGGTGCAGGGTGGGGGGAAACCAGTTGCAGCTGGCTTGGGAGTACCCTTGATGGCCCAATCACCCCTTTCATTCACTGGGGAGGCTAGGGTCATTAGACAAACCACAGGGGGGCGGAGCCAGCATTGTGTGGGGAAAACCCAGCCCATCCAGGACACAGGTACACTCCTCCCACACATCACTCATGCTAATCTCCCACTCACCACCGGGCAAACCCATCCAGACTTCCTGGAGCCTGGCATGCCAGCCAGCTCCAGCCAATCACGCTCCATCACCCTCACAGCACATGCACACATATCTCAATGTCCAGAAGTAACACTTCCCTTCTAGACACATACAAGCCGCACATACCATTGCGCAGCATTCACTCTCACGAGTTCATACATACTAAACTCGAGCCTGCACTCCCCACACATCAGGAACTACCAGGGCACACACATTCCCCATGCATTCCTATGGGAGGGCAGGCCAGCCATACTACACGCACGCACTTTCACTCTGGGACACAGGGAAAAAGTGCGCCAAGACCCAAATATCACTACACAGGGTCACAAATAAAGGCAAAAAGATTAGGGGCGAACCTGCCCTGCGGGCCAAGTCCAACAAGCTTCGCTTCACAAAGCTCCGTTGCGCGAAAAGTACGCGTCCTGGAGCGCTGCCCGGTCCGCTGTTACAGATATATATCTTTTTTTAAACGTTAATTTCTCAAAATCCACTGTAGCACATATATTGAGACCTACAAAAGGCACATCGGGCTACCAGTCCCTACAATTTCGTGCAAATCCATTCAGCCGTTCGGGCTAAAAGTGAGGCCAACCGCCCTATGGAAAACTCAATGTTAAAAACACGTTTTGGGACCCCCCTTTTTTCTCGACCCCCCCTGGACGAACCCCCCCCCCAATTTTCAGGGGCTGCTCAGAAACAAAATGTGCCATTTTCCTGAAAATTTCAGCCAATTCCGTCCACAAACGCCAAAGTTATTAGACAGAATTTTCAAAAATTTTCAAAAAACCCATAGAGAAAAAATCCTAACTATATATACCTACTGGCGAGGTATATATATGTGTGTATAAGTGTGCGTGTAGAGAGAGGTAGAAAGTTAGAGGTGTAGAGGTAGAGAGGTAGAGGTAGAGAGGTAGAGACTAGTAGAGAGAGAAGTAGAGAGAAGTAGAGAGAGGTAGAGAGTGAGTAATAGAGAGTAGAGAGTGAGTAGTAGAGAGTTGTAGTGAGCAGTAGAGAGAGTAGCAGAGAGTGAGTAGTAGAGAGTAGTAGAGAGTGAGAAGTAGAGAGTGAGTAGTAGAGAGTAGTAGAGAGAGTAGTAGAGAGTGAGTAGTAGAGAGTAGTAGAGTGTGAGAAGTAGAGAGTGAGTAGTAGAGAGTAGTAGAGAGTGAGTAGTAGAGAATAGTAGATAGTGAGTAGTAGGGAGTGAGTATTAGAGAGAGAGTAGTAGAGAGTAGTAGAGTAGTTGAGAATGAGTAGTAGAGAGTGAGTAGTAGAGAGTAGTGGAGAATATTCCAAAGTTTGGCACAGCACCACTTGCACAATAAGTCCAATCAAATCATATCACTTAGAGTCCTTATTGAAGTGCTGAATCTTGGTGTATATTCAAATGCTTTTATTTTCCTTAAGTTTATGTACCACAGCCAGCCAACGCATTTCGTTGTGTACAACAGAACTTCTTCAGGGCTTTCTTATTTCCTTCAAGTTATGTCGGCATCCTGTTGTCATATAACTAGATATTTCTTCCAAATGTTAGACGAGTCGTAAGTACATTCTTATTCAAAGTGACATGGTATTAATTTTACCCACACAATTCGGGCAGACTTGAGTAAATGTTTCTCAAGAAAAGTCATTTTCAATCGTATCATATCGGCGTTTGGGCAGATATGACCCACCGACACGGTTTATGACTTTTCTTGAGAAACATTTGGATTTGGATTATCATATCATATACTTTGGAATTTTTGAAAGACTGACTTTGAGGATGCTATAAATTACTCAAGTCCATGGATGCTGCTGGAACGCCCCCAGCAATGCCCCTTTAACGCAGGACACTGCGTTAAAGGGACTGATATTTATCAGAAAGGATTACGCCGCAAAAAGTGGCTTAGTCCCGCCTGATAAATATCACTCAGTCTTCTGCGCCACCGGAACGTCACAAAAAGTGACGTTCCGGAGGCGCAAGGGGCTCGTAAATAAGGCCCCATAGGTTTCACACTCGTTATAGTTAGGAATTAGCATTTAAAAAACCTTTGAAATTCACTGACAAAACCATAGGTTTCACCCCAGTTATAGTTAGCTGGACATTTTACTCATACAAAACCATGGAAATTCCCCTGTTATAGTTAGTTGTACTCACTATAACTCGCGCGCCCGCAATCCACTGCTGATGATGTCACATATTACATCATTGATGACATGGTCAGTGACATCACTGATGACATCACTGATGACATCTCAAATGACATCACTGATGACATCACTGAGGACATTATAAATACACTACTTTGCATTGAAGAATGAGTGGATATATAAATATAAATGTGTGGATGGTGGTTTTAGTAAAAGTGTCATTGATTGTTTCCTTGACTAATTTGTAGAGTCTCACTATATATAATGTGTAGTTACTAAACTGTGTGAAAGTCTTTTTTTGCTTTGTCTTAATTGCTATGTTAAAGACTATATTTGTTATTAGTTTCTTAACTGAGTATTTGTATGGGTAAATGAATGTCTATGTGGTTTGGTGGGGGTTGTGTGATTACCCAAAAAATTGTGAATAGTTCATTCAGTAGGTATATGAGGTTAAGACTACATGTTATAACAGTTGTTTCAGTGAGTGTATATGTTTATGGGTGTGATGGTGATGAAATATTTCTCTCAATGGTACATCTCCATTAAACTTGAAAAAAAGGCAGTATATGTGACAGTTATATCTAATTAAGTTTGCCTAAGACTTAGTGATTGTATGAGTCACTATATGGATAACTGTATACTTGTAATAGTGATTTCATAACACACACTAAGTGTGAGTTATTATCTATATAAATAGATGAAGTGGTGTTTGTATAAGTGTGTAGGTGAGTACATGTAAGTATAATCAATTGTTTGCATAAGTCAGAAGGATGTCTTTATAAGTGAATACAATGTGTGCTGGTGTGTAATGTTGAAATAGGCGTATAAGTATATTTGATAGTGTTCCGTTGATTATTCACTGCATATAACACTGAATCTATAGGTAAGTGATTAGATGTGTGTATAGTTCTATGAATAACTGAGTGGGTGTTTAGAAATTTCTATTGGTGTGTCAATGGTTTTAAATATGGCACTTTCTATTTTACAGTGAGTGATAATAGATTATACTAGTGTGTGATGAGGTGTATTTGATTGTCACATGGATGATGTCATCAGTGATGTCATCAGTGATGTCATTTGAGATGTCATCAGTGATGTCACTGACCATGTATAATATGTGATGCACCTCTTCACACCCTAATATAATCTTTGATACACTCACTCTAAAATACAGACCACCATTCTCGAAACCATCCACACACCAATACCAGTTAGTACATACCCACTCACTGATTCATAGATGTACACACATCCACTCACTCACCCATACAGGCGCTGATTCATGCAGTCACTTATCTATACAGCCACTGATATATGCAATCATATACCCATACAGACATTCACACACTGCCTCTCACCCATAGAGTTAATGATACACCTAGTCGGTCAGGCAAAGAATTATTCACATTGCCATTTACTCACCTATACAGTTATTGACACACCACCTCACTTATTCATACAGATACGAATACATACTTACTATCTTATCAATCACTGACTCAAGCACACACTCATCCAAACAGTCACTGTCACAATCCTCACTTTCACATATAGTCACTTATATACTCCAGCACTTACATATACTGCCTTTCCCATATGTAGTTACTCACACATATACCACTGAGATATCCACTCACTCTGGAACACTCGCTCATGAACCCATTACCCAGTGATTCACCCCTCACACATCCATGCAGTGAGTCACACACCCTCCACCCACCCACACGGAAACTCAGGCACCCAATCATTAACCCCTATAGACACTCATGTAGCTACTCATCAACACTTGCAGCCACTTCCACACTACTGACAGGCTGATACGGACATTGACACAGATTAGTCATTCACCCATGCATACACTAAGACATGTTCTATCACTCACTTATTTAGTCAGTCCCATACCCACCAAATCATCCATTCAGACACTCATTCAGCCACTCATTCTGTTTGGCGGGTCGATGGCGGCATCACATCGTTGCTGCCATTGTTGGAACGAGGGCAAACTGGAGCCCATGCAGGGGGAAGCAAGTTCGAAGGTTATGGTCGACAGCACATAAAGCGGGGCAGGTTCCGCCATGGACATTTGCAAATTTGAAAAGGCTGTGATTTCAAGTTGTTTGGAGGCGCGCCCACAGGGGAAAATACAAGGACACTACAGCACCCATAATTCCTTGCAAGAGCCCACGCCTTATGGGCGGGTGATACAATGATCGTGTGTGTCTTTATAAGCGCTTCCAGCCATCTTTGCCAATAAACGCCATTGAAGAAAGGATCACTCCTGAAACGCGTCTGGCGTTAACTTTTGCTGCCCTGATGGTCCCTGCTTGCAGGCTGCCTTCCAATAAAAGTGGACCTTATACTTACCCTCGTGTGGCTCTATTTATATATATATATATATATATATATATATATATATATATATATATATATATATATATATATATATATATATATATACAAACAACCTTTCCTCCTGGTTTGAAGAAATTTCACAGACTACTCACGATGCTTCAGTGATTTATTAACACGAAGTCAGCAGCTCCCTACCTGGTAGGGAGCTGCTGACTTCGTGTTAATAAATCACTGAAGCATCGTGAGTAGTCTGTGAAATTTCTTCAAACCAGGAGGAAAGGTTGTTTGTTTATATAGGGTGGCCGGCACCCGCACAGACTCGCCGTAACCAGAGACTGGGAACAGCCGGGAATGGTTGTTGCATATATATATATATATATATATATATATATATATATATATATATATATATATATATATATATATATATATATATATTCCATTTGCAAGAAGCTCATGTGCTTTAGAAGGTCACTCACGATATTTCAGCTGTCCAGCTTGTTTGCCTCACACATCCTGCGCGCCCTTTCTCCTCTTAATTCATCTGATTCCCGACGCATTTCAAGGCAATTCCGCCTCTTCCTCAGGGACAAACACAATCGCACACAGGAAGCTCACCTATGATTACCTTCTTTTATTTGAATGGACTCACCGCCCTAAATGGGCGTGGCATGTTGATAGTTCACCATCAAGCATGATGGTAAACGTAGTCCCAGGGTGAGTTCATTTTGTTAAAAAAATCCCTTCATAGGTGAGCTTCCTGTGTGCGATTGTGTTTGTCCCCTGGTATATCCTACTGGTGGTCGCCAGTAGGTATATATAGTTAGGACCTAGATTCCATAGGAAATCCGCAACATTCTATTGGGAATGACTTTGGCGCCGGTTGATGAATCTTCGCGAATTTCTCAAAGAAGATGGCCGGCTCTGCTCCGCTCCTTCTCTGAAAGTTTTGGGGGGATTCGTGAAGTGGGGGCTGAGAAAAAAGGAGGGTCCCAAAATATGTTTTCCCCATGTTATTTTCCATAGAACGATTAGACACGGCTACAGGCTGAACGGAATTACAAGAAATTTGGCAAAAAGGTAGAGTTTGGTTTGCAGATCACCCTTTTGCTCAAATGGTGTAAATCCGTTGAGTAGTTGTTGAGAAAATCGAATTCTCAAAAATGTTATATATCTGTAAGCGCACACCGTACGCGGACGTGTACGCGTACCGTGCGCGCACGGTCCGCGTACCGTGCGTGTACATATGCGAACGTACGCGGACTTTTACGAGCCCGAGCTGCTTGCTGATTGGCTGCCAACTGTCTGTCAACACTCCAAACCTGAAATTGTTGGCAGCCATCTTGTGCCTCAGTAGACTGAGGCACCAGAAAGCAGGAAAACAAACGTGTAGAACTCAAAAAAGGGGGCAGGTTAGAAGCACCCTGACCCCCTAGGCCTGCTCAGGGGGTCCCACAAGGACCCCCTAGGGTCCAATTTTTTTTTTTTTTTTTTTACAACCAGGTCTGCTTTTTTTAACATTACCCCCGGGGAGACCAAATCCTGGGGGCACAGTGAAAAAGAAGTGTGGGTGGGCCCCAATCCCCCCTACACTGCCCTGGGGACAGCCACGCCCCAGGGCAAAGCAACGCAGCCCCCTGGCGCATACTGGAGGCTCCTGGTGGGCTAGTTGGCCCCCAGCGACACCCAGTATGCAAGGGGAATTAGTTCCCCCTCTGCAAACATGCCAGGGGGCTGCATTGCAGAGAGGTGTAAAAAGGGGCATGGCCTCATTACACCTCTCTGCAACACAGCCCCCTGGCACATACTGGAGGTTCCTGGTGGGCTAGTTGGCCCCCAGGGACCCCCAGTATGCAAGGGGAATTAGTTCCCCCTCTGCAAACGCGCCAGGGGGCTGTCTTGCAGAGAGGTGTAAACCAAAACACTTTTGGGGCCTTGGGGGTCCTTGTGGGACCTCCTGAGCAGGCCTAGGGGGTCAGGGTGCTCTACCCTGCCCCCTTTTTGAGTTCAGAAACTTTCCGAGCAGGAGCTGCATGCTCATTGGCTTTCAACACTTCAAACCAGGAAGTGTTGGCAGCCATCTTGTGCTCGGTAGGCCGAGGCACAAGAAAGCAGAAAAACAAATGTGTAAAACACAAAAAGGGGGCAGTGTAGAAACACCCTGACCCCTAGGCCTGCCCACGTGGTCCCAAAAGGACCCCCAAGGCCAATTTATTTATTTTTAAACCCATTTTTATTTCAAATTACCCCTGGGGGGACAAAATCACGGGGGAATAGTGATAAAGAAGTGTGGGGGGGCCCAATCCCCCCACACTGCCCTGGGGATTGCACCCCCCCGGGGAAAAGCAACACAGCCCCCTGGCGCATAATGGAGGCTCATGGTTGGCTAGTTGGCCTCCAGGGACCCCCAGTATGCAAGGGAACGTTCGAAATTCACTGAAAAAAACATAGGTTTCAGGCCTTATATAGTTAGGAATTAGCATTTAAAAAACCTTTGAAATTCACTGAAAAAACCATAGGTTTCAGGCCTTATATAGTTAGGAATTAGCATTTTAAAAAACCTTGCAAATTCACTGAAAAAAATATAGGTTTCAGGCCTTATATAGTTAGGAATTAGCATTTAAAAAAAACCTTTGAAATTCACTGAAAAAACCATAGGTTTGAGGCCTTATATAGTTAGGAATTAGCATTTAGAAAAACTTTGAAATTAACTTCTAAAACTATAAGTTTTAGGGGTGTTATAGTTAGCTGGACATTTCACTCTTACAAAACCATTGAAATTGTTCCTATATAGTTTGTTGTACTAACTATATTTCGCGCACCCGCAATCCACTGCTGATGATGTCACATATTACATCATTCATGACATGGTCAGTGACATCACTGATGACATCTCAAATGACATCACTGATGACATCACTGATGACATCATACACGTGACAATCACATACACCTTTTTATACACTAGTAAAATCTTTCATCACTCTTTGTAAAATACAGAGTATTATATTTGAATCCATTGACACAGCAATACAAGTATCTAAAAACCCACTCAGTGATTCCTAGACGTATACACACATCTAATCACTTACCTGTAGATTCACTCATACATGCTGTCAATGAACAATAGAACACTATCAAAAATACTTATACACCTATATCGACATTACACACCAGCACACAACCTATTCACATATGAAGTTATCCTACTCACTTATGCAAACAATGGATCATACTTACATACTTACTTAACTACACACTTATACAAACACAACTTCATAGTAAGTCATACTTGGTGTATTATAAAATCATTATTACAAGTATACAGTTATCCATATAGTCACTCACACAATCATTGAGTCTTATGTATACTTATTTATATACAACAACTGACACATACACTGCCTTTTATTTTTCTAGTTTGTTGGACATGTACCATTGAGAAATATATTTGCTCATCACCACACCCATAAAGATATTCACTCACCCAAACAACTGTTAGAACATGTAGTTATAACTTCATATAACTACTGAATCAACTATTCACACATCTTTGGGCAGTCACACCCCCCCACCAAACCACACACACATTCACTTTCCCATACAAATACTCAGTTAACTAATCAATAACTAATATAGACTTTCACGTAGCTAGTAACCAACTGGAGAACCAGTTTACACAACAACTGACAAAGTGATACAGATATTTACCCAGTTTAGTCACTAAACACTATATTTAGTGAGACTCTATAAATTGTTAAAGTAAACAGTCAATTAAACTGCTACTAAATCCTCCATCCAAATATTTATTTCTATATATCCACTCATTCTTCAATACAAATTGCTATACATATAATGCATATTTAAATAACGAACCTAACCACATTCACTGGATGATGTCATCAGTGATGTCATCAGTGATGTCATTTGAGATGTCATCAGTGATGTCACTGACCATGTCATGAATGATGTAATATGTGACATCATCAGCAGTGAATTGCGGGTACCCGAAATATAGTTAGTACAACTAACGATATAGGAGCAATTTCAATGGTTTGTAAGAGTGAAATGTCCAGCTAACTATAACACCCCTAAAACTTATAGTTTTTTGAGTGAATTTCAAAGTCTTTTTAAATGCTAATTCCTAACTATATAAGGCCTCAAACCTATGTTTTTTTCAGTGAATGTATATATATATATATATATATATATATATATATATATAAATATATATATATATATATATATATATTACCTACTGGCGGTCGCCAGTAGGTATATATAGTTAGGATTTTTTCTCTATGGGTTTTTTGAAAATTCTATGTCTAATAACTTTGGCGTTTGTGGACGGAATTGGCTGAAATTTTCAGGAAAATGGCACATTTTGTTTCTGAGCAGCCCTTGAAAATTTGGGGGGGGTTCGTCCAGTGGGGGCCGAGAAAAAAGGGGGGTCCCAAAACGTGTTTTTAACATTGAGTTTTCCATAGGGCGGTTGGCCTCACTTTTAGCCCGAACGGCTGAATGGATTTGCACGAAACTTGGCAAAATTGTAGGGACTGGTAGCCCGATGTGCCTTTTGTAGGTCTCAATATATGTGCTCCAGTGGATTTTGAGAAATTAACGTTTAAAAAAAGATATATATCTGTAACAGCGGACCGGGCAGCGCTCTGGTTCGCGGACTTTTCGCGCAACGGAGCTTTGTGAAGCGAAGCTGATTGGTTCTCCGGCGTCTGTCAACATTCCAAACAGTCCGTAGCGGCCGCCATCTTGTCTCTCGGTAGGATCGAGAGACAAGAGGAGGTCAAAACAAAGGGGGAAATAACTATAAGGGGGCATAGTAGATCCTCGCTGACCCCCTAGGTTTGATGTGGAGGTTTTAAAAGGGCCCCGCGGGGCAAAAAAAAAAAATAATAATAATAATCGAACGGCTGAATGGATTTGCACGAAACTTGGCAAAATTGTAGGGACTGGTAGCCCGATGTGCCTTTGCTAGGTCTCAATATATGTGCTTCAGTGGATTTTGAGAAATTAACGTTCAAAAAAAGATATATATCTGTAACAGCGCACCGCTTCGCTTACTTTTCGCGTTACGGAGCTTTGCGAAGCGAAGCTGATTGGCTCTCCGGTGTCTGTAAACATTCCAAACAGTCCGTAGCGGCCGCCATCTTGTCTCTCGGTAGGATCGAGAGACAAGAGGAGGCCAAAGCGAAGGGGCAAATGACCATAAGGGGGCATAGTAGATCCTCGCTGACCCCCTAGGTTTGATGTGGAGGTTTTAAAAGGGCCCCGCGGGGCAAAAAAAAAAAATAATAATAATAATCGAACGGCTGAATGGATTTGCACGAAATTTGGTAAAATATTAGGGACTGGTAGCCCGATGTGCCTTTGCTATGTCTCAATATATGTGCTTCAGTGCATTTTGAGAAATTAACGTTCAAAAACAAGATATATATCTGTAACAGCGCTCCGCTTCGCGGAGATAAAATTATATCTGTATTACCTAGCTGTTGCTAACACCAGTTAGCGACGGCTAGTAGGAGATAGCGACCATCTTGGGTCCCACTTTGCATGTGAGTGATATTTATCACTAATGACATGCAAAGTGGGCATGCCAAGATGTTAGCGACTGGAAACAGTCGCTCACATCGCTATCTCCTATTATCAACTTTTGGAAATATTCGAGATAAGCGCGAATATCTCCAAAAAGTAACAGCTGCCCTGAGCAGTTCTTAGCCATGTTATCCAATGGGAGGTGGATAACATGGCTAAGAGCATTAGCTCGGTAATGCATGAATATCGCGGAGTTTTCAGCGATATTAATGCATTGCGGTCGTTTTTTATCGTATTTGCGATAAACCTTGATAATAGCAAGGTTTATCTGCGATAATTTCTGACGGTAAAAAAATCTTTGCAATGCATCGTTAGGGATAAATATCGCTTAACTTTGGTAATATGCCCCAACGTCTGTTAACGTTCGATTCGAAGGAAATCAGGAATTGTTGAAAAACATTGTGTGCGCCATCTTGTCTTTTTTCAAATGCCACACTTTTGTCGTGCACGGCAGCCATTTTAGATGCCTTGACCAGACCCACTCTGTGCACGCTGTCGATCCTTAGCATGGCTCCCCACCCTCGCAAGCATCTCACCCAGGCAGTGGTCACCCCCGCTCTCTGTCTTATGCATGGGTAATAAACCTCCCCCCATCTGCGCTGCTCTTCCCTGAGAATCACACCCTGTGCCCGCCCGACACCTCCCTTTCGCCCTATTCACTACCGCACCCTCTGACACTCCTTTTCCTCTGTGTCCGATTGTCCAGGCCGGTCCTAGGCTATCAGCTAGCCCTGCAGATGTAGTTTATGGCCACAGCTGTAAAGAATCACCCCTCTTCAAAGGAGTTATAGTAGATCAAGGCCCACACTCGATGAGATCCGTCACAGCAGAAGCGTTGCTATTATCTGAAAACCATCCTGTATTGTGATTGGGGAGGGGACCGAGCGTGAAGCGGAAGATTCCAGGGATGACTCTTTGTACATCAAAGTTTTTACAATTATGTGTCACATTAAAAATATATAGCACTCCGACAAAGTAGTAAGATTATAAAACTTTAATAATTTATAAATATATACAAGAAAACAAAAATAGTAATAACATATAAACATTTTTAGGGAAAAACAACGAAGTAGCGGTCGGCTGTGCGAATAGTCCCAACGCAGCACAACGTCCAGATTTCCGGCGTGGGGCGTCGCGGGGGATGGGTCATCAGTAGCAAACTGTTGTGCGAATAGTTCCAAGGCAGCAGAACGCGCCGAAATCTAGATGACACGAAAGTGATGTCTAGTAAGTTGCCACCCAGCAAATAACGGCGTGGGGCGTCGCGGGGGGTGGGTCATCAGTAGCAAACTGTTGTGCGAATAGTTCCAAGGCAGCAGAACGATGGCACCAAGGTGATGTCCAGTAAGTTGCCGCACTGGTTTTGGTATCCTACAATGCTGCTCCGAATAACGGCGTGGAGCGCCCCGGGGGAGGCGGCGTGAACGGGCCTCTCCAGGTGGAGTCTCATCTGTTTTAGTGGGGCGCCCCTTTACCGTTTCAGTTGCCATTCCGTCCGCTTTTGGTCCACTGTGTCAAAATCCGCCATTCAGCTGAGTTGCGCCCACTCTTGCGGTGCAGCGATAGGCGGCTGCCACAGGACTCTCAAAATGGCGGCAGGCTCTTTCCTTTTTGGGCGTGGTCCACTGAAATGGCCCTGGGACACCTTGGAAATCGGACGCTTGTCTGCTAGGTCTTGGACCCCATTCTCGAAAGCGTCCCCTCCGCCTTGAGAATTCATCAAAAGTTTTGGGGGCCCCGACTCCTGCAGGCTTCTGGTGGGGAGCGGCTGCCATGATTGCTCGCGGAATGACCACGACGGAGCTACGAGATGGTGGTGCTCTCATGCTGATGCCAGTTTAGTCTGAAACATCCAGAAACAAGGTGGGGCTTTCATCGTTTGGGGGAAAAAAAAAGTTTTCATCCAATGAAAAGTGTTGTTTTTAGGTCATATGATCAAGCCTTCCATCATTCGGAAACCAAAAGTAAAATGAACCAATGAAAAGTTTTATAAACAAGTCACATGACCTGTTATGCGGCATAGGGTATAAAATGCGGAGAAAATACGTTGGCACGTGAGGCGGCGTCAGTAGGGGACCGATGTGCGAATAGGCCGAAGGCAATACAACGCGCCAAGATCCGGATGGCACCGAGGTGGTGTCCAGCAAGTTGCAGCACTGGTGTGGCCATCCTACAATGCTGAAAGTCGGCGTGGGGCGCCCCGTTGGCCTGTGAGTTTGCGTCAGTAGCGGACCGATGTGCGAATAGGCCGAAGGCAGCACAACGCGCCAAGATCCGGATGGCACCGAGGTGGTGTCTAGTAAGTTGTCGCACTTCTGTGGCCATCCTACAATGTTGAAAGTCGGCGTGGGGCGCCCCGTTGGCCTGTGAGATGGCGTCAGTAGCGGACCGATGTGCGAATGGGGCCAAAGGCAGCGCAACAATATTTTCTGACTGACACCACAAGGCGCTGAGATGCCAAGATCCGGATGGCACCGAGGTGATGTCTAAGTTGCGGACTGATGTGCGAATGGGGCCAAAGGCAGCGTAACAATATTTTTTGTATGGAAGATACCACTAGGCGTTGAGATGCCAAGATTCGGATGGCACTGAGGTGATGTCTAGCAAGTTGGTGTGGTCATCCTACAATGCTGAAACTCGGCGTGGGTCGCCCCATTAGCCTGTGAGATGGCGTCAGTAGCGGACCGATGTGCGAATAGGCCGAAGGCAGCACAACGCGCCAAGATCCGGATGTCACCGTGGTGGTTTCATAGTTGAGAGGCACTTCATCTGCAGTGGGGCGCCGAGATCCGGATGGCACCGAGGTGATGTCTAGCAAGTTGCTGTACTGGTGTGGTCATCCTACAATGCTGAAACTCGGCGTGGGTCGCCCCATTAGCCTGTGAGATGGCGTCAGTAGCGGACCGATGTGCGAATAGGCCGAAGGCAGCACAACGCGCCAAGATCCGGATGTCACCGTGGTGGTTTCATAGTTGAGAGGCACTTCATCTGCAGTGGGGCGCCGAGATCCGGATGGCACCGAGGTGATGTCTAGCAAGTTGCTGTACTTGTGTGGTCATCCTACAATGCTGAAACTCGGCGTGGGTCGCCCCATTAGCCTGTGAGATGGCTGTTCTTTGGATTTGGGCCTGGTCCACCAAAATGGCCCTGGGACACCTTAGAACTCGGACGCTCGATTTTTTTTTCCTTTCCTGTACATGCAAAAAAAGGTAAATGCCCGGTACGTTACACGCTTCATCTGCCACGATGAACTCTCCAGAGGAACCGAAAAAAAATATAGTTGTGGTAACTATACCATGCATCGTCATATGGAGAGGTGGCACCAATTAATTATAGTGCTGCATAAAAGAGAGATTTGGAGGAGAACCCCTGACCTGCTAGTACATTCATCAAAGAAGTGGCACTGAGAGCTTCAGAGGCAAGGGAAACGGTCCCAAATATTTAGAAGAACTTTGGAAAGATTAAAATGACATGTTTAGATTGTGGCAAATTAATTTCATGTGGACAGATGAGTGTTACTCTAATAAATACAGCATATGAACATCATCATAGTCGATGGTTGGTAGAGACATTTTGACTATATCCTGGACCTGCCCGTCCTCGCCCAAAATGGCGCCGGAATAAATGGGACTCGTAACTCCTTGTTGTGTACTGGTTGCAGAACCTTGAAATCACGAGATACGTATGCAGTTTTGAAGCACATGGCGGGCGGGGACGAGAATTGATTGAATATTTCGACATCCCTATTGATATTAAGTTCTGATGTGTTATTGATTACTGTACTGTTGAAAGTTCGAATTAACGTCACCCATGGTACTTGCCCGCAAATGTATATCTAGATAATTTTATTGTAACTGGCCCTGTCGTATTTTAAGTATAAAATGTACGTCCACTGATTCCGTAACTGTTAGACACCTTAGTTCTTGCAACCTAATGGCCCGCCCGTTACGTTCCTCTACAGTGTAAATGTCTATTCATCATATACGATTACAGTTTGCTCTGTGGCAGGCCCACGTGGTTATAGGCTCGTATTTGTATAATGAAATTTTCACAATAAAGGTTTTTAAAAGAAAACATGGTAGTAGTATATACATTGGTAAAGTTTTTAATAATAGTGACTGTTTTAGAATCATTAAAAGGCAAGTGAAATAAAGCAGACCAATTACATGAAGGGTAAAAGGTATAATACGAAGGAACGCAGTAAAGATAAATGGTCAAGGGCTGTTGTGTTTTCTATTCCTGCAACATAAAGTGATCGATAAGAATCTCATATTCAGGCGTATCGGCGACTAAGACAGCAGGTCGACCCTCTTTTGCTCAACGGCTCCGTCATGGGACGAAGAAACGCTCTTTTTCTCGAAAAAAGAATATATTTTACTTGCAGGACAGTTGTAAAATTTCCGGGAAAGTACATTAGCCTGGAACATTATAACATATATTTAAGAAAAAATAATGTTCGGAAGTAATGAAAAGCGTAATTTTTAGGTCATATGACCAAGCCTTTCATCATTACAATAAGAAAAGTAAAATGAACCAATGAAAAGTTTTATTAACAAGTCACATGACTTGTTATGCTTACGTTACGCGCTGCGCGCCCCGGATGACTTCCGGATGCGCTAACGCGGCGCGTCATATGACGCATTACGCAACAACGCAGGTACAGAATATAGTCAAAATGTCTCCACCAACCAGCGGTCGGAACACAACCCCTTTCAGCAGGCTAAATAGTTCTGTTAAATGACAACAGAAGGGACAGGCAACAAGAACCATCAGTCAAAGAGGGGAGAGCTAGTTCTTCTCTACCGGGTTACATTGGGGCGCTACCGGAACTGATCGAATTGGTAGTCTACAGTGTTTCTGGATGTTTCAGACTGAAGCTGGGGTTAGCATGAGAGCAGCACCATTTCGTAGCTCCGTCGTGGTCATTCCGCAACCAATCATGGCAGCCGTTCTTTATCGTTATTTTGGGCGGGGTGGGTGGCGGAGCCGAGCTGTTTTGCAGCCATCATTGTGTGGAGTTCAGTTCATCTCACTAGTTTTGTATTTGTCATGAGGGGTTGTTCCTAATGTTTCTATTTTAGCGAGGTCAAAAAGAGATCCCATTAGTGGCCTACTGATTTTGCTCGATTCCTTTTCTTTTTTTTTTACACGATTTTTCGTTATCTGCAAAGACTAAACAGAGTATTGCGACTCTGTGTTTGTTTGTAAATAGAGAATGAACCAAAGAGAACTAATTCTAAAACAGTAAATACTTGGATAACAATCAATCAAATGGAGAGAGAAGCAGGCACGACGGATTACAATGGGGGCAAAGACCTGCGTTAACTACCTTTCACTATCTGCAAAGAGAGAGTACTCCTAATAGAAATGAGGGGGGGGGGCACCATTCAAAGCAGATCAGTGTGCATAAACACGAAAATGTTTTCACTTACCACGTACTTGACATTCGACAGCTTATGATATTTGCTATTAAAAAACCATTGAAATTCACTGAAAAAACCATAGGTTATAGACCATATATAGTTAGGAATTAGCATTTACAAAACCTTGAAAATTCACTGAAAAAACCATAGGTTATAGACCATATATAGTTAGGAATTAGCATTTAAAAAACCTTATTTTACTCACACAAAACCATTGAAATTCCATATATAGTTAGTTGCACTAACTATATATCGCGCACCTGCAATCCACTGCTGATCATGTCACATATTACATCATTCATGACATGGTCAGTGACATCACTGATGACATCACTGATGACATCTCAAATGACATCACTGATGACATCACTGATGACATCTCATTTGACATCATTCTTGTGCTAATACGATAAACCTCTTCAGACTCTAATATAACCTTAGATACACTCAGTGTATACAGACACTCACACACTGCCACTCATCCATGGAGTTACTTACACACCCAGTCAGTCATGCAAAGAAACAATCTCATCTCCATTTCTTCAACTATACAGTTAAACACACCTTACTTATTGAAACATATACTAACACATATTTACTCTCTTATACAATCCCTGATACAAGTTCACAATGATCGATACAACCACTCACTCATTCGGTGGCTCTCATGCACAGTTATTTATATATGCCAACTCTCACATGTACTGTGTTTTACATATGTACTTACTATGACATGTAGCATTGAGATATCCATTCACTCATCAATACACTCATGCACACAGTCAACTGCCCATGTAGCTGTTTCCACATGCACTCTTGAACTCATACACCTAGTGAATAAACTGTTCACACATCTATGCATAGAGTCACACACCTTCCAGCCACCCCCACACAAACTCAATCTCCCATAGAAATACTTGGGCAACCAATTAATAACACATATAGCCTCTCGTATAGCTAATGATCAACACATGCAGCAGTTTACAGAACAACAGACATAATGATGCACAAATTAAGACAGTTTAGTCACTAACCCATGCATTCAGTGAGACACATTTAATCACTCACTCATACAGTCAGTCACGCACCTACTAAATCCTTCATCCAGACACTTATACATCCACTCATTCTTCAATATGTCAAACATATTTAAACTTTACAGAAACACACAGTCACTGGATGATGTCATCAGTGATGTCATTTGAGATGTCATCAGTGATGTCATCAGTGATGTCACTGACCATGTCATGAATGATGTAATATGTGACATGATCAGCAGTGGATTGCAGGTGCGCGATATATAGTTAGTGCAACTAACTATATATGGAATTTCAATGGTTTTGTGTGAGTAAAATAAGGTTTTTTAAATGCTAATTCCTAACTATATATGGTCTATAACCAATGGTTTTTTCAGTGAATATATATATATATATATATATATTCACTGAAAAAAACATAGGTTATAGACCATATATAGTTAGGAATTAGCATTTAAAAAACCTTATTTTACTCACACAAAACCATTGAAATTCCATATATAGTTAGTTGCACTAACTATATATCGCGCACCCGCAATCCACTGCTGATGATGTCACATATTACATCATTCATGACATGGTCAGTGACATCACTGATGACATCACTGATGACATCTCAAATGACATCACTGATGACATCACTGATGACATCTCATTTGACATCATTCTTGTGCTAATACGATAAACCTCTTCAGACTCTAATATAACCTTAGATACACTCAGTGTATACAGACACTCACACACTGTCACTCATCCATGGAGTTACTCACACACCTAGTCAGTCATGCAAAGAAACAATCTCACCTCCATTTCCTCAACTATACAGTTATACACACCTTACTTATTCAAACATATACTAACACATATTTACTCTCTTATACAATCCCTGATACAAGTTCACAATGATCCATACAGCCACTCACACATTCAGTGGCTCTCATGCACAGTTATTTATATATGCCAACTCTCACATGTACTGTGTTTTACATATGTACTTACTATGACATGTAGCATTGAGATATCCATTCACTCATCAATACACTCATGCACACAGTCAACCGCCCATGTAGCTGTTTCCACATGCACTCTTGAACTCATACACCTAGTGAATCAACTGCTCACACATCTATGCACAGAGTCACACACCTCCCAGCCACCCCCACACAAACTCAATCTCCCATACAAATACTTGGGCAACCAATCAATAACACATATAACCTCTCGTATAGCTAATGATCAACACATGCAGCAGTTTACATCACAACAGACATACTGATGCACACATTCAGACAGTTTAGTCAATAACCCATGCATTTAGTACGACACATTTATTCACTCACTCATACAGTCAGTCACGCACCTACTAAATCCTTCATCCAGACACTTATACATCCACTCATTCTTCAATATATCAAACATATTTAAACTTTACAGAAACACACAGTCACTGGATGATGTCATCAGTGATGTCATCAGTGATGTCATTTGAGATGTCATCAGTGATGTCATCAGTGATGTCATTTGAGATGTTATCAGTGATGTCATTTGAGATGTCATCAGTGATGTCATCAGTGATGTCATTTGAGATGTCATCAGTGATGTTATCAGTGATGTCACTGACCATGTCATGAATGATGTAATATGTGACATCATCAGCAGTGGATTGTGGGTGCGCGATATATAGTTAGTGCAACTAACTATATATGGAATTTCAATGGTTTTGTGTGAGTAAAATAAGGTTTTTTAAATGCTAATTCCTAACTATATATGGTCTATAACCTATGGTTTTTTCAGTGAATTTTCGAGGTTTTTTAAATGCTAATTCCTAACTATATATGGTCTCTAACCTATGGTTTTTTCAGTGAATATATATATATATATATATATATATAACATCTCTATGGCAAAATGAAACCCCTCATTTTGTTCCTTTGCCAATTAAATGTTTTAAGTGTTAACACTTTATTCCAATCAAGATGACTTCAGGTGTGCCATACTTTTGTCATAAGTAAGACTGTTAGCGCTCTAGTTGTTCTTTAGAACACTCTGGGACATTCTGTCACTGGGCTATAGTTGGGCTACATCTGGCTGATATTTGGGCTACATTTGGGCTCTTTTGTCTCTGGTGGCCATCTTTGGGCTACATTGGGCTACATTGGGCTACATTGGGCTCCAACATATATATAGCCCAATGTAGCCCAATATATATTTTTCAAAGTTAATTTTCGTAAAAACCACTGGAGCATATATCTTGAGACATAGCAAAGGCACATCGGGCTACCAGTCCCTACAATTTTGCCAAGTTTTGTGGAAATCCATTCAGCCGTTCGAGCTAAAAGTGAGTCCAACCGCCCTATGGAAAACTCAATGTTAAAAACATGTTTTGGGACCCCCCCTGTTTTCTCGACCCCCGCTTGACGAAACCCCCCCAAATTTTTAGGGGCTGCTCAGAAACAAAATGTGCCATTTTCCTGACAATTTCAGCCAATTCCGTCCACAAACGCTAAAGTTATTAGACATAGAATTTTCAGAAATCCCATAGAGAAAAAATCCTAACTATATATACTTACTGGCTATCGCCAGTAGGTAATATATATATATATATATATATCCGTGATGTCATTTGAGATGTCATCAGTGATGTCATCAGTGATGTCACTGACCATGTCATGAATGATGTAATATGTGACATCATCAGCAGTGGATTGCGGGTGCGCGATATATAGTTAGTGCAACTAACTATATATGGAATTTCAATGGTTTTGTGTGAGTAAAATAAGGTTTTCTAAATGCTAATTCCTAACTATATATGGTCTATAACCTATGGTTTTTTCAGTGAATTTTCAAGGTTTTGTAAATGCTAATTCCTAACTATATATGGTCTATAACCTATGGTTTTTTCTGTGAATATATATATATATATATATATATATATATATATATATATATATATATATATATATATATATATATATATATATATATATATATATATAACATCTCTATGGCAAAATGAAACCCCTCATTTTGTTCCTTTGCAAATTAAATGTTTTAAGTGTTAACACTTTATTCCAATCAAGATGACTTCAGGTGTGCCCTACTTTTGTCATAAGTAAGACTGTTAGCGCTCTAGTTGTTCTTTAGAACACTCTGGGACATTCTGTCACTGGGCTATAGTTGGGCTACATCTGGCTGATATTTGGGCTACATTTGGGCTCTTTTGTCTCTGGTGGCCATCTTTGGGCTACATTGGGCAACATTGGGCTACATTGGGCTACATTGGGCTCCAACATATATATAGCCCAATGTAGCCCAATATATATTTTTCAAAGTTAATTTTCGTAAAAACCACTGGAGCATATATCTTGAGACATAGCAAAGGCACATCGGGCTACCAGTCCCTACAATTTTGCCAAGTTTCGTGGAAATCCATTCAGCCGTTCGAGCTAAAAGTGAGTCCAACCGCCCCATGGAAAACTCAATGTTAAAAACACGTTTTGGGACCCCCCTGTTTTCTCGGCCCCCGCTTGACGAAACCCCCCCAAATTTTCAGGGGCTGCTCAGAACCACATTTTCAGGGGCTGCTCAGAACCAAATGTGCCATTTTCCTGAAAATTTCAGCCAATTCCGTCGACAAACGCCAAAGTTATTAGACATAGAATTTTCAGAAATCCCATAGAGAAAAAATCCTAACTATATATACCTACTGGCTATCGCCAGTAGGTAATATATATAACATTTCTATGGCAAAATGAAACCCCTCATTTTGCTCCTTTGCAAATTAAATGTTTTAAGTGTTAACACTTTATTCCAATCAAGATGACTTCAGGTGTGCCATACTTTTGTCATAAGTAAGACTGTTAGCGCTCTAGTTGTTCTTTAGAACACTCTGGGACATTCTGTCACTGGGCTATAGTTGGGCTACATCTGGCTAATATTTGGGCTATATTTGGGCTCTTTTGTCTCTGGTGGCCATCTTTGGGCTACATTGGGCTACATTGGGCTACATTGGGCTCCAACATATATATAGCCCAATGTAGCCCAATATATATTTTTCAAAGTTAATTTTCGTAAAAACCACTGGAGCATATATCTTGAGATATAGCAAAGGCACATCGGGCTACCAGTCCCTACAATTTTGCCAAGTTTTGTGGAAATCCATTCAGCCGTTCGACCTAAAAGTGAGTCCAACCGCCCTATGGAAAACTCAATGTTAAAAACACGTTTTGGGACCCCCCTTTTTTCTCGGCCCACGCTTGACGAAACCCCCCCACATTTTCAGGGGCTGCTCAGAAACAAAATGTGCCATTTTCCTGAAAATGTCAGCCAATTCCGTCGATAAACGCCAAAGTTATTAGACATAGAATTTTCAGAAATCCCATAGAGAAAAAATCCTAACTATATATACCTACTGGCTATCGCCAGTAGGTAATATATATATATATATATGTATATATTCATTTTTTTATTATTTTTAATTTTTTTCACTGAAAAAACCAAAGGTTTGTGTGGGTATTAGTGGTTGTACGAGAGGTTCTATGGGGGTCTCAGTGGTTCTGTGGATGATGACTTCAGTGATATCATTTGAGACATCATCACTAATGTCTTCAGTGATGTCACTGACCATGTCATGTGTGATGTAATATGTGAAGTCATAAGCAGTGTATTGCAGGGGCGTAAGTTATAGTTAACTCAGCTTTCACTGGTTTTGTATGAGTGACTTCTCAGCCTAACTATAACATTCCTGTAACCTCTGTTTTTCAGTGAATTTCTAAGGTTTTTTTTAATTCTGTTTCCTAACTATAACGTCCCTTCAACCTTTGTTTTTTTCAGTGAATTTCTGATGTTTTTCAAATTCTATTTCCTGACTATATTGTCATTGTAACCTTTGGTTTGTTATGTGAATTTCTATCTTTTTTAACTATTAGTCACATTTGCAGAGGGGTGAAGAAAGGGAGGTGTACTTAGGACCAGGTCTCAGGAATCCTGCTGTAAGGCAGAAACTGGAGGTAACACAAGGGCTTCTTGGTCCCCAAGGTCCCCCAGCAGCCATGGGGACATCATCCCCCAAGCAGTAGTGCACCAGGAGGTGCATTTGCAGAGTGTTGCCAAAAGGGCCATGGCCTCCAAAGTCCTTACAGCAATTGTGCTCTGTGAGACTTACTGGAGGTAACTGGAGGGGTAGTTTGCCCCAACGGACCCTCTGGAACCAAGGGGACTTCATTCACCGACCAGCAGTGTACCAAGAGGCTCATTCACAGAGTGCTGGTAGAACGCATGGCCTCTAATAACCAATCAGCAATCCCTCTGTGTGGCACTTACTGGAAGTAACAGGAGGGGTAGTTGTCACCCAAGAACTCTCTGGAGCCCCACTTGATGGATATCCTCAAAACTTTCAACACAGCAGTTGAACAAAAAAGGGGACTTTTTGTGAAAATGTCATGAAGATTCGTCAAGCGACACCAAAGTTATTGATAAAACAAAAATTGCTTTTCCCATTGAACTTTGGTCCTAACCATAACTACCAAACTGGTTATTACCAGTTGGTAATGCGTGTGTATGTGTGCGTGTGTGTGTGTGTGCACGTGCACGCATGCATGTGTGTTTTGTATAAAGCGTCCACCACAAACTTGGCAGTTTGTTTACCCCAGCAGGCCAAACACAATGAAATGATGGATGGAGCACTGCAACGTTTCAGACACTCACCACCAGTCACAGATCTGGGTTTAATCCATCATCGATCTTTAGCTCACTTCTCCACCCCAGTTCAGACCCAGTCGTAAGCAAATCAGTCTTGACCCTGTTCTTTATGGGAACAGTCCAGCCTGAACTGCCAAGACAGGTCTTCCCTGGACTGGAAACAAGCATCCTGGGATCATTTTTGGGGTTTCATCCCTCACCAGTCAGGCTAGCCTGAATCCAGTGGCAAAGTGAGCAAGGGACCCACGTCTGGGCATACCCTGCCAATGTAAACTAAGCAAACACAAGGAGATGATGGAAGGAGTGCTGAGAATTTTCAGACACTCACCTCTCACCCCCAGTCACAGATCTGGGATGAGTCCATCATCGTCCTTTAGCTCACTTTGCCACCCCAGTTTGGACCCTGTCATATGCAAATCAGCCTTGCCATCATTTGGAGTGTTTCACAATTTACAACCTACCTCATGAAAAGTAATGAGGTAGTTTGTAATTTAAATTCGATTTTCGTAAACTGATCTATTAGCACATTGTTTGGTGTTGAAAATTTCTATTACATTCGCAAAACACTGGGGTACAATTTTCAACAACTTTTTGTGAATGGAAGTTATTTGCATCTGATCCACTGGGTTTATTTTTTGGGAAGAGTTAGTGCTTTTACTGTTGTCTAATTCTTAGCAGCTTGGTTGCTGTAGATGTTGATATTACCAGTAAGGAGCACAAGCAGCAGGTATTGATTTGCTTAATAATTTAAAAGTGTTGTAAAAATAGATATTTTCCATAATGATGGATCAGTGGTAGACAACAGTTGAGCGGTGCTGCTTCACTGGCACGCTCAGTGCTATATTGACTGCCAAAGGTTTGTTGGATTGACTTCCTGGTTTGTCAGTTGCTGCCAGGCTCAGCTGCCTCATTTTGTCTGTAAGTGCATGAAAAGCAGGTTACGTGTTATTGAGTGCTGGTGCCGGGTCCAGGCCAATAGGGATAGCGATAATCAGTTGCCCGTCAATACGATCATATAAAACTTTGTGGGGACTTTGCATTATGGTGACCTGGCAGTGCCATTTGTCAGCTCATCCCACTGGCCATATTTCACATATGACAGAGACCTTTCTTAATTATAAGGGATATCTTCCATTCTTCCCTAGTTATTTCCTCACAACTGTCCTTGGTGATGGCACCACACTTGATGGGATGGGCAAGTGTAGAAACAGTTTTCATGGACGAGCTAAGACTACACAATTGGCTGTCTGATTAAAGTTCAGTCTTGTACTAAATGCACTGAACCCTCTCATAACCAATATATAATGTCAGACTTGGGTCCAACCAGCTATGATGTTTCTCTGCCCTGTCGGAATCAATCTATGCACTACCATGAGATGAGGAGAGAGGAATTTCTATAATGCTATCAGATTTGTTTACTCAGCTAGCACCCCTTAGTAATCTTCAATCCGTATGATGATGGGCCACATTAATACAAAAGTGTGTGTCAAATCCAAAGATGTCTGACACTTGGCAAGGCTACTTTACACCAGTCTCTGTTTGTTTCCCCTACAGCACTACATATCAGCCATGTTTTCAATGTGATTATGGGTTTTATTTTCATATTTTCATCATGATGTTACAAAGGCTTAAATTTGACACTTTGAGTCACAATTTAGTACTACAGGTGTGAGAAATTGTGAAAATGAGCATCATTCAGGTTCACTTAAATGATTTCTTAAAAAGGGGAGAAAAATTGGTTCTCCACAACATTGGGACACATGGAGGCAGCCTCTCTTGACTAAAGGTAGGCTTCTCCTACCGCTCTGTCACCAAGCAATTTTGTTTTCTTGCATCGTGAAGTCCCACGCATAGAGGCAGAATGTCCAGGATCCAGGAATATCCCACGAACTGCAAAAGGGTTATTGCCAGACCTGTTTTTCCGCCCTTCCAATTCCCTTGCAGCACAAGTTAGAATAATGAATTTTCAATTTTCATGTCATCAGTTTTGGTGCACCTGCGGTGGTGGTGCTGATGCTGGTCCTGGCTTACTTATTCCCCTCATGTGGTAATGATATTGTTAAAAATTCATAAGAACTGTTTGCATCATCGCAGATATAAAGTCTAACCTACATTAGGCTGGGCTGCACCGAACTGTTCCTGCCCTACTGTCTGTTTAAGCCCTCCCTGTAGAAGTGCTGCACTGTCCCCACCTGCATCCCAGTGTGGCCCATGTGAGATCTAAAGGTAGAGAGTGATCTTGTGGGAGAAAGTGCTGTTTTGCCTAACAGGCAGTAGCGGCTCCTGGAGTAAGTGCTGCTGGGTGGTGACGCAGGGCGGGGAGGGGCAGGGTGGGGGGTAGTAAACTCCGGATTATGGCCCAATGGAGGTAAGTATACAAATAAATAAATACAATGAATTTCGTTGCGGTGCTGAATCGCATTTAGCCATAATCTGGAGTTTACTACCCTCCACCCTGTCCCTACCCGCCCTGCGTCACCGCCCTGCAGCACTCCTCCCAGAAGCCACTACTGATAACAGGAGAAGAACAAAGCCGGGCACCCTTCACTAGAGCAGCTTATCTACTCGCCGACTGCCATCACCTCAGCATGTTATAGTGTCTGATACCAACACAGGCAGTCTGTCCCAGCTGCAAAACTGTGTATTAGACATAAGAGTACTTCAATGCACATCCAATCCGGCCATGGCTAGGGTGACTAGTGAGGTCGGTACATTATTGGGTGGGACGACTCACGGATTAAGTTAACCACGGCCTGTGAGAATGATATAGAATTACCATGAACCACAATATAGAAATAGTAGCCGGGCACAAAATTAATAATCTGATGATAACCTGTGTGAAGTTTTTCTTTTTCTTCTTTTAAATGTACACTTGAAAATGGATGATTAATTTGCAAATGTCTTATTATTTTTAGTGACCCCCGAAGAAGGGCGCTGTGTCGCCCGAAATGCATTGGGGTTTTATGGAATAAACACTGCTTGAGATGAGCCAGGCATTGATCGTATTTATTCAAGAGGTCCGGATGGGCACAGAGTAAATATAAGAAATTTGAAAAAAGGCATACATTCCACACGTGGACTCTAAAATAAGTGATTGAAGAATGATGTAAAAGAGAAGAAAACGGTAAAAGTTTAAAAATGAAAATTTGGAGTAAAACTGACAGAGTTTTGAATGTCGCAAGGACGGCACTAAGCTGTGCATTTGGCTGGGGCATGAACGTGTCCCATTTGTAATTACCATAGGGTACTCTTGGCACATGTGTAGCCAATAATTTACTTGATCTTCCTAGTAGAACTGATCAACTAGGTAACTGGATGCAGCTCAGTAAACACATTGACAGATGCACTCAAAATCAGGGTCATCTGCATGGTTGACAGCAAAAGTGTGGCAAGCTGGCGGAGATTACGCATCACTGATCGTAAATGCCCTCATCTGATAATACTGCACACTTCTGACCTCTGTTCATCCTTCACCGTTAAAAAAACTGCACCTTCTTTCTCCCCATCTTGCTCCTTTCATCACCCTTCCTGCTTCTTTCCCTTCAATCCCAATTCTCTTTCATATCTCCCACAGTTCTTTTGTCATTTTTGTCTCCTTTAGTTTGCTTGCCCCATCTTCTCCTTTCCTAGCATTACTTTCTATATTTCTCTCCATTCCAGTGATATTTCCCTTTTCCATCTGACATTGACATCTTCTTTCCTTGCTCCCTCATTGTCTCCTTCCTACCCTTTCTATACTTTGTCCCCTGCCCCTTCCTCATCTTCCCCATCTTTAGGGCCCTCTTTTCTTTGTTTCTCATCTCAGATACAATAATTTGATGTCTAGCCCAGTGTTTCTTTGGGAAATAAAGTACTTTTAATCAATCCACAGAGCTAAATACCAAATAATCCAATTTGTGATTACTGTATCAGGCCCATGATGATTTCCCTGTGGGCACTACCCCCCCCCCCCCCCCCACCTCCTTCTTTATGTGCTCCCTTTCGCCCAGGAAACCCCATTTGTTATATTCTCCCAGTGGTCTTTGGCAAGAGGAATGAATTGGAATTAGGGGTACATCATATTCCTCACGGTTCAAATGCACAATCAATCACTTCTTTCTTACCCCAGTGTTGCACAATCAGTCACTTGGTTATCCCCAGCGTCACAGCTCTGCATGCCACTGATAGTGCCAAATCACAGTTCACAGCAGCAGACAGGTGGGCAGACGCATTGTGGAAATTTGAACAGGTTTTTAGGGGCAGCTCTGGGTGGGGAAGCTGAAGAGAGACAGGAGACCAATTGAAGCACAGGCATGATGTTCTTTAGGGGTCTTCAGAGGTCATAGCTGCGACCCCTCACTTACCCCTTGTAACCCCTAGCACTGCCTTTACTACCCCTGGCTTCAGAGGTGGCAAAATCAGTGCCAGGAACACGGTATTAGCTTGACCTAATGGATGTTGGTTGTGGTGCCACTCTCTTTGTCTTCTGACAGTTATTTATTATGTTAATAGTGAATAATGAATTATCGTTGTAGTTATATGTTTCACTATTAGTGAATTCAAAAAAGAATTCTTATTAGGATAAAGTACAGTGTTCGAAGTTGGTGTCCGCAGGAAGCAGTGCGGAGAGCTGGGTTACTCTCGCTAGGACATAGTTCAATGTGCCAGGCTAGTGCCCCTAGAATGCAGTGCAATGCGCTGCATTACTTTGGCTAGAATGTACAACAGTATGCCAGGGTGATGTCCCTATAATATTGGCGTAGCAAGGGAGGGGCACTCCACCCTGGGCGGCACACGTTTCGTGGGCTGCGGCCTCCTTCCACTCATACCTGCCATCTCGGGGGCGGCAATCGCCTCCCCACGCTTTCAATTGCAGCCGGTGCAGGTGGCAAGCGGCGCTTTCCCCCACATGCATCAAAGTCAATTGCATTTGCAAACGGTGCAAATCGCAATTTTCGGCCGTTTGCGAATGCAATTGACTAATTTGTAATGCATCATGCATTTCGCAATTTTAGAAATCGCAACCATGTTGCGATTTCTAAAATTGCGATTGCATTTAAGAAATCGCAATTTCAGATTTCTTAAATGCAATGCATGATCATTTTTTAATTGCGAATTCGCAATTTGGAAGTGGTAAAATAGCATGAAGTTGAACTTCATGCTAATTTACCGAAAACGTTCAAATATGCACAAATTGCATTTTTGAAAGTTTTAATTTAAACACACACATGCCCTTGGGGCATGTGTGTGTGTAAATTGCATTTAAAGTTAAAGGTTCTTTGGACCCCCCTGCACCCTTGAAATTGCATTCACATTTTGCGAATCACAATTTGAAATTCGCAAAATGTGAATGCCTTCCCATTCATTCCTATGGGCCTTTTGGCCCATAGGAATCAATGGGAAGGGTTTTCCTTAATTGCGATTCGCAAATTGTGAATCGCAATTAAGGAAAAATACCGAATCGCAAAAATAAATGCAAATTTTTCATGCATTGCAGTTTGCAATTTCTAAATTGCGATTCCTTAATTTTCGCAATTTAGGAATCGCAAACGGGTGCAATGATGCATGTGGCCGTAAATCTCCACAGCAACTCCCCGCTTTATAATGCAGATTTCGCATGGCGACAAACACAGGGACCGCCATGGGCTGCCATAGGGCTGGCCACACCACTGCCCTATATTGCAGTATAGTGTACTGGGTTACTTTCAATAGAATGTAGTACAGTGTACCATGTTAGTGTCCATATGATGCAGTGCAGTGCGATGGGATACTCTGTCTAGGATGTAGTACGGGGTGCCAAGTTGAAGTTTCTAGGACTGTAGAACAGAGGCCTGGTTTACCGTTCTTCTTTAATCTCAATTACCTGTAATATGACATTCCATGTTAGCTGAGTAAAGTAAAAATGTATGTTCGGCGTGTGTATGCGCACGCGCTTGCAAATGAGAGTGTGTTCATGTAAGAGTGTGTGTAAGTGTGAATGTGTGCAGGTGTAATCATGTATGTGTGAGTTAAAGTGAAGGTCAAAGGGCATGTGATGTCACTTCCGCTACCCCAGGCTTTTTGGTAAAGTGACGACCATGCACCAGGTCAGCAGACGAGCTACAGCTGTCAAATTGACTTCAGCCCAACTCCACATACTCTTCTCGTGATTGAGCCAAGATTTTTGCCTACATCTAGCTCTCAAATATTAAGAAATGCCATGAATTGACCAGCACATGGAGAAGAGTTTACGAGACTCCTCGGAAATACTAATGTTTAGGTCGGTTTGCATATGCGGTGTGCTATATCATAATGCTGTTAAAAATATTTACATATTTAGGAAATCAGTTGTAAATTTTGGGCCTTATTTGGGGTCGTATCATTTACTGATAAAGGACATAAGTAGAGGTAAGTTAGGAAATCATTGTTAAACTTTTAATACTGAGTTTACATTTGATTGTATAATGGCATTTTTGTTAGACAATCTAATTTAAAAAAATGACATTAAATAGGGAAGAAATCAAAAGAGAACTCCTTTCTTAGGCTAGCAGAGCACCGTCTGAATTCGACCTAACCTACAATAAAACATGGTTCTAATCTTCTGTGTGCAGATATTTACTAAAACAATAATAAGTGAAAAATGGAATATTAGCACATTCTGCTTACACCTTGATTCTGAGGTGAAAACTGCGGAAAAAGGGCAGAGGAGGGTAAATAACGACGAGCAATGTTTCTTTCATGCTGCATAAGTACAGCTAAATGAGAAGTGTAAATCACACATTTATGGACATAATGTGCAGAGCAGGCTGACTGCTTGTTGCTAGCTCAGAGCATACTGCAGCCGCTCTAAAGTGGTAAATGATTTCATATTAGCAGTGGACAAAAAAATCTAATTTGTGTTTCATTCTGCATCTGTCTTACTAATGCCTTTGATCCAGTGGTGCTACTTTGCTTGCTAAATTAATGAATATTGGAAACTGTTCCTTGTTTTCCTCTTCGGTTGTTTTAAAAAGTATTGAACTCTTTCGCCAAAGTGCTATATATCAAGGCTAACGACATAAACTCCAAAGAAACATTTATGGCCAAAGTGCTCTTTTACATTAGCTCCATGTCCTGGAAAGACTGAATCTATACCGGCTTATCAGTACAAACGTTTGATGAACCCTTTGGTGATCTGTTTATCACTGGGCCAACGTTGACGACGTGTCCGGCACATCACATTGGGCCCGATTCACAGAACTAACTTAAGACAAAATCCTAAATGTACTCCCATTTACTCATTTTGGTATTCACAGAAGGCACTTACTCATTGATGAGTAAGTGCCTTCTGTGAATACCAAAATGAGTAAGTGCACTTACTCATTTTGGTATTCACAGAAGGCACTTACTCATCAATGAGTAAGTGCCTTCTGTGAATACCAAAATGAGTAAGTGCCTTCTGTGAATGCCACAATGGTAGTAAGTTTGGGATTTTATCTTAAGTTAGTTCTGTGAATTGGGCCCATTGATTCAATCTGACAGTCTGGTTATGGCAATAGAGAACATCTCAAGTATTGAAATATGTCCGGGTCAGGGGCCTTAGACACATACAAAATATGGAGCACAGGAGTTGTATGATGAACACTGGGCAAAAGAGAAGGCTGTGTTAAGTTCTGGGCCCTAGGCCCACATACTGTATGAAGGATGACAAGGACACTGGAATATGGTACTAACAACTAGCCACGAGCACGTGCATGCAGGCTCCTTTTTTCGCAGGGTCACCTGACTGGTGACACCTGTGTTGGATGGGTGGGTGTGTGTGTGTGTGTGTGTGTGTGGGCCAGCCCTCGAGGGAGTGTCTGGCAGAAACACTAGACTGTGTCCAGCAGGACACAACATTCCTCCCAAATTTTATTAAAATGAAAAATAACAAACAAGAGTCCAACCTATGGGAAGGAATGAGAAAATAACTAAAAATAACTGAAGGCTCACAGTTCAGAGATGTAGTTCGCAGGACAGTGGTGGACAGGTGCAGCTGGGAGCACCCGGACATCTTGGCACATATTCATACTTTAACCAGGTATATCTGGACATGAACACAGTGCTGATGCAGTCCGGACCTTACAGGTGTGTGTCAGTTGAGTGACAGTCCACCTATGTGATGTTCGTCGGTCCAGCGTACTCTTGCTGTGAGGCAATTAGTGTCTTATAGTTCAAACATAGGTGCACCAGGAGCATATGTGGAGTCCATTGTAAACACCTGACAATGATGTTGCTTGATCCCTTTACAACAGTCTTGACATTCTGTAACCTGTTGAAGTCTAGGTTGTATGGCCTGGCTACTTCCTGGAATCCATTGGTGGGGCAAAGTAAAGTCCATTTCTCACGCTTGGGGGAGGCCCCTTGGATGAGTTGCCACAGAACTGCATATGGGCTGCACTGGGTCTGCAAGTGTCTGCATCTAGACAGCCACAAGACCACCTCAGAGTCACCGCTTAGTTACTCGTGGAACTTCAGGGGTGGATGTGTTCTGGTCAGAACATGCTCTCGCCACCAGGATCAGGATGTACGCCAGTTAACAAATGGCCACTGGTCTTTCAGATTGTCGCTCTGTATGGCAATGGTGCAGTACTCCAGTTATGGTACTTGATGCTCCAGGGATGTTAGTGATGCAAATGACAAATGATGGAGTGGCTACCATGAGACGACTTGCACAACAGGTGATGATGACTGGCAGTGAGTAGGGGTGACTGGAGAATCTTTGCAGTAATGATACTCATCGGACACTTGGTGCAGCTCTTCTTATTTGGCATGTGTGTAAGCAAAACAGGATGCCCTTTCCTTTAAGCAACCGGTGACAGGTGGCTGGACGATCACTGTGAAGAATGACGTCACGGCACCCTAGTGGCTGTCGTGTATTAGAAGGTGCATTCAGGTGATGGTACGAGTACTCATTCTGGTCCCCTTTTGTTGACTTCTCCTGTGCACCTGTTGTTGTCTTCTTTCCTGTGATAGGACTGTCACCGTCCTATATCTCTCCACTCCTTATCTTCTCTGCAAACGTGGCAACAGGCCACACAAATGCATGTTGTTTCGACACATGCTTTGAAGAGTGGCGAAAGGCCACGCAATGCAGGTCGCTTTTACACCTGCTCTAAAGAGTAGCGAAAGGCCACTTAATTCATGTTTCTTCTACACATGCTCCTAAATGTGGGGAAAGGCCACACAACGTAGGTCGCTTCTACACCTGCTCTGAAGGGTGGCGAAAGGCAAACCATTTTCACAGGGACCTCCTGCTCATTCCGTCATGTTCTTTGGACCACCCATCTTCTCCCGTCATGGACCAGTCACAGGTCCGGTCCTGTCAAAAGGACTGGGCATCTTCTGAGGTGCCTCAGCCATTTTCAGGGACAGCAGTTGAGGTAGGAATATTTGATGGATCCATTCTGTAGTGCCTTCCATACCCTTCTTCTCCTTGATAAAGTATTCCGGCTGCAACTCTGGATCGCTGTGGGAGGTATAGGTCTCCCTTCTCTTTTTGTAGTTGTGGCAGACTGCCACTAGGAGGGTGGGAATCTCCTCATACTTGTAATGGACCGATGCACACAGCAGTCTTAAGACAGTGTTGGAGGCACTCTCTGAATAATCTCTGGTCGACTCCAGGGCAGTGCAAGTGCAGGTAAGTTGAGCACAATCTTTCTCCTTCCTGCATTTGGGCCACATGGGGCCCCTCTTCTAAGATTTCCTTCTCCGGGATATCCTTTGTGCTTTGCTTCATTGGTAGCGGGTAACCACCTCTTCGCCCGAGGGCACAGCACTTGTGCCTCGATGCTGCTCCGTCATGGTGCTAGGTCCTGCCTGGAATTCCGTGCACTGGGCAGGGTTGGTAACTCTGTGTGATATTCTCCTTGGTGAACCAAATGGTAGCTCTGGGGTGCTGGTCGGCCAGCTGGTGCTGCACCTTGCATGGAATGGTGCATTGTCTATATTCCTTGCAACCTGACTATCTCTGTATCTTCTTTTGGGGGCATGCTGCACCCTCCTCCATGGTGGGTTGACCTGCTGGGCCAGTGACTGTTGTTGCATGTTCGTGGCAGCATGTGTTGGTGACTGGATACCACTAGGGACGTGCAGTGTCCAGCTGTCCCGGTTTCACTTTTCTCTCTCTTTCCGGTTTTCCTCCAGAAGCTCTTCATGAGCCAGCAACTGTCGGGATTGCAATGTAACCGCAGGAGGAAATTACTCTGACACACGAGAGGTGCTCGGCTAACGATTCACTACCTGCTGCCCAGCAGTCTGACTAGTATGGGAGGCAAAAGGTCTCTTCTCCCTTTTGTAGGCGGTGGCAGCATATGGCCACCAGGTGTCGTTTTCCCAACCAGATTCTGCTCTTTTCTTTCTTGTGTGTAGTGTCGCTGGTCAAAGCAGCATGGCTGTTGTTGGAAGCTTACAGTCTCTTCCAGTGTACCCTCTGATTGCCCTCTACCTGCGTGGTCACTCTTGCTGTCACTTGCCACGGGGGGTCATACAGGACTTCACTTCCTTGCCCTGGAAGCATGCAGTGGCAGTTGGTCGCCGCCATGTGGCATGCACTGCTCTCTTCTCTCTGCAGGGGTTTATAGTGACTCCCTTTCAGCCCCTCGTGTTTGAAAAAACATCGTTTGTGAAGGTGGCCTACTACCACTAGGTAGAGGCGTGTGTGCTCAGCACCAAATGTCTTGCCAATTCGTGCCTCCCTGGTGCTGGCACCTTTGCAGTTCTGGGCCGCAGCACCTATCTCCGCGTTGCAGACTTTTCCTGATCATATATTCCTTTTGAACAGGTGCAGTACCCAGGTATGCCACTAGGTGGCACGGCAGCTCTGATAATAGGCCCAGCAGCTTTGCCGACGCTGCGGGCCTCATCGCAGCGGGAATTCAGGCTCGGAGGCAGCTAGGCCTCCACACTGCTTCTCCACACTCTGAGTCATGTGCTGTGCTCAGGGCCTCACACATTTCTCCAGGAGGTGTTGACCTCCTCACGACAATGACGGTGAGGTCATTGTTCGTCTCTTCCAGGATGCACTGGGCAGGGCTGTGTTCTCTTTTGCCTGTCGGTGGGCGGTGTGCATGTGGCTCGACGGGTGTTTCTGCGACATCCCGTGACACTTCGGCACGGCGAGTACTCGTGCATCCGAACTTCGCTGGCTTCTCTCTCACAGAGACAGCGCTATGTGCCTCACCTTAACAGCGGTATCGGGGATGCCTCCAGGTGCGTACTCACTGCCTGCCGCTGTACCAGTACTTCCTTGTCCATCGTCTTTGTGGTGACGCGATATGTGGGGCTGGGGAGGCCAGCCGGCCTACCAGCGGTTCGCCTCAGCGCCCTCCCTTCACGCCTGGGGAATATCATGCAGGCACAGTCCTTATTGCTGTGGTGAGAGTGGGTCCCTTACACTGGACACAACAGTCTTCCTGCTGTCTCCTCACCTGACCAAACAGCGGCTCCTTCAGTGTCGCTTCATCGTTTTCCCCCATGCAATTCAGGACTGGGGTCTAACATTCCATTTTGTGTACCTCTGCAGTGTAGAGGTATTGACTGCTACATTCTACCCCTTCTCTAGTTCTCAGCCCACATGCGCGCATGGACCCTCTCCGGTTGGGGTCTCAGCAGGCAGCCAGCATGCCTCATGCCCCGTTGCAGAGCTGGCAGTGTCTTCTCCCTCTCTTTACTGCTCTCACATGCTGGCAGCAAGCACTGGGGATGCCCTCTACATGGGCTCCCTTTCCCTTTTTGCCAAGCTTCAAATTGCTGCAGGCTCACAGGGGGGCTGACCACCTCATCGCCAATGTTATGTTCTGGGCCCTAGACCCACATGCTGTATGAAGGACAACACGGACATTGGAATATGGTACTAACAACTAGCCACAAGCACGTGTGTCGGCAGCCCTCGAGGGAGTGGTTGGCAGAAACACTAGACTGTGTCGAGCAGGACACAACAGGCTGGAGCTATGTCATCTTTTTAACAAAATTTTGCTGTTTATAGCGCAAGCCCGCCAGTCACTGGATGATGTAATCAGTGATGTCATTTGAGATGTCATCAGTTATGTCATCGAGTGAAATGTCTATAATGTCCCTGAAACCTATGTTTTTTAGGTGAATTTCAAAGGTTTATTAAAAGCTAATTTCTACTTATAATGTCCCTGAAATGTGTAGTTTTTTCAGTGAATTTCTAAGGTTTTTTAAATGATAATTTCTAACTATGCCTTCAGAGGCAACAGAAGTCCAGAAAGACAAAGAAAGGTGCAGAAAGAAGAAAAAGATATGCAGAAAGAACCAACAGAGGTGCAGAAAGTGGCCTTGTTGCAAAGTCATCCTGTGCCCCCAACATTTTGCTGACTGGTACTGGCGGTAACTGACTTTGACTAACTAGGCCTAGAGCTAGTGCTATGCTAAAAGACACTTAGAATACAGTGAAAACACCTACATACACTAGGGTATACTATGGGTTAGGGTACTCCTGTGATTGGCATGACATCCCCTGTAAGGCCCTAGTATATAGTAGGGCAGGGGGATTAAAACTACCTCTAAGTCAGAGTTGCAGAAACATGCTACTTTAACTAGTAGTTGTGTTTGCAGAGTGGTAGAGAAAGGGTGCTGGACCTCCGACCAGTGCTCAAAAATTCAGCTGTGTAGGCCTTACAGGGGGTACCAGGAGGGCTTCTTGGACCCCAAAGTCCCTCAGGAGTAAAGTGGACTTCATCCCCCATCCCATAGTCAGCCAGGAGAAGTGTTTGCAGAGTGGTGGAGAAAGGGGGCATGGCCTCCGAAGACTCCCTAGCACTCTTACTGTGTGGGACTTACTGGAGATAACAAGAGGGGTACTTGGCCCTCAAAGACATCCTTGGGGGCCAACTACCCCTCCTATTATCTCCAGTAAGTACCACACAGCAGGATTGCTAAATTCTCATAACAGGCCACACCCCCTTTGCTCACCACTCTGCAAATGTGCTTCCTTGCACACTCTTCAATTGGGATTGAAGTCCCCTTCACTACTGGGGGTCCTTAGGGGCCAACTAGCTTACCTCTTACCTCTTACCTCTAGTAAGCCCCACACAGTGGGATTGCTGAGAGATGAACACAGGCCATGCCCCCTTTCTCCACCACTCTGCAAACACACCTCCTGGCGCGCTCTTGGTTGGGGGATGAAGTCCCCTTTGCTCATGAGGGTCCCTCGGCGGCAACATGCCCACCAGCTAACTCCAGTAGGCCCCACACAGCTGGATTGCTGAGAGTGAACACCACACTGCAAACATGGCTGATGGTACACTGGTGCTCGGGGGATGAAGTCCACCTGTGCCTGAGGTCCTCAGGATACAAGAGGACCTCATCGCCCCACCAGCAGTGCACCAAAAGGTGCATTTGCAGAGCGGTGAAAAAATGGTCATGGCCTCGGACCACCACTCTGCAATCCAGCTGTGTGACGCTTACTGGAGGTACCTAGTGGGCTAGTTGGCCGCCAGGGACCCTCAGGATTGAAGGGGATGTACTCCCCCAACTTAGAACGAGCCAGGGGGTGCCTTTGCAGAGTGGTGCAGGAAGGGGGCTGGGCCTCTGGCGAGATGCCTGCTGTTCTTTTTTATATTTTGTTTAGAAGGGGGCTCTGTGCCCCCCTTCTTTTAGTATTTTTGAGGCCCTGGGGACCCTATCCCCCAAGGCCTGACCCCCTTTTAAAAAAAAACAGGAAGGGGGCCAAGCAGCCTCCCTCCCAAATCAAATTTTGTCCATGGGGACTTCACCCCCCCTGGTCATGTCCTCCTTTTTTAATATATTTATTAGGAAGGAGGGCTGCATGGCCCCCTTTCCCTAGGCCACTATTGGCCCAGGGGACCCCATCCCAGGGGCCTGGCCTCTTTTTTAGTATTAAATCTTTTTATTGACAAATGAGTACACATACATGACCAGCATATAATCACATGGCACCACACTTCCAGTACGTTATATGCCAATGAACATTGATAATAAAATACGCTGAGCCATAGATGTGGACAAAACCGGCACCAGGCCGAACCTACTGCATGTGTGAACAGATATTCGGAAAAACCAGGAAAAAGGAAAAGGAAAAACCGCCAAAACCACACTAACTATTCCCACCCCCAAACCACCCCCAACCTCCCACCCACCACCCTTGTTCCAGGTCCAGCACCCCACTCCACAAATATAATGATCCACTAGAATACACCGTAACACTTCACATTTGACAGGTGCAGTAGACGCAGGTAGCGTGGGCATGTAACTTCCCTGTTCTGGCCCCTTTTTTAAAATGTATTTATCGGGAAGGAGGGCCACGTGGCCCCCCTTCCCTATGCCACTATTGGCCCTGGGGACGCCATCCCCCAGGGCCGGGCCTCTTTTTGTTTTATCTGTTTTTTTTCATTGGGAAGCGGGACTGCATCGCCCCCCTCCCTGCACCACACACTAGCGGTATCAAACGTCTTCCCGCCCTTTCCCAACTATGATGGACTGCTCACTCAAGGGACCTCGGCGCCTTTTGGCGCAGTGGCAAAGTTACAGGCACACATGGTCAGTGGAGACAAATCTTCTGGCCCTGTACGCAGCTGCAGTGTAGAAAGAGCACTATCCATTTACCCAACGAGGTAGCACTTACTGATTAGCCAGTAGAAAGTACTCCAGTTGAGTAGAGGTATTGCACAAAATGGTGGCATCTTCGTGAATAACTATGCTGGGCAGGATTTATTCTCGCACGAGGCTCCTGTCACAAAAATTAAACCTCAACAGGAAGCACTTACAGATATAGCAGGTGCCCGAGTTGAAGCTCAAATTCTGTAACGTTTTAATCAGCCCAAAACATTAGTGAGCATGGTCGAGGCTGGGCAAGTGTGCTTTAACCCCATATCTGCCGTCGAAAATTAGCTGTAATACTCGAGGGAGGTCTTTGGATCCAATAGTTTCTCGAGCGCAATTCCCGTGTAGTTCCTGTGACCAGGAGGCTGCTTTCTCCTCACCTGCTGCCCTGCTCGCTCTCTGACCCTTTATACACAAGAGGCATGTTGACACGCATATAAGTCCCGCCCGTTTGGCTCCGCACCACACACTAGCGGTATCAAACGTCTTCCCGCCCTTTCCCAACTATGATGGACAGCTCACTCAAGGGACCTCGGCCCCTTTTGGCGCGGTGGCAAAGTTACAGGCACACATGGTCAGTGGAGACAAATCATCTGGCCCTTTATGCAGCTGCAGTGTAGGAAAAGCACTATATATTTATCCAGTAGAAAGTACTCCAGTGCAAATCGCAAAACAATCAGTGAGTACGCGGGAAAATCCGCCAATTCGTGGATTTCTTTGCGATTTCGCGTGAATTCGCAGAACGAAGATCCGCAAAATTCGCCCATACTTAGATGCCACCCCACCCATATGTGTCATGTTACCTATCACTGATGCCACCCCACCCATATGTGTTATGTTACCTATCACTTATGCCACCCCACCCATATGTGTTATGTTGCCTATCACTGATACCACCCCACCCATATGTGCCACGTGCTCTATCACTGATGCCACCCCACCCATATGTTTTACGTTGCCTATCACTGATGCCACCCCACCCATATGTGTCATGTGCTCTATCACTGTCATGATTCCACGTACCCCTTCATGTAGTACACATGCCCTCTAGGCACATGTAGCATTCCCCTTATTGAAACCCGCCCCTGTCCCATGCGCCCGCACACTTCAAAGTCAGTGTGATTGGGTGTGTGTAAAACTTGGTATTCATGCCTTATAACTTATTGTATTTACATCAATCATGCTTTCACTGTGCCTTGCGCTGGTTTTTGTGGTCTGATTTTATTGTATTTCAGGGGTTTTGGACTTAGCGCTGGATAAAACTGAGCCTTTGCTCTGAGAAGGTCTTGTTGTTCTCTCCTCGCATCCCTCACACGCGCCTTTTGGTGCGCGTCCGGAAGGGATCTGAAGACTTCGTCTTCACGCACGTTCTAGTGCGTAACAGGGAGTGGCTGGGTGCGGTCCAGTACTTAAACCGCACCCAGCCTTCTAGAAGGCGCTTTGCCTTCTGATTTCCTCTGGAGAAGGTCGCGTCTGGAGACGGAACTTACCTGAAGGCATTTCGATTCCGGCTGGACTTCAACTCAGCTCCTCTTCAAATCGGTACTTCTTTTGCAACCGGAATGAGAATCCTGAAAGACAAGGTGTTAGAAAGCTAAGTACTTTCATTTTTTAAAGGCGCCCTTCGCAAGAAAGGTCAACTGTAATTTTTGGAACTCTAAACTAGCAGAAGACAATGCAAGGAAGAGACTTTGGACATTTCTGATTCAAGTTTATTTTAGCATCTCTGATTTTGAGGAAACAGTTGTTTACAAGTTACATGTGTGAAATACTCTGTGCAATATTTTAGATTGTGAATTTAGTTTTTGTGACTAACGTAAGGTGATTGAAGAAAGACATATAGGATATTGTGTGCCTTTTGGTCTATGCTTATCTTTCGTGAAACTAGAGGGACATACAAGAACCCCAAGACAAAGAAGCAAGAAGTTAATTTCAAGTAAGTGATAGGAATAGTTAGGAAAGTTTGCGAAAAGACTTTTAAAGAATGTAAAGTAATCCTACCTTTTATTTTCTGCATAGTACAACTTGATCATACAAGCTGACCACCTACAAGCTGACCACTAATCCTAGAGGACGTCTGACGACTTCATCATCACACCTAGAAAGAAATACTGGACGAATGCCAACATCTTACTGATCGCAGGTAGGGGAACATCAGAACATCCAGACTGATTTTAGGTTCCTAATAAATTAGATTAGAATAGCTAAAAGGCCTCAGAATAGTTAGGAGAAATCTTTTAGGTCAGATTAGTAAAGTCCTTTTGTGCTTGTTGCTTCGCAGGTCGACAGCAAGAACAAAACTCTACACTTCAACGTCCAGTACCGGCCTTCCTCCCTAATTCCTAGTTTAAACCTTGCTGTTAACTTTTAGAACCAGTAAGTTTTAGTTAGTGATTTGGGAAGTTGGTCCCTTGCATCTCTGCGAAATCATCTGCGTCATCCAAGAGGGCATCTACCAAGACAAGGTAAGGGACGACGTGGATAGCTTGACAATCACTGATGCCACCCCACCCATATGTGCTATGTTTCCAATCACTGATGCCACCCCATGCATATGTGTCATGTTACCTATCACTGATGTCACCCCATCCATATGTGTTATGTTGCCCATCACTGATTCCACCCCACCTATATGTGTCATGTGCTCTATCACTGATGCCACCCCACCCATATGTGTCATGTTACCTATCACTGATGCCACCCCACCCATAGGGAGGATGATGTGACACACATCCATCAAACATCAGCCACAGGCATGTCAGTCAAATACATTCCACAACAACATCATGCCAACAGTGTGTAGTGCCTGACAAATTACCACAACAGTGATTATGATTCATGACACACAAAGTAACTAGCATCACATGTGTGAAGTAAACCAGAATGTGGGCTACACAAGTCTAGCTTTGAAATAGCACTGGGTCAATGTGTGAAAACACCCCATCAGTTTGTACATCCAATGTAAAATGTGTGGACACAAAGTGCAGCTAAAGTAGAGCATTGTGCAAAGGGTCAAAATCACCCATCATCACAGTGACCACAAGGTAGGTGTCATCATGGAAATAGCAGCACTTGACAAACAGTATGTATGATTCCTGTGCATGTCAGGACAACACCTGTACAGGCAAACGTCATCTACCACCCAATGTAGGCACTGGAGACATACGCATGGGTACGGTATTGCCCCTTAAGTCACCTGCACTTACACAATACATATGTCTACCTAGTTGCACAGAGGACACAGTTGACTTTACACCAAGGATGTCCAGCACATGCATGGACAGTGTAGATGCCACAACAGTCAGGGAAAGTGTCACATTGCACATTGTGAAGCACATCATATGTGCATGGGTGCAAGCCACAGATTTGGCCATGCCAAAGAAATGTTACCATCCCTGTGCCAAATTAGTCAATCATGACACCCCCACTCAGCTACCAAGGATGACATGGATTCCAACCTGACCCTAAAACTCATCTCATGTCCCACATGGAGTACAACACATCAACACTTCAGTAATAGACATTTGCAAATCTTGCATCTTCACACCAAAGTCTGGGTAAACAACAGCCACAAAATCTACAGCTACATCAAATGCAGAAGGAGACCAAAAAATGCTTTAATCAGCAATCTGCAATCTGGAAGGCAACATAAACAAATAAATGTAGTCCAATGTCCAGCAGAAAATCAAAAGACCAATGATGGTGTCAGTGACACCTGTCACCCATTGCTTGCCTGCACTGATAAGGACTAAGGGACATCCACTCTGAGGGGCATACATTGGGCAGGCCAGGCACCGCAGGGAAAGGGTCAGGGCTCAGAAGGAGTTTGGGAAGGGGTGCTGGGTGCCGGAGAGTCAGTGGCAACTGCAGTTGAGTGGTCTGACACGGGTTATGGTGTCACAACAGTGGGGCACACGTCTGATGGGGTGGGTACTGGAAACACTGCAGTGGGCAGGTCAGGTGCAGTGCCCATGTCGGACTGGGTGGGTCTGTACTCCACTGCAGTGCCTAACCCAATGGGAGTGGAAAGGAGTGTGGGTGGGGTTGGCAGGACAGCTGGAGGTGACATGCTCCCCACAGTAGTTGCAGCTACAGACAGACTGGTGGTGGTGTCAGTGGAAGAGCAAATGGCAGGGGGTGAGGGCCTGATCATTTTGGGGATGATGTATCTGTGGGTGGGGGAACCTGGGACAGGGTGTGGTGGGGGAACCTGTGGTGTGCTGACCTGGGGGATGGAGGAAGGAGACTGTGCAGTTGAGTTGGGGGGTGGGGGTTGGATCTTGCTCTTCCGGCTACGGGGTGACCTGCGTGTGGGGGCCTCAGTGTGCCTGCACTTGGGGGATGGTGTCTGGGTGTGAGGGCACTCTTCTCAGTGTGTGGTGACTTCCCCTTCCCCCTGTAGTCAAGATCTGCTGGATCTGAGGGGAAGAGGCCTAGGTCACACAGGAAGAGCTTGTTAGGAGATGGGGTTGCAGGTGAGGCAAGGGAAGGGCTCTCGGAGGGAGAGGGAGGACTGTGGAATGCTTGTGGATGCATGTGTGTGTGTTTGAGACCCATTCCCTGTGTATGTGGTATCAGTCCCCTGACTTTGCTTGCGTGCACATTTAGACTTATGTGTGGGTGAATATGTGATGTCTGTGTCTGTGTGTTTAGGTGACCGTGCAGGTGTGTGTGTGCTGGGGACAGGTAGGGTGCTTGGAGGAGTTGTTTGGGCTGAGGCTGAAGGGGTCAGGGACTGCTGGAGGAGGGATACTGCTGCCATCAGTGAGGAGGCCATGGACTGATTGGTCATCTGTAGGGCAGACATACCAGATGAGATGCCCTCCATGAACGACACCACTTGTGTCAACAGACCGGTGTGTGCATGGAGGACACTCAGCATTGATGTCTGCCCTACATGGATCTGTTTAAGAATGTCCACAGACTCCACACTCAGGGCAGCAGGGGACACAGGGGCAGGGGGTGCAGTGCCTGGCACGAAGGAGACATGCTCTGGAACACAGGAGCTGCCATGGACCTCTGGGATGGGAGCCGAGGGGAGGGTGGTAGTGGTGGTGGTCGTGATGGTGGTGGCAGGGACAGCCTCACCCTCTGTTATTTCCTGGCTGCTGATACCCGCCCCCACAAGGGAGTCATCCTCCGAGCTGCTGTGGCCCTCAGCTGAGGTGGAAGGTGCTGAGGACTCCTCGGTGTGGCTCCCCTCACCCTCGGTGCCACTGGGTCCCTCCGACTCATCAATTGATGGCCCAGGCTGGCTCTGTGGCTCATCCTGGTCTGTGGTGCTGTCTCCTGAGCCCGTGGATGTATCTGAATATAAGTAGAAAAAGAAGAACCACATTAGTTTTCTGCACTGACAGTACACATCACTGTCAATATCCAACATTACCGGTCATGCACTGGCATCCTTAGCTGTCATTTACTAAAAATGCACACACAGGGGTACATAGGTCAATACCCAGTCTGAACATCAACCATGGCACCAATATCCCTCCTGGACAGGTACCCATATGTCTGTTGCATGCTGGATGAGAGTACCCCAAAGTACACACATGCACCACATACACAGTTGTTGTACACGCAAATGACCATGTAGAAGTACATCACCATTAACATACATCACATCGCATGCCAATCACTCAGTACAGGTGTCTGGATGAATGTGTGCCCACACTCACATTTCACAATCTTGTGATGCCTAGCAGCACAACACACAATGATGTCCTAATGTCCTGATACTAAATGACACAATGCGGTGCATGGAACACCTCAGACTCCAATGTAGGATCCCTCCTAGCAAGTCAATGCGCTGGCACACACATGCATGGTAAGTCAGTCTTCACTGTCACATGTCATGGGGCAATGCATTCCAAAAACATCAGTCTGCACTGCGTCACATTCATAGGTCATGCCCATACCAAACTCTGCAGCTGACAAGTGCACCAGTCTGTCCCCTGCCACACACTGTTCTAGGACTATGATGATCCTACATCACTTAAATCTGACATATGAGTGACTGCAAACACAACTACCTGAACATGAGCACCGCACAGTCTGCTGACAATTGCACACAGCTGCGTGAAAGTCACTCTTGCATACAGCATCGTGCTCATTCAACTGACCACACTCCTATATGTTGCACAGGTATCATCCCCATTGTCGCAACTCAGATGTCACACTAAAATCCTCAACACACCAGTTGTCACAAAATAGGAAGCCAAACTACCATGAGATTGTGTCAGACACCTGATGGCACATTTCAGGAAGCACAACCAGTGGGTCCATACACGTGAGTGTGAGTACAGAGACTCACTATGCCTTGGAGTGGACATGACAGAGCAGGTAAACCAAATACAGTGTATTGGCATGGACAGTGGGCAGGTGTCTGAGCCTGTGTGGCATACTTCCTCTACATAGCCCTGAGGACACTACATGGACTCACTTTCTGCATGGGTATGTTTTCAGTACCCCACACACATGTTGTGACCCAGACCTGCAATTTGAACACATATGAAAGGCACACACAGAACACATGTCAGAGACCAAGCGTAGTGCAAAGAGGACACCCACCCACGATGCACACATCTGAGTCACAGTAACATATGCTGTGCAGGACCATCAGCATAGCTCATTTAAGGCACACAGGGCCCAAGTTGATAATAGTCACAGACTGTAGGGGCCACAACTGTGGGTCAGGTGAGGAGTGTGACTTACACAATAGAGGGACACGAGTCCTGGACTCCAAGACCAACGTAATGTGGGAGGATGACGAGGCCACACACTGAACATAGCATGTCAGACATGTTCACAGATCAGGCATGGACTTACCCCCTCCTTGCTGCTGTCTGGCCTTCAGTTGCCCATCCAGGCCCGGGAAGACCACTGACAGAATCCGGAGCATGTGGGGGGTCAGGGTCCGGTGTCCACCCCTACGGTCAGGAGGCGACAGCTTCAGCGGGACCCTTGCGATCCTCCAGGTCCAGCCATGTAGGACCTGCCACCTCTTCTGGCAGTTGCGGATCCGGCGCTTGTAGACCCCCACTGATCTGACTGCCCGGGCGATGGTCAGCCAGATTTCCTGCTTCTGGTGGGCATCAACCTGTGAGGATGACAAAGTGAAGAGGACATTACCACACATGCCAAATAATTGTGCTGCATACAGTTGAACATACATGTAGTCATCACAAAGCCAAAAGAGATACACAGGTAGTGCACCCATAGAAATGTGCATTTTTGCTGCAGGTCTGACATGGTTACATTGGCTAGGACTGCAAGGCCAGCACTACTGCACTACTGCAACAGGACACCTGTAGAACACATGTACCTACATGAATAGGTAGCTGAAAGTACTCAGTGCATATGCCTCAAACTGCTGTGCACACTTACATTAATTTTAGTCAGACAACTTGCATAAAATGATAGGCAGTGGACTGCACACTCACCTGCTCCCCTGGTTTCCCATACAACTTGCTGTACCCCGGGAGGACCCCATCCAGCAGGGCCTGGTTCTCCTCCGCAGTGAATGCTGGGGCCCTCTCCAAAGTACGTGCCATTGCAGGATCCAGAGAAAGCACAGACAGCAGCAGCAGTGGATAGTGAAAGTGGTCCTCTAGCGTGTAGTGCAGGCAAGTGAGGTCCCTGGGGGGCTGCCAGCCTTAAATCAGTGCTGCAGAGGCATATTCTGTGACATTGCCCCTCACTGATAGGCCAGACACGGTTGCATTCTGTGAATCTGTCCAATCCATGGAAATGAAAGACTCCTACACGTCTTCTGCATCATTCAAAACACTCACCTCCAGGATCCTAGGATTGCAACATTGTTGTAAGCATCCAACTGCTTTTCTAGCACACATGTTGAGCATTTTTTAATTGCGTCAGTCTCCATGACAGCCCATTGACAATGAGTGCGCACGGCTCAGAAAACTGACTATCCGACGCGTTCATTTTTAAATATACACAACCGGATGGCTACGAATCTATGGGCTATGCTTGCGCACAGCTCGGTCCATTACTGTACAAAGCGTCTGCTTACAATTCACCCGCGTCGGGTCAGATTGCATACGCATCCAACATGCATGAACCGAGCCGTGCGCACGCATTGCCAATTGGCATCAATGTGATCCTATGCGGGTGACTGTAATGCATTCGCATCGTACAGTCAATGGACAAGGTGTGTGCACAACCCGGTCCGTGCATGTATGGCACGTCTGCATACAAGTCAGCTGCGTCGGATCACATTGGTGTGACTTGCAGACGGTTTTGACACTGATTTAAGTGCCATGGCCACGCCTTCAACACCACAGCATGTCCCAAACTGCATTCCATGGCATGTAAGGCTGTATCACCTATGTGTTTATGGGGTGGGACAACAGTACTATCCTTTAATGTCACTTAGGTCAAGCCCCTCCCAGGCTGGACATGAGTTCATGGGGACAGATTACTTTTTGTGTGCTACACCTCACTAATGTGATGTAAAAGTTGTGGCTTATGGGCATGAGTCATGGACACTGTACCAGTTTGCAGATGTGTATGACCTGTCACATACAACATGAGTAGAGGGTTGCATGTCATGAACGTCACAGACAGAGCCATGGCTACATTAATAATCTATCTACAAAGTCTGTGCGCATGTTGTGTCTCTGATGTTTGTGTTTCCATGGCCACAATGTGAGACAGGGTCAACCATGTGCCTTGTGCATGCTGTTTCATGCTGTGTGTGTAAGGGGCATCCATGTACGGCCTTCAGGGACAACAGAGCCCACTAACCGGGGAAGTCATTATTGTTTGTTGGATTTCCATGATATGACATGGTATTCCAGTGCACATGTGGCAATACAGGGACCATGGCTTTCTCCCTGACATGGAGTTGTGAGGCCTATGAAACATCTGCCATGACTTGTCACTGTGTTGTGTGTTTGTAATATAACAGCAGTCCATGGGTACTGTGCCACAGCCTAATGATTAGCCATAGCACCACAGGGAAGTCATGCACACATGTGTCAATGATATGTGAGATGATGGGCATGAAGGTGAGATATGTGTCCATAACAAGAAAGCACACACCTTAGTTAATAGTGAATTGCTATGATGTATATTGTGATTTTTTGTAAGAAGAGTGCTACATGGGTAGCTGAATGTATAATGTAACTTTACCCATCTCTGTACTGCAGTGCGCCAGCAGTCCATAGACGGTTCCCAGACCTTGAGACCATGATGGAACGCAACAGCATCCGTCGGTACCGCTTCACCAGGAGCCTCATTGATGATTTGGCAGAAGAGTTGGCACCACATCTGCAACCAGGCCAAACATATCCAACAGCACTGACGCCAAAGGTGAAGGTGATGTCAGCCCTGCACTTCTTTGCTACCGGTACCTTCCAGCACACTATGGCTAGTGTTGGGGGTATGTCACAGACAATGTTCAGCCATGTGCTGCGGGATGTGTTGGAGGGAATGTTGCACCACCTTGACTCATACATCATGTTTCCAACACCAGGTGAACTCTCAGGGATCAAGGATGCCTTCTATGGACTGGGGAGGATGCCTAATGTGATTGGCTCCATTGATGGCACACATGTGGCCCTGATACCACCACAGGCACATGAACAGACCTACAGCAACCGCAAACATTACCACTCAATGAATGCTCTGGTGGTATGTCTGGTGGACATGGTTATTTCACATGTGTGTGTACGGTTTCCTGGTTCGGCCCTCGGTCCATGGTAAGTATGTGTTGTGGAGCCCTATCGGTATGTCTCCCTCATAGGTGTCACATCAACATGAGTCACATATTGGTAATGACATTGCTGTAGTAGTCGGCAAGCACTGTGTGCTTCAGCATTTCATCATCTCCATGACATATAACAAGTTTGAATCACAACATAGGCAAGTATAGTGTGATTGGGATTTAATTTACATACACGTGTGGAGATAGTGCTGTACATGAGGTTTAGAATCCACAGTTCACACATGATTTTGAAGTATTGGTAGATGAAATGTCCAGAGTGAAGTCCACATTCATCTTCTACATTTGTACAACATGGGGAACATCCTTTACAACGCAACTTTCACTCCGCACTACCATTACGACGCAGCTATTACAACACAAATCGTTACAACGACTTTGCTGGAGGGCGCTGTAGGATAGGGAATAGTTTAATTTTCTATCCAACACCTTCCCTACTATCCACAGGACTGGAGTTGGAATAGAAAATTAAACTATTCCACTATCCAGCGCCCCCCAACGCAAGTCGTACCGAATTGCTTTGTAAAAACTGCGTTGTAATGGCATGCGAAGTAAAAGCATGCATTGTGATGTCATACATCTCTACAACATGGACCCTCCATGTCATGATGGAGACCTGTGTCATGTGCAGCAAGGTGAACGCTTTGCACCCAAAGACCATCATCCAAAACAGGTTCTGGGTTCCTGGGGGATGTGCGGAGACAACTGTGGCTCACTTGTCCTTCTTCGGATGACCCCTCCTCTTCTTTTGTGGGGGATCCTCAGGAGCAGGCGCCGACAGTGCATCGGAGTCCTCACCAGATTCATCATCCCTCCCTGTGGCATTAGCAGATGTTGTTGCTTGAGATGTTGTAGGCACACAGGGAGGTGTGGACATATTTGTGCTGATCTGTCGGAGACAGGTCAATATGTCCATATGCACCGCCATGAGTTTGTCCCACTTGGCCTCCATGCGGGCATGATGGGCAGCCTGCTCCTGCTGCATGTCCTTGAGGACCCCCACTACCTGGCTGAATCCTCCAGCGCTATCCTGATATGCATCTATGATGCGTACCAGTTGGGGGTCATCAGGCAGTCCAGGCCCCTCTACAGTTTGTGTCCTCGGCCTAACACCACTCCCACCAGCCCTAGACATATAGCCTGTACCTGTGGTGGCAGGCATAGTTGACCCGGGGCCCCCTTGGCTGTTGCCACTGGTGTCATTGTTCGTATCATCCTGTGTGGCCGGGGCCCCTGTGCTGCTTGAACTTGGTCTCCTAGGTCGGTCCCTGTTGGCGGGGGTGTTAGGTCTGTCGTAAGATAGTGTTGACATGGCTGCAGGGGGTGCAGGTGTTTTTGATGGTGGGGCTGCCTGATGTCTCACACCGGAGGTGCCAGGGTGAGTGTCGTCATCCAAAGTGGACAGGGCCAGATCAACACCAGAGAGCTCATCCTCCACCAGAGTCTGGGCCAGGGACTCATCTTCACTTGGTGCTGAATACCCAGTGGCACCTGTGTTTGGAAGAGACAGACATTGTAAGTTATGTTACTACAGACATCAATTGTTGACCTATGTATAGTGTGACAGGGAGGGGGAAGAGGTACTGAAATATTAATCTTGCAATTGGTAGTACTAACAATGACGGAGGGCGCAAGGGATCACTCATCCTGTGCAGCCATGGCATGTACATGATTTAATTCCTTAGTAAAATCCCTCCTATACGTATACAGGAATGGGGCTGTGCTACTTGGATTCCTGCTTCAGTGTACTGTAGCTGCATTTACTTTGGTTCACCTTTACTGCAAATCTGATGTGCCTCCACCTGGAGGTTGACTGGCTGCTTTCCCAGTAGTGTCCAGAGGAGATATTAGGTCTAGGATCACATGGGGCTGCTACATGTTGACCAACAGTGACCAACCCTGGTGTGGTGTATGAGTAGCTGGATCCTCACACAACACACTTTGTTTGTAACTTCATACATCACAATGTTCAACATTTTTCCTTTGCCTTTGTGTGTTGTATGTGTTTTTGACTCAAAGCGCTTGAGCATAAACACACTCTCAGTTTTCTCCTCTGGGCACTAGTGGGGAACCAGCCAAGTTACCTCCAGCTGGAGGCACAGCATATTTGCAACAAGGGGAAGCCAATGATGCCGCTGCTCCAGTACACTGATGCAGAAAAACATGATGTCACGCACTACGCATGTGTACATATGCGTGCTTTTCAACGAAGGCAACACAATCAGTTATGAACCAGGTTGCACAGAAGGAGTGGACCATTCACCCCTCCTTGAGCTTTGTAACAATGTTTTATATACATGACATTTGCAACGTGACGTCAGGATGCATGACTGAACACTGCATTGTCTTCAGTTGTCACAGACAGAGTCTGATGTTGTGGTAGCATATTGTCCTGCCAACATGGATCAGTTCAATGTGCATGTTGATGTGTGCACATACCCAGCTCATGTATGGATTTCCATGTACATGGAAATTGTTACTCAAGGGCCAATAGGTGGCTGACACAGGAGTTTGATGCCTGTTCACATTTGACTATGCTTCCCTGTGAGGGTGTGTGCCTGTGCTGACAAGATGGCTGACAGTGGAGTCCTGGTGTTTGGTGGTGGACAATTCCCAGCAGGGCCTTTTGCTCCACACAACAGGACCCAGTCCTAGAGTACCTGCCAGCCCATTTCCACCCCCTGTGAGGTGAGCATGGTGCAGTGTGATCTTGCTGGGCCATCTAGGTGGGTGAGGGTTTGTGAGTGACTGCAAGTCCCAGCATGCTCTGGGCTACACCCCCCTTCCCAGCATGCCCTCATTTCCCTCCTTCTGACTCTTCTTCCCTGTGAGGGGGTGTGCCTGTGCTGACAAGATGGCTGACAGTGCAGTCCTGGTGTTTGTTGGTGCACAGTTCCCAGCAGGGTATTGTGCTCCCCACAACAGGACCCAGTGTCAGAAATCTTGTCAGTCCATTTCCACTCCCTGTGAGGTGAGCATGGTTTAGTGTGATCTTACTGGGCCATTTGGGTGGGTGGGTATTGTGAGTGACTGCAAGTCCCAGCATGCTCTGGGCTACACCCCCTTCCCAGCATGCCCTCACTTCCTTCCTTCTGACTCTGCTTCCCTGTGAGGGGGTGTGCCTGTGCTGACAAGATGGCTGACAGTGGAATTAAGTTGTTTGTTGGTAGCCAATTCCCAACGGGGCCTTGCGCTCACCACAACAGAGCCCAGTCCCAGAGTACTTGCCAGCCCATTTCCATGCCCCTGTGAGGTGAGCATTGTTCAGAGAGGTGGTGCAATTGTGAGGGGGTACATTATCTGTGACAACAACACCGCTTTGGTATACACTCACTTCAGCTGCACACCCACTTTTCCTTCCTGTCAGTCAGCTTCACTGTGAGATAGTGGTAGTGGTGGCAGGGATGTCTGACAGTGTGAACTCAGATTAGTGCCACTGGCTTGCCCTAATTGTTGGTAGGTTTGTACATCTCATGACACAGTTACAATTCACTATGATGTGGCCATTGTTTAGTTTGTCTGACTGACATGGACTTCTTGGGCTGATTGACTTTTCATTCCTATGCCTTAGCTCTCACTGCATGGTTTCACAGTCCCCTTGACGGTGCTGGTTGTGTATTGCGACACAATATTGGGCATATTGGTTGTATACTCACCAGGCTCTGGTATGTCAGGTAGGCAATGGAGGCCCTCTGGAGGTAGGATGTCTCTCACCTTCTCCTCCCAGGACCTGAAGTAGACTGGTTCGGCAGGAGGGCCACTCCCGGTGACCTGGCTCAAGGTGTGTTCCTTCTGGAGGAGCTTCTTAACCCTCCTGCGCACGTCATACAACCTGTTCTGGATATCGGTCTTCGTGCAATATGCTGGTGCTTGTGTATTCACCTTGTCCACGATTCTGTCCCACATCTTGGTTTTCTGTGACATGGGGGTCCTTTGTACCAATGCGCCAAACAAATGTGGCTCCACTCTGAGGATCTCATCTACCAATATTTCTAGATCACTGTCTGTGAACTATGGATTCTTCTTAGGGGGCATGGTGATGGGTGGTGATGAGGAGTGATGTGGGTGTGTGGGTGCAAGTGAGCGTGGGTGGGTTGGTGTCTGTTTTGTCAGGTATATGTGTGAGAGCTTTTGGCATAGTGCTGATGGTGTGTGGTTTGAGTGATGGGTGAGTTGTGTGTGTGTGTCTGTGGTTGGTGTCTCAAGGTGTTCTGTGCTGGCTGCTCGGTTGTATATGCAAAGGATCATGGTAGTGTTCTTTTGCCTTTTTATAAGTGGAGTTGGGGGTGTGTCTCTGTATTTTTTTTGTGTATTTATTGACTTTGTCATGGCTTGACTGGTTCTTTTTTTGTGTTTTTGGCATTGTTTTTTGTGGGCTTGTAGGAGACGTTCTTCAGACCAAGTCGGACTCTCATGTTGGCTTGTGCGGGCTGCTCCGTGTCTTTCATGATGAATGTGTTCTGTGTTGCATGCGAGTCTATAGCTGTGGTCTCTCGCTTCAGGTATGTTTTCGATCCGGGTCGGTCGTGCGGTTTGGGCTCCGTGCAGTTCGGTCTGACTTTATGCCTTTGCCATCGCACGTTGCGGCTCGGATGCCACGGTTACGTATCTGTCGGGTTTGTTGCGGGTTCGGTTTGGTCGGTGCGGCTCGTGTACATTTTCCGGCCGGATGGCTGAATTTTGTACGGCTCGGTCGGACGGCTTAGTTTCCGTACGGCTCGGTTGTAAATCACAGGCTTTGCATTGTACTGCACGGGTCGTAGGGTGCCGGTCGGTGTCATTCGGACTCCGTTCCGGGTACGAGTCGGTCAGAATGATTTTCGACCCGAATCGGAATCGGCCCCCAAATCTGGCAACAAGCTAGCTCTTGGTTCAGAAAGCGCACTTTTTAAAAAATGGTGTAAATCTGTTGAGTAGTTCCCGAGAAATTCATAAAATAAAAATGTATATATCAGAGCACCGGGGAGGATTTGCGAACCCTCCCGAGCATGAGCTTTATTCTGATTGGCTGCCAACACTCCAAACCAGGAAGTGTTGACACCCATCTTGTGACTCTGTAACTGAGGCACAAGAAAACAGTTAAAAAAAATGAAAAAACAAGGAAAGGGGGCAGGGTTGAAACACCCTGAACCCCTAGGCCTGCTCAGGGGGTCCCACAAGGACTCCCTGGGCCAAAAAAGCATTTTTAAAAAATATTTTCTGCCGAATTCATGCTGATTGCGTGAATCCGTCTAAAAGAGAACCCCACAAGCTCGGGCTCCCATGCTTTGTTTCTTTGAGACCCTGAGTGGGCCAGGTCCCAGGGGCTATGTGGAAGCAAGTCTCTGGTGGTGAGTACGTGTGCACAGCTGGGTTCTGTTTATAGTGTAACCCAAGCGATGCAGCATACATCTTTTGCACATTTTAGCTCACCTTGCATCGCGTGTGCACAACACAGCACAACAAGTCTCTTGCCGTGAGTACGATGCACAGCTGTGTTCCGTCCATAGTGTATCGAGAGGGATACAATAGGCATGTTATGCACATTTTAGCTCACCTTGCATCGTGTTTGCTCAAAACAGCACAGCAAGTCTCTGGTGGTGAGTACCTGTGCAAAACTGTGTTCCGTCCATAGTGTACCCCAAGGGATACAGTATGCATCTTATGTGCATTTTAGCTCACCTCGCATCGCGTGTGCACAACGCAGCACAGCAAGTCTGGTGGTGAGTATGTGTGCATAGCTGTGTTCTGCCCATAGTGTGCCCCAAGGGAAACAGTATACATGTTATGCACATTTTAGCTCACCTCGCACGCACCGTGTTTGCACAATGCCCTGCCCAGCAAGCCTACGGTAAACTGTGATGTATGTATGGCGTGCAGTGCCCAGTACTATGCCACAAAGTATTCAGTACCCCGAGGGATACTGTCGGGATCCTAAACTATTCTAGCTCATTCCGCATCGCGTGTGCCCAAGGTGAGGCCCAGCAAGCCTGTGGTTAACTCTGTAAGTGAGTATTGTGTACACTAAAATGGTCTGCCACCATCAGACGTAGGAGAACACAGCAGTACATTTTCTGTAACTTGTATACAGTCTTTGCTCCAGTGTATACATGGTGTCTCATCCATGTGGCCTCCACACATGCACTGCTGTGGCCAAGCTCTGTTGCTCTATAGCAGTGAGTACCCATTGTGTACTCAATATTGTGCACACCAGAATATATGTATAGCCAACAACACCACGTATCTGTGCAATGCAGAACATGCACTGTACCTACATGTTCTTAGTGTAACAGACATCTTTACAGGCCTACGCAATTAGAGTGCGCCAGACCTGCGCCCCAAAATCAGCCGCATCACTTGTGCTGCAGTGCATATTGCTCAGTGTAACCCAGTGCCAGTGAAACCAATTGTGGTTACGTCAGGCTGCAGTTACACCCATACCGCAACTCACTTACCCTCTAGTACTAACTACAGTCTTCACTGCATAACCCTCTCACTCCAGCACTCACTAACCCACTCCAGCACTCAATAACCCCCTCACTAAAGCCCACTCCCACTCCAGAACTCACTACAACCCTCACTGCAACACACTCACAGTCCAGCACTCACTAAATCCCTCACTGGAACACACTCCCACCCCAGAACTCACGACAAATCTCACTGCAATGCACTCACTGACCAGCACTCACTACATCCCTCACTGGAACACACTTCACTCCAGAACATACTAAAATCCTCACTGCAACACACTTACCCTACAGCACTCCCCTCTGCAATGGTGCACCTCAGCTTTTAGCACACTCGCTTCTTACCCCTCTCTGACCCTCACTGCACCCTCCGAGCTCTCACTCTGCCTGCTTCTCATACACTCAAGTTCACTACACATCCCTTTCTCAGCATGAACCCTTTTAATCTCTAGAATTAAAATAACTACACAACCCCACCCTCTCCGACCTACTGTGCATCAATACAGTCCTCAATGAACCCTTCCCTGCCCTCACTATCTATCCCTCTCTGCCCCCTGTAACCTTATCTGTCTCATACAAGCCTTTCTTAGGGACATTGGGGGTGGCAGGAGGGAGCTGTCTGCTCCATTTTACCCAAAGAGGCATCTATCACCCCCTCTACCTAGTGAAACAGCTGCCCCTACCCCTGCCCTGGTGCACACGGTTTATGGTGTCACTGGGGGCATCTCTCCAGGTCGCAGACCTGTCCAGCGCGAGCGGGGATAAGAGGGGTGCTGCACTCCATGCCCCTCTCACAATATGCTTTTACTTGTGGTGCACAGTGGGATTGTGGCATGCCCGTGGGAAGGTTTTATTGTGACTGAAAGCACCACGTAGCTGTTAGCGTAATTGTGGGCACCATAGGAGCGCTTAGCTGCCTGGCAATAGCCTTGCATTTCGGGGGCAGTGCCAGTCCCCGAAATACTAAAATAGTTTGGGCTGAAGTAATCATTATTATAGAAAGAAAACAGCAGACAGTTTATCCATCTAGCATGAGACACCAGTGAAAACAGGATAAGTGCTCTTTCGCCAGAGCACGAGACGCCAAGACATGAAGAAGCGCATAGGTGTCTGGTCACTGGGAATGTATTTAATGGACGCAACAGGCTGTACAATCTTTCTCAACTCCCCACTCGTTCACCTTTCACTCACTCAATGACCCACTTGCTAACTCACCCAACAGCTACGTACAAGTGTTCAAACAAGGATCCTCTCACCTACCCACTCACAACACTCTTGCTTACAAACTCCCAAACTATTTCCGTGGACTACTCTCATCTACTCAAACAACACACTCATTGTCTTATGCACTCAATCTCTCAACCTTTCACTCTCTCATACACTCAGCCACCCACTCAATTCCCACTGAGGTACTCACTCATTAGGTAATTTGTACTCAATTAAATCACACTCATTCACTCTCTCATGGCCTTTGTGCACACTGGCTGCTCCCAGGCCGTTCACTGCGAGCAGACATGTTGCTGTGGTGTGGTGCTAGCTGTCTGGCAGATTTACGGGAATGGGCCAGTGATCAACAGGGTGGCTCTGAGATATGTTTTCAGGAGTGAACAACACCCTTCAGCCAACATACAGAGGCTCCCCAACAATCTACGGTTGTCACTAAAGAACCAAATCACCAGCTTGTGCTCTTTGTTAAAATAAAAAATCGCAGCAGTGCAAGGGGCTGAGCTATAATTCATGGCGCAGGGATTTAATTTCTGCAATTAAAACAACTGTAGAGAGAATATGACCGAACAAGTAGAGTGGCTTCGAAGCTGGGGAATCATGTTTGAGGCTCGGCAGGAATGCTCAACCCCCTGTGATTCTGGGCAAATCGCATAATCTTCCCATAACTAAATGTGCCCATCTGTAAGGAAATTGGTGGTCATGTAAAGCCTCTTATATATTCGGATGAGTTTGTGCTGTATAACCCCCCAAAAATGCGCACCCCCCACACCCTTCCGAGTGAAAGGAGGCCCAAGGAAGCTTGAGAAGTGTCTGTGCATGCATGGCACTGTGGGATATTTTTCCAATAAAATCCTGTTGCTGCTTGTTTACCCTGTGGTGGGGGCCAAGTCCATTGGAGGCCGGAGACTGCAACCGGGAGCTGGGGAGTGCAGGACTACACTCCCCAGCGTCCCCACGGCATCCAGTGCAGCCTCCAATGTTCCTCTTGCACCAGGAAGTGCCTACAAAATCTTACAGGGTCTCCTGCAGCACTAGAAGCACTGTTGCCGTTTGCTTGCGCTCTGGTGGAGGCCAAGTCGAGTGGAGGCCGGAGACTGGGACCGGGAGCCAGGAGGCGCATACAAAATCTTACAGGGGCTCCTGCAGTGTGGGACACCCGCTGGCGTGCCCAGGCTGCACCTGGGCTAAGGCTTGGCAAAGGGCGGGCCCATCTGCGCCCGTCCGCGCAGACTGGGGCTGGGCCACCCCCCTTGGTCCTCCAGGAGCAGCTATTCATTGGTAAGGACACTTCGTAATCTGCTAGCTTTTTCCATTTCTCCCATTGAACATTTTATTGCTGCTTATGGGCAAAAGGAAACTACTGCCTCATGTGGGGAAGACATCCATGAAGAGTCCACCAATCACAAAGTACCTGAAAAATGCTGTGGGGTTGATCAACAGCGAAATTGTGCATATTGAGGAACAACTGGCAGCCATCAAAACCACCCTAGAGGCTGTTCTAAAAGAGTCTACATCACAGGGTGGGCCTGATACTTCAGTACTAATGAGTAATGAGAGAAAGAGCCACAATTATTAACTGATGTGGACATTGTACCAAACCCGACCAATCCATGAATCCTCACAATTCCTCTGCGAATCTCAGCACTATCAAAAGAGACTGACCCGCTATCACCGCCAGCAAAAAACGTGAAACAACTCTTCTTAAGGGATAATACCCCAAAGGAGAATCAGCCAGTAAAGACAAAAACCAAAGCAAAAAAATAGCAGGGGTGATAAAGGGGGACAGCAACCCAACAAATTATGCACAAAAAACGCTAGATCTTAAAAATGTATTAAAAAAACTACACAGCAAATTAGATAATATTAAGCAACGCCTATTGTAATAAATCAAACTGGTTCAAAAGGTTGTGACATTTTTAACAGATTTGGTTCCTGAACTTTTGCCCCCTAAAACCATGAATAAGATTATTAATATTCATAAACCAGTGGAAAGACCAACAGAAGGAGTAGGTACTTCTATCAATGTTGGCGAAATCAAACAAAGAGACATTCTCCCCTTACCATCCTTAAGGGACAGTACGATCACCCGATCTACTCAGATTTTAAGGACATATGAAGAAGATATGATCCCTTCATTGAAACATAAAAACAAATATGGAGGTCAAAATGAATAGTATCACACAACCTGATAATACCATTGAGGAGCCGTTACACCTTCTTCCCCAGGCGACCCCATACATTATTGTTCTGAATAACTTTTCAAAATTTGTAGAAAACCAGAGTGAATCATATGAGACATTAAAAAACCTAGTGGTTCACTGGATTACGAGTAAGTCTAATCTTGATACAAATATGCACATTAGAATAATATAATGTTAAAGAGAGTGAACTGGGTGAGTAGCTTCAGAAAACTATGTCAGGCCGACTGCGTTGTTGTAAACTTTCGCAGCAGGGAATTGGTAGGAAATTTGTGGAAATTCTTTCAAATAACCCTACTGAGTCTGGTTTTAACTATAACGATGATATAACCGCTGTCCCACTTGGCTTCTTTTACAGGCCTAGATATAGTAATGCCAACACAAACCCTAGGTATAACTCATTCCCAATTGTCCCCCTCTTTAACAAGTATGCACCATTGAGAAGATGCAGCAAAATTGATAAACAGCGACCAGATGTGGCTGTGCCACTAGGTAGGAACATGGATCATATCCCATCTGTAAGCAGACAGAAGCTGGCTTAAGTGTACAAGTCCAGAAGGGGGTTATGAGAGAGTCACACCTTAGTGATAAGGATCATATTCCTAATTGTAATCAGTTGGAAGCTGCACCTTGCAGACCACCAGATGAGCTTCTCCATATTATGTCATGGAACGTTGCAGGGATTAAAAATAAGATCAATGATGAGGAATGGCTAAATACGATAGAGGAGGTGTGCCCTAATCTTATTACAGGAAACTTGGTATACTGAGCCCTTCTTTATTAATGGTTTCCAAATTGTTTGTGCTAATGCTAGCCCCTCTAGAACGGGGAGAGCAAAGGCGGCATTAATTGCAGTAACCTTGCAGCTAATATTAAGGAAAGCTAATACTACATCAAAGTCTATCATTGTAATACATTTTTGTAATAACATTTTTGATAAAAACAAGAAGTAGGCTCATTAAGCTATTGAAAGAAGACCTGGATCATTTCATGGAGGGAGTAGGACGGGACTATATTAGTTTGGGCAGGCGATTTTAACTGCGAAAAATGTAATGTGATATTGAAGTGGGAGAACCATGTGTTTATTGCGACCGTTTTGGCAATCAAATTCCCCATTTCCCACATGATCCGTATGGGGAAGCGATTAATAATGCTGTTTACAAATATAACTTAGCAGTTATGGAACCTCCCATCCCAGTTGGAGAGACAAAGACACAAACATATGTAGGGGCTAGGTCATCTTCAAACATCGATCATTTTATTGTATCTGTTAACCGTAGGGATCTGGTGGAAAACCTTTTGATTTGTATGAGCCTCCTTAGTGACCATCACCCACTAATTATGTCCCTGATGTTTATTCTGACACGCTAAGAAAGGGGGAAGGCAGTGAATATAGATATTAAGACTCAAGGTAATAATGGATTCTCCATAAGGTGGTCAGGGGTAAATCCTACTACCTTTATGGAAAATCTTAAGGGGAAAAAACTGAGAGATTTAGACATATGTTTGGATTGTTCCTCTATAAATTCAGCAATTATAACTGCATTCTGCAATATCACTACTGAAATTGCAGGTGACTTAACTTCTAAGAGGAAAAAAATGCTCGAGATTTCAACCCCAGATGGTTTAATCAGGAATGTTCAAGGTTGAACAGGGAATTAAAAAAAGCCTTGAAACTAAAACCAAGAGACAGAGCTAAGATTACAATCCTGAGGTAATCTTATAAAAATACTCTGAAAGAAACGAAAATAGAGATCCGCGAGGAGGCCGGGGAAAAATTAACACAGGCTGCTGAGATGCGAGATGCCGTCCTATTCTTGAAAACAATCGATTATCCCTTTTTTAAAGAGAATACTGCCGTGAAAATTGGTATCAAATAAAACACCAATATACGGGAATGTAGTGACCCCAGTTATTTTGTTACCATCACAACAGAACGTTTTGAGTCTTCTTGACTTCATTCCCATGCTCATGTTGTATGATTTGGAAAAATGTACATTTAGATCCAGTGAGCACATAAAGTCGGCAAAGGAGGTCACCAGGTGCTGGAGCCCCACTGCTGTGCATGCCAATTGGGCAGAGTCATCTGCATAAATTAATGCAGGGATAAGACAATTCCACACACGAGAAATATCCTTGGCGGCTCCGCACAGAACCAAATCTAGGTTGTTGATATATAAGGTACATAGCAAAGGAGCCAGGATACAGCCCTGTCTGATACCTCTTATAATATCTATCTTCTGCGTTAAGTTACCCTTTTGATCGAACCTTACTGCTGCCGAGAGATCCCTGTGCAGAGCAGACAAGAAATACACAATGTTTTTATCCATACCCATTGCTTACAGCAAGTCCCAGAGCTTGGATCTATTCACTCGGTCAAACGCTGAAGATAGATCTGTGAAAAAGAGATGAAGTGTCCCTTTCTTGGCTACGGTATATTTTCCTATTAAGAGTTAGAGGTTAAGGCACTGCTCCAAAGTGCCTCTCCCTTTCCTGAAGCCATATTGAAGGTTTTACAGAACATCACGTTCATTAATCCATCCTGTTAGTTTGCTAAGAACCACTCTCCCAACACCTTAACCATAGAATCAATCAACAATATTGGCCTGTAGCACCTTGGATCCCCTCTCTCGCCTTTTTGGAAGACTGGGACAATAATTGATGTTGACCAAGACTTTGGCATACCCTGTTGACATACCGTGTTTAAAACGTGGCCAATATCTTTGCCCAAAAATAATATCTGCCCTAAATAGGTTGACAGGGACCCCATCTGGGCCCGGAGCTTTATTGCAGGTCATTTGGGATATAGCCGCGGCCACTTCTTTTTCTGAAAAATTCAAGCTATATACTGCAGTTAAGCATGTGGGGCCTGTGTGTGCCTGGTCAGGCTGGTCACCATAGATGTGTTTAAAATGATTAAAACAGAGCTCTTCTGGAATATTGCAATCAACAATGCTACCCACAAAACCAGAGAATAAAGGTCTATTGACGATATCCCAAAATTCTTGACGCTATTCTTAAATAACATCAACGGACAACAGTTCATCCCAGGCTTCTTGTTTAATTTCCAATTTGCGTATATGCCGTGTCCGCTTATACTCTAGCCTTGCCAGGAAGGAGTCATAAAATGTACCGCCTACAAAAATCGTTTGCTTCTTCTTTTCCGTTGTTTGTGGCTGTCATCCTAGCATTCTCTGGAAGGATTGTGTTACTTTCTGAAGTGCGATACTGTACATGTCAGCGCCGTGCACGTGCCTTGGGATCAGAGAACCTTTTAAAGGCCTGGTGAATGTAGAAGCCCGTTCTTGTCTGCCCTGAGCACTGGTGATACAGCAGGACCTGGGGCAAAACTTAATATACACCTTTTATGCCCCTGGTTCTTTCCCAGCCTACCTTGTAATTTTTGTCACCTGTAGCTCCAATTCAAGCATACCTTCCTTTTGAAAAAAATGGAGCACACCTTTTATTCTTGTCTTTCTTGCGTTGGATAGACTTCCCCTGAATATGTTGGCTACAGTCAATAAATATTCCTCCTGTACATCATCAGGCAATTAGACTTGGAAATATCAGTTTTAAATATTGATTTTATATATATGTATATATATATATATATATTCACTGAAAAAACCATAGGTTATAGACCATATATAGTTAGGAATTAGCATTTAAAAAACCTTATTTTACTCACACAAAACCATTGAAATTCCATATATAGTTAGTTGCACTAACTATATATTGCGCACCCGCAATCCACTGCTGATCATGTCACATATTACATCATTCATGACATGGTCAGTGACATCACTGATGACATCACTGATGACATCTCAAATGACATCACTGATGACATCTCAAATGACATCACTGATGACATCACTGATGACATCTCAAATGACATCACTGATGACATCACTGATGACATCTCAAATGACATCACTGATGACATCACTGATGACATCTCATTTGACATTACTGATCACATCACTGATGACATCATTCATGTGATAATGCGATGAACCTCTTCAGACTCTAATATGACCTTAGATACACTCAGTGTAAACAGACACTCACAGACTGTCACTCATCCATGAAGTTACACACACACCTAGTCAGTCATGCAAAGAATCAATCACACCTCCATTTTCTCAACTATACAGTTATACACACCTTACTTATTCAAACATATACTAACACATATTTACTCTCTTATACAATCCTGGATACAAGTTCACAATGATCCATACAGCCACTCACACATTCACTGGCTGTTATGCACATTTATTTATATATGTCAACTCTCACATGTACTGTGTTTTACATATGTACTTACTTTGACATGTAGCACTGAGATATCCATTCACTCACCAATACACTCATGCACACAGTCAACCGCCCATACAGATGTTTCCACATGCACTTTTGAACCCATACATCTAGTGAATCAACTGCTCACACATCTATGCACAGAGTCATACACCTCCCAGCCACCCATACACACTCTCAGTCTCCCATACAAATACTTGGGCAACCAATCAATAACCCATATAGTTAATCATATAGCTAATGATTAACACATGCAGCAGTTTACAGAACAACAGACATAATGATGCACAAATTAAGACAGTTTAGTCACTAACCCATGCACTCAGTGAGACACATTTAATCACTCACTCATACAGTCAGTCATGCACCTACTAAATCCTTTATCCAGACACTTATAAATCCACTCATTCTTTAATATGTAAGACATATTTTAACTTTACAGAAACATACAGTCACTGGATGTAGTCATCAGTGATGTCATCAGTGATGTCATTTGAGATGTCATCAGTGATGTCATTTGAGATGTCATCAGTGATGTCATCAGTGATGTCACTAACCATGTCATGAATGATGTAATATGTGACATGATCAGCAGTGGATTGCGGGTGCGCAATATATAGTTAGTGCAACTAACTATATATGGAATTTCAATGGTTTTGTGTGAGTAAAATAAGGTTTTTTAAATGCTAATTCCTAACTATATATGGTCTATAACCTATGGTTTTTTCAGTGAATTTTCAAGGTTTTGTAAATGCTAATTCCTAACTATATATGGTCTATAACCTATGGTTTTTTCAGTGAATTTCAATGGTTTTTTAATAGCAAATATCATAAGCTGTCGAATGTCAAGTACGTGGTAAGTGAAAACATTTTCGTGTTTATGCACACTGATCTGCTTTGAATGGTGCCCCCCCCTCATTTCTATTAGGAGTACTCTCTCTTTGCAGATAGTGAAAGGTAGTTAACGCAGGCCTTTGCCCCCGTTGTAATCCGTCGTGCCTGCTTCTCTCTCCATTTGATTGATTGTTATCCAAGTATTTACTGTTTTAGAATTAGTTCTCTTTGGTTCATTCTCTATTTACAAACAAACACAGAGTCGCAATACTCTGTTTAGTCTTTGCAGATAACGAAAAATCGTGTAAAAAAAAAAGAAAAGGAATCGAGCAAAATCAGTAGGCCACTAATGGGATCTCTTTTTGACCTCGCTAAAATAGAAACATTAGGAACAACCCCTCATGACAAATACAAAACTAGTGAGATGAACTGAAGTCCACACAATGATGGCTGCAAAACAGCTCGGCTCCGCCACCCACCCCGCCCAAAATAACGATAAAGAACGGCTGCCATGATTGGTTGCGGAATGACCACGACGGAGCTACGAAATGGTGCTGCTCTCATGCTAACCCCAGCTTCAGTCTGAAACATCCAGAAACACTGTAGACTACCAATTCGATCAGTTCCGGTAGCGCCCCAATGTAACCCGGTAGAGAAGAACTAGCCCTCCCCTCTTTGACTGATGGTTCTTGTTGCCTGTCCCTTCTGTTGTCATTTAACAGAACTATTTAGCCTGCTGAAAGGGGTTGTGTTCCGACCGCTGGTTGGTGGAGACATTTTGACTATATTCTGGACCTGCGTTGTCGCGTAATGCGTCATATGACGCGCCGCGTTAGCGCATCCGGAAGTCATCCGGGGCGCGCAGCGCGTAACGTAAGCATAACAAGTCATGTGACTTGTTAATAAAACTTTTCATTGGTTCATTTTACTTTTCTTATTGTAATGATGAAAGGCTTGGTCATATGACCTAAAAATTACGCTTTTCATTACTTCCGAACATTATTTTTTCTTAAATATATGTTATAATGTTCCAGGCTAATGTACTTTCCCGGAAATTTTACAACTGTCCTGCAAGTAAAATATATTCTTTTTTCGAGAAAAAGAGCGTTTCTTCGTCCCATGACGGAGCCGTTGAGCAAAAGAGGGTCGACCTGCTGTCTTAGTCGCCGATACGCCTGAATATGAGATTCTTATCGATCACTTTATGTTGCAGGAATAGAAAACACAACAGCCCTTGACCATTTATCTTTACTGCGTTCCTTCGTATTATACCTTTTACCCTTCATGTAATTAGTCTGCTTTATTTCACTTGCCTTTTAATGATTCTAAAACAGTCACTATTATTAAAAACTTTACCAATGTATATACTACTACCATGTTTTCTTTTAAAAACCTTTATTGTGAAAATTTCATTATACAAATTCGAGCCTATAACCACGTGGGCCTGCCACAGAGCAAACTGTAATCGTATATGATGAATAGACATTTACACTGTAGAGGAACGTAACGGGCGGGCCATTAGGTTGCAAGAACTAAGGTGTCTAACAGTTACGGAATCGGTGGACGTACATTTTATAATTAAAATACGACAGGGCCAGTTACAATAAAATTATATAGATATACATTTGCGGGCAAGTACCATGGGTGACGTTAATTCGAACTTTCAACAGTACAGTAATCAATAACACATCAGAACTTAATATCAATAGGGATGTCGAAATAGTCAATCAATTCTCGTCCCCGCCCGCCATGTGCTTCAAAACTGCATACGTATCTCGTGATTTCAAGGTTCTGCAACCAGTACACAACAAGGAGTTACGAGTCCCATTTATTCCGGCGCCATTTTGGGCGAGGACGGGCAGGTCCAGGATATAGTCAAAATGTCTCTACCAACCATCGACTATGATGATGTTTATATGCTGTATTTATTAGAGTAACACTCATCTGTCCACATGAAATTAATTTGCCACAATCTAAACATGTCATTTTAATCTTTCCAAAGTTCTTCTAAATATTTGGGACCGTTTCCCTTGCCTCTGAAGCTCTCAGTGCCACTTCTTTGATGAATGTACTAGCAGGTCAGGGGTTCTCCTCCAAATCTCTCTTTTATGCAGCACTATAATTAATTGGTGCCACCTCTCCATATGACGATGCATGGTATAGTTACCACAACTATATTTTTTTTCGGTTCCTCTGGAGAGTTCATCGTGGCAGATGAAGCGTGTAACGTACCGGGCATTTACCTTTTTTTGCATGTACAGGAAAGGAAAAAAAAATCGAGCGTCCGAGTTCTAAGGTGTCCCAGGGCCATTTTAGTGGACCAGGCCCAAATCCAAAGAACAGGCCGCCATTTTGAGAGTCCTCTTGCAGCCGCCTGTCGCTGTAGCATCAAGAGCAGCCGAAACTCAGCTGAATGGCAACTGAAACGGTAAAGGGGCCCCCTACTACAGCAGACGAGCCTCCACCTAGGAAGGCCCATTCACGCCGGCTCCCCCCCCCTTCGGGCACCCCACGCCGTTATTCGGAGCAGTATTGTAGGATGGCCACACCAGTGCGGCAACTTGCTAGACATCACCTCGGTGGTAACCGAATCTCAACGCCTTGTGGTGTCTTCTATTCAAAAAACATTGTTATGCTGCCTTCGACCTATTCGCCGCAAGTGCGCACACAACTCAACTGCATAGCTTGCTAGACACCACCTCGGTGCCATCCGGATCTTGGAATCTCAGCACCTTTTGGTGTCTTCTCTTCAGAAAATATTGTTGCGCTGCCTTTGGCCCCATTCGCACATCAGTCCGCTACTGACGCCATCTCACAGGCTAATGGGGCGCCCCACGCCGACTTTCAGCATTGTAGAATGACCACACCAGTACAGCAACTTGCTAGACATCACCTCGGTGCCATCCGGATCTCGGCGCCCCACTGCAGATGAAGTGCCTCTCAACTATGAAACCACCACGGTGACATCCGGATCTTGGCGCGTTGTGCTGCCTTCGGCCTATTCGCACATCGGTCCGCTACTGACGCCATCTCACAGGCTAATGGGGCGACCCACGCCGAGTTTCAGCATTGTAGGATGACCACACCAGTACAGCAACTTGCTAGACATCACCTCGGTGCCATCCGAATCTTGGCATCTCAACGCCTAGTGGTATCTTCCATACAAAAAATATTGTTACGCTGCCTTTGGCCCCATTCGCACATCAGTCCGCAACTTAGACATCACCTCGGTGCCATCCGGATCTTGGCATCTCAGCGCCTTGTGGTGTCAGTCAGAAAATATTGTTGCGCTGCCTTTGGCCCCATTCGCACATCGGTCCGCTACTGATGCCATCTCACAGGCCAACGGGGCGCCCCACGCCGACTTTCAACATTGTAGGATGGCCACAGAAGTGCGACAACTTACTAGACACCACCTCGGTGCCATCCGGATCTTGGCGCGTTGTGCTGCCTTCGGCCTATTCGCACATCGGTCCGCTACTGACGCCATCTCACAGGCCAACGGGGCGCCCCACGCCGACTTTCAGCATTGTTGGATGGCCACACCAGTGCGGCAACTTACTAGACACCACCTCGGTGCCATCCGGATCTTGGCGCGTTGTGCTGCCTTCGGCCTATTCGCACATCGGTCCGCTACTGACGCAAACTCACAGGCCAACGGGGCGCCCCACGCCGACTTTCAGCATTGTAGGATGGCCACACCAGTGCTGCAACTTGCTGGACACCACCTCGGTGCCATCCGGATCTTGGCGCGTTGTATTGCCTTCGGCCTATTCGCACATCGGTCCGCTACTGACGCCGCCTCACGTGCCAACGTATTTTCTCCGCATTTTATACCCTATGCCGCATAACAGGTCATGTGACTTGTTTATAAAACTTTTCATTGGTTCATTTTACTTTTGGTTTCCTAATGATGGAAGGCTTGATCATATGACCTAAAAACAACACTTTTCATTGGATGAAAACTTTTTTTTTTTTCCCAAACGATGAAAGCCCCACCTTGTTTCTGGATGTTTCAGACTAAACTGGCGTCAGCATGAGAGCACCACCATCTCGTAGCTCCGTCGTGGTCATTCCGCGAGCAATCATGGCAGCCGCTCCCCACCAGAAGCCTGCAGGAGTCGGGGCCCCCAAAACTTTTGATGAATTCTCAAGGCGGAGGGGACGCTTTCGAGAATGGGGTCCAAGACCTAGCAGACAAGCGTCCGATTTCCAAGGTGTCCCAGGGCCATTTCAGTGGACCAGGCCCAAAAAGGAAAGAGCCTGCCGCCATTTTGAGAGTCTTGTGACAGCCGCCTATCGCTGCACCGCAAGAGTGGGCGCAACTCAGCTGAATTGCGGCTTTTGACACAGTGGACCAAAAACGGACGGAATGGCAACTGAAACGGTAAAGGGGCGCCCCACTACAACAGATGACACTCCACCTGGAGAGGCCCGTTCACGCCGCCTCCCCCGGGGCGCCCCACGCCGTTATTCGGAGCAGCATTGTAGGATACCAAAACCAGTGCGGCAACTTACTGGACATCACCTTGGTGCCATCGTTCTGCTGCCTTGGAACTATTCGCACAACAGTTTGCTACTGATGACCCACCCCCCGCGACGCCCCACGCCGTTATTTGCTGGGTGGCAACTTACTAGACATCACTTTTGTGTCATCTAGATTTCGGCGCGTTCTGCTGCCTTGGAACTATTCGCACAACAGTTTGCTACTGATGACCCACCCCCCGCGACGCCCCACGCCGGAAATCTGGACGTTGTGCTGCATTGGGACTATTCGCACAGCCGACCGCTACTTCGTTGTTTTTCCCTAAAAATGTTTATATGTTATTACTATTTTTGTTTTCTTGTATATATTTATAAATTATTAAAGTTTTATAATCTTACTACTTTGTCGGAGTGCTATATATTTTTAATGTGACACATAATTGTAAAAACTTTGATGTACAAAGAGTCATCCCTGGAATCTTCCGCTTCACGCTCGGTCCCCTCCCCAATCACAATACAGGATGGTTTTCAGATAATAGCAACGCTTCTGCTGTGACGGATCTCATCGAGTGTGGGCCTTGATCTACTATAACTCCTTTGAAGAGGGGTGATTCTTTACAGCTGTGGCCATAAACTACATCTGCAGGGCTAGCTGATAGCCTAGGACCGGCCTGGACAATCGGACACAGAGGAAAAGGAGTGTCAGAGGGTGCGGTAGTGAATAGGGCGAAAGGGAGGTGTCGGGCGGGCACAGGGTGTGATTCTCAGGGAAGAGCAGCGCAGATGGGGGGAGGTTTATTACCCATGCATAAGACAGAGAGCGGGGGTGACCACTGCCTGGGTGAGATGCTTGCGAGGGTGGGGATCCATGCTAAGGATCGACAGCGTGCACAGAGTGGGTCTGGTCAAGGCATCTAAAATGGCTGCCGTGCACGACAAAAGTGTGGCATTTGAAAAAAGACAAGATGGCGCAGACAATGTTTTTCAACACTCCCTGATTTCCTTTGAATCGAACGTTAACAGACGTTGGGGCATATTACCAAAGTTAAGCGATATTTATCCCTAACGATGCATTGCAAAGATTTTTTTACCGTCAGAAATTATCGCAGATAAACCTTGCTATTATCAAGGTTTATCGCAAATACGATAAAAAACGACCGCAATGCATTAATATCGCTGAAAACTCAGCGATATTCATGCATTACCGAGCTAATGCTCTTAGCCATGTTATCCACCTCCCATTGCATAACATGGCTAAGAACTGCTCAGGGCAGCTGTTACTTTTTGGAGATATTCGCGCTTATCTCGAATATTTCCAAAAGTTGATAATAGGAGATAGCGATGTTAGCGACTGTTTCCAGTCGCTAACATCTTGGCATGCCCACTTTGCATGTCATTAGTGATAAATATCACTCACATGCAAAGTGGGGCCCAAGATGGTCGCTATCTCCTACTAGCCGTCGCTAACTGGTGTTAGCAACAGCTAGGTAATACAGATATAATTTTATCTCCGCGAAGCGGAGCGCTGTTACAGATATATATCTTGTTTTTGAACGTTAATTTCTCAAAATGCACTGAAGCACATATATTGAGACCTAGCAAAGGCACATCGGGCTACCAGTCCCTAATATTTTACCAAGTTTCGTGCAAATCCATTCAGCCGTTCGATTATTATTATTATTTTTTTTTTTTGCCCCGCGGGGCCCTTTTTAAACCTCCACATCAAACCTAGGGGGTCAGCGAGGATCTACTATGCCCCCTTATGGTCATTTGCCCCTTCGCTTTGGCCTCCTCTTGTCTCTCGATCCTACCGAGAGACAAGATGGCGGCCGCTACGTACTGTTCGGAATGTTTACAGACACCGGAGAGCCAATCAGCTTCGCTTCGCAAAGCTCCGTAACGCGAAAAGTACGCGAAGCGGTGCGCTGTTACAGATATATATCTTTTTTTGAACGTTAATTTCTCAAAATCCACTGAAGCACATATATTGAGACCTAGCAAAGGCACATCGGGCTACCAGTCCCTACAATTTTGCCAAGTTTCGTGCAAATCCATTCAGCCGTTCGATTATTATTATTATTTTTTTTTTTTGCCCCGCGGGGCCCTTTTAAAACCTCCACATCAAACCTAGGGGGTCAGCGAGGATCTACTATTCCCCCTTATGGTCATTTGCCCCTTCGCTTTGGCCTCCTCTTGTCTCTCGATCCTACCGAGAGACAAGATGGCGGCCGCTACGGACTGTTTGGAATGTTGACAGACGCCGGAGAACCAATCAGCTTCGCTTCACAAAGCTCCGTTGCGCGCAAAGTACGCGTCCTGGGACGCTGCCCGGTCCGCTGTTACAGATATATATCTTTTTTTGAACGTTAATTTCTCAAAATCCACTGGAGCACATATATTGAGACCTACAAAAGGCACATCGGGCTACCAGTCCCTACAATTTTGCCAAGTTTCGTGCAAATCCATTCAGCCGTTCGGGCTAAAAGTGAGGCCAACCGCCCTATGGAAAACTCAATGTTAAAAACACGTTTTGGGACCCCCCTTTTTTCTCGGCCCCCCCTTGACGAACCCCCCCCAAATTTTTAAGGGCTGCTCAGAAACAAAATGTGCCATTTTCCTGAAAATTTCAGCCAATTCCGTCCACAAACGCCAAAGTTATTAGACATAGAATTTTCAAAAATCCCATAGAGAAAAAATCCTAACTATATATACCTACTGGCGACCGCCAGTAGGTAATATATATATATATATATATATATATATATATATATATATATATATATATATACAAATATTACCTACATGCGGTCTCCAGTAGGTAGTTTCCATAGAAAAAGGATTTTTTGATTTACCAATATCTTTGGTGCCGTTTGACGAATCTTCACGAAATTTTCTAAACTAATAGGGCAGTCTGGTCAGCTCCTGTCTTGAAAGTATAGGGGTAATTCATCAAGTGGGGGCCAAGAAAAATGGTGGTCCCAAAACACATTTTCTCCATGTTCATTTCCATAGGAACTTTTTTTGCAGCTACAGCCCAAACTGCTGAAGGGAATTACACCACATTTGGCAAAGAGGTAGCTCTTGGTCCAAAGTGCACTCTTTGCTTTAAATGGTGTAAATCCATTCTGTAGTGCCTGAGAAAATAAAAAATAAATAAACATTGATATCTGGTGACCACGGAGGATCCACGAACCCTTTTGAGCTTCATTTTAATTGGTTGCCAAAACCCCAAACCAAGAAGTATTGGCAGCCATCTTGTGCCTCTTTCTGCACCTCTGTTGGTTCTTTCTGCACTACTCCTGCTTCTATCTGCTACGCTCGTGTACATTTCTGCACCCCTCTTGCCTCTTTCTGCACCTCTGTTGGTTCTTTCTGTACCTCTGTTGCTTCCTTCTACACTCTTGCTGAACCTCTTTTGCTTCTTTATGCACTTCTATTGCTTCTTTCTGCACCTCTCTTGCTTCTTTCTGCACCCCTTGTGCCTCTTTCTGCACCCTTCTTCCCTTTTCCTGCACATCTCTTGGTTCTTTCTGCACTGCTCTTACCTCTTCTGCACCCCTCTTGCCTCTTTCTGCACCTCTTTTACTTCTTTCTGCACTTCTCTTGCCGTTTTCTGCATCCCTGTTGGTTTTTTCTGCACTGCTCTTGCGTCTTTCTGCACCTCTGTTGCTTCTTTCTGCACTTCTCTTGCTTCTTTCTACTCTACTCTTTCAACTTTATGTACCCCTCATGCCTCCTTTTGCAACTATGTTGCTTCTTTTTGCACTGCTCTTGCTTCTTTCTACACCTCTTTTTTCTGTTTCTGCACTTCTCTCGCATCCTTCTGCACCTCTGTTGCTTCTGGCTTGCATTTTGCTACACACATCTTGCCTCTTTCTGCACCTCTGTTGCTTCTTTCTGCACTTCTGTTGCTTCTTTCTGCACTACTCTGGCTTCTTTCTGCATGCCTCTTGTCTCTTTTTGTATCTCTCTTGCCTCTTTCTGCACTTCTCTTGCCTCCTTCTGTACCTGTATTGCTTCCTTCTGCACTTTCTTCCCTTGTCCTGCACCCCTCTTCCTTCTTTCTGCACCTCTGTTGCTTCTTTCTGCACCTCTCTTGATACTTTCTGTGCCCCTCTTACCTCTTTCTGTACCCCTCTTTCCTCTTTCTGCACCTCTCTTGCTTCTGTCTGTACGTCTATTGCTTTTTTCTATACCTCTCTTGCTTCTTTCTGCAGCCCTCATTCCTCTTTCTGCACCCTTCTTCCCTTTTCCTGCACGTCTCTTGGTTGCTTCTGCGCTGCTCTTGCCTCTTTCTGCACCACTTTTGATTCTTTCTGAACTACTCCTGCCTCTTTCTGCACCCCTCTTGCCTCATTCTATACCTCTGTTGGTTTTTTCTACACTGCTCTTGCTTCTTTCAGTACCTCTGTTGCTTCTTTCTGCACTTTTCTTGGGTCTTTCAACACCTCTCTTGCTTCTTTCTGCAACCCACATGCCTCTTTCTGCACCCTTTTTCGCTCTTTGTGTACCTCTCTTACCTCTTTCTGCACCACTCTTGCGTCTTTCTGCAACCCTCTAGACTCTTTCTGCATCTCTTTTGCATGCTTCTGTACTTCTTTTGCCTCTTTCTGTACCCCTCTTACCTCCTTCTGCACTTATGTTGTTTCTTACTGCACTGCTCTTGCTTCTTTCTGTACCTCTCTTGCAAATTTCTGCACCCCTCTTGCCTTTTCTGGCACCCCTCTTCCCTCTTTCAGCACCCCGGTTTCCTCTTTCGGCACCTTCTTTCTGAACTTCTCTAGCCTCTTTCTGTACCTCTGTTGCTTCTTCCTTTACTTCTCTTGCTTATTTCTGCACTTCTCTTGCTTCATTCTGCATCCCTTTGCCTCTTTCTGCACATTTCTTCCCACTTTCTACACATCTCTTCCTTCTTTCTGCACCTCTCTTGCCTTTTTCTGTACCCCTTTTCCCTCTTTCTGCACATCCCTTGCCTGTTTCTGCAACTCTCTTGCATCTTTATATAGTTTTCTTATCTCTCTCTGTACCTTTTTTGCTTCTTTCCTTGCTTCTCTTCCCTCTTTCTGCACCTCTGTTGCTTCTTTCTGCACTTCACTTGCTTCTTTCTGCACCTCTCTTGATACTTTCTATACCCCTCTTGCCTCTTTCTGTATCACTCTTTCCTCTTTCTGCCACTCTTGTGCTTCTTTCTGCACTGCTCTTACTTCTTTCTGTACCTCTGTTGCTTCTTTTGTCACTTCTCTTGGGTCTTTCTACACCTCTCTTGCTTGTTTCTGAACCCCACATGCCTCTTTCTGCACCCTTGTTCCCTCTTTGTGTACCTCCCTTGCCTCTTTCTGCATCACTCTTGCCTCTTTCTGCACCCCTCTAGCCTCTTTCTGCATCACTTTTGCTTGTTTCTGCACTTCTTTTGCCTCTTTCTGTACCCCTCTTGCCTCCTTCTGCACCTCTGTTGTTTCTTACTGCACCGCTCTTGCTTTTTTCTGCACTTCTCTTGCAAATTACTGCACCCCTCTTGCCTTTGTTGGCACGCCTCTTCTTTCTTTCAGCACCCCTGTTCCCTCTTTATACACCTCTTCTGCCTGTTTCTGCACCTCTGCAGCCTCTTTCTGAACTTCTCTTGCCTCTTTCTGCAACTCTGTTACTTCTTTCTGCACTTCTCTTGCTTCATTCTGCACCCTTCTTGCCTCTTTCTGCACCCTTCTTCCCTCTTTATACACCTCTGTTCCTTCTTTCTGAACTTCTCTTGCCTCTTTCTGCAACTCTGTTGCTTCTTTCTGCACTTCTCTTGCTTCATTCTGCACCCTTCTTGCCTCTTTCTGCACCCTTCTTCCCTGTTTATACATCTCTCTTCCTTTTTCTGCCCCTCTCTTGCCTCTTTCTGCATCACTTTTCCTTCTTTCTGCACTTCTCTTGCCTTTGTCTGCAACTCCTTTGCCTCTTTCTATAGTTCCCTTGTCATTCATTTCAAAAGCTTTATGCGATTATTAAAAACAATCACAAAAGCATACAATATAAAAGCACACAATACAAGCTTTACAGTGAGAACAATAAGTCAACAATATAAGAATTTAAAGGTATTCGAACACCAGACTTTTCCTATGCGAAATTGCTTTAAGTAAAGTTCCCTTGTCTTTTTCTGCACCTTTATTGCTTCTTTCTGCACTTCTCTTGCCTTTTTCTGCACCCCTCTTCCCTCTTTCTGTACCTCTGTTGCTTCTTTCTGCACTTCTCTAGCTTCTTTCTGTACCTCTCTTGATACTTTCTGCGCCCCTCTTGCCTCTTTCTATACCCCCTTTCCTCTTTCTGCACCTCTCTTGTTTCTTTCTGCACCTCTATTGCTTCTTTCTATACCTCTCTTGCTTTTTTCTGCACCCCTTGTGCCTCTTTATGCACCCTTCTTCCCTCTTTCTGCACCTCTGTTGCTTCTTTCTGCACTTCTCTTGCTTCTTTCTGCACTTCTATTGATACTTTCTGTACCCCTCTTGCCATTTTCTGTATCCCTTTTTCCTCTTTCTGCACCTCTCCTGCTTCTTTCCGCACTTCTATTGCTTCTTTCTATATCTCTCTTGCATCTTTCTGTACCCCTCTTGCTTCTTTCTGCACTTCTCTTGCATCTTTCTACACCTCTCTTGCTTCTTTCTACATCCCACTTGCCTCTTTATGCACCCTTCTTCCCTTTTTGTGCACCTCTCATGCCTCTTTCGGCACCACTCTTGCCGTTTTCTGCCCACTTTAGCCTCTTTGTGCATCTCTTTTCCTTGTTTCTACACTTCTTCAGCCTCTTTCTGTACCCCTCTTGCCTCCTTCTGCACCTCTCTTGTTTCTTACTGCACTGGTCTTGCTTCTTTCTGCACCTCCCTTGCAAATTTCTGCACCCCTTTTGCCTCTTTCCGCACCACTTTTCTCTCTTTGTGCACCCCTTATCCATGCAGCCACTGTCACAATCGCTCACTCACATATACTCACTTATATACTCCAACACTCACATATACTGCCTTTCACATATGTAGCTTCTTACACATATACCACTAAGACATCCATTCACTCACCAACACAGCTATACGTACACCCACTCACCAATACAATCCCTAACGCATGCACTCATCAACCCAAATACCCCGTGAATCATCCACTCACACATCCATGCAGGGACTCAAACCCCCCACCCACACAGACACTCAGGCATCCATACAGGTACTTAGACAACCAATCATTAACCCATATAGATACTGATGTAGCTAATCACCAACACATGCACTTAAACACCATCACTGACTGACTGATACAGACATTCACACAGATTAATCATTCACCCATGCATTGACTATGACACGTTTAATCACTCACGTATACAGTCAGTCACACATCCACTAAATCATCCATTCAGACACTCATGTACCCATTCACTCTTCAATACACCTTGGTGTGTGTGTATATATATATTTATATATATATATATATATATATATTGCCACAAATCCTCTTCGAGATCAAAGAAGGGAAGGGACCCAGCGGGGTTCGTTCAGGACATTTATTAAAACAAAGAGTCAGCATGACCGGTTTCGGCGTCAAGCCTCTTCAGATGCCGCAGTTCGTGTGAGGTGATTTTCCCCTTGATTTATAACGAGCTCCTCCCATTCAGTAATGAGAGGCCCAGCTGCAACACATACTCTTGCCGGCGTCACAGTAGTCTCTGCCACGGACTACTGATCCCGTCGTGCATCATGTTGGTGTCTGATGTGCCGCAGGGAGTAGAAAGACCCCCGAAGTTGCAAAAACAAATGTCCTTGGGTCCCCTACTTCCAAGCCCTCATAGCGATGTATCATCGAGGCTGGAGACGAAGGACAATGCGGACGCCTCTCACCCGGGAAGTCCCAGTCCGCCTATGACAGCAGCTCCTCGATGTTGCCAGTGTGAGGGCGGGCTGTGATATTTCGATTACTCGAATGTTTAAAGTTAGTTGCCCAACGTCCTGTAAGTATCACAGCCCAAATAGGAAGGGGTCCCTTCAAAAGCGCCACAGGATGCACTTGAAATATTGCCACAAATCCTCTTCGAGATCAAAGAAGGGAAGGGACCCAGCGGGGTTCGTTCAGGACATTTATTAAAACAAAGAGTCAGCATGACCGGTTTCGGCGTCAAGCCTCTTCAGATGCCGCAGTTCGTGTGAGGTGATTTTCCCCTTGATTTATAACGAGCTCCTCCCATTCAGTAATGAGAGGCCCAGCTGCAACACATACTCTTGCCGGCGTCACAGTAGTCTCTGCCACGGACTACTGATCCCGTCGTGCATCATGTTGGTGTCTGATGTGCCGCAGGGAGTAGAAAGACCCCCGAAGTTGCAAAAACAAATGTCCTTGGGTCCCCTACTTCCAAGCCCTCATAGCGATGTATCATCGAGGCTGGAGACGAAGGACAATGCGGACGCCTCTCACCCGGGAAGTCCCAGTCCGCCTATGACAGCAGCTCCTCGATGTTGCCAGTGTGAGGGCGGGCTGTGATATTTCGATTACTCGAATTTTTAAAGTTAGTTGCCCAACGTCCTGTAAGTATCACAGCCCAAATAGGAAGGGGTCCCTTCAAAAGCGCCACAGGATGCACTTGAAATATTGCCACAAATCCTCTTCGAGATCAAAGAAGGGAATGGACCCAGCGGGGTTCGTTCAGGACATTTATTAAAACAAAGAGTCAGCATGACCGGTTTCGGCGTCAAGCCTCTTCAGATGCCGCAGTTCGTGTGAGGTGATTTTCCCCTTGATTTATAACGAGCTCCTCCCATTCAGTAATGAGAGGCCCAGCTGCAACACATACTCTTGCCGGCGTCACAGTAGTCTCTGCCACGGACTACTGATCCCGTCGTGCATCATGTTGGTGTCTGATGTGCCGCAGGGAGTAGAAAGACCCCCGAAGTTGCAAAAACAAATGTCCTTGGGTCCCCTACTTCCAAGCCCTCATAGCGATGTATCATCGAGGCTGGAGACGAAGGACAATGCGGACGCCTCTCACCCGGGAAGTCCCAGTCCGCCTATGACAGCAGCTCCTCGATGTTGCCAGTGTGAGGGCGGGCTGTGATATTTCGATTACTCGAATGTTTAAAGTTAGTTGCCCAACGTCCTGTAAGTATCACAGCCCAAATAGGAAGGGGTCCCTTCAAAAGCGCCACAGGATGCACTTGAAATATTGCCACAAATCCTCTTCGAGATCAAAGAAGGGAAGGGACCCAGCGGGGTTCGTTCAGGACATTTATTAAAACAAAGAGTCAGCATGACCGGTTTCGGCTTCAAGCCTCTTCAGATGCCGCAGTTCGTGTGAGGTGATTTTCCCCTTGATTTATAACGAGCTCCTCCCATCCCATATATATATATTACCTACTGGCGGTCGCCAGTAGGTATATATAGTTAGGATTTTTTCTCTATGGGATTTTTGAAAATTCTATGTCTAATAACTTTGGCGTTTGTGGACGGAATTGGCTGAAATTTTCAGGAAAATGGAACATTTTGTTTCTGAGCAGCCACTGAAAATTTGGGGGGGGTTTGTCAAGGGGGGGCTAAGAAAAAAGGGGAGTCCCAAAACGTGTTTATCCCATGTTAATTTCCATAAGGCGGTTGGCCTCACTTTTAGCCCGAACGGCTGAATGGATTTGCACGAAACTTGGCAAAATTGTAGGGACTGGTAGCCCGATGTGCCTTTGCTAGGTCTCAATATATGTGATCCAGTGGATTTTGAGAAATTAACGTTAAAAAAAAGATATATATCTGTAAGCGCGCTCCGGGCAGCGCTCCGGTTCGCGTACTTGACGCGTAACGGAACTTCGCGTAGCGAAGCTGATTGGCTCTCCGGTGTCTCTCAACATTCTAAACAGTCCGGAGCGGCCGCCATCTTGTCTCTCGGTAGGATCGAGAGACAAGAGGAGGCCAAAACAAAGGGGGAAATGACCATAAGGGGGCATAGTAGATCCTCCCTGACCCCCTAGGTTTGATGTGGAGGCTTTAAAAGGGCCCCGTGGGGCAAAAAAAAAAATATTCTTTTTTGTTTTTTTTTGCGTGGGGAGCGCCCGGTACGCGCACCGGGAAGCGCTCTGGGGAGCATACTATAAGGAAAAAAGAATGATAGACTTTTCAAATATTGTATGTTAATTGATTGTTTGTTTTGTTGATTTTTTTTATTTCTTTATTTTTTAAGCAATTATTTATTATTGTCATTTAATAAAATGTCTAATATTTCACTGTCTGAAATGTCGTTATTTTCATTGAACATAGCTTGTAATGTTTGAGTGTGTAAAATGTCCTCATTGTCAAGGAGGACATCTACTGATTGCACACATTGCAGTAGTTCTTGGTCCCAAGTTTCATCCATAAATTCAATGTCATTTGGATCAATGATTTCTTGGTTGGTCTCTGCAAGGACAATTTCAAATGAAACTTTCTGTTCGCCTTCCATTTTGTCTGAAATTTGCATAAAAAAAATATATATTAGTAGAGATAGGGCACTGTTGGGATTAATTTTAGATAGGCAGTTTTTAACAGTGAATTTATCTTTGGGCAGTGTATAGTATCAGAGTGGAAGTAGGAATATAAAGTAGGAATATAAAAAAGTGTATGTGATTTAACGTAAGTAAATTCATAATTATACAAGAGAAGCCTAACTCCATCCATAACTATAACAGAGAAGTCTATCTAAATCTATAACTACTACAGAGGGATAGTATATAACTATCAGAAAAAGTTTACCATATTAACTTAAAGTGCACAATATACTTCAGTTTATAAAATAACAACTTACCTTTAAAAAGAAGTTGAACTTATTAGTGAAAATCCTATTGAAATGTACACCAGGAAGTAGTAGTCAAAATGGCTGTGTTTCCTTCTCTTCCTTTATATATATTCAGGTACATAACCAATCAAATGTCAGGTAAAAAAAAATAGAAAATGAAAGTAACATTTTAATTGGTTGTCAATTCCAACACTTCAGATGTGTTTTGTGAAGTAATTTACCTCAGGGTATTTAGAGAGGTCTACAGGCTAAATGGCTAAATGGAATTCCAACCAAATTTGTGAAAATGGTAGGGATTGGTATGTAGTATGAGCAAATCTATATTTGGTGAAAGTGTCTCCAGGGTTTCTTCTGTAAATTACTTTCCCACATTTTTTGATGGAGCGCTTCCCGGTGAGCGCCCCGGTACGCGAACCTGCAGCGTTACGGGAGTCCACCATTTTGTGTTTCGGTCGAATTAAAATACAAGATGGAGGGCAAATAATGTTCAGAATGGGTAGAAGGGGGCACGGTAGACGTATCTTGACCCCCTAGGTTTTCTGAGGGTGGCTGAGGAGGCCCATATGTGCGGAAAAAAAACATTTTTTTTTTAAATTTCGCGCGGTTAGCTTCCGGTTCGCGTACCGGGTAGCGCTCCGGGGAGCGTACTTTGTTGAAAATTTGTGAAAAAAGTTAGAGTAAAATAATAATTGTGAGTAATCAGATGTAGGGTAGCTCTGAGAAGAGCTTTTGGGTTTATGGTACATTTAGGTACTTATAAGTAGGTACCAATGCACAGTCTTAAATTCAAAATGAAAACTCTGTTGCCCTCATCTGAGAAGTGAACTCCATCTCCTCTGTAGATATCTTGCATGTAGTAACGCAAGTTATTGTTGTACATGGAGCCCATTCCATGGTCTCTCATGTAAGATGAAACAGATTTGTTTACATGCTTCCTCGACTTCTCAATTTGTGGACAAAATTGGTTCGACCACCTTCATTTCTGTCTTTGGCATATATTTGAATATACCAAGGCAGTTTGAGGAAAAAGTGCCATCAATTGCTCAAAGGTGTCCTTTAAAAGCATTTCCAGACCTACACCAGTCAAAGTGCCCAAGTCATTTCCTCCACAGTGCACAATTAACAGGTCAGGTTTAGGCAAATGCATAAAGGTTTTCACCAATGGTATCAATTGGTGACATTTTAATCCTCTGTGGCCAAACCACTTAATTTCCACATCTTGTAAATTGAGGTTAGGTAAATTTCTGTTCTCAGCATACATTTGAGCCCAGTAGATGTAACTATGTCCAACAATCCAGACAGAAAACATGGTGAGAGGAGGTTCTGCTGCAGTCAGATGAAGTGTGGCAATGAAATGGGAGTTGAAAAAATAAGAGTTTAAAATGAAAAAAACTGTGGAGTTTCTGTGTTAAGGAAGCAGTAGCAGTGATTGGTGGATTTTGATTGCTGAAAACAGAAAGTTAGGGTGCATGAATGTGTTGTTTGAAAGATGTAATTTGAATGGTCAAGAAAAAATAATTTAATGAAAGATTGCACTGGATACGCAGGTGCACTGAGAGTTCAGAGTTCAATTGAAACATTGTTGTGTGAACTTGCAAACATGAGAGGTCTTTCAGGAGGTGGTTGCTATGCAAAAGAGGCAGAAAGGCCAGAGGGGGGAAGGGTGTTGATTTGAAAAAAGTGAGGGAAGAGTTTTGATTGGGTGACATGAGAGATATGTGTGATGAGTTACAGCATTTCTGTGCTTTTCATAGCTGCAGACTCTGGAGTGCATACCTTTTGCTCTGCTAAAGACAATTTGGTGTGTTTCTGAGACTGTTTTGAAACTCATAAAGTATTTGCTAAGGTGAGAAAATATTCATTTAATTTAGGTAGAGAATAGTATGGTTTAGGGAGGAAATTATGAAGAAAGTTGTGTATTTAAAATGTTGCTTTGTGTCAAGTGTTTTACAAATAGATTTTGTTTCTTTGTGTTACATAGCCATGTTAAAAGTGATGCAAAAAAAGTGCAAGGGTCTTACAAAAATGCTTTCATGTGTCTTAGGGTATTTTAACTCACTTCCCCATGAATGTATGAATATAATTGCTTTACAAGATGTGTTTAAAAACGTTTTTTGAACTCAATTAGGTTTCTTGATATGTACTGCTAGAGTTTCATAGGTTGCTTGGGGCATATTTTCAAGGCTTTTGACTTCCTTTGATGTAATTTTTCCCATTTTAATTTAAGACCTTTCCCTGTGGTGCAAGGTCCTTGTAAATATGCCCCCATCTGTGCTTGGCAAATTTAGATTTTAATTCTTTGACTAACATAGCCATGTTAAAAGTGACCCAAAAATGTTGCAAGGGCCTTAAAAAAAACGCTTTCATGTGTCTTAGGCCATTTTAAGTCATTTCCCCTTGAATGTAGGTATCTAATTGATTTAGTTGATGTGTTTAAAAACGATTTATGAAAACAATTAGGTTTCTTGATATGTACTGCTAGAGCTTCATAGGTTGCTTGGGGCATATTTATAAGGCCTTTGTGTCTCTCTGATGTTATTTTTCCCATTTTAATTTAAGACCTTTCCCTGTGGTGCAAGGTCCTTGTAAATACGCCCCCATCTGTGCTTGGCAAATTTAGATCTTGATTATTTGACTTACATAGCCATGTTAAAAGTGATCTAAAAATGGAGCAAGGGCTTAAAAAAACGCTTTCATGTGTCTTAGGGTATTTTAAGTAACTTCCCCATGAATGTATGAATATAATTGCTTTACAAGTTGTGTTTAAAAACGTTTTTTGAAATCAATTAGGTTTCTTGATATGTAATGCTAGAGGTTCATAGGTTGCTTGGGGCATATTTATAAGGCCTTTGAGTCTCTCTGATGTTATTTTTCCCATTTTAATTTAAGACCTTTCCCTGTGATGCAAGGTCCTTGTAAATACGCCCCCATCTGTGATTGGCAAATTTAGATCTTGATTATTTGACTTACATAGCCATGTTAAAAGTGATCTAAAAATGGAGCAAGGGCTTAAAAAAACGCTTTCATGTGTCTTAGGGCATTTTAAGTCACTTCCTGATGAATGTAGGTATATAATTTATTTAGATGATGTGTTTAAAAACGATTTTTTAAATCAATTAGGTTTCTTGATATGTAATGCTAGAGCTTCATAGGTTGCTTGGGGCATATTTATAAGGCCTTTGAGTCTCTCTGATGTTATTTTTCCCATTTTAATTTAAGACCATTCCCTGTGGTGCAAGGTCCTTGTAAATACGCCCCCATGTGTGCTTGGCAAATTTAGATTTTGATTATTTGACTTACATAGCCATGTTCCATACAGTTGTAACCTTCTGCGTAGTCTTTGATATGCTAGACTCCATCTGCACTATGAGATACCTAAGCAAAGGAAACACAGGTGATGTGATTGTGAAATGAGGAAAAGAAACTCCACATTTTTCAATTACATCACATGTGTTTCCTAAGTTTACGAATGACATTGTGCAGATGAGGTTTAGGTCTGTCCACGGACACAGAAAAGGTCTGGCCTTTGTTCAAGAGTAAAGTGGACATGACTTACTTCATTGGTAGGCCTTCACATGTATTATCTCCTCTGTACTCTTCAAAAAGCGTAGATTTCATCTGCAACCCTGAGTAGGCCTCACCTCAAACAAACCTCTGGATAGGCCACACTTTATCGTCATCCTGAATCAATCATTTAAAATGTTAGGGACAGATTTATGATAGGTGTAAGCTTATTTTGCGTCACTGTGTGTGACTTTTGTGACGCAGCGGCGGTGCAAAAGATTTGCTATGTGGCGACATATTTACAACTTGATGCATCTAGGCAGATGTGTCATGCTGTAAAGTCCCGTGCCACATGAAACCGATGCAGCAGTGATGCAAAAGATGCACCATGTTGCAAGACAGGCCTCATTTCATCTCCAACAAGATAAGAAGCTGAATCTTCTGTAAATGTGAAAATTGTTGTATACACTGCTCAACTTATGTGTACTCTTTGATATGCTAGAGTCCATCTGCACTATGAGATACCTAAGCAAAGGAAACACAGGTGATGTGATTGTGAAATGAGGAAAAGAAACTCCACATTTTTCAATTACATCACCTGTGTTTCCTAAGTTTACGAATGACATTGTGCAGATGAGGTTTAGGCCTGTCCACGGACACAGAAGAGGTCTGGCCTTTGTTCAAGAGTGAAGTGGACATGACTTACTTCATTGGTAGGCTTTCACATGTATTATCTCCTCTGTATTCTTCAACAAGCGTACATTTCATCTGCAACCCTGAGTAGGCCTCACCTTAAACAAACCTCTGGATAGGCCACACCTTATCGTCATCCTGAATCAATCATTTAAAATATTAGGGACAGATTTATGATAGGTGTATGCCTCTTTTGCGTCACTGTGCGTCACTTTTGTGACGCAGCGGCGGTGCAAAAGATTTGCTATGTGGTGACATATTTACAACTTGATGCATCTAGGCAGATGTGTCATGCTGTAAAGTCCTGTGCCACATGAAACCGATGCAGCAGTGATGCAAAAGATGCACCATGTTGCAAGACAGGCCTCATTTCATCTCCAACAAGATAAGAAGCTGAATCTTCTCTAAATGTCAAAATTGTTGTATTCACTGCTCAACTTATGTGTACTCTTTGATATGCTAGAGTCCATCTGCACTATGAGATACCTAAGCAAACGAAACACAGGTGATGTGATTGTGAAATGAGGAAAAGAAACTCCACATTTTTCAATTACATCACCTGTGTTTCCTAAGTTTACGAATGACATTGTGCAGATGAGGTTTAGGCCTGTCCACGGACACAGAAGAGGTCTGGCCTTTGTTCAAGAGTGAAGTGGACATGACTTACTTCATTGGTAGGCTTTCACATGTATTATCTCCTCTGTATTCTTCAACAAGCGTAAATTTCATCTGCAACCCTGAGTAGGCCTCACCTTAAACAAACCTCTGGATAGGCCACACCTTATCGTCATCCTGAATCAATCATTTAAAATATTAGGGACAGATTTATGATAGGTGTATGCCTCTTTTGCGTCACTTTTGTGACGCAGCGGCGGTGCAAAAGATTTGCTATGTGGTGACATATTTACAACTTGATGCATCTAGGCAGATGTTTCATGCTGTAAAGTCCTGTGCCACATGAAACCTGCGTCAGTTTTCATATAGGTGTTTTGTTGCAAGGAATGCATTTATTTGCATGAAAGCCCTGTAAAAGTAACACAGTGAAATTAAGAAGATTTCACTGAGTCAGCTTTATAGCATTGCTGAATCAAATCCTTACGCCTGTTTGAAACAGGCATAAGAAGTGATGCACCATGCAATGTGAGGCTTCCTCCTGTGCATTGCAGTAGACATGTCGCGCTTATGACGTGATTCCTGCAATGTGCTGCTTTTGCGGCACAGATGTGTGACGCATCTGTGCTGTTTTTGCTCAATGGTGCTCCACATTGTAAATGCGGCACACTATGGGTGGCAGAGCAGCGGTGCACATTAACTGGTGCATCCGTGGGGATGCGCCACTTAGCATAAATCTGCCCTTGTACATTTAAGTATGAGCAGGGGACACAGAGTCGGTGAGGCTTATTCAAGGTTAAGAAGAGATGAGTCCTGTTCACTGAAAACTTGGACATAGGCCTCACCTCCTCAGCATCGCTGGACATGGCTAAATAATAGCTGCAAAATGTTACTCTTGTTAAACAATTTTACTATTATAATCTCTGAGATTTGTCTCTTACTCTGCAACATCTCATTGTTGTTCTCTTTCTTTAAAGATAACGACAACATCAACCATGAGTGACAATCAGCAATCAGTTGATCTCGACCTCATCATTGAACTTGTAATTGAAACGTCAGTGGAAGTAGATCCCTTGGATGATTTAAATCCTGAGGATGATGAAGAACATGATGAGGATGCCGATTTGTCAGAATTGTATGACATAGGGTGGGAAGCTGACCTGCTTGAGCCTATGGAACTATAAAGATTTATTTTTAAAATTTACAATAAATGAAAAGTAAAAATGTAAACCGTTTCATTTAAAATTAAACACACCTTCAAAAACAGGTTATGTGTAGTGTCTTCAATAAAATATTAAAATATGCTCATAAAATTAGATCAGATTCACATATAAAACAGGACAGGTAAAATGAAGAAGAATTCCATTTCTTTTCTGATATTTGTGTATTCTAAATTTGCCAAAGCACTAAAAAATATTCTATGTAAAAATGTCAAGTAGTGTGTTAAGTTTTTGATGACTGTTATTGATTTACTGTTTGGTAATAGTGGTTAATAAAAATTTTTATTATATTTTACCACAGATTCAACTGCAGATCATTTCAAATTTTGAGAATGCCAACTAAGGATAGAATGAGAAAGGCTACAAAACGTCAAAGACAGCAGGTCCATCATTTACTGCAGCAGTCCTCTACAATAAAAAATCGTGAAGTCACCAAGAAAGCACCGGGTAAGACCACGAAAACATTCATAAGAAACATTTCTAGAAAAAAAAGTAGTACTACAGAAAATGTTTTTGTCCAGAAAAAGAGAAGCAATTTAAACGGAAAGGAAAGGCCAATCAAAAATGTTACTGCTAGAGCAAGAGATAACTCTGTGCATGATAGTAGAAGGAAAGAACAGTTTAGGGACATTCGGAAACGAATGTTCCGCAACAGGATAATTGGCAATTTGTTAAAAAATATTAAGAAAGGTCAACAGAAAGTGGTTTTTTATAAGAGAAAAAAAAAAGTTGAGAAAGTTATTGATCAGGCATTTGAAATTAAACGAAAGTTATTTATTTTGATAATCAATAGAATTAGGAAGCTAAACAAGGCAATTTATGATTTCAAAAGAAATAGTAGATGGAAGAGAATAGTTAATCGTAGTAAATTTTTGTGAAGTTTTTTCCGGAGAATGGATGCATAGTTCAAGTTGTGAGGCATTTTTCAATGAGGAGAGTTATTTCCAGGATAATGATTTGGTGCATGCAGTTGACACCAGCGGTCGAGCTTATGAGGTGAAAGATGGTTGTCCAGTTGAAAAAGAAAAACTTGTGACAACAGAGGCAGAAGAGATGTTAGGTAATGAGGTTTTAGGAAGACGTCCTAAGGGACCTGTGTACACCTGGAAGTGTAGTAGTATTTGCAGTGTGCGACAGGATTCCATCAATTTGCTTTGTGATTTTGTACGGACATTTAATAAGAAAAGTTTGAAGCAGAAAATGAAGTTGTTGCAAGAATTAGATCCTTGCAGAGTGAGAGAAGTGACAGGTTTGCATGGTCATTCACTGGCTTGTCTTTCCAGGAGAGTATGCCAGAGTGTTTTTCATCATTTCAGGATGCTAGCAGTGCATCATAATAAAGTGAGGAAATTAGTTAGAATGTTGTATTATGCTAAGAGTCCAGCAGTTATGCTTAAACAATTATGCGCTGCTCTTTTGCATGGTTCTGAAATAGATGTGAAGAATATGTGTGAAGAAATTGAGTTTTGTTACTTTGGAAGTAAAGAGGAGAATGTTGAAATTGACCCAGAAGAAGAGGGTAATGTGGAAGATAGTGTACAGGTTTCCAGTACAGATAATTTTCAGAAGGAAATTGCCACGTTTCAGGTGAAATCAAGTGAGAGGCCTAATTTCACTTGTGTGTGTTGTCGTCGCACTTATTATAAGAATCAGACTAAGTTAGTGGATTTATATGCAAAAAGTGAAAGGAAAAATAATAGTGAATGGAAGGATTTCGCTACATACTTGATGGTAGAAAATTGTTTTGAATTGGGATCGGATCAACGTGTGTGTACTTATTGTTGTAATAAATTAAATCAAAACCAGATGCCTGCTAGAGCGGTTCATAATAATCTGGAATTGGTTAGGATTCCTTCTGAATTGAAGGATTTAAATACTTATGAATCTATTTTGATTCAAAGTATCCATCCCTTTCAGGCTATTGTAAGAATGGAGCCAAAGACAGGGAAATTGCCTCCATCAGATTTACAGAGAGGATTAAAGGGAAGAGTTGTTTATTTGCCTCTAGATTTGAAGAAAAACATTAACACAATTGGAGTAGAAAAAGTGGAAGAGGAACCTCTGGTTATCTTAGTTAATGGGGTTCCGACAAAGAATAAAAAAATATGGCAAGATTTAGTGGATGTTAGGAAAGTCAAAAAGGCAACATTGTATTTGAAAAAAAATAATAAGTACTATAAGAATGTATAGGTTGCAGAAGAGGAAGTAAGTGAGGAAGAGTATAGCGATTTGTGTGCTGGTCAAATTGAGAAAGTAGAACCCTCTAAAAGTGAAGAAATATATGAACATTATAGTGTTCATCCTTTGCATTCCAAGGAAGTCATGGGGAATGCTATTGAGTTGTTTCAAATGAAACAAGCCAAAGGGAGTCCCATTAGTGTCTGGGAGGAAAGTTTGGAAGCTCGGTGTTTCCCACAGCTATTTCCAACAGGTCAAGGAGGAAGATATGATGAGCGACCTCATCAAATTCCTGCTTCTGAATACCGGACTTTACGATTGTATGCAGAAGATGCTAGGTTTCGACAATGCATTCCCTATTTGTTTCATCTCCTGTTTGAAAGCGATCTGTCTGGACTGTCATATGCAGTGAACCACATCTTGAAAAGTGGTATACAGATGCGAAACATCTCGGCAAGTGACTTTATGGATAAAGTCAATGTCCAAGACAGTATTTTGGATTGTCACCTGATTAATCTCATGGCGTGTCAGCGTGGTACTAATGAGTACTGGTACCGTCGTCATGGTGATTTAAAATGTATGCTGAGGAACTTAGGAACTCCCACATGGTTCCTCACTCTGAGCTGTGCCGAGTATGGCTGGGAAGACTTACTTGAATTTCTACGAGAGGCAAATGGAAACATCGAAAACATAGAATTCAAGACACCCGGAGAACTGTGCTCTTTGGATCCAGTGAATGTATGCAGGTACTTCAATCATAGATTTGAAGCTATGATGTCTTTCATCATGAATCAGAAGAATCCACCTCTTGGAGAGGTGTTGGATTTCTTCTGGAGAAAGGAGTACCAAGCAAGAGGTGCTCCTCATATACATATGCTGCTGTGGATCAAGGATGCACCTAAATTTGGAACAGATCCAGAAGACGTAGTGATGAGTTTCATAGAACAGTATTCTACATGTGCTGTTCCAAACGCAAAGGAGGACAAAAGCCTAAGAGAACAAGTTCTACGCTTCCAAAGCCATCGTTGCGGAAAGTACTGTCGTCGTCAATTCAGAAACAAGGACAAGTTCTACACCAAATGTCGTTTCGCCTTTCCACGACCGGTGATTTCTAAAGGAAGAGTGAACAGTTTGATGTCTTCGCTGCGACATAATGTGATGAAGAAATCACCTAAAAACACATACAATTTGAAGAGGAACGAAGAGTCCAAGTACATCAACGACTACAACCCAGTGATTTTGTCCATGTGGAATGCTAACATGGATATACAGTTTGTGGCTGAAAACTGTATGGCTGTGGCTCGGTATGTGACGTCTTACATCACCAAAAAAGAAAAGACAGAATTGAAGGATATGTGGGAGGACATTTCCCATGAAAAGAGCCTCAGTAAGAAGTTGTACAGTTTCAGTCTGAAGATGTTGTCGCATCGAGAAATCGGAGCTTACGAATGTTCTGAACGGTTGTCTTCAGCAAGTCTCTATGCCAAATCTAGGAGTATCGTCTGGGCGAGTCTTGGTCTTGCTGCAACGCGTAATCGAGTTCTGAAACCTGTGCGGGAAATTGAGTATTTGGCGGAAAAGGAGCCAAACAGTACCGACATGTTGAAGACCAACATGTTGGATACATATTATCCAAATCGAAGAAGTCACCTCGAGAATGTTTGTCTGTATGAGGTTCTACAAAATTACATATTCAAGAGGAACATCAAAGAAGATATTGATAAAGGAGTGTATGCTGTAATTGGAAGTGAGGGATGTCTGGTCAAGCAAAGAAAATGCCACTTGGTAAACCATCGAAAATTGAGTGGCGAATCTCCTGAAAAAAAGGAGTTTTTCTATTTAGCAACTTTTCAAGCCTTGGCGTGCAGAAGAGGAACTGCTTGGAGATTTCCTCTGTTACGAAGACTCTTTCACTGCCGCCAAGGAGACCATAGAATGTCCTGCTTTTCCCAAATATGTAGAAATGTTGAATGCGGAAATCGAGCAGGAAGCAACGATTGCAGCCGAGATTGCCAGAGACAGTTCTCAGGACAGTCAGAGTTCTGTTTCATTGAGTCAGGATCCACTAGGAGGACCTGTTATCGAAAATGAAGCTGCCACTGCCATGAATGAAGTGGAAAGAGCCATGGCACATGCTCAGGAGGATGCGGTTAACTTAGAAGACTTGGAAAGACAACTCAACGTTGAACAGAGGAAAATATATGACGAAGTTACCAAGCAAATTGATCATGGATTAAGTCATGAGAAGAAAGAGTGCTCATGTACGTCGTTGAAGCCTGTCCGACTGTACGTGAGTGGAGAAGCGGGAACTGGAAAGAGTTTCCTCATTAAAGCAATTTCATGTTATTTGAAAGAAAGGACTGAGTCATCGCTGTCTTGTGTTGTCACCGCTCCAACTGGACTGGCAGCACATAACATTAAAGGTATTACTTTGCATCGTCTACTGATGCTGCCAGTGGAGCATGATAACAAATTACAATACCACAAGTTATCTGGAGATGCTTGTTGTGAAGTTTCAAGAGTCTTGAGGAAAATGAAACTTCTTATCATTGACGAAGTAAGCATGGTTTCCAATGTCATGCTTGCCTTTGTGCATTTGAGAATGCAAGAAGTTCTTAAAACAGAGTATGATGTGTTATTTGGTGGCAAACACATCATTGTTTTCGGAGATCTTCTGCAGCTGACACCAGTGAAAGGACAACCTGTGTTCAAAATGCTCACGCATGAAGGTACCAGGAAGTGCCTAGGGAGCATTGGCAACGTCAATATATGGTTAAACTTCAATTATGCTGAACTGCATGAAAATATGCGTCAGGCGAAGGATGAAGTTTACAAGAATATTCTACAAGATGTTAGAATTGGAAAAGTGACCGAGCATGGGAAACAAGGTTTACATGCACGATTACTGTCAAATTTATATCCAGAACAAGACGTTGTGCCTGAGAATATTTTTCAGAAAATTACTGAGAAGAAATCTGGAATATGTTTGATGCCAACTCTTGCCGAATGTGCCATCTTCAACAACAAAATGTTGCATTTAGAAAACCAAGAGATTGTGAAACTGGAAGCTTTTGACAGAGTAGAGCATATGGGATCAACAATTATTTTGTCTGAGAATTTGAAATCAAAATTGGATTCATTAGAGAAGACTATATCTAAAACTGCAGGTTTTGAAAAGACTCTGAATGTGTGCTTAAATTGCCGTATAATTTTAAGAAGGAATTTACATGTTGAAAGAGGTCTGGTAAATGGATCAATGGGTAATGTTGTTGATTTTGTGAAATACAGAAATAGAGATGGAATTGAATTTTTAAAAATTAAATTTGATGGCATTGAGGAAGTACAGCTAATTGGTCGTTGTTCTGCTAGATTTTTGCTTGTAAAAGACTTATATGTTCGCCGTAAGCAGTTTCCTGTTTGCTTGGCATATGCGGTGACAATCCATAAATCACGAGGTTTAAGTGTAGACAGTGCATTGGTGAATATTGGCAGTTCTGTGTTCAAGGAGGGTATGGCATATGTGGCATTGTCACGAGTTAGAACTTTATCGGGATTGTATTTGATTGAGTGTGATGTCACAAACATTTGTGCGGATCTAGATTGTGTTAAGGAATACAATAGGTTAAGAAGAGAGTATGCGCCACATTTGCCTCAATATCCTTTGTTTGAGAAACGTGTGGTAGGCCGGAAACGAAGAAATGTGACCAATACTAGGGAGGTTGTAGCAAAAAGACGAAAAGTCGATGAACCTGAAGTTATAAGCAGAAAGAAAAAGGATTCTGTTGAAGATGTTGTTGGTTTTCAATTTGAAAACAGTTCTGGTGTCAACTGCTATGCTAATGTAGTGGTTAATGTTTTGTTTTCTCTAGAAAATGTAAAAGAAGAGATTGTGGTCAATTCGGATCACAGATTTTGCAGTTTGTTAAATTCTGTGTTAGAGAAATGTAGCACTGATAGAACAAAAATAGAAAGTGTGTCTGAAATTCGAAATCTGTTAGACAGATGTTCAGGTCAAACACAATTCTCTCAAAATATTCAGCAAGATTGTCAGGAGTTTTTAATGTATATGCTTGATGTATTGCATGCTGAAGGTGTAGATGTAGATCACCTGTTTGGGCTTTCTTATCAATGGCAGCATGACTGCGAGAACTGTAGGGTATCAAGTACTACTAGTGTAGACTCAGAAAGATTTATATATTTAACTTTGCCAGACAGTAAATCAGTGTCCTTTAATAAGCTAGTAAAAGCAGCTGATCACAACATGGAGTGTAGCCAATGTAAATCTGAAATGATGTCAACATTATTTATACGAACATATGGCCAGTATGTCATTTTAATGTTCCAACGATGTAGGCCTGATGGAACAAAATTGACAACTTTAATTAAAAATGTTGTAGCTTCGCAGTTGTCAATATCAGGAAGGACTTTTGTAACTGCAGCAATTATATATCATGACGGTCCTTCAATAACATCAGGACATTACTCAGCTTATTTAAAGTCTAGAAACGGCTGGTCATTCTGCAACGATTCTGTTTTAACTTTCAAAAAAAAAAATTGCCGTATGACCTTAAAAAATATTACCTGGTGTTTTTAAAACCAAAATTTTAGGGAAAGAATCTCGGGATGTGCTCTGAGGAATTTCAAGAGGTTCTAATGGCTCCTACACGATTTGGCCTTGAGGATAAGTGTAGTACAGAGACATAAGTTATTTTTGAGTATTGAATAGTTCCTGGAAAAAAAGAAGATTTTCTTACAGAAAGTGGTGGGCACAGATTAGTTGAAGGACAACAGAGTATTTCCCAAAGCAAACGATCTTCTTACCATAACACTTGACGTCATGGAAAAATAACTGCACTTTGAATGAGTTCAGAAAAACTGTTTCTTTTTATAAGCTAATTCAAGCAGCCAATCAAAACATGGAGTAGAGGGAATGTAAGTCTGCAATGCTGTCTAGATTATTGGTCCAAACTTTTGATTATAATGTCATTTTAAAAATCCAACTATATAAACCTGATGAAAGTAAGTCTTCAACTTTAATTACAAATGTTGTGGCTACACAGTCGTTGATTTTAGGAAGAACATTTGTAACTGCAGCTATTATATGGCATGATGGTCATTTGACAGATCCGCTTATTACACAGCTTAAAATGTAAAAAAATTTGCTGTTTCGGAAATTATTCCCATTTGACTACGATACAATGTTGCCTTTTTATTTAAAAATATTCTTACTAGGTAACTGGCGTATAATGATTCTAGGGGTTGATATAATTTTATCTACTGTTTTATATTGCTTTGTGATTAAAAGTGATGTAGACAATTAAATAATTGTAGTAGTCATAGAGGTAGTGTAAGTCTGCTTCATAGAAAGCAGTATCAGTGTCATAGGAAATGTAGAACATGAGTGAGCAAGAAGGGTAAGATATTACTAGTCCAGGATTGTGAAAGTGATCTTGAACGTTTTCTTTCTGAAAGTTGCGGAAATACAAAATGACGGGATTTGCTTACAAGAATTCCAAGAGTTATAAATGGCTCTTACATGATTTGGCCTTGTGGAAACATGTGGTAGAGAGCGAGAAGTCATTTATTGTATGTAACATATTTTTCAAAACGATGGAGGTTTTCTTTCAGAACGTGGCGGGCTGAAAATAAAAACAGCACAACCGAGTGTAAGCTGTTCATAGGACATCCTTCGACGTCATGGAAAGTAAGTTACTTTTGAGGAGTTCTGATTTCTGATTGGTTATGTTATATGGGTTTTTTAAACACAATCATTTTGATTGTGTTTTTTTTTCCCCGCTGTTATATGATGAATACCTTCAAGTCACTGTTTTTAGTGAAATTTGATAAATTCTGAGAACAGCAAAAATAAACCATTTAACATGTATAATTAATTCTGTACTTTTTGTATTAATGATATACATTTAAAACTGTGTAGGGGGCATGCAGAAGCTGAGGCTTCAGTAAGTGTCAAAGTTGTTGCATGCAGTGCGTACTCTTTCATATGCTGGACTACATCTGCACAATGAGATACCTAACCAAAGGAAACACAAGTGATGTGATTGTGAAATGAGCAAAAGAAATTGCAAGTTTTTCAAATACATTACCTGTGTTTCCTAACATTACGAATCACATTGTGCAGATGAAGTTTAGGCTTGTCCAGGGAAACAGAGGAGGTCTGAACTTTATTGGTAGGCCTGCACATGTATTATCTCCTCTGTACTCTTCAACAAGCGTAAATTTCATCTGCAACCCTGAGTAGGCCTCACCTGAAACAAACGTCTGGATAGGACACACCTTATTGCCATCTTGAAACAATCATTTAAAATGTTAGGAACAGTTTTATGATGATTGTGCACCTCTTTTGCGCTGCCATTGCGTCACTTTTGTGAGACAACAGCAGTGCAAAAGATGCACCATGTTCCAAGATAGGCCTCACTTCATCTGCATCAAGATACTGTTAGTTTAAAATGTATATCTTTAGGACTGTGTAGGGGGCCTGGAGAAGCAGAAGCTTCTGTAAGTGTCAAAGTTGTTGAAAAACTGTTTGTCCTTCAATCTTTTCCCTTGTCTTTTCTAATTTTTAAATACATGTTTTAATATTTTTCAAATGTTTGTTCTCTCTTTCACAGATTGAAAGTATAAAAATAACAAGTGACTAAGTTAACGACAATTATAAGGTAAATGTTTTGTACTCTTTTCATTACATTTCTATCACATTTAAGTACTATTAGTTCCACTGCTTCATTTCTTTAACCCTCACTTTCCTGCCTTTGCTACTTCCCTCATTCCTTTCTCTATTACTTACTTACTCTACTCCTTCCACTCCTTTTCTCAGTCCCTCTCTTCTCATAGTTCCTCACTCTTGTTCACTCACTCCGTCTCTATTACTCTTAGTGTCTTTGACTGATCACTCTTTCAGTACTTGTTCATTATGCTTTCTCTGTGTAGTTGAAGCACACTAAGGGGCATATTATGAACAGAGCCAATAAAATTATTGCTGTTTTTATCGGCAGAAAACTGCTGCAAAAGCGGTTTTAGCGGCAGTTTTCTGCCGCAAAAGCGGCTTTAGCGACACATTTCTGCCGAAAATAGCTGCAAAACTTTTATTGCCTATGTTGATAATATGGGCCTATGTTATTTACATTTCTTTGCTGTTTCAATTATTCTTTTTCTGTTACTTCTTCTTTTCTGCTTTCTGTTTTTTCTCTTTGTTATTCCACATGTTTTAATCTTATTTTGAACATTCACTCACATTCTCTAAGAAACTCTTCTGTGTTATTCTTCTACTCTCCTTTTTTCTTTCATTTCCTTATCTATTTTGTTTTTCACAATTATATCCTCTTCCATCTTTTCTTCGGTAAATAAATCTTTTAAACAGTATCTCTGGTTTAGTCCCTATAGCTGTCTTTCTTTTAACATTACTCTCTGTTTACTTCCCTTATACTTACTCTTCTTTTTTTTTTTTTTGTTTTTTTTTGGTTCGCTCCCGGTTCGCGTACCGGCGAGCGAACCGGGAAGCGAAACAAAAGAAATAGAGCTTGCCAGAGTGCTAAACATTCTAGCAATTTTTTTATAAAGGGGAGGTAGTTCTGAAAAGAACTTTTTTTTTAATGTTTTTGTTGTTTTATATATTTTTTTTATTTTTCTGAACATTTTTTTTTTGTTGTATTTTTTGAACAATTTTATGGTTTTTTTGGGTTTTTTGGGGGGGAAACAACAAAAAACAGGCAATGGAAAGGGCTCAACAGGAGCAAAAAAAAAAAATTATTTTTTGGGGCGTTTAGAGCACTTGTGGTTTTCAAATGCTCTGTTTATTAAGTTAATGCTCATATTGGCACATGAGAGTAAGGTACCGCAATATAAACAGACAATCTTCATGTGGATAAAGTTATCCTGAATGTTTGGCACTGTTCCCGTGCCTCTTGCCCCGACAGAGATACCTGTGCCGATGTCCTGGCCACAGGAGTTGGTGGGTTGTCCTGGAGGTCACGCATCTGTGCCCGGCTGTAATTTAGTGGATGCCACCTCAGCATGTGACGGTGCATAGTATAGTTGCCGTAACTATACTTCTTATCTGTGCCTCTAGATAAGTCCTCTTTGCATATGAGGCACGTCACATACCGAGCATTAACTTTTTTCTGTCCTTCGGGAAAAGAAAAAAACTGCCAAATGAAACTATTTTTATGATGAGATACCCGGGGCTCCTCTTGTAAAAACTGTGTTCCCTGTATTTCCTCTTCCTCTTCTTGATCCTCTTCCTCCTCTGTGTTGGAAAGGAACTGTGGAGGTGGTCCTCTCTTCCTATGAGGAGGTGGTGGTGGTGGTGGGGGTGCACCAGCTGCAGCTACTAGTGAAGCCATTTTCCACTCATCAAAATAGGTATTCCTTTCACAAAGTTGAAAGTCAGAGTGAGAAAAAAGGTGGGGGCTTTCATCATTTGGGAAAAAAATAGTTCTAAACCAATGAAAAGTGTTATTTTTAGGTCACCTGACCTAGCCTTACATCATTAGGAAACCAAAAGTGAAATGAACCAATGAAAAGTTGTATTAACAAGTCACATGACCTGTTACGCGCTGCGGAACGCGCCCCGGATCGCTTCCGGGGAGCTGCGCTTCGCGCCTCGGTTCGCGCTCCGGAGCACTTCCGTGTGCGCTAACGCGGCGCGTCATAAGACGCATTACGCGGCAACGTGATACGTCGCGCTTTCGCGACGCGCCCCGGATCGGTTCCGGGGAGCTGCGCTTCGCGTCTCAGTTCGCGTACCGGAGCACTTCCGGGTGCGCTAACGCGGTGCGTTATAAGACGCATTACGCGACAACGTGATACGTCGCGCTTCCGCGACGCGTCACGATGTTGATTTCTAACGCGGCAGTTGCGCAAACGGAACGTTTACCGGTTCGCGGACCGGGTCGCGGCACCAAATTGAGCTAACGGGAAGCTTCCCGGTTCGCGAACCGGGAGCGAACAAAAAAAAATAATAATAAAAAAAATTATTAATAAACATATAAAATATATTTTTTGATTTAAAGAAGAATACATTTTACAGCTATAGATATTAGCTTTTAAAAAACCAATGAAATTCACTGAAAAAACCATAGGTTATAGACCATATATAGTTAGGAATTAGCATTTACAAAACCTTGAAAATTCACTGAAAAAACCATAGGTTATAGACCATATATAGTTAGGAATTAGCATTTAAAAAACCTTTTTTTACTCACACAAAACCATTGAAATTCCATATATAGTTAGTTGTACTAACTATATATCGCGCACCCGCAATCCACTGCTGATCATGTCACATATTACATCATTCATGACATGGTCAGTGACATCACTGATGACATCACTGATGACATCTCAAATGACATCACTGATGACATCACTGATGACATCTCAAATGACATCACTGATGACAACATCCAGTGACTGTATGTTTCTGTAAAGTTAAAATATGTGTTACATATTGAAGAATGAGTGGATGTATAAGTGTCTGAATGAAGGATTTAGTAGGTGCATGACTGACTGTATGAGTGAGTGAATAAATGTGTGTCACTGAGTGCATGGGTTAGTGACTAAACTGTCTTAATTTGTGCATCATTATGTCTGTTGTTCTGTAAACTGCTGCATGTGTTGATCAGTAGCTATATGAGTAAGTATATGGGTTATTGATTGGTTGCCCAAGTATTTGTATGGGAGACTGAGTGTGTGTGTGTGGGTGGCTGGGAGGTGTATGGCTCTGTGCATAGATGTGTGAGCAGTTGATTCACTAGATGTATGGGTTCAAAAGTGCATGTAGAAACACCTGTATGGGCGGTTGACGGAGTGCATTGGTGAGTGAATGGATATCTCAGTGCTACATGTCAAAGTAAGTACATATGTAAAACACAGTACATGTGACAGTTGACATATATAAATAACTGTGCATAAGAGCCAGTGAATGTGTGAGTGGCTGTATTGATCATTGTGAACTTGTATCAGGCATTGTAAAAGAGAGTAAATATGTGTTAGTATATGTTTGAATAAGTAAGGTGTGTATAACTGTATAGTTGAGGAAATGGAGGTGTGATTGATTCTTTGCATGACTGACTAGGTGTGTGAGTAACTCCATGGATGAGTGACAGTCTGTGAGTGTCTGTTTACACTGAGTGTATCTAAGGTTATATTAGAGTCTGAAGAGGTTCATCGTATTATCATATGAATGATGTCATCAGTGATGTCATCAGTGATGTCATTTGAGATGTCATCAGTGATGTCATCAGTGATGTCATTTGAGATGTCATCAGTGATGTCATCAGTGATGTCACTGACCATGTCATGAATGATGTAATATGTGACATGATCAGCAGTGGATTGCGGGTGCGCGATATATAGTTAGTACAACTAACTATATATGGAATTTCAATGGTTTTGTGTGAGTAAAATAAGGTTTTTTATGCTAATTCCTAACTATATATGGTCTATAACCTATGGTTTTTTCAGTGAATTTTCAAGGTTTTGTAAATGCTAATTCCTAACTATATATGGTCTATAACCTATGGTTTTTTCAGTGAATATATATATATATATATATATATATATATATATATATATATATATATATATATATATATTCACTGAAAAAAACATAGGTTTCAGGCACGTTATAGTTAGGAATTAACATTTAAAAAATCTTAGAAATTCACTGAAAAAAACAATGGTTTCAGGGGTGTTATAGTTAGCTGGACATTTCACTCGTACAAAACCATTGAAATTCCCCTGTTATAGTTAGTTCAGGTAACTATAACTTGCGCGCACGCAATGCACTGCTGATGATGTCACATATTACATCGCTCATGACATGGTCAGTGACATCACGGATGACATCTCAAATGACATCACTGATGACATCATCCAGTGAATGTGTGTTTTTCCGAAAATTAAATATGTTTTATAGATGTATTTCTTAAGGTCGATGGAAGAATAAATGGGTATATAAGTGTCTAAATGGATGATTTTTTTGTAAAGTTTGTAGAGTGCTGTAGGGAGGGGCGGGGCCTCTGATCCGATGCCCGTCTTGTTTTATTATTATTTTTAAGAAGGGGGGGCTGTGTGGCCCTCCTTCCATTCCTTTTTTAATGGCCCTGTGAACCCCATCCCCCAGGGCCTGACCCCTTTTTTATTTTTATCACCAATTTGGGAAGGGGGCCATGTGGGCCCCCTCCCTAGGCCATAATCAGCCTCGGGGACCCCATCCCCCGAGGCATGGCCACTTATTTTGTTTTATTTTTTATTTTTGGAGGAGGGCTGCGTGGCCCCCCTCCTCTGGCCATTTATGGCTCCAGGGACCCCATCCCCCGGGGCCGGCCTTTCTCATTTAAAAACAAAATATATATATATATATTTATTTATAATATGGGAGGGGGGTCACGTGGCCTCCCTCCCGGGCCACTTCTAGCCCCGGGGACACCGTCCCCAGGGGCCTGGCCATTTTCTTTTTTTTTATTTGTTTGGAGGGGGCCTCATGACCCCCTAGGCCTGCTCAGGGTGTTACATAAGGACCCATAGGGCAAAAAAAGTAAGATAATATTTTCTTTTTAAAAAAAAGTCACGGGATGCACGTAGGATCCGGTCATTTTGCCGCCGAAAAAAGACGCATTTTTTTTTAGATATACATCAAGCTTATGTGTATAGATGTTGGGTGGCTCTAAAAAGAGCCCTTGTGTTTATAGAGAGTTTAGTACTTACAAGTAAGTACTGATGCAGAGTCTAAAGTTCATGAGAAAGACTCTGTTCCCTTTATCTGTAAAATGTACAGCATCTCTCCTATAGATGCCATGCATATTGAAACGCTGATTTTTGTGGTATATGGACACCATTCTATAGTCTCGGAGAAAAGTAGAAACAGATTTATTCACATTTTTTCCTAGCTTTCTCAATCTGTGGACAAAATAGATTGGAGTAGCTCCATTTCTGCCTTTGTCATATGTTAGAATAGACAAAGGGAGTTTGGGGGAAAAGTGAAATTAAAACAGAAAAGAAATGATTGGTTGTTTGACAACATTCTACACAGAAAACTAGGGTGCATGTTTTTGTTTTTTAAAAGCAAGATTCTTATTAGTTATCAGAACACTTTTGAAAACAAAATTACGTAGGATAAGGTTGTATATTGAGATGTCGAGCACACTTGCTGTTTTTTTAGCAACATTGTGTGATGAACTTTCGCGTTCTTCGGAAGCCAGTATTGTGTTTTTGGCATGGGTAGATGCTAATTTGTATATTGAATTGCAATCTGCTTTGGATTTTGAAAGTGAGAATAGATTTCACTGCTCTGTCTTTCAAAATGCAAACTATGTTTGCTATGGGAGGACGGGAGTCGTTAGAGTCCCGCTCTGTCAAAGCAAACAGCAGTATACCGGGGGTAGGCACCCCGGGACACTGCAGGAGCCGGACGTAGTAGTTTCCAGGCCCCTCGAGGGCACAGGGCAGAGGGCCACGCAGTCTGCCTCCTGTAATACACAAATTCCTAGGGGTGGTGATTCCCGGAGCTTGTGGGGGTCTTTGAGGCCCACATACTTGTAATTTTGTAGGGGGGGTTGGATGTGAAAGTGGTGCAAGGGGGGTTGTAAATCTGGTACACAGTGTTTTGTTTTACTTTGCTTTCCTTTCTGTCATGTAGAGGATCCAGGGTAAATATAACGGTTTCTGTACAGCCAGTAACTTTTAACCCTACCCCCAAACGGTTTTCTGCCTGTTACTATAGTAACAGTTCATGGAACACTTACGTGAGCACAGGGGTTGGAAGTTCACAACACTATGTTGCTAATGGCGTTGTACTTTTTATTCTTTTGAATTGGAACCGTAAGTTGTAGCTGCTAGCCTCAGAAACATACTTCAAATTATAAATATCATTTCTATTGTGGACGGCTACCCTCACAAAAAAAAGACATGTATTTTTTTTACTAACTTTTATTAAAACAATAAATAACTGGAAATATAACTAAATGATAACATTACAATAAATAACTAGAACCATAACTTTTACAAAACAATATAACAAACAGCATATAATATGGAGTCTAATAGAAGTACTGTAGTTAATCTGCAAAACAAAAAAGAAAATTTGTGTTGAAAATTAGATCGATATGACTAAATGAGGTCACACATTACAAGTCAAAGTAAAACAACAATATTTTCTATTTTTTTAATGTGTGCAGTGTACCTGATAGATTTCACTTATCTTATACGTTTGCATTCAACTGGTGTCTGTATAGAAGTGCCTACTGCCTCATATTTATATCACAGATGAACAGGTCTTTAAAATGATTCACAGAGGAGGCAGAATTAGGTGAGAGATGAAGTCATTATGCAGGACAATATTTTTTAGGGCTTATTTACAAAACTCTTGTGCCACTTTTGTGTTTTTTTTCTCATGTTGTAAATAGGCTCTTTTATTTCTAATGCATTTAACCCCTTCCATGCTCATGACGAGCTCAGCTCGTCATGCAGCACAGTGCTCGTGTGCTTATGACGAGCTCAGCTCGTCATGACCACACCCGTTTTTATTGCTGTCCAGCACAGCAGGGGAAACTCTCAAGCAGCGATGAGGTTAATTGGAGGTATTGTATATCTAGGCCAGTCTGCTTACCTTGTGTAAACACTGTGGCCAACAGAGTTCACAACTTGAACTCCGCTTTGGTTGGTTACTTGCCGGATATGCAAGACTGCTTTCAAGAGGAGACCCCAATAAAGAGTAGTGGTGTGGAGCTGCAAGTATGCGGAAGGACTTGCAGACTAAGAATCCGGTCAACTTTGGAAGGGAAGAGTTAAGGATATTGAGAGAGGCTCCTTCTGTTTCATGAGAAGGCCCAAATACCAGTGGAGCAACACCATCAACCTCTATTGCACAGCCTAATATCCGTCCCCAATTTAGAACCCTTTAAGAGAAAAAGTACGAATATTGGGAGCTTTGTATGCCATCCTAATACCTAATCATCCATTAGTTATACAGAGATACACCTTGTTTCAGACTCATTCGTACAAGTGTGAATTGGACATTATCTGATATCAAAAACCCCTCAAGAACTTATATCTGTTACTTTTTTACTTCGTCAACTACTCATATTGAGAGTATTTACCTTAACGTTATCCATTAAAAATGTGTGTATCTGTATGGCTTCAGACAACTAGTTCATGCCATATTTGAGACATCGGTGTAATCAGCTGGAACAGGAGGATATACTTTTCTTCAACCTCAGCAATTTGCTGCTGATTTATGTAACATTCTGCAAACTGAAAAAAGAGTTAAACATGTATATGTTGTACATATGTCCAAGATTAATTTACATAAAAACATTTCTTCTCAATAGGATTGGGGTTGAAAAGCAATCATCAGAGGTTATATTTGGCAAGCAAAATAGGAAATAGCATTGCATTATACAAATGTTAGGCCGAGAGTGGTCACTCACTTCATTTACAAACTCCTGGCCTTGATCTGATTGAACCCTTTTTGGTCTTCCATAATCTATAAATTGAGAAATAAACATCAAGAAAAATTGAAAGACACGTCTTCAAATAAAAAAAATCAAAACAACATTTTCACTTTGTATCTCAAGTGCAGGCTGAAAACGTGTAACGAGCATTTAAATGAGAAACATATGGGTTTCAGAAACAAACGTCTATAAGACTATCACAATGGAGATTTACATTTTATAAAAAATATTTATAGAAGCAAGAACAATTATAATAACACATATTGTTCAATTTCAAATCACATATTTGGCCAATAAAATCGCGAGGACATGCTTTTTTTTTGTTTTCATGATACCAGAATGCCCATTAATTCTACCAAAACATGAGAACAGCACAGTTATCTGTCTGCAAACACTGAAATACACAAATGTTTATCTCAGAATGCTTTTCAATCATGAAAGTCAAACCTGAAAACTCCATTATGTCCATTGCAATTTTCTACTGATAGCATATGGAGAGCAGTCAGTGGATCTGGTATGTCGAGTGGTTGACCACCATCTGGTATAGTGCATGGGCAGGAATAAACAGCTTGTGGTGACCAGTACATCTCATGGTTGAGATATCTGTATAATCAGATAGAACAGGGGACAAATCAAGTTTAAGGTTATTAAAAAACAGAGCGCGTGCTAAAATACAACATTGGCCTATCGATTACATGTGCAGTGCATGGGGAGGAAGTGGCACGTGGCGCACTACTTAAAGAAATTAAAGGCAGCAGGATTAAGTGATTTGTCCAGAAACATCGCCTACCAAGGCAAGATATTGGAGGTATAAGAACTGGAAACCATGCTAAAATACAGCATTGCCCAAAAAATTACTTTTGCAATGCATGGGGGACGTGACGCACTACTTACACAAGAAAAACTACATAGCATTAAGTTGAACAGCACTTAGCACACTGCTGCGGGAACGGCCACGTGGCGCTTGGCAAATTAAAGAATCGTGGCAGGATTAACTGATTTGCACAGAACAAAGGATAGCAAATCAAGTTTAATGTTATTAAAAAACATGGAGAGTGTGCTAAAATACAACATTGACCAATCGGTTACATGTGCAGTGCATGGGGAGGAAGTAGCACGTGGGGCACAACTTACAAAAATTAAAGGCGGCAGGATTAAGTGATTTGCCTAGAAACATGGCCTACCAAGGTAAGATATTTGAGGTATAAGAGCTGGAAACCGTGCTAAAATACACTATTCACAAAAACATTACTTATGCAACGCATGGGGCATGTGACGCACTACTTACACGAGAAAAACTACATCGCATTAAGTTGAACAGCACGTAGCACACTGTTGTGGGAATGGCCACGTGGCGCTTGGCAAATTAAAGAAACGTGGCAAGATAAATGATTTGCACAGAACTAAGGATGGCAAATCAAATTTAACGTTATTAAAAAACATGAAGAGCGTGCTAAAATTCAACATTGGTCAATTGATTACATGTGCATTGCATGAGGAGGAAGCAGCACGTGGCGCACTAGTTACAAAATTGAAGGTGGCAGGATTAAGTGATTTGCTCAGAAACAAAAGTTATGAAGTCAACTTTAACGATATAAAAAAGTAGGAAAGCGTACTTGAAAACAACATTGTCAAATCGAACAAAAATTTGCATTTACACGGTATTTAAAGATCATTCAGATTAATTAATTTAATTATTCTTAAAATAAAGTGCTAATCTATGAAGAAGTGGATACAAACACTATCAATGGCTGTGACTGCAGAATAGCAAAAGTTCAAGAAGGTTGGAATGTTATAAATGCTTTGCAGAAGGATGATTGGTTGAGCATGATGTCACTGGGTGTGAGAGCTGTGATTGGACATGTTGTAATTGAGCATGCGCAAATAAAATGAAATACATTAGGGGTACATAGCCAGACGGTGGGTCGTATTGTGCGCATACGTAATTTGAACACGGATGGGCTACCACAAACGTGCATGCGCAAAGTGAAGGCAACTCCTAGGTGGTACATACACAGATGGACAGTGGGGGAATTGAAGACCCTCGCACGGTCCCCAAAGGTGACGACCATAATAAATAAAATAAAAAGGCCGTCCCCGGGGAATGGGGTCCCCGGGGTCTTGAAGTGGCTTCAGTAGGGGGGCTATGCAGCCCTCCTCCATAAAATATTAATATATAATTAGCCATGCCCCGGGGGTGGGGACCTTGGTGCCCGGGATTGACCACGGGAGGGGGGCCACGCAACCCCCTTCCCATAAAAGAATTGAATACGGATACTCCGCTTACTGTCATCGTACCATAAACGCAGCCTTCCGATCACACGCTGAATGCTAATTGGCTGTCAAGTGCTTGTCAACATTCGAAACTTGAAACTGTTGGCAGCCATTTTATGCCTCGGTAGAAGGGAGGCTGAAGAAGCGTGTGAAATGTGAGTTTAAAACATGAAAAGGGGGAGGGTAGACACACCCTGACCTTCTAGGTCTGCTCAGGTGGTTCCACAAGGACCCCTTGGCCCCAGATTTTTTTTTTGTTGGTACAATCGCGGGGTGCGCGTATGATCCGCACATTGTAGCGATTTTAAGAAAAAAAAAGAGACGTGTGCCTTCGCGAGTCTTTGGTAATTTGCATTTTTTCAACTGTTCAGAGGTGATGCAGCAGTGCTGGATTCAGGATCCACCCCTGAGTAAGAAAAAGTAATAATAACACTATTTACCTGCTAAGTAAATTTCCTTTCATAGGCTGACATTGACTGGTTTCAGTTGCAAATTCTTCTAAGTGTGCAGTTTTCGAACTTTAAAATATTCATACTTAGTGTGTTATAAAATCACTACTACAGCTATACAGTTATCCATATCTCACACATACAATCACTGAGTCTTATGTGTACTTATTTATATACAACAGTTGTCACATACACTGCCTTTTATATTTTTAGTTTTTTGGACATATATCATTGAGAAATATATTTACTCATCACCACACCGATAAAGAGATTCACTCACCCAAACAACTGTTTCCACATACAGTCTTAACCTCATATACCGACTAAATCAACTATTTATACATCTTTCGACAGACACACACGTCCCACCCAACCATACACACATTCATCCACTATTCCATACAAATACTCACTTAACTAATTAATAACTAATGTAGACTTTCACATACCTAGTAACCAACTTATGTAGTAGTTTAAACAACAAGAGATAGAGTGACATAGGTATTCACAAAGTTTAATCACTATCCCATATATTTAGCGAGACACTTTAAAATTGTCACTTAGACACTCAATCACATTGCTACTAAATCCTCCATTCAGACACTTATACATCCACTCAGTGTTCAAGGCAGATTCCTATATATATATATATATATATATATATATATATATATTCACTGAAAAAACCATAGGTTATAGACCATATATAGTTAGGAATTAGCATTTACAAAACCTTGAAAATTCACTGAAAAAACCATAGGTTATAGACCATATATAGTTAGGAATTAGCATTTAAAAAACCTTATTTTACTCACACAAAACCATTGAAATTCCATATATAGTTAGTTGCACTAACTATATATCGCGCACCCGCAATCCACTGCTGATGATGTCACATATTACATCATTCATGACATGGTCAGTGACATCACTGATGACATCACTGATGACATCTCAAATGACATCACTGATGAGATCACTGATGACATCATCCAGTGACTGTGTGTTTCTGTAAAGTTTAAATATGTTTTACATATTGAAGAATGAGTAGATGTATAAGTGTCTGGACGAAGGATTTAGTAGGTGCATGACTGAATGTATGAGTGAGTGATTAAATGTGTCTCACTGAGTGCATGGGTTAGTGACTAAACTGTCTTAATTTGTGCATCATTATGTCTGTTGTTCTGTAAACTGCTGCATGTGTTGATCAGTAGCTATATGATTAACTATATGGGTTATTGATTGATTGTCCAAGTATTTGTATAGGAGACTGAGTGTGTGTGTGGCTGGCTGGGAGGTGTGTGACTCTGTGCAGATCAATGTGTACTTGTATCAATGATTGTATAAGAAAGTAAGTATGTGTTAGTATATGTTTGAAAATGTAAGGAGCTCTATGTTTAACTGTATAGACAAGAAAATGGAAGTGTGATTGATTCTTTACAGGACTGACTAGGTGTGTGAGTAACTCCATGGATGAGTGGCAGAGTGTAAGTGTCTGTATAGGTGTATGAGTGCATATGATAGTGTTGTAAAGATGAGTGATTGTATGTATGAATGATTGTATGGGTGAATGAGTGAATGTGTGTGTAGACGTAGGAATCAGTGAGTGCGTATGTAGTAACTAGTATTGGTGTGTCAATGGTTTCAAAAATTATACTCTGTATTTAACACTGGGTGTAACAGAGGTTATATTAAAGTGTGAGGAGATGCATTGTATTGTCACATTAATGATATCATCATTGATGTGACCATTGATGTCAAATGAGATATCATCAGTGATGTCATTTGAGATGTCATCAGTGATGTCATCAGTGATGTCACTGACCATGTCATGAATGATGTAATATGTGACATCATCAGCAGTGGATTGCGGGTGCGCGATATATAGTTAGTGCAACTAACTATATATGGAATTTCAATGGTTTTGTGTGAGTAAAATAAGGTTTTTTAAATGCTAATTCCTAACTATATATGGTCTATAACCTATGGTTTTTTCAGTGAATTTTCAAGGTTTTGTAAATGCTAATTCCTAACTATATATGGTCTATAACCTATGGTTTTTTCAGTGAATTTCAATGGTTTTTTAATAGCAAATATCATAAGCTGTCGAATGTCAAGTACGTGGTAAGTAAAAACATTTTCGTGTTTATGCACACTGATCTGCTTTGAATGCTACCCCCCACCCCTCATTTCTATTAGGAGTACTCTCTCTTTGCAGATAGTGAAGGGTAGTTAACGCAGCCCTTTGCCCCCTTTGTAATCCGTCGTGCCTGCTTCTCTCTCCATTTGATTGATTGTTCTCTTTGGTTCATTCTCTATTTACAAACAAGCACAGAGTCAAAATACTCTGTTTAGTCTTTGCAGATAGCGAAAAACCGTGTAAAAAAACAAAAGGAATCGAGCAAAATCAGTAGGCCACTAATGGGATCTCTTTTTGACCTCGCTAAAATAGAAACATTAGGAACAACCTGTTGAAAATAGCAATGCGTATGTACATAAGCGGCGTTCATTTGTGTTCACAGTACCCCTTGTTGAGTGTTTGAATCGAGCATTGAATTGTTCGAAGTTGGTTCTCTTAAGGATCTTCTCTGCCTGCAAACGAGGAAGAATAGGAATATTCTCTCTCCCTTTGCAGATAGTGAAGGGTAGGTAACGCAAGCCTTTAACACGTCGTACCTATTTCATTCCTCATTGATTGATTGATTGATGCACCTGTTTCACCCGGACCATTTACTAGACATACGTCATCTGGCCCGACCAGAGAGCACCCCTAGTGAAAAAGACATATGCAATAATAACGAAGTGATCACTGTATCCTGTTAACAGAAACTTTAGCATGAAACAACCTGGAAAGAAAAGAATAGGAAATCGAAAATCAGTAGGCCACTGATGAACATGAACTTTTATTAAACAACGAACAAAGAAACGATAACATAACGTAATGATAAAACCTATTAATGTCCTAGAAACAAGAAAACGTTAGAAATATGCCAGTGGTGAGAGACCAGAAAAACAGTAAGAGAAACCAAATCACCCCTCGCTGTCCCACCGCCTGCCACGCCCAAAAAATCGATAGACTAGGGAAAATGCAAGTCAGTAGAACATCCGCCCCCACTCTGGAAACTTCCAAGGTGGGGCAGGGTTCCGGCTACGCCCAGCCGGGAGCAGCCCATATAAAGCAGGTCCTGCTGCCACGCCTCGGCCAGGAGATCCTAACGTAGGGTGTAGCCGGAGGAGAGGCCGAGACCAGCGGGACCCGGCCAGGGGATTGCCTTTACAACGCTGAACAGTTGCAGGGGGGGGGGGAATGTCTCCTCGACCCTCCCCTCTCTCTCCCAGTCCGGCCGCGGTGGCCCTTGAGAGTTGCAGGTAGTCCCGCCACATGCTCTTCCGGTCCGGCCACCAACGGTCGGGGGGCCGAGGCCGACGGGATCCGGCTGCAGCCAATAAACCAAGAAACCCGTTAATGGGGCCAGAGCCAGGGGCGTCCGGCCGACATCTACCGGAAGCCCGGCCCGAAGACGGACGGGACACTTCTTCTTTCTTGAAAAATGGCTGCGACAACACTGGGGGGGGGATGTCTTGCACATGCCTCCGACCCCCCCCCCCTCGTCCTCATCGCCTGGTCCGGCCATAACAAATCTCAAGCGAGACGCCGTGGGATGCACTGGCAGGGAGAGACGGTGCGAACAGGCCTCTCCCGCCTCCCCAGGTGGAGGCTTCCCAGCTGCACCCTCAGCGCTCCAGGCGCCCGGAAAAGGGTTCTTCCACTGTGGCTATGCTGCAACGTCTCGCCCGGCAGGGTGGAGCCCGTCCGCTCATTTGACCCCGCGATCGCCAGTAGCTACCGAACTCTCAAAATGGCGGTCGACCTGGCAAGAGCGGGCCCAGCATAAAGAAATGGCCCGGTCACTGGTTGACTCCACCACCGTAGTCCTCCACGACCTTGAAGATTCTAGAGGAGCCGCGGGAGTCTCCGACCCCCGATGGGGAATGACTGCCATGATCACCCGTGGAGTGACGAAACTGTATCCGCGGGACGTCGGCGCCAGCCTCACTTTGAATTACTAGAATCCTGCAGACCTCACTTCCGGTGAAAGCACAGTGTGACCCGGTAGGAAAAATTGTTGCACCCCCTCCCCTTTTTGACTGATACTTCAAACCACCGATCCTTTCCTTTGCCCTTTTAACGGAACTTTGGACTGCCTCCCCCTCTTTTACATTTTCTAGAGAAAACAAAACATTAACCACTACAATAGCATAGCAGTTGACACCAGAACTGTTTTCAAATTGAAAACCAACAACATCTTCAACAGAATCCTTTTTGTTTCTGCTGTGACCCTGCTACAGCACAGCCATTGTCCCCAGCAGTAATTCTGCAATGCCGCTAAGAATAGCTGTGGTGCCTACTGGACTCACTCACCCCCGCGGCGCCCCACGCCGTTATTTGCTGGGCGGCAACTTGCTAGACATCACTTTCGTGCCATCTAGATTTCAGCGCGTTCTGCTGCCTTGGAACTATTCGCACAACAGACCGCTACTGACAAGAATATTTCATTATTGGTGCTGTCAATTTCAATAAATCTATTGGATAATTCAAAAGAAATTGCCACGGTCTCTTCGTTGTTTAAATGTTTTTACTGTTTTTGTTTTCTTGTATATATTTATATGTTATTAAAGTTTTATATTCCTACTACTTTGTTGGAGTGCTATATATTTTTAATGTGACACATAATTGTAAAAACTTTGATGTACAAAGAGTCATTCCTGGAATCTTCCGCTTCAGGCTCTGTCCCCTCCCCAATCACAATACAGGATAGTTTTCAGATAGTAGGAACACGTGTGGTGTGACGGATCTCATCGGGTGTGGGCCTTGATCTACTATAACTCCTTTGAAGAGGGGTGATTCTTTACAGCTGGGGCCATAAACTACATCTGCAGGGCTAGCTGATAGCCTGGACAATCGGACACAGAGGAAGAGGAGTGTCAGAGGGTGCGGTAGTGAATAGGGCGAAAGGGAGGTGTCGGGCGGGCACAGTGTGATTCTCAGGGAAGAGCAGCGCAGATGGGGGGAGGTTTATTGCCCATGCATAAGACAGAGAGCGGGGGTGACCAGTGCCTGGGGAAGATGCTTGCGAGGGTGAGGAGCCATGCTACGAATCGACAGCGTGCAGAGAGTGGGTCTGGTCAAGACATCTAAAATGGCTGCCGTGCACGACAAAAGTGTGGCATTTCAAAAAAGGCAAGATGGCGCAGACAATGTTTTTCAACACTTCCTCATTTCCTTCGAATCGAACGTTAACAGACGTTGGGGCATATTACCAAAGTTAAGCGATATTTATCGCTAACGATGCTTACCAACGAATTTTTTACCGCTAAGCATCATCAGAAATTACCGAAGATAAACCTTGCTATTATCAAGGTTTATCACAAATGCGATAATAAACGGCCGCAATGCATGAATATCGCTAAAAACTCAGCGATATTCATACATTACCGAGCTAATGCTCTTAGCCATGTTATCCACCTCCCATTGGATAACATGGCTAAGAACTGCTCAGGGCAGGTGTTACTTTTTGGAGATATTCGCGCTTAGCGCGAATATCTCCAAAAGTTGGTAATAGGAGATAGATATCTTGCATGTTGTAATGCAAGTTATTGTGGTATATGGAACTCATACCATAATCTCTCAGGAAAGCAGAAACTGATCCTTTTGGGACCGCCTAAAAAGGCCTAGGGGGTGAGGAGTACTCTACTTTGCCCCCTTTTCACGTTCCGAACTATTTTATTTTACTCTCTTCTGTAATTACACAAAATACCAGCGATAAGATGCATCGGAGACACACACTGAGAGAAAGGAGGCCGGAGATGAAGAAGACATGTCAAATACACATTGGAGATAATATAGTGGCAGAAGGGAAGTAAATATGAGTAAACTTACCATGTAACATAAAAATGTTGCACTCTATACTATAAGTCTCATTTTATACTACAATCACTTCGCTACAACCTCATAAATTAAAAATAAAAATAAATAATGTCTCAAACAATTTTTGATTTCTAAATATAAATTTATTCTTCAGAATTTTCTAAATTTGAAACAACTAGTAACATGTCCTCATCAGTAATTTCCTCTTCAATCATCTCATCTGGAATCTCCTCATTAAAAGTCTGCAATGATGATTCTTGTAACTCTATGGTCTCCAAACACTCGATAAATTCGCCATCAAGAGATTGATCAAAAAAATCATTCAAGTCATCTCCTCCTTCTGACAATATTTCATTATTGGTGCTGTCCATTTCAATCAATGTAGTGGAATCATTCAAGTCATCTCCTCGTGACAATATTTCATTATTGGTGCTCTCAATTTCAATCAATGTAGTGGAATCATTCAAGTCATCTCCTCCTTGTGACAATATTTCATTATTGGTGCTGTCCATTTCAATCAATCTAATGGAATCATACAAGCCATCTCCTCCTTGTGACAATATTTCATTATTGGTGCTCTCAATTTCAATCAATGTAGTGGAATCATTCAAGTCATCTCCTTGTGACAATATTTCATTCTTGGTGCTGTCCATTTCAATCAATCTAATGGAATCATACAAGTCATGTCCTCCTTGTGACAATATTTCATTATTGGTGCTCTCAATTTCAATCAATGTAGTGGACAATTCAAAAGAAATTGCCACGGTCTCTTCATTGTGAGCCATTTTATTTTGAAATTGCTTGCTGTAAATTGCAGAAAAAAATAATCACTTTCATTTATCGTTTTTAGTAATACATAATATAAAACTAACTTTATCAAGTATTTAGTATAACAGAAGGACTGCAAATAAATAACAGAAAACATTTTTCAAATTATCTTCAAGTGTACAACATAGTTCCCCTTACAAATTAACAACTCACCTTTTCAAAAGTAGGAAAAGTGTTAGTACTGTGTAAATCAAACACCAGAAATTCACCACCAAAAATTCCTCACAAATGTACCTCAGACAGTAGTATCACAAAATGGCTGTGGTTTCCTCTCATTTGACATATATACATAACCAATTAACTTTCATCACACACAAATACAAAACCAAAGTAACATTTTAATTGGTTCTAAATTTCAACACTTTCAAATGTGTTTTCCCCATGCAATTTTCCATAGGACATTTACATACGTCTACAGCCTGAATGGCTGAACGGAATTACACCAAACTTGACAAAATGGTACATCAAACCTAAGAGGTCAGGAAGGATCTACTATGCCCCCTTATGGTCATTTCCCCCTTCGCTTTGGCCTCCTCTTGTCTCTCAATCCTACCGAGAGACAAGATGGCGGCCGCTACGGACTGTTTGGAATGTTGACAGACGCCGGAGAACCAATCAGCTTCGCGAAGCTCCGTAACGCGAAAAGTACGCGAAGCGGAGCGCTGTTACAGATATATATCTTTTTTTGAACGTTAATTTCTCAAAATCCACTGGAGCACATATATTGAGACCTAGCAAAGGCACATCGGGCTACCAGTCCCTAATATTTTGCCAAGTTTCGTGCAAATCCATTCAGCCGTTCGATTATTATTATTTTTTTTTTTTTTTGCCCCGCGGAGCCCTTTTAAAACCTCCACATCAAACGTAGGGGGTCAGCGAGGATCTACTATTCCCCCTTATGGTCATTTGCCCCTTCGCTTTGGCCTCCTCTTGTCTCTCGATCCTACCGAGAGACAAGATGGCGGCCGCTACGGACTGTTTGGAATGTTGACAGACGCCGGAGAACCAATCAGCTTCGCTTCACAAAGCTCCGTTGCGCGAAAAGTACGCGTCCTGGAGCGCTGCCCGGTCCGCTGTTACAGATATATATCTTTTTTTAAACGTTAATTTCTCAAAATCCACTGTAGCACATATATTGAGACCTACAAAAGGCACATCGGGCTACCAGTCCCTACAATTTTGCCAAGTTTCGTGCAAATCCATTCACCCGTTCGGGCTAAAAGTGAGGCCAACCGCCCTATGGAAAACTCAATGTTAAAAACACGTTTTGGGACCCCCCTTTTTTCTCAGCCCCCCCTTGACGAACCCCCCCCAAATTTTCAAGGGCTGCTCAGAAACAAAATGTTCCATTTTCCTGAAAGTTTCAGCCAATTCCGTCCACAAACGCCAAAGTTATTAGACATAGAATTTTCAAAAAACCCATAGAGAAAAAATCCTAACTATATATACCTACTGGCGACCGCCAGTAGGTAATATATATATATATATATATATATATATATATATATATATATATATATATATATATATATATATATATATATATATATATATATATATATATATATATATATATATATATATTCACTGAAAAAACCATAGGTTATAGACCATATATAGTTAGGAATTAGCATTTAAAAAACCTTATTTTACTCACACAAAACCATTGAAATTCCATATATAGTTAGTTGTACTAACTATATATCGCGCACCCGCAATCCACTGCTGATCATGTCACATATTACATCATTCATGACATGGTCAGTGACATCACTGATGACATCACTGATGACATCTCAAATGACATCACTGATGACATCTCCCTGATAGAAATGTAACGAAAAGAGTACAAAACATTTACCTTATAATTGTCGTTAAATTACTCACTTTTTGTTTTTATACTTTCAATCTGTGAAAGAGAGAACAAACATTTGAAAAATATTAAAACATGTATTTAAAAATTACAAAAGACAAGGGAAAAGATTGAAGGACAAACAGTTTTTCAACAACTTTGACACTTACAGAAGCTTCTGCTTCTCCAGGCCCCCTACACAGTCCTAAAGATATACATTTTAAACTAACAGTATCTTGATGCAGATGAAGTGAGGCCTATCTTAAAACATGGTGCATCTTTTGCATTGCTGTTGTCTCAGAAAAGTGTCGCAAGACACTAAAATTTTAAATGATTGCTTCAGGATGCCAATAAGATGTGTCCTATCCAGAGGTTTGTTTGAGGTGAGGCCTACTCAGGGTTGCAGATGAAATTTCGAGTTGTTGAAGAGAATAGAGGACATAATGCATGTGAAGGTCTACCAATGAAGTGAGTCATGTCTACTGCACTCTTGAACAAAGTCCAAACCTCCTATGTTTCCCTGGACAGACCTAAACTTGATCTGCACAATGTGATTCGTAATGATAGGAAACACAGGTGATGTAATTGAAATACGTGCAATTTCTTTTGCTCATTTCACAATCACATCACTTGTGTTTCCTTTGCTTAGGTATCTCATTGTGCAGATGTAGTCCAGCATATGAAAGAGTACGCAGAAGTGCAGCACTGCATGCAACAACTTTGACACTTACAGAAGCCTCACCTTCTCCATGCGTCCTACACAGTTCTACATATACATCATAAATGCAAACAGTACAGAATTAATTATACATGTTAAATGGTTTATTTTTGCTGTTCTCAGAATGTATCAAAATTCACTAAAAACAGTGACTTGAAGGTATTCATCATATAACAGCGGGGAAAAAAAAACACAATCAAAATGATTGTGTTTAAAAAACCCATACAACATAACAAATCAGAATTCAGAACTCCTTAAAGTTAACTTACTTTCCATGACGTCAAAGGATGTCCTATGAACAGCTTACACTCTGTTGTGCTGTTATTACTTTCAGCCCGCCACTTTCTGAAAGAAAACCTCCATCGTTTTTAAAAACATGTTACATGCAATAAATGACTTCTTGCTCTCTACCACAAGTTTCCACAAAGCCAAATCTTGTCAGAGCCATTTATAACTCTTGGATTTCTTGTAAGCCAATCCCGTCATTTGGCATTTCTGCAACTTTCAGAATTAAAATGTTGAAGATCATTTTCACAATCCTGGAATAGTAATATCTTCCCCTTCTTGCTCAGTCATGTTCTACATTTCCTATGACACTGATACTGCTTACTATGAAGCAGACGTACACTACCTCTATGACTACTACAATTATTTAATTCTCTACATCACTTTTAATCACAAAGCAATGTAAAACAGTAGACAGCATTGCAGACTTATATTCCCTCTACTCTATGTTTTGATTGGCTGCTTCAATTAGCTTATAAAAAGAAATAGTTTTTCTGAACTCATTCAAAGTGCACTTATTTCTCCATGACGTCCAGTCTTATGGTTAGAAGTTATGTCTCTGAACTACACTTATCCTCAAGGCCAAATCGTGTAGGAGCCATTAGAACTTCTTGAAATTCCACAGAGCACATCCCGAGATTCTTTCCCTAAAATTTTGGTTTTAAAAACACCAGGTAAGAGTTTTTAAGGTCATACGGCAATTTTTTTGTGAAAATTAAAACAGAATCATTGCAAAATGACCAGCCATTTCTAGACTTTAAATAAGCTGTGTAATGTCCTGATGTTATTGAAGGACCGTCATGATATATAATTGCTGCAGTTACAAAAGTCCTTCCTGATATTGACAACTGCGAAGCCACAACATTTTTAATTAAAGTTGTCACTTTTGTTCCATCAGGCCTACATCGTTGGAACATTAAAATGACATACTGGCCATATGTTCGTATAAATAATGTGGACATCATTTCAGATTTACATTGGCTACACTCCATGTTGTGATCAGCTGCTTTTACTAGCTTATTAAAGGAGACTGATTTACTGTCTGGCAAAGTTAAATATATAAATCTTTCTGAGTCTACACTAGTAGTACTTGATACCATACAGTTCTCGCAGTCATGCTGCCATTGATAAGAAAGCCCAAACAGCTGATCTACATCTACACCTTCAGCATGCAATACATCAAGCATATACATTAAAAACTCCTGACAATCTTGCTGAATATTTTGAGAGAATTGTGTTTGGCCTGAACATCTGTCTAACAGATTTCGAATTTCAGACACACTTTCTATGTTTGTTCTATCAGTGCTACATTTCTCTAACACAGAATTTAACAAACTGCAAAATCTTTGATCAGAATTGACCACAATCTCTTCTTTTACATTTTCTAGAGAAAACAAAACATTAACCACTACATTAGCATAGCAGTTGACACCAGAACTGTTTTCAAATTGAAAACCAACAACATCTTCAACAGAATTCTTTTTGTTTCTGCTTATAATTTCAGGTTCATCGACTTTTCGTCTTTTTGCTACAACCTCCCCAGTATTGGTTACATTTCTTCGTTTCCGGCCTACCACACGTTTCTCAAACAAAGGATATTGAGGCAAATGTGGCGCATACTCTCTTCTTAACCTATTGTATTCCTTAACACAATCTAGATCCGCACAAATGCTTGTGACATCACACTCAATCAAGTACAATCCCGATAAAGTTCTAACTCGTGACAATGCCACATATGCCATACCCTCCTTGAACACAGAACTGCCAATATTCACCAATGCACTGTCTACACTTAAACCTTGCGATTTATGGATTGTCACCGCATATGCCAAGCAAACAGGAAACTGCTTACGGCGAACATATAAGTCTTTTACAAGCAAAAATCTAGCAGAGCAACGACCAATTAGCTGTACTTCCTCAATGCCATCAAATTTAATTTTTTAAAATTCAATTCCATCTCTATTTCTGTATTTTACAAAATCAACAACATTACCCATTGATCCATTTACCAGACCTCTTTCAACATGTAAATTCCTTCTTAAAATTATACGGCAGTTCAAGCACACATTCAGAGTATTTTCAAAACCTGCAGTTTTAGATATACTCTTCTCTAATGAATCCAATTTTGTTTTCAGATTCTCAGACAAAATAATTGTTGATCCCATATGCTCTACTCTGTCAATAGCTTCCAGTTTCACAATCTCTTGCTTTTCTAAATGCAACATTTTGTTGTTGAATTTGGCACATTCTGCAAGAGTTGGCATCAAACATATTCCAGATTTCTTCTCAGTAATTTTCTGAAAAATATTCTCAGGCACAACATCTTGTTCTGGATATAAATTTGACAGTAATCGTGCATGTAAAGCTTCTTTCCCATGCTCGGTCACTTTCCCAATTCTAACATCTTGTAGAATAGTCTTGTAAACTTCATCCTTCGCCTGACGCATATTTTCATGCAGTTCAGCATAATTGAAGTTTAACCATATATTGACGTTGCCAATGCTGCCTAGGCACTTCCTGGTATCTTCATGCGTGAGCATTTTGAACACAGGTTGCCCTTTCACTGGTGTCAGCTGCAGAAGATCTCCGAAAACAATGATGTGTTTGCCACCAAATAACACATCATACTCTGTTTTGAGAACTTCTTGCATTCTCAAATGCACAAAGGCAAGCATGACATTGGAAACCATGCTTACTTCGTCAATGATAAGAAGTTTCATTTTCCTCAAGATTCTTGAAACTTCAAAACAAGCATCTCCAGATAGCTTGTGATATTGTAATTTGTTGTCATGCTCCACTGGCAGCATCAGTAAACGATGTAAAGTAATCCCTTTAATGTTATGTGCTGCCAGTCCAGTTGGAGCGGTGACAACACAAGACAGCGATGACTCTGTCCTTTCCTGCAAATAGCATGAAATTGCTTTAATGAGGAAACTTTTTCCAGTTCCCGCTTCTCCACTCACGTACAGTCGGACAGGCTTCAACGACGTACATGAGCACTCTTTCTTGTCATGACTTAATCCATGATCAATTTGCATGGTAACTTCGTCATATATTTTCCTCTGCTCAACGTTGAGTTGTCTTTCCAACTCTTCTAAGTTAACCGCATCCTCCTGAGCATGTGCCATGGCTCTTTCCACTTCATTCATAGCAGTGGCAGCTTCATTTTCGATAACAGGTCCTCCTAGTGGATCCTGATCAATGAAGCAGAACTCTGACTGTCCTGAGAACTGTCTCTGGCAATCTCGGCTGCAATCATTGCTTCCTGCTCAATTTCCGCATTCAACATTTGTACATATTTGGGAAAAGCAGGACATTCTATGGTCTCCTTGGCGGCATTGAAAGAGTCTTCGTAACAGAGAAAATCTCCAAGCAGTTCCTCTTCTGCACGCCAAGGCTTGAAAAGTTGCAAAAGTGCTAAATAGAAAAACTCCTTTTTTTCAGGAGATTCGCCACTCAATTTTCGATGGTTTACCAAGTGGCATTTTCTTTGCTTGACCAGACATCCCTCACTTCCTATTACAGCATACACTCCTTTCTCAGTATCTTCTTTGATGTTCCTCTTGAATATGTAATTTTGCAGAACCTCATATAGACAAACATTCTCGAGGTGACTGCTTCAATTTGGATAATATGTATCCAACATGTTGGTCTTCAAAATGTCGGTACTGTTTGGCTCCTTTTCCGCCAAATACTCAATTTCCCGCACAGGTTTGAGAACTCGATTACGCGTTGCAGCAAGACCAAGACTCGCCCAAATGATACTCCTGGACTTGGCATAGAGACTTGCTGAAGACAACCGGTCAGAACATTCGTACGCTCCGATTTCTCGATGCGACAACATCTTCAGACTGAAACTGTACAACTTCTTGCTGAGGCTCTTTTCATGGGAAATGTCCTCCCACATATCCTTCAATTCTGTCTTCTCTTTTTTGGTGATGTAAGACGTCACATACCGAGCCACAGCCATACAGTTATCAGCCACAAACTGTATGTCCATGTTAGCATTCCACATGGACAAAATCACCGGGTTGTAGTCGTTGATGTACTTGGACTCTTCGTTCCTCTTCAAATTGTATGTGTTTTTAGGTGATTTCTTCATCACATTATGTCGCAGCGAAGACATCAAACTGTTTACTCTTCCTTTAGAAATCACCGGTCGTGGAAAACCGAAACGACATTTGGTGTAGAACTTGTCCTTGTTTCGGAATTTACGACGACAGTACTTTCCACATCGATGGCTTTGGAAACGCAGAACTTTTTCTCTTAGGCTTTTCTTCTCCTTTGCGTTTGGAACAGCACACGTAGAATACTGTTGTATAAAACTCATCACTGAGTCTTCTGGATCCGTTCCAAATTTAGGTGCATCCTTGATCCACAGCAACATATGTATATGAGGAGCACCTCTTGCTTGGTACTCCTTTCTCCAGAAGAAATCCAACACCTCTCCAAGAGGTGGATTCTTCTTATTCATGATGAAAGACATCATAGCTTCAAATGTATGATTGAAGTACCTACATACATTGACTGGATCCAAAGAGCACAGTTCTCCGGGTGTCTTGAATTCGATGTTTTCTACGTTAGCATTTGCCTCTCGTAGAAATTCAAGTAAGTCTTCCCAGCCATACTCGGCACAGCTCAGAGTGAGGAACCATGTGGGAGTACCTAAGTTCCTCAGCATACATTTTAAATCACCATGACGACGGTACCAGTACTCATTAGTACCACGCTGACACGCCATGAGATTAATCAGGTGAGAATCCAAAATACTGTCTTGGACATTGACTTTATCCATAAAGTCACTTGCCGAGATGTTTTGCATGTGTATACCACTTTTCAAGATGTGGTTCACTGCATATGACAGTCCAGACAGATCGCTTTCAAACAGGAGATGAAACAAATAAGGAATGCATTGTCGAAACCTAGCATCTCCTGCATACAATCGCAAAGTCCGGTATTCAGAAGCAGGAATTTGATGAGGTCGCTCATCATATCTTCCTCCCTGACCTGTTGGAAAAAGCTGTGGGAAACACCGAGCTTCCAAACTTTTCTCCCAAACACTAATGGGACTCCCTTTGGCTTGTTTCATTTGAAACAACTCAATAGCATTCCCCATGACTTCCTTGGAATGCAAAGGATGAACACTATAATGTTCATATATTTCTTCACTAGTAGAAGTTTCTACTTTCTCAATTTGACCAGCACACAAATCGCTATCCTCTTCCTCACTTACTTCCTCTTCCGCAACATATACATTCTTATAGTATTTTTTTTTTTTCAAATACAATGTTGCCTTTTTAACTTTCCTAACATCTACTAAATCTTGCCATATTTTCTTATTCTTTGTTGGAACCCCATTAACTAAGATAACCAGAGGTTCCTCGTCCACTTTTTCTACTCCAATTGTGTTAATGTTTTTCTTCAAATCTAGAGGCAAATAAACAACTCTTCCCTTTAATCCTCTCTGTAAATCTGATGGAGGCAATTTCCCTGTCTTTGGCTCCATTCTTACAATAGCCTGAAAGGGATGGATACTTTGAATCAAAATAGATTCATAAGTATTTAAATCCTTCAATTCAGAAGGAATCTCAACCAATTCCAGATTATTATGAACTGCTCTAGCAGGCATCTGGTTTTGATTTAATTTGCAACAACAATAAGTACACACACGTTGATCCAATCCCAAATCAAAACAATTTTCTACCATCAAGTATGTTGCGAAATCCTTCCATTCACTATTATTTTCCCTTTCACTTTTTGCATATAAATCCACTAACTTAGTCTGATTCTTATAATAAGTGCGTCGACAACACACACAAGTGAAATTGGGCCTCTCACTTGATTTGACCTGAAACGTGGCAATTTCCCTCTGGAAATTATCTGTACTGGAAACCTGTACACTATCTTCCACATTACCCGCTTCTTCTTGGTCAATTTCAACATTCTCCTCTTTACTTCCAAAGTAACAAAACTCAATTTCTTCACATATATTCTTCACATCTATTTCAGAACCATGCAAAAGAGCAGCACATAATTTTTTAAGCATAATTGCTGGACTCTTAGCATAATACAACATTCTAACTAATTTCCTCACTTTATTATGATGCACTGCTAGCATCCTGAAATGATGAAAAACACTCTGGCATACTCTCCTGGAAAGACAAGCCAGTGAATGACCATGCAAACCTGTCACTTCTCTCACTCTGCAAGGATCTAATTCTTGCAACAACCTTATTTTCTGCTTCAAACTTTTCTTATTAAATGACCGTACAAAATCACAAAGCAAATTGATGGAATCCTGTTGCACACTGCAAATACTACTACACTTCCAGGTGTACACAGGACCCTTAGCACGTCTTCCTAAAACCTCATTACCTAACACCTCTTCTGCCTCTGTTGTCACAAGTTTTTCTTTTTCAACTGGACAACCATCTTTCACTTCATAAGCACGACCACTGGTGTCAACTGCATGCACCAAATCATTATCCTGGAAATAACTCTCCTCATTAAAAAATGCCTCACAGCTTGAACTATGCATCCATTCTCCAGAAAAAACTTCACAAAAATTACTACGATTAACTATTCTCTTCCATCTACTATTTCTTTTGAAATCATAAATTGCCTTGTTTAGCTTCCTAATTCTATTGATTATCAAAATAAATAACTTACGTTTAATTTCAAATGCCTGATCAATAACTTTCTCAACTTTTTTTTTTCTCTTATAAAAAACCACTTTCTGTTGACCTTTCTTAATATTTTTTAACAAATTGCCAATTATCCTGTTGCGGAACATTCGTTTACGAATGTCCCTAAACTGTTGTTTCCTTCTACTATCATGCACAGAGTTATCTCTTGCTCTAGCAGTAACATTTTTGATTGGCCTTTCCTTTCCATTTGAATTGTTTCTCTTTTTCTGGACTGAAACATTTTCTGTAGTAATATTTTTTTTACTGCAAATATTTCTTATGAATGTTTTTGTACTCTTACCCGGTGCTTTCTTGTTGACTTGACAAATCTTTTTGTTAGAGGACTGCTGCTTTTTTTCAATCACCTGCTGTCTTTGACGTTTTGCAGCCTTTCTCAGTCTTTCTTTCGTTGGCATGGTGAAATGTTGAAATGATCTGCAGTTGAATCTGTGGTAAAATATATTAAAAAATGTTATTAACCACTATTACCCAACAGTACATCAATAACAGTAATCAAAAACTTAAAACACTACTTTACATTTTTACATATAAGATTTTTTAGTGCATGGCAATTTTAGAATACAGAAATAGCAGAAAAGAAATGGAATTTATAATCATGTTACCTGTGCTATCTTATATGTGAATCTGATCTAATTTTATGAGCATATTTTAATATTTTATTGAAGACACTACACATAACCTGTTTTTGAAGGTGTCTTTATTTTTAAATTAAACGGTTTACATTTTTACTTTTTTTTTATTATACATTTTTAAAATAAATGTTTATAGTTCCATAGGCTCAAGCAGGTCAGCTTCCCACCCTATGTCATATAATTCGGACAAATCTGCATCCTCATCACGTTCTTCTTCATCCTCAGGATTTAAATTATCCAAGGGATCAACATCCACTGATGTTTCAATTACAAGTTCAATGATGAGGTCAAAATCAACTGATTGCAGATTATCGCTCATGTTGATGTTGTCTTTATCTTTAAAGAAAGATAACAACAATGAGATGTTGCAGAGTAAGAGACAAATCTCAGAGATTATAATAGTAAAATTGTTTAACAAGAGTAACATTTTGCAGATATTATTTAGCCATGTCCAGCGATGCTGAGCAGGTGAAGCCTATGTCTAATTTTTCAGTGAACAGGACTCATCTCTTCTTAACCTTGGATAAGCCTCACCGACTCTGTGTCCCCTGCACATACTTAAATGTAAAGGGGCAGATTTATGTTAAATGGCACATCCCCAGGCATGCACCAGTTAACGTGCACCGCTGCTCTGCCACCCATGGTGTGCCGCATTTACAATCAGATAGGAGAAAGCTGCGTCAAAACCCTGCGCCTGCTTTAAGCAGGCATAGGTCTTGACGCAACATTGTGGAGATGGGGCACCTCTGAGCCTTGCTGGAGCTGCATCACACTTGCAATACAACTCCAGCAATGCGCCACCTTTACAGCACAGATACGTCACGCATCTGTGCCATTTTTGCCCCATGCTGCGCCGCATTGTAAATGCAGCACACCATGGGTGGCGGAACAGCGGCGCAGGATGACTGGCACATCCCTGGTGATGCGCCAGTCATCATAAATCTATCCCTAAGCTTCTTATCTTGTTACAGATGAACCGCCATATGTATCATCAAACTATTTTGCATTTCCTAAATAGCGAATTTTAAGGAATAAATAGCAATTCTTTACCATTCCTAATTTGCAATGAGCAAATTGCTAATTGCAAATTACCCATTCATGTCCATGGGCCAGGAGGCCCATAGGAATGAAGGTGCAATTTGCGATTAGCAATTAGCTCATCGCAAATTAGGAATTTTTTCAAGGGTGCAGGGGTGTCTCAAGAACACCCTGCTGCACCCCCTGAAAAAGAAATTTGGGGGCATATGGCGCACATACATGCCCTAAGGGCATGTATGGGCGTCATATGGCACCTTTTGTTTTTTGGAAAAAAAGCTTTTTGAAAAGAATTCGCAAATTACCACCAACTAGAAGTTGGTGGTAATTTGCAAATCCTTAATGGCATTTTTTGCATATTTTTTGTTTGATACATTGCATTTAAGGAATCGCAAAATTTGCAAATCCTTCAGTGCAATCGCAAAATAAGGAATAGCAAATATTGCTATTCCTTATTTTGCATCAAACTTGTTTGATACATACCATTTGTCTAATTAGCATTCGCAAAGGCCGAAATTTGCAGAATTTTGATCTTTGCGAATGCTAATTAGCTTGATACATATGTCCCAAGTGAGGCCTGTCTTGCAACATGGTGCATCTTTTGCATCACTGCTACATCAGTTTCATGTGGCACGTTTTTTTTACACCATGACACATCTGCCTAAATGCATCAATTTGTAATTTTGTCGCCTCATAGCAAATCTTTTGCACCGCCGCTGCATCATAAAAGTGACGCACAGTGGCGCAAAAGAGGCATACACCTATCATAAATCTGTCCCTAGCATTTTAAATGATTAATCCAGGATGACGATAAGGTGTGGCCTATCCAGAGGTTTGTTTAAGGTGAGGCCTACTCAGGATTGCAGATTAAAGTTACGCTTGATGAAGAATACAGAGGAGATAATACATGTAAAGGCCTACCAATGAAGTAAGTAATGTCCACTTTATTGCGCCAGTCATCATAAATGTATCCCTAAGCTTCTTATCTTGTTACAGATGAACCGCCATATGTATCATCAAACTATTTTGCATTTCCTAAATAGCGAATTTTAAGGAATAAATAGCAATTCTTTACCATTCCTAATTTGCAATGAGCAAATTGCTAATTGCAAATTACCCATTCATTTCCATGGGCTAGGAGGCTCATAGGAATGAAGGTGCAATTTGTGATTAGCAATTAGCTCATCGCAAATTAGGAATTTTTTCAAGGGTGCAGGGGTGTCTCAAGAACACCCTGCTGCACCCCTGAAAAAGAAATTTGGGGGCATATGGCGCATATACATGCCCTAAGGGCATGTATTGGCGTCATATGGCACCTTTTGTTTTTTGGAAAAAAAGCTTTTTGAAAAGAATTAGCAAATTACCACAAACTAGAAGTTGGTGGTAGTTTCCAAATCCTTAATGTCATTTTTTACATATTTTTTGTTTGATACATTGCATTTAAGGAATCGCAAAATTTGCAAATCCTTCAGTGCAATCGCAAAATAAGGAATAGCAAATTTTGAATTAAGGACATTTTAAGTCATTTCCACATGTGCAGTGTTTTCAAATTTTGATTTGAAAATCGTTTTTAGGGAAAAGGAATGGTTTGTAAATTTATGACAAGGACATAATGGTGTATGCTTCTTTATAAGGCATTTCACTGTCTCTGATGTCATTTTTCCCATATTACATTATAAGACCTTTCCCCATGGAGCACATTCCTTGTAAATATGCTCCCACCTGTGCATGGTGAATTTAGATTTTGACTGTTTGAGTCACATAGCCATGTTAAAAGTGACCCAAAAAAATTGCAAAGGCTTTAAAAAAACACTTTCATGTGTCTTAAGGACATTTTAAGTCATTTCCCCATGGGCAGTGTTTTGTAAGTGGCGCAAAAGAGGCATACACCTATCATAAATCTGTCCCTAGCATTTTAAATGATTAATTCATGATGACGATAAGGTGTGCCCTATCCAGAGGTTTGTTTAAGGTGAGGCCTACTCAGGATTGCAGATTAAAGTTACGCTTGATGAAGAATACAGAGGAGATAATACATGTAAAGCTCTACCAATGAAGTAAGTGATGTCCACTTCATTGCGCCAGTCATCATAAATGTATCCCTAAGCTTCTTATCTTGTTAGAGATCAACCGCCATATGTATCATCAAACTATTTTGCATTTCCAAAATAGCGAATTTTAAAGAATAAATAGCGATTCTTTACCATTCCTAATTTGCGATGAGCAAATTGCTAATTGCAAATTACCCATTCATTTCCATGGGCCAGGATGCCCATAGGAATGAAGGTGCAATTTGCGATTAGCAATTAGCTCATCGCAAATTAGGAATTTTTCCAAAGGTGCAGGGGTGTCTCAAGAACACCCTGCTGCACCCCTGAAAAAGAAATTTGGGGGCATATGGCGCACATAAAAATTAACAACATTCCTTTACCTCAAAAACGATTTTCAAGTCATAATTTGAAAACACTGCCCACAGGGAAATGACTTAAAATGTCCTTAAGACACATGAAAGTGTTTTTTGAAAGCCTTTGCAATTTTTTTGGGTCACTTTTAACATGGTTATGTAACTCAAACAGTCAAAATCTAAATTTACCATGCACAAGTGTAACCATATTTACAAGGAATGTGCCCCACGGAGAAAGGTCTTTTAATGTAATATGGGAAAAATGACATCAAATGTCCTTAAGACACATAAAAGCGTTTTTTGATTGCCTTTGCAGCATGTTTGTATCACTTTTAACATGGCTATGTAACACAAACATTCAAAATCTAAATTTGCCATGCACAGGTGGGAGCATATTTACAAGCAATTTGCGCCACAGAGAAAGGTCTTACATTGAAATGGGAAAAATAACATCAGAGACAGTCAATTGCCTTATAAAGAAGCATACACCATTATGTCCTTGTCATAAATTTAAAAACAATTCCTTTTCCCCAAAAACGATTTTCAAATCATAATTTCAAAACACTGCACATGGGAAAATTACTTAAAATGTCCTTAAGACACATAAAAGCGTTTTTTGATTGCCTTTGCAGCATGTTTGTATCACTTTTAACATGGCTATGTAACACAAACATTCAAAATCTAAATTTGCCATGCACAGGTGGGAGCATATTTACAAGCAATTTGCGCCACAGAGAAAGGTCTTACATTAAAATGGGAAAAATAACATCAGAGACAGTCAATTGCATTATAAAGAAGCATACACCATTATGTCCTTGTCAGAAATATTATAACCATTAATTTTCCTCAAAAACGATTTTCTAGTCATAATTTGAAAAGACTCCACAGCTCCTATGCAGAAAAACACCCTGTCAGTACTAATACTTCACATTTTCTCCAATTACATTTTCTCAAAGAAACAAAATCTATTTGTAAAACACTTGAGACAAAGCAACATTTGAAAAACACAACTTTCTTCATAATTTTCTCCTTAAAGCACACTATTCTCTATCTAAATTAAAGAAATATTTTCTCACCTTAGCAAATACTTTGAGTTTGAAAACAGTCTCAGAAACACACCAATTTGTCTTCAGCAGAGCAAAAGGTATGCACTCCAGAGTCTGCAGCTATCAAAAGCAAAGAAATGCTGTAATTCTTCACACATATCTCTCATGTCACCCAATCAAAACTCTTCCCTCACTTTTTTTCAAATGAAAACCCTTCCCCCCTCTGCCATTTCATGCCTTTTCTGCATAGCAACCACCTCCTTGAAGGCCTCTGGTGTTTGCAAGTTCACACAACAATGTTGCAATTGAACTCTGAACTCTCAGTGCACCTCATATCCAGTGCATTCTTTCATTTAATGATTTTTTATTGACCATTCAAAATACATCTTTCAAAGAACTCATCCATGCACCCTAACTTTCTGTTTTCAGCAATCAAAATCCACCAATCACTGTTACTGCTTCATTAACACAGAAACTCCACAGTTTTTTTCATTTTAAACTCTCATTTTTTCAACTGCCATTTCATTGCCACACTTCATCTGACTGCAGCAGAACCTTCTCTCACCATGTTTTCTGTCTGGATTGTTGGACATAGTTATATCCACTGGGCTCACAGGTATGCTAAGAACAGAAATTTACCTAACCTCAATTTACAAGATGTGGAAATTAAGTGGTTTGGCCACAGAGGATTAAAATGTCACCAATTGATACCATTGGTGAAAACCTTTATGCATTTGCCAAAACCTGACCTGTTAATTGTGCACTGTGGAGGTAATGATTTGGGCACTTTGACTGGGGTAGGTCTGGAAATGCTTTTAAAGGACACCTTTGAGCAATTGATGGCACTTTTTCCTCAAACTGCCTTGGTATATTCAAATATATGCCAAAGACAGAAATGGAGGTGGTCAAACCAATTTTGTCCACAAATTGAGAAGTCGAGGAAGCATGTAAACAAATCTGTTTCAGCTTACATGAGAGACCATGGAATGGGCTCCCTGTACAACAATAACTTGCGTTACTACATGCAAGATATCTACAGAGGAGATGGAGTTCACTTCTCAGATGAGGGCAACAGAATTTTCATTCTGAATTTAAGACTGTGCATTGGTACCTACTTATAAGTACCTAAATGTACCATAAACCCAAAAGCTCTTCTCAGAGCTACCCTACATCTGATCACTCACAATTATTATTTTACTCTAACATTTTTCACTAATTTTCAAAAAAGTACGCTCCCTGGGGCGCTACCCGGTACGCGAACCGGGAGCTAACCTCGCTAAATTTTTAAAAAAATGTTTTTTTTCGCACATATGGGCCTCCTCAGCCACCCTCAGAAAACCTAGGGGGTCAAGATAAGTCTACCGTGCCCCCTTCTACCCATTCTGAACATTATTTGCCCTCCATCTTGTATCTTAATTCGACCGAAACACAAAATGGTGGACTCCCGTAACGCTTAAGGTTCGCGAACCGGGGCGCTCAACAGTTCGCGTACCGGGTCGCTCCCTGGGAAGCGCACCATCAAAAAAGGTGGGAAAGTAGTTTACAGAAAAGCCACTGGAGACAATTTCACCAAATATAGATTAGCTCATACTACATACCAATCCCTACCATTTTCACAAATTTGATTGGAATTCCGTTTAACCATTTAGCCTGTAGACCTCTCTAAATACCCTGAGGTAAATTACTTCTCAAAACACATCTGAAGTGTTGGAATTGACAACCAATGAAAATGTTACTTTCATTTTCTACTTTTTTTACCTGACATTTGATTGGTTATGTACCTGAATATATATAAAGAAAGAGAGAGAAACACAGCCATTTTGACTACTACTTCCTGAATTACATTGCAAGATCATTTTCACTCACAACTTAAACTTGTTTTTAGAAGGTGAGATATTATTTTATAAATTTGAAAACATTTTCAGATAGTTATATACTATCCCTCTGTAAGAGTTAGACATTGAGAAAGGCTTCTTTATTATAATTATGGATTGATTCAGGTTTCTGTGGTATAATTATGAATTTACTTAGGCTTCTTCACAGGCACTTTTTAATAGTACTACTTCACGCCTGAAACCATACAGTGCCAATAGATTACTTCTCTGTTATAAACTCACAAGTACCTGTCTGAACTTAAACCCAACAGTGTCCTATCACTACTGATATATTTATTTTTTATGCAAATTACAGCAATAAAATGGAAGGTGAGCAGAATGTTTCCTTCGAAATTGTTCTGGACAGCAACAATGAACAAGTTATGGAACCCATTGATGACTTAGAATTCATGGATGAGTCACAGGACTATGAATTACTTCAATGTGTAGAATCTGTCGATCATTTACTCCATTATGATGACGGTCAAATGTGGGAACTTATGTTCACTCAACAAGAGGACATATCGGACAGTCAAATGCTAGACGTTCTATTAAATTTTGAAAAACAATCTGAAAAATAAAATTGTATGTAAAATAAAAAAATTGTTTGAGTCTTTAATCATTTTTATATGTAATTCATAAACTAGTTAAATGTTAGAAATGTTATTAAATTTTGAAACACAATCACAATAATAAATAATTGCTTAAAAAATTAAAAAAATAAAAAATAATCAACAAAACCAACAATCAATTAACATACAGTATTTGAAAAGTCTATCATTCCTTTTTCATTATAGTACGCTGCCCAGAACGCTTCCCGGTTCGCGGACCGGGCGCTACCCACGCAAAAAAACAAAAAAAAAATATTATTTTTTTTGCCCCGCGGGGCCCTTTTAAAGCCTCCACATTAAACCTAGGGGGTCAGGGAGGATATACTATGCCCCCTTATGGTCATTTCCCCCTTTGTTTTGGCCTCCTCTTGTCTCTCAATCCTACCGAGAGACAAGATGGCGGCCGCTCCGGACTGTTTAGAATGTTGACAGACACCGGAGAGCCAATCAGCTTCGCTACGCGAAGTTCCGGTACGCGTAAAGTCCGCGAACCGGAGCGCTGCCCGGTCCGCTGTTACAGATATATATCTTTTTTTGAACATTAATTTCTCAAAATCCACTGAAGCACATATATTGAGACCTAGCAAAGGCACATCGGGCTACCAGTCCCTACAATTTTGCCAAGTTTCGTGGAAATCCATTCAGCCGTTCGGGCTAAAAGTGAGGCCAACCGCCCTATGGAAAACTCAATGTTAAAAACACGTTTTGGGACCCCCCTTTTTTCTCGGCCCCCCCTTGACAAACCCCCCCAAATTTCATGGGGCTGCTCAGAAACAAAATGTTCCATTTTCCAGAAAATTTCAGCCAATTCCGTCCACAAACGCCAAAGTTATTAGACATAGAATTTTCAAAAATCCCATAGGGAAAAAATCCTAACTATATATACCTACTGGCGACCGCCAGTAGGTAATATATATATATATATATATATATATATATATATATACAACAAACAGAGGCAGGTGGTGTGGACACAGAAACGTCTATTTCTGATGCAAGCTTAGTTCCCAGCGAGGAGGATTCAGATGAAGGCACCTCAGGTGCAAAACGAGGGGATATGGGCCAATTAACCTTGGGAGAAGAAATGGAGTTTGTAAGAATGCAACGGAAATCAACTCTCTGCCCGAGAATTCCCAATGCCAAACAAGGAACAGGAGGAACCAGCGACGGAAACAACGGCGCCAGCGGGCAACCTGCAAAAGGCAAGCAGCAGAGGAAGTTCTGGCGCAAAAAGAAGTAACTGACATAGAGGAAAACACAATTATCAACCTCACTGATGTGGAACTTAGCAAAGCAGAAAAACAGCTACTTGCACTGGGTTTGTCATACTGCCCAGAAAGCAACTTTAACTATGTAAATACCCGGATAGATATTTTTAAATTCATCCGTAAAATCAAACTGCAAAAGTACTACACGGTGAAAACAGGGTTGGAACTAAAAAAGAAAATAAGTGATACAAATATGCCAAAACGATCTGGTTTACAATCAAAAGATGTCAATTTGTTGCGTAATTTACAAAACCTTGAAAATGAAGATGACAATGAACGCAGTACCCAAGAGGTTGTAGGAGAGGATGAAATTAACATCAACCAACCAGCAGGAAGTCCTTTTAAGCCCGCATCCACCTTTAATCCAAGCATGCCCAGAGATGCAATTGATGTGTTTTCAGACCGGGTAATCGATGAAATTAAAACTCTTCAGCACCGAACCATGAAATCACGTCTCAAACCAAACGTAAAAGCACGCCCCTACGCTCTGTTAATGAAAAAACTTAAAGACAATAAAAACATCATAATTAACAAATCAGATAAAGGGGGGAATGTCGTTTTGTGGGGGAAGAAAGAATACATAGAAGAGGCGTCCAGACAATTGGGGGACACAATATGTTACTCCAAGATTGATGCAAACACAGCCAGAAAAATCAATGAATCCTATCGCGCAGAACTACACAAATGGAAACGGGAAGGGCTTCTGAGCAGAGATGAACTCAGATTCTTACAAAAGGATTACCCTGTGATGCCTAACATGTACCTAATTCCCAAGGTGCACAAGCAACAAACACCAGTACCTGGCCGACCGATAGTGTCCGCTATCAACAGCATGTTTGAAAATACATCGAGATATATCGATTTCTTTCTGCAGGACTTTGTTGTTGCATTACCAGCATATGTGAAGGATACGACTGATTTCCTGTACCAATTGAGCCAATGTAAGTGGTCAGATGATTTGTTATTGATCACTATGGACATAGCTACATTATATACGAGCATTTCTCATGAGGTTGGTCTCAGAGCAATGAAGTTTTACCTTGACAAGCGTCCGATTGAATTACATGCTCATAGCAAAATGCTATTAGAAATGACTGAGAGATGCTTAAGGAATAACACTTTCGTGTTTAATAATGAAGTCTACAAACAAGAACGAGGTGTCGCCATGGGGTCGTGTTTTTCCCCCAGCTACGCGGGGCTCCACGTGGGCTGGTGGGAGGAACACGTCCTCATGGTTGAACACAAGGAATTTTGGAACAACAATGTACAAAAATACTGGAGGTATATAGATGACATATGTATTATCTGGAAAGGGACAAAAGAAACAGCTACTAGGTTTGTCCAGGCGATCAATGCTAATGACCTGAATCTTATGTTTACAGCTGATATCAGTCAATCTGAAGTGAGCTTTCTTGATGTCAAGATAGAGATTAATGACAACAACATATCCACGAGCCTGTATAGAAAAGAGACAGCAGGCAACTCTATCCTGCATGCCACGAGTTTCCACCCTCAGCACACCATTAGAAGCATCCCTTATGGAGAGTTTTTAAGAATACATAGAACATGCAGTAGTGCTGAGAGTAGAGACAGATGCCAAATGGAAGCCAAAATCAGACTGATCAAACGCGGATTCAAACCCACATTGTTAGATACAGCGCTAAAGAAAGCAAATGCAATGTTTAGGGAAGATCTGCTTGATCCAAACAGGCATGTCAAGACACCAACAGAGCAAGACAAAACTGTCAGGCTCATCACCAGCTATAGCCGCCAAGCGAAGCAGATAACTAAAATTGTGAAGCAACAGTGGCCTATTATCCTGACAGATCAGGTTTTGAGAGACATTATGCCAAAAATCCCCACTGTTACCTTCAGGAGAGCTTACACCATGAGAAATGACTTAGTTAGTAACAACCCTGAGACCAGCAAAGCTAAAGATTGGCTCTGTCCCCGCAAGGGGTTTTTCCGCTGCAGCTCGTGTAGAGCATGCAAATTTGGTGTGAACACCAGAAGTTACATAACCCCTTTTGAGGTCAACCCCATATTTATTAAAGGCCACTATACATGCCGCACAGAATTAGCAGTGTACGTACTCACATGTAGCTGCAAGTTACAATATGTGGGCAGCACGAAGTTGCCAGTACATCAGCGCATCCTGCAGCACTTACGTGCTATAGTCCATGCCGACCAAAGCTATCCAGTAGCTCGGCATTTTCAAGCTGTTCATAACAAGAACTTGGCAGATTTGACATATTTTGTCATAGACGCTGTAATCCCCAATAAGAGGGGAGGGGATTTTGAGAAAAAACTGCGTCAGCTTGAATCATGCTACATAGTGTTACTTAACAGCAAAAGTCCGGGAGGGCTTAACATGGGGGAGGACCTCAGCAATTTCTTATGATATGCTTATAAAGTGGGGTAACGAATTCAATTTCAATTTTCTGAATTTGTAGTTAAAGTTTATCTCCTGTTCCAGATATACAGTATATATGAGCCGTGTAAAGCACTAAGATTTGAGTATCGAAACCATCTGAGTGTTTCTGTTCTGTATCAAACTATGAGTTGGCCTAATATAGAAACCCTACTTTCAGTTGTAGATACAAAAAGAGAGGAGGTTAGCACTTTAGCACATTTTGCACTTACCACATCTTTTTCTTGTCTTTTGTTACTAATTAAGTAAAAGCACTATTATTATGATTTATTCACCTCCTAAGCACCCGAGCAACTTAATCATATTTATTGTGAATGGGCTATGTACAGAATATAGGACTAACTAGCGAGTTAATGAGGCAAAACTGTTTTTCTAGGTGTGTTGTACAGTGGTCTAATGCATTTGTATGCATAGGGGGCTTTAGACATCCGGTTTTATGATCAAAAGAGAATCATAGAAATGTTTAATATATAACTGATAACTAGCCACTATGCTTTATGTCATGCCCGTTTTTTTGCGAACATTTATTTCGAACTATAAAGGGGTTTTTGATAGAAAATCTATATGAATGTATGTTTTGCTGGCAACCCTAAGGCATAGATTACAACACATGCCCTAGATTGGCAATTTTGAAGCCCACTCACACACACAATAAGCAACAAGGGGAAGAGACATTAAACGTATAGATGATTTATGGCATTTGTGCCTTGTAAATATGGTTAACAACAGTAAAAATATACTTTCCAAAAATGAATGTATAGTGATGTATTAATGTCGACATGCTGGTAAGCGTATATATGTTTTAAGGCAGTTGAGCTTTGTAAATATGTACAATAATAGTCAAAATATACTTTCCATATATAATGTATGATGTGGCATTTATGTCGACAGTTTGGTTATATGACTTCAATTGATTCGTCTATATGTTTTTACCACTACAAAATGGCGCTCAAAATTGTATGGGTGAAGTGACTCATGAATCGCGTTAGTCCTACTGTCATGTTTAGTTGGTTTGAAATTTTGGCGCCAACCTGCCTAATTTAAATGATTGTTGTTTGCTCTGTAATTTATCAGTGAGCAAGGGCACGGACGTGCCCGAAACGCGTCTGATGACTTTTACCCACCTTATGAAATAAAAAGAAGCGTACTTTACATCTTTGCCTCGAGTGCTGAATTGGGTTGTCTGCGAACTTTTCCGTGCAGGAGGCACTAAGTGGAAAGTTGGAGGTTTATATATATATATATATATATATATATATATAATACTTATTTAAATATCGAAGCAAACCACATTCACTGGATGATGTCATCAGTGATGTCATTTGGGATGTCATCAGTGATGTCATCAGTGATGTCACTGACCATGTCGTGAATGATGTAATATGTGACATCATCAGGAGTGGATTGTGGGCGCGTGATTTATAGTTAGTACAACTAACTATAACGGGGGAATTTCAATGGTTTTGTAAGAGTGGTGAAATGTCCAACTAACTATAACACCCCTGAAACCTGTGTTTTTTTCAGTGAATATATATATATATATATATATATATATATATATATATATATATATATATATATATATATATATATATATATATATATATATATATACTGAGCTCAATCCACATATCACGCACTCTCAGGGCCAAGCAAAAAAGATGCAGCTGTAGATACAAGAATCCATTTATTTTACATTACGCATTTTAGCTTGATCACATGTAAAGTAACCACCAATTGTGTGTCCTTAAAACTCTGCACAGTAACAACAAAGAAAGACTATATAAGCTGAAAAGATTTCCAGCCATATTGGAGTGTTGATATACATATGAATTTTAATTAACACAGACCTGTGTCCAATCATCAAAATGCATAAATATCTAAGGGTTGAAAGGGTAATCTCTGTTCCTCTCACAGTGACACATTTGATCAACAATATTGGCTAAATAGAATGCATGCACTATTCAAGCATGATACAACCAAGATTTTTCAAAGCACTGATGGACTATTCAGTAACCGTGCTGTTGTGAAAAAGGACAAAGTGAGGACTTTATGTTCACTTAATTTTCACGCTGTCCATGGCTCATGCCATCTTTCCTTCCCACTGTAAATTTATATGATTTACATCACGCACACTAGCACAAGATGGGTGAGGCCAGACCAGGTCATGCACTATGCCATCACTCTGGTCCTTTTCGCAACAGCATGGTTATGGCATAGTCCATCAGTCCATGGCAAAATCGTAGTTGAATCATGCTTAAATAATGAACGTGTTCTATTGTTGATGAAAGGTGTTAACCCGAAACTGGTCCCAGGATGCTTGTTTTGGTCCAGGGAGGACCTGGCCTGGCAGTTCAGGGTGGACTGTTCCCATGAGGCACAGGGTCAAGGCTGATTTGCATATGGCTGGGTCTGAACTGGGGTGGCAAAGTGAGCTAAAGAACAGCGATAGATTGAACCCAGATCTTTGACTGGGGTTGAGTGCCTGAAAAGTTTCAGTGCTCGGACCATCGTCTTCTTGTGTTTGCTTTATTTATGAATGAAACAGAGATAGGGTAGAAAATAAATAAAACCAGCATGTATCACTGGTTCAAGTGTTGGGGCAAGTGGAGTGGTCATGTTTGCATCAAAATTAAACCAAACCAATATGTGTGAAGGCAGTGCAAACAAGCAGGACCTATTGTCAAGGAGCGCAAACTACATAGCCAAGTTGATCTAAAGGATAACGCACTATTGATATTGCAACAACAAACATAAATCCAGGCTTGCTTAGGCCTGACCTATTTGCTTTGCCAGTGCTTGCTAATATTGATATCACAAGAGCCATGCTAAAGGCTTTTATATTTTTTATTTACAGGCCAGTTATCAGCTTCCAGTTGCAGTGTAAATAATGGTGTAAAAAGGGAAGGTTGTTTGTAATATATATTTGTGTTGGATTGCCATTGTACTAATACAAATGGAGTACACTTAAAGTAACCTTTCCCTCTTTAACTTATGCAGCAAACTTGCTGGTAAAACTAGTATTTCTAGAGTGATGTGTACGTCACTGCCGTAAACTACCATATTAATTTCCCATTCGCTAACATTAGATTCATTTTGCTTCTACATACCTTCAGTGTTTGTGTCCTTTGGTACTGCTTTGCATTCAGAAATATAGTTTAGAAACAATTCTAGTCTCTCTGATAAATTTCCAAAATATATCTTAGAGGCTTTACAATAAACCAGGTCAGTGGATGTACACTGTTTCCAGATGTAATTGCATAGTAATTAACAATTAGGGGCCGATTACGATCTCGTTAGGAAAGCATTCCCACAGAATAAGTTCAGGAATTCTTTCCGGAGGACTCCGATCAGGGGAATCCGACGGAGCAATTTGGATGCATCTGGATGCTCCGGATACAATTTGTTTGGACTCCCATTGACTTCAATGGGAGCCTGTGTGCTGAATGAGAACACAGGCTCTCATTGAAGGAAGGGGTGGTTGGGGAAAAGCTTGCACCCTGTGGCGGGCACCCCATGGTGCCTGCCACACTGTGCATGGTTGGGAAGGGGAGGTCCGTTCGATACCCCCACAGGCCAAATTCAGTGGGCCCCAGGTGAAGGGGGGCCTGGTATGGGCCCTCAAACACAGATTCCGGCAGTCAATCTGTTCAGGAGAAACCGAATTGTCACGGCTGTCCGAATCAGTCATCGTACTCGCTCGCTCGGAAACTGAGTCCATAGAGCTGTACGAAAGACGCAGCCTGTCTGAATACCTTTCACAACAGATTCAGACAGCTCTAACAGTTTCCAAGCAAGGTAATTAGTTTTTAGGAAGTGTCTACGATTTGGTCTAAAACAAGTGTTCCGGATTAGATTTGGCAAACCCAAATCTGATTTGGGGCCCTTCAAACGACATCGGATTTGACCCCTAAGTTTCTCCCCACATCATTCCTTTTATTTCACTGTTTAAATTAGAGGCAGCTCTTCCAGGTCTGAGCAAGAGACATCTTTATGAGTGTAAATAGTGTATCTACTAGCTTCTACATACTTTTCAATGACGTTTGTTAGATGGCAGCTAGTATGGTGCAACAACTAATGGCAAAGATGCTAGGCAAGTGAATTCATTTTGATGAGAAAGATCGTCCAATATGTACTAATGATGATGTCTTATATTGCATACAAACCTGAGTAAACATATATCAGTCAATTACATAATTATTTTTCACCCAGAGCTGGGGTTTGGTATGGGCAAACTGGGCCCATGCCCAGGGCGCCAATCTTAAGAGGGGCTCATGGAGCTCTCTACATGAAAGTTCTTATTATTTATTCAACTTATAAGGCGCACAGCTACCCGCAGTGGGTTTTCTGGCGCCAAGGGACAGATTAAAAGAATGAAAAGAGAGCAACCATAAGTCAATTACTGAGGAGGTCAGCCAAGTCATTACTGAAAGAGCCATGTTTAAAGTCCCTTGCGGAAACGAAAAAGATTGGTTTCTGTTTTTAAAACAACAGGCAAAGCATTCCATAACTTCGGGCCCAGGTGATGGAAAGAGCGGCTGCCCATCTTCACCAACCTGAATCTTGGAATCACAAAATTACCTATCCCTGAGGATCTCAAGTAACGACTGGGGTGGTAGGCTTGGATAAGGTCATGTAGATATGCAGGAGCTGAGCCTTGTTTAATCTTAAAAATGTAACAGAGAGCCTTGAATTTAATTCGACTGCCAATCCTAAGCCAGTGAAGATCATGAAGTGCTTGGGAAACGGAGGCTCTGCGAGGCACATGGAGTAGAAGCCGTGCAGCCGCGTTCTGCACAACCTGAAGTTTATGTAGTCTTGCTAGGTCGGCTCCTAAAAAAAGAACATTTCCGTAGTCCAGGCGGGAAACAACCAACGCCTGGACTACTGTCCTTTGTGTGGAGACAGGAAACATCCAAAGGATTTTTTGGAGCCATTTTAGAGTAACAAAGCAGATGGAAGCTACCTTTACTACCTGCTGGCACATCGTAAGCTTCTCATCAATGAGGAATCCGAGGTTGCACACCTGGGCAACAGGTTGAGGAATGAGGCCCATTTCATTGGGCCAATGTTAAGGACCCCATGAATCTCTCCCCTTTCCCAGGATAACAACCTCGGTCTTATCTCCATTAAGTTTGAGAAAGTTACTGCGCATCCACTCAGAGACCCGAGTCAATCCTTGTTTCAAAACGGAGATTTTGCCATCTTCCACGTTCGAAAGGGAAAAGATAATTTGCATATCGTCGGCGTAGGAGAATAAGGTGAGGCCAGCTTCCTCCACTATGGTGGCCAGGGGTCTAACGTAAATATTAAATAATAAAGGGCTCAAAATAGACCCCTGGGGAACGCCGTACACTGAAGAGCAAACTTTGGAGGCGGCTTTTGCAGAAAAAACCTGGAATGTGCGGCCATTTAAAAAAGAGGCCATCCAAGCCAGAGCAGAACCCTCAACTCCTAGAGACCGAAGAGATGCGAGAAGGATGGAATGTGACACCATATTGAAAGCCGCACTCAAATCAAAAAGTATGAGCGCAGATGTTTCTCCGCGATCGATACAGTGACGCAATCTCTCGGTGACTCCTAAAAGCGTAGTGTCAGTGGAGTGATTTGACCTGAAGCCAGATTGAGATGGATGCCGGAAGCCTGAGCTTTCCACAAAATGAGTCAGCTGTGTATTGATATGCCTTTCTAAGATCTTAGAAAAGATAGGCAACAGCGAGATGGGCCTGAAATTAGATAAATTAGAAGGGTCAGCTCCGGCCTTCTTTAAGAGAGGAACTATCATTGCATGTTTCCACTCCTGTGGAACATGGGCCTCTCTCAAGGAAGAGTTAAGAAGTTCCATCAAGACACAGCGGGAGTCCAGATCAAGTTGTTTCAAGATCTGGACTGGTAGAGGGTCGCGCGGGGAACGTGATTTAATGCTTTCCAAACAATAAGCAAAGGAAGTGACATCGAAAGGTAACCAAGCAACAAGCTTGGCTAACGAACAAGGCATACTATTATGAGCAGGTACTGAGATCAAAGTGGATTCTTCAATGGAAACAGAAGGGCCCAGGGAGTCATAAAAACGCTCAACCTTTGCTATAAAGAATTCTGCAATTGAGTTGCATTGTTCCACATCTAAAACCGGGGGAGCAGGGACCGTGTCGGATCCTGTCAGTTTCTTCGCCACAGAAAAGAGTGTGCGAGAGCAGTTTTGGGCATGTGTCACAGTATTAGCAATATAGGTGGCTCTTGCCAGTTTACACTGTTTGTGGTATTCTTTAAGGGCTGCTTTGTAGCCCACTTTACAGGCCGTTGAATAAGAGCGCCTCCATTTCCTTTCAAGAGCCTTACATTGGGACTTCATTGCCTTTAAGTTTTCCGAAAACCACGGCGTGGGAGGACGATGAGACAGGGAGTGTTTAGGCATCAGAGGGAGAAGTTTATCAACAGCAACATTCAGCCAGTTAGAAACAGCTGAGTCAAGCATAGATAAAGACATACTGGTAACCGGCATATTTTTGGATAAGAGAATGTTAAAATCTTTAATGTCAAGTTTACCCCAAGGCCGGAAACTCACATCCGCATCACTTCCGTCATGAGCAACAGTCTCAGTAAGTGGACTTGGCCCCAGTGGTTTAGTTTATAGCCAGTGCAAAACTTTTAACGTGTTGCAGTGGCTGTATTTAACACCCTTTCTTCCCCCTCCCCTGCTCTCCCATCCATCTTTCCCCTCTGCTGCCACACACCAACACCCCCTCTTCACCCCAACAAATAACTTGACATCAGCCTGACGGAGCTAAGCTGTGGGCGATTCAGGTGACCTGGGGAAGTGCAAGATGTTTGTGTCAGAGGCAAGTCACCAGCAGCAGCAGCAAGTGCAGTAGACGCAGCATTACTTACTTTTTAAATGTAGCCAGCCAGGGACTTACCTATGAAAGGGAGCCCCTGCTGGGGATATAGGGTGAAATATGGAATTACCGATAATGAGTATTCTATATTATAATCATCAAACCGTATTTGGAGTTAATATAGTAAGCGCTAATAAAGGACCAAAGAAGCTGAAATGAATAATTTTCTGCAAGTTCATTAAAAGAACTGAGAAACGATTGTTGCTCTGAGCGCAAATGAAGAGGGGATGTGTGGCTGATCCACATAGTGGAAAAAATATACTCTCTCTGGATTGGGAATTTTGAAAGTTGTGGAGGTAAATACCCGCCCCCATTTGCGCTCAGCAAGATTGTGAAGAAGGCAAGTAAGATCCAGGTACTTCAGGAGGGTTTGCGGTGTTTTAAAATAAGTTATCATTTAACAGCACAAAATCCACATGAATTTGCTAAAAAAACATAAATATTGAAGTGGCTGTAATGATGTAGGCAGGCCCCAATGACTACTCTGAGACTTTGCTGTGGTTAACTCTTATTTATTGGGTATATCTCTAACAATCCCCAAAGAGCGCCGAGCCTCCGCTCCAGCGCCCGCTCTTCCCGCTGTGGTTTTCGCGCTCTCCGCGCTAAGCCACGCCCCCAACACCCGCAGCCAATCCTGGCCGCCTGCACGTCACGTCCACCGACGTGCCGTGCAACATCTAGAGCGTCTCTACATATCTCCCTTTTTTCACACAAACATTTTCAACTTACAGTCCGTCGCTCAAATCATAGTCTCTGAATCTCGTTGGCCTCACCACAGCTCTACCACTCCGTGTCCGTCTCGCAGGGGTGGTGTTGTTCTCTTCTTCGCCTTGTCTGTCTCTGTTATCTCCATTCTCCTCGACTCTTATCTCCTGCTCGCCGTTCCTTGCTTCTCCTTGTCTTTGCTCTCCTTCTTTCAATGTGATCTTGTTCTCCTGATGTTCTCGCTCCTCACTCTCGCATTCCTCTGATTCTCCCCCTGCCCTTTCACAGTCCCAAACAAGGATCTTATTACATCTGGCCATGCGGTCTTGTGACCAAATGTTGCCGTCACTCAGCCTGGCCGCTCTTCCCTTAATTTCCTTCACCTGCAGGGGCTTGCTGTATTTGCTCTCTCCTTTTCTTTGCAGAGTGGGCAGCTTCACTCTCACCCATTCTCCTTCTTTGAGTTCTGTGTCTCGCACGTTCCTCCGGGCATTATAATGTCTTGTGTATACTGCCTTGGCTTTCTCAATGTTAGCCCGCACCACAGCAGGGGACCATTCACTTACTACTGTCTTTTCCTTCCACACCCTGTTGTCCTGAGTGAACGGTTCTCGGCCGCGCAGCAGCTGGAAGGGGCTGTATCCTGTACTTGTGGGAGTGATCCTGTACGCCCACAACATGTGCCATATGTCCTTCTCCCAGTCTTTGTTGTCCGAGATGGCTGCTTGGATCGACCCCATCACCACCCTATTGAAGCGTTCGACTTGACCGTTCCCTGCTGGGTGGTATATCGATGTGTGCTTCGCTTGGATGCCGTTCCTTCCTAGGAAGTTGTCCCACTTTTCCGATCGGAACTGGGGCCCATTATCACTGAGGATAGACTTGGGTATGCCTTCCCTCACAAAAGTGTCTGCCAAGAATTTCACTATGGTATCCGTGTCCATGGCTTCCTCTATCTTGATCTCTGGCCATTTCGAGAATCTGTCCACAAGAACACACACGTACTTCTGGACCCCTTGGGTGTCTAGGACGGGGCCTAAGATGTCGACAGACAACTCTTCCCAGGGGTTCTTTGGTGTTTCGAATGCACCTAATGCTGGGCGCAGAGGTTTGAGTGTCTTGTCTGCGCCTTGGCACCTCACGCACTCTCTTACATGTCGTTCCGCTCTTATGTCCATTCCCGGCCACCAATAGTTCTGCTTGGACCTCAGTTTGAGTTTCCCTATGCCCAGGTGCCCTTCGTGCAACATGTCCAGCAGTCGGGGTATGATGTTCGTTGGAGGGACAACTTTCTCTCCTCTATATACAAATGTTCCTTGATTGTCCAGGGAGAGTTCCTCCCTCACTTCAAAGTAGGGGTTGAGTTCCTTCCGGACCCGTCTCTTATCCGGCCATCCTTGAGTGATGTAGGTTTTCACCTCTTCTAACGTCTGGTCCTCTGCATACGCCTGTGTCCATTCCTGAAGGCTGATAACCTTTTCATGATCCTCCATTAGTGCCACCCATTCTTCTGTGCATGACTTGTCCTCTTCACTAGGTTCCATAGCCGCCGCTCGGCTCAGGTAGTCTGCTACCTTGTTTTTGCTGCCTGGTATGTGTTCCACATCATACCTAAACTCTAGGAGCTTTAGCGACATCTTCGATATCCGGGGTGTCGCCTCTGCATGGCCACTCGATGTCAGCACTCTCAGTAGAGGTTTGTGGTCGGTCTGTAGTTGAAATCTGGTGCCCCACAGGAATTGTCGGAAGCGCGTGGTGGCCCATACCACCGCCAGCATCTCCTTTTCTATCACACTGTACTTCCTTTCTGTCTCACTCAGTGTGCGCGAGGCGAAGCAGATCGTCTCCAGCTGACCTTGCCCTCGGTCTTGCATGAGGACTGCACCCAGTCCCTTGTCGCTGGCGTCTGTTGTGAGGACGGTTTTGCCTTGAGGGTCGAACCCTTGAAGGGGTATGGCCCCTGCCACTTCCTTTTTGCTGATCTCGAATTCCCTTTGTGTGTCCTCTGACCACTTGAATTCCGTATTCTCTTTCGTTAGCTGTCTCATATGATGAGTCTTAGAGGCAAAGTGCTGCACAAATTTTCCATAATACTCTGCCATCCCCAGGAATGACCTGACCTCTTCCTTGGTGGAGGGGGGTGGTGCCTCGCAAATCGCCCTGACGTTGTCTGCTTTGGGGGTTACACCTTGTGCCCCTATCTCATGCCCCAGGTAGGTTACCGAGTCCATCCCTATTTTGCATTTGGACCATTCAGCCGTGAGTCCTTTCCCTTCTAGGATCTTCAAGACTTCTGCCAACTTCCTGTCGTGGTCTGGTATGTCTCTGCCCATCACCAGGATGTCATCTTGGAAGTATTGAACTTCCTTGATGTCCTTGAATAATTGGTGCATCATCTTCTGGAACACCGCCGCTGCAGAAGCTAAACCGAATGGCATCCTGCGGAATTGATAGCACCCAAACGGGGTGATGAAAGATGTTAGTTTGCGGCTGTCCGGATGCAGAGCAATTTGATGATATGCAGAGGTCAAGTCTATTGTTGAGTACCACTTAATCCCCCTGGTGCTGGCCAGCATCTCCTCTATCCTGGGCAAGGGGAATCTTTCCACCACAATGTTTTTATTCAGTTCTCTCAGGTCAACACACAACCGGACCCTTCCGTTGGGTTTCTTGACCACTACCAGGGGCGCCAGCCACTCGGCGCACGTGATGGGTTCTATGATCCCCTTGTTTTCCAGGTCTTGTAGTTCTGCTCTCACAGCGTCTCTCACTGCCAACGGGACATTTCTAGCCTTGTGGGCCACCGGGACAGCGTTTTCCTTCAGGATGATCTTGTGGGCGAATTTTTCCAGCTTCCCCACTGTGCCCCCAAATACCTTTGGATATTCGCTTTTCCATTTGTCCAGACTTGGCCCTGCCACCTGGTCCGTCAGGAGAATTTGCTCCTTGCCGCCCGGATCCAGCTTGATTCCTAGGTCGCCCTGATCCAACCAACCCAAGACTGACGGCCCTCTCTCCGATACATAGAGTTTACAGTGTGCTGACCGGCCTCGAAATTCGAAGGTCAAGGGTCTGAATCCTGCCATGGGGATACGATCTCCATTGTAAGTGACCGGGCGGATGTCTAGCTTTTCTAGCTCTGGCCCGAGTCGTGGCGCAAACTTCTCCTCCCACACTGCTCTCTGGATGATGGTGAAGGGAGACCCTGTATCTGCCACCACGTTGATCTTGACACCGCCTATAGCCATCTCCAAAACCGGTTTCATCGTGCGTCTACCTTCTCTGTCTAGAACTTTGCCCTCCGTGCTTAGTACCTGATCCTCAATGTAGATCACCGTGACTTCTTCTGGCACCGAATCGCCGTCCGGATCGTCGTTGCCTTGACCCATACATCTCACCATGCTCTTGGAGGCCTTCTTCCTGCAAACCTTCTCGTAGTGGCCGATTATTCCACAGAACGCACACTTGGCGCGGAACGCAGGGCACTTCCGATCGTGCGCCTCGTGCGACCAGCTCCCACACCTGTAGCATGACTTCCTGTTGCTACCCGCTTGTTTACTCGACGTGTTCGTGCTGCTTTGCCACTTGCTGGGACCTCTTTCTGTTGGTTTCCTGTTTGGGTACTCTCTGCTAGTCCCCTCGTCATCCACTTTGTTCACCATCGTGCTGGACGCCATATCTTTTTTCGTCACTTCAGCGCATCGCCTTGCTAATTCCGCTCTCTTCACGATGACCAACACCTCCTTCAGTGTGGTGTCTCCACTAGCCCATAGCTTGTCCTGCACATTCGTGCACGTGGTATGCATCACCACCTGGTCCTTGATGAATTCCTCTTCCCAGTTGGCGTACCTGCACGTGGCTGCCAGTCGTTTCAGTGCCGCCACATACTCCTCCACTGTTTCTCCTTGCTTCTGCTTCCTCTGTTGGAAATTAAACCTATCCACCGACACGCACACCGCCGGTCTGAAGTGTTCATTGAGGTCTTCGAGCGCATGTGCGTATACGTCGTCGTCTGTGGATGTCCTCTGTTTCGGGACCAAGCTCTTGTAAATCCGGAGTCCTTCTGGGCCTAAGTTCAGTAGCAAAATGCGTTTCTTCCTCTGGGGTTTGAATACCTCCTCATTCTCATCTTCCAGTACACCTATGAAATTGTCGATGTATTCTCTCCAGTCCTCCCACTTCATGAGGGGTTCTCCTGGGCGAGGTAAGAACTGTACCGGAGCCATCGCGTAGCCTGCTTGCGCGCTCATCTTCTCGCTCTTCGCTGCAGGTAGTGATCTTACTTGGCCACGGGGACTCCCTGGTGCGTCGTCTTGTTCTTCTCCACTTGCTGGGGTTCGGGGACTGTCCGTGTCGGCCCCCTCGGCTCCTTGTGAACCCTCCAGCGCGTGCTCACCAGTCTGCTGCTCGCTGGGTGGGTCGGCGCTCTTCTCCTGCCTTACTTCTAGGTTTCCAGGGCTTTTCCTCCCTTTTTTCCTTCCTCTGCGCCACACCCTCCGGTGTGCCGGGCTCTGCCGCGCTCTTTGGGGTACCTGTTCTCCTGCACCAGGTAGTCTTGCTCCCCTGTACCTCGTGGGGTGGTCCCGAAGCTTCTGGTGCTTGCTTGTCGCATAGGGCTGAGTCAGTGGTTCTGCCTTGCTGGGGGTCTTCAATCCCACCCTCGTCGCCACTGTAATGATGTAGGCAGGCCCCAATGACTACTCTGAGACTTTGCTGTGGTTAACTCTTATTTATTGGTTATATCTCTAACAATCCCCAAAGAGCGCCGAGCCTCCGCTCCAGCGCCCGCTCTTCCCGCTGTGGTTTTCGCGCTCTCCGCGCTAAGCCACGCCCCCAACACCCGCAGCCAATCCTGGCCGCCTGCACGTCACGTCCACCGACGTGCCGTGCAACATCTAGAGCGTCTCTACAGTGGCGTTCATGAAATGCTACAAAAATAAATAGTATGGAAAGTAAATATTAGCCTCCCTGAGTGTTTGGATTTTACTTGCTCAAAATCAGTTTTGAATAAGGTAAAAATGTAAATTTCTTGACAAAATTCCCTTAGCAATTTTTTAAAATGGCATGAGTGATACAGGTAGCTTAAAAAATGTAAAACACAATTTCATAATATATAATATTTCTCAAAGCCTCTTTCTTCACATCTTCACGTCACTTTCAATATTTATTTTCAATTGCCATCCTTGTTTCAACTATAAAAATCAGTGGGAGGCGAAGGGTGTAAAAATAATAGGAAGACAAAAATCTCAAGCAAGAGAAAGCACTGTAAGACAGCAGTACTATTGGCCAATTGACTGATATCTTACCGGTTCTGACAGCTGACAGGGCATACGATTTATAAATGAGACGATATCAAAGGCAGGAGTGAGTATTTGTTAAAAATCAGCTTTTATTACTTAATTGAAAATGCACATTTGAAAAAAATCTGAATACTTTCATGAAAAAAGATATTTACTTAACAAGAATAGTACACTTTCACTTTCTTGCTGTTCGGCTGTCTGTCTTCATTTAAGTCTCCTTGTAAGTTCCACTGCTAACATTGTGTGACAACCTAATTTGAAACACAATAGTGTTGCTCTGCCATTGTTGATACTATTTCAACTCAGTGACATTCTTGTCTCACGTGATTTGGATGTTCTGTTTATGACTGTGACTTAATTAAGATTTACTTTTATTCTTGATTCCTAGAGCCTTTGCTATCATAGCATTAAACAGAAACTCTTAAGGGGCTGGGACCCTAGCCATAATGTTTGTCCTTAATCTACACAGAGAAATCTATGACACAACCGTATCATACAAATTGCATATAGTTTCTGTGAGACTTTCACACATATATACTACATTTGTACCTACATTAACATTTATGTTTTGTAATATCCACACTGTTGGATCCACTTTTAGGCATTGTCACTACTCATTCCACCCTTCAAGATGTGAATGATGTTCTCAAAGATTACATTTTACATGCGGGTAACGCCCAGTGCTTCATTCGAGCCAGTGAAAGAAGGGGAGGCACATCGACACTCATTTTTAGGGACCAATGCTAATTCTTCCCCCTGACCCAGACCCAGAGCAAGAGAGGGAAAACACAATTGGGAACAAAGAAGAAAAGAAAGGCGGAAAAACAATGACAAAGAAAGAAAGCAGGGATGAAAAAGTGAGACATAGGGGCACGGTGTGTCTCATGACATTTCAAATGGGCATGAGGCAGAATCTAGACTACACCGCCATTAGTATTCGGTACCGCCGACATTCTATTGCTGTGGTCACAGGATTCTGAACAAAACTTCGGGCCACGGTTCTTATTCTTTAGCAAATAAGCATTGGTAATGTTTCTATTAAATTGCTAGGGTTTGGATTTTCACATCACTGATCTCCAATCTGAGCCTTATCCTACTCGTTCACATAGGAGCCCGTCGTTGCCAGATCAAGAGATCCAGCCCTCTATAAATGAGCAATTAGACCACGCTGTACTGATCAAATCATTCTCCTGTTAGTGTTCTATCTGGCACTTAACTCTCTTAAATGTCCCTATTCTGCCTCACCAGCTTTTACACAACCATCAACTAATATCTTTTGTGACCTAGTTTATGACAGATGTGAAAATGTGGTTCACAGTTTTAGTTGTTATATCTATTGTAATGCTAACTCATTTTTTTCTAATATGTTTGAGACACTGGCTAAATTGAATTATAATGATTTTGCCCGAATAAAACGTGTCACTAGCATTACATATCTGCTTACTGGTGGCTCTAGAGATGTGTGAATAAAACTTTGATTTGCTGTTGCAAAAAGGAATGGAAGAACACGTGTGACCCAGATTGTTTCTCTAAGCGTTCTGCTCTAAGGCGTGCTCTCAAAAATCACTTACTATAATGCAAAGCTTTACATATTCAGACCACTATGGCTAAAGCTTAATGTAGTTCTTCACTTTTTCCAACCTTTCTTCAAAAAATGTGAGCTTTAGTCATGTCCTTATTTCGTCCTCTAATTATACATTACTATTTAATAGGATTATTCTCGTTTAAGCACTGTATATTTGCGTTCAGTCTGAGACACTATTACTTGTCTAATTATATTGGTTCTGCTGAATTTTTAAATAAAATTACTGTTATTCTTTTCCAGATTTTGATTTCAATCAATAATGTTTTTTTTCAAGGGACGAATGCTTCCCGATTCACTGCTAAATAACCATTGTATCTGTTAAACTACCTTACCTTGGACTGCTTTGCAGGCTTTTCATCACAAGGTAAACACAGACTCACTCATGATGGCGATATTGGTCCCCAGGTGAGTGGCCCTTTCTTTTTTTATCTACAGGGGTGCACTTCCCGTTCCTACGTACACCTTCTCATGGGCACTTCACCACTTACGACAGCAGCACTGTTTAATTAGCAAGTGCAGTGCTGGCGGGAAAATGTCTTTCTGGGAGAGTCATGTGGCACAACCTCTGCATACTCTGGTGATATGGTAGGGTAAGGTAAAAATGTGGGGCATATTATCAAGGGGGTTTATCTCCGCTTTTTTGGCTTTAAAAGCCAAGAAAGCGGAGATACAATTATCTCCCTATTACCTAGCTGTCGCTAACACCAGTTAGCGACAGCTTGTAGGAGACAGCCACCATCTTGGGCCCCGCTTTGCATGTCAGTAAAATGTATCACTAATGACATGCAAAGTGGGTGGGCCAAGATGTTAGCGACTGGAAACAGTCGCTAACATCGCTATCTCCTATTACCAACTTTTGGAGATATACGCGCTAAGCGCGAATATCTCCAAAAGATAACACCTGCCCCTGAGCAGTTCTTAGCCATGTTATCCAATGGTAGGTGGATAACATGTCTAAGAGTATTAGCTCGGTAATGCATGAATATCACTGACTTTTCAGCGATATTCATGCATTTCGGCCGATTTTTATCGCTTAGGAGATAAACCTTGATAATATCAAGGCTCCTAAGCGATAAAAATCGCCGCAGCTCGGCGATAAAAATATTGCCGCTAAGCCAACATAGCGATAATTATCGCTAGTTGTTGGTAATATGCCCCTGTATTGTTTGAAATTATTTAAAAACCATAACAGTGTACTGTAAAACACATAAACTGTTAAAAATCGGGTAAAATCAGACAAAAGCAATCGAGCAGTACGAGCTTGTAGCCAATAGTTCCAATCTGCCTAGGGAGTATGTTGACCTTAAGTTGTTCAATAACCGGCAGGAAGACGCCGCCCAGAAGTGCGTAGCCATGGACAACAATTAGTCTAGCCTGACTGTGTTCCCACTCATTCTAAACCATGTAAGAATACTTTGCTAACTCACATGGTGGGTGTGAGAATTCCAAGCCCTGTGCAGCATTGTAGGACCTGTTGAAAGGAGAGTCTGAGGTCTCGTTCAAAATGTAAAGTACAGGTTGGGCAAAAGAAATAGCCTACTAGGCCTGTTCCCCGCTGACCCTTGCCAGGCCGGACCAACCTGTAAGATAAAAGAAGAGCGAACAACGGCGGTGGCCTAAGTTCATGACGGAAGCTGCAGCTTCTTAATTGTCCGTAGAGCTTGAGTTCATAGCGTAAGTGTCTCCCTGAGAAATTGACTATATTCATCATTACAGCTTTGTAGTATGCTGTCTGTGCCTTTTTAATTTCCTGATGGAAATGTCTGATAGCCATCAGGTAGGAGAGTTTTAGGTTTGTTTAGGGGGACCAGGTGGGCGGTGAAGCAAGGTGCTGATTTCTCCTTATTTCCATCTTTATAATAGTGATAGGAATCGTTTCATTTAGTGAGTCCTTAATCCACTCTTCAATTATGGAATTTGATGCTGAGGTATGTTTACCTATGGCCGGTTCTTTTGAGGCTATGGAGTTCATTCATATTTCTTTATTCAGTTTAGACCAGCGTTGTCATAGGCTGATTATGTTTTTATTGCAGTAGCGGCTGGTGTCAGAGGAGAGGGGTAGGGCCAGGGGAGAGACAACAAACAATAGAAAAAGGATAAAACAAAGAACTTACCTCCCGGTCGCCACATCGCCATCTTTCACTACTCTCAAACCTCCACTGCAGGCAGCTTCGCGCAGACTCCCCTACGCCCAATCCTGAAGATACTCTCACCCAGGGGAGCAGCTTCAGGATTGGCCTGAGCAACGATGATTTGCGCTCCCAAAGGGACTGGGAGCCTGTGCTTTGCTGTTTCAAATCCAGCAAAGCATCTAAGGTGCAGAGAACATTAATGCTCGTGATGGGTTGGCCGACCTGAGACAGCCAGCCAAATCGCCCTGCTCACTGATAACAGTGCACACCACACTGAAAGTCCTACAAGATTATGTGAGTGCGAATAATGTTGAGGCCAGAAGTTGATTAGCAAAGGCCACCCTATGACTCACTGTAATAATCCTTGGTCATGTTTTTAACAACTGTAATGCAAGGTGTGTTTAACACCCTGTTACAATAAAAAAGATAAAGTTAAAAAAAAACACTCCCTTTGGACAACTGTTGCCCCCCTGGCCCTGGCCCCCAGACTTATGTAAACAAAATAAAACTATAATAAACGCTGGGTTATTGTTGTTTTATTTGTATTTATTGTTTGCGTTGCTGGCAAGGGTCGACGCTCCTCCCCCATAGCGGAGAAGCTTCCCATGTCTTATTTTCCAAAGGGGATGGGATACCCTCCAGTGCGAATGAGATCAGGGCATGGTCAGTCCAGGTCATTGGACATAGGTTTACAATTTTTATGTTAGTGTCATTTCTAAACACTGGATCTAGAAGATGTCCTTTGTCATGGGTGGGACCTGCTACTCTTTGAGTGAGCTGCAGACAGCGTTGGTCATGCAAGCTGCCTGACACTGTAGGGTTGTTGATTATATCCACATGAACATTGAGATCCCCTAGGAGAGTGACATTTGATTTTTCGATGGTGATGCTAGCTACTATCCCAGGTAAGGCTTCTGCAAACTTAGTACATGGGCCTGGAGGTCTATACATAAGTAATCCTGGGAAGGAAGCAGTGGGTGACAAGTTCATGGTAAAAGAGAAATTCTCAGAATCTGGGATAGACAAGGAATGAAAATCTACATCTATGTGTGTCTTTTAGGATAATAGTGATACCCCCACAGCTTTTGTGCGTGCAGTTTTTCCTACATACATAATATCCCGGGGGGATGTCTAGTCCAGAGCTGACATGTAGCCACATTTCTGTTACAAACAAGACTTCCAGTTGTTCATCATCCATTAGTGTTAGTAGCTGAAACGTATGATAGTACAGGGATCTGAAATTGATAAGTGTGAGGTTCAATTTTATGAGCCCAGGTATTTGAGCTCAGACTTCTTGGAATTGCAAATCGAAAAACTACAGAGGGGCAGTTCAAATCCCTGTTCCCTGGCCGTATTCGGAACAGGTGAGCAGGGAAGATTTAGGCATCAGTGATTATAGGGATTGAGCTGAATAGGATACCATCTTTGTGCTCATCTTGCTTTGGCTCAGCGCTGCCTTTTAATGTATGATTTTACCTACCTGAGACCTTACAGTTATAATGCAGAAGTATGAGGCCAAGAAGATGGTGCTTCTCTCCTGGGCCTCACAGGGATAGTTCATGTCTGCAATGAGCCTTAATGTAGGGGCCCCTCTCTCCAGGGCTTGGCACCCATCATCCGTGGATGTCAGGCCCAGGGGAAGGGCCCTTTTCCTGGGCTTCGTAGCATTGCATTATGACTGTGCGGCCCCAGTATAGTCAGTAACACGTAGGGCTGTACAAAACCAAAGAAAACAGCATAAACCCATGGTCAGGTATTTCAGGTCCCTCTGGATTTCATGCCACATAATAATTAAAATCAGACTTTGAAAGAAAGCCCTATCGCTCTGTATTGATGTACTTTACAGGTCAAAGCACTAATGGTAGTATGGACAAATTATAAAAACCCCTGTTAAGAAGCTGTCCTAGATCAACGGGTGATCTGCCCAAAAAAAGATAGTGACGCTAACCAGCATTTCCCAGACTGAGTTAATGGTTAAACTTCATGTGGCTATGGCCCAGTGGACTCCCTGGAAGTTGATCCTCAATTATTTTGTATACCCATCAAAGCTCTTAAGATGCTTTCTCCGAACACCCATTAACCTTTTCCAGGCCCTCATAGCCGCCATTTCTCCCAGGTCCAAGCATGATGTGCTGTTCCAGTCCAAGTTTTTTCTTTGATTTCTGGGGCTTGTTGTCTTGCTTTATAATGGCACAAACACAACTACAAGTACCAGAAAACAAAATAAAAACTTGGGCTGTAGTTGCACATCTTGCATGGACCAGGGAAATTTGGCAGATGGCCCCTTAATGACATTCAACCAACCTCCAAGCCAGCCTGTTCTCGCCCGACACCATTATATATTTAAATGGTATTGTGTGTTAGAAAAAAATGACATCCTATAGCCTTTCCTTTTACAACAGCAAGATTGACACATAGATCAATTTGTAAAGTCCTCTCACTTTACACTCAAAGAAAAGAAAATAATCTTATTGCTCATTCACCTTCCAAACTCCAGCATTTTAAAGTTGGCGGTACTGCAGCTGCCCCCCGCACTCCTAATTCCAGCACCTATATCCTTCTTTGTCTCCTATACGGCATGTACCAATTTCTTTACACTTTTCCTTGCCTCCTCCTGGTCTAAGCACACTGTTTCCCCATAGTCAGCGTGTGTTGCTGTTATTCACTTATCTCAGTTATCCCCTTAGCTTTCCTCTCTCAGCCTACCTCCAACATCTTGTCTCTTGATCATCTTTCTCCTCTTAATCCATACTGTCCCACGTAAGAAGTCTACCCATTTCCCCTCTATTGCTATATTTTATCTTCACACTTTCGCTCCGCACGCTCCCATCCACTTATCTCCTAAAGGGCAGGGTAGACCACAGACCCAGATGTCAACACATAAAAGAAATGTGACAATGTAAAAGCAATAATTTAAAGGCATCTTTATTGCTCCTTTACCTTTGGAACAACAGAAGGGTTATTTAGGGGGTGCTGTAGCACCCCACTCCTCCCTATTTCCAGCGCATGTGAAAATTCTCTGGACTGCCCACACAGCAAATGCACCCACAAATGTAAAACTCTGCTGTTTTACATGGACTGTGGCAGTAAAGTCAGGCATGACTCACAGTTCCAGAACGTGAGGGGATTTGCAATTTTATATTATGGGAACCCAGCTCTAAGGCTTTAGAGAGCTTTACATGATCACCAGTTACATTACAAAAGGATATTTTCATTTTTTAGGGGCATGTGGAAATAGTGATATGCCCAGAATCACAGGATGTTCAGCAGATGCTGGGACTCTAACCTAGTTCCTCAGTTCTATTCAGCTGCTCAATGCGCACAAAGCCCAGGGGAAAGTGTTTTGTCCCATGGGCTTCAGAGCCATACTTTAGTGCTACAAAGTTCAGGAGATGGGGTGGGGGGCCCTACCCTGGGTCTCAGAGTTCTGAATAATGACTGTATGTCCCAGGGCAGGGGGCCCCACACTTGGGCCTTGAGGTCTGATCCATTGCTGCACGGCACAAGAGAGGGGCCTCTCCTACCCTGGGCCTCACAGCGCTGGATAAGGAATGTGAGGCCAAGAGAAGGGGGCCCCACACTTGGGCCCTGATTCAGTGTATGGCAGCCCAGGGAAGTGGGGACCACCTCCCCTGGGCTTAGAAGAGGTGTGTTGCTTTGACTATAAACTTTGCCCAGCCACAGCTTCTCCCTCTTCTACTTTGCCGCCTCTCCTCACCTATTACTGTTCAGCCGAACCTGAAAACAAAAGTGCCATTTGTTGCGTGGAAACGCAAATGGCACTTTTTCAACAGAGCACGGCCCGCCCTTGACATGCTCACACACAATAGTCTTCCCTGCTGTCCCAAGACCCCTGGCCATTCTTTTCATCCCCCCATGCCCGTAATCCCAGGACTGACAGAAGTGGAGATTTGGAGAAGTGTGGCTCACTGGTTAGAGGAGGCAGACCTGGAAGCAGAGGTCAGCCCGGGACCAGGGTTCAATTCCCGGCTCGGCGGGGGTCTTGAGTCCTAAAATGTCCATGGACTCGTCAATTCTCGCTCCGGTGCCTACTCGATTCACGGGTTCACACTCTGCGACTCTGGGCAATAGCTTGCTTAATCTCCACAACGGCCCCTCATGGAGGGATGCCTGGCTTTCACCTTGCGGATACCCTGCCGGGGTTATCTCACAGGGGAATACCAGGACGGGTTCCCTAAGCAAGCGCTTAGAAACCGCTCGGTGATATGCGCTATATAAATTCCTGTACATTTACATTTACATTTACTGACACCACGCCTTTGGCACCTCATTAGCCAAATGTAAAATTGCAGTGATCGGAGGGGAGGGAGCCCCGGAGGAGCAGGTGGCCTGACTTTAATGAAGCCTTTCATGTGGAAGAGAGGCCCTATGTTTTTGAGCTGAGTGTGAGGCCCTTGGCAGCTGCTCATACTGCCCATGCCTAGCGAGGCCCTGGACTTTATTTACTTAACACCGTTCGCCCGTATGCCGGAGTTTACTACCCCACACCCTGCCCCTCCACCGCCCTGCCCCACCCACTGCCCCGCAGCACTCGCTCGAGGAGCCCACAGATTTAGGCCCTTATTCTCGGTGAGACTGGTAACTTTACTGACAAGTTAAAGATTAGGGGTTGCAGCAGAAAGGCTAGAAATAAAGATGTTTGCATTTAGTAGCACCCATGATTCGATTTGCTGCTTTCTTAAAAGAGGTATGCTTTGCATTTGCTTCATGTTTGTGAACCTTACTTCTGTCAGATATTTTCCTTTTCCAGTGCTGTGTGTCCTTTTATTGGGTTTCGAACAATTATTCTTTGGTCCTCTCGTGCTAGATTATGCATTAATTGTTTAGTTTCTTTCCAGAATGAATTTGTTACCAATGTTTTTCTATCTTTTTTCTTCATCATGTACTTTAATTGATATTATCAAGTGCTTTGTTTGTGTACAGTGCTTCCGGAAATTAGAATCTAAATGCATGGAATGGTAAATGTGTAATAGTGAATAATGGGTATGTTTTTTACATAGGGTTCTTGAGTAGCATAAAAAAACAATGCGAGTGAAGAGCTGTCTATGATGTCACTTCAAACCCTGAGGTGAAAGATATCCACATTATTCACTTTTTACCCACTTTAGTTTTATTTTCTGTATGCCCCCCAAATCCCTTGCTCCTACTTTCAACTGCCATGAAGAGGCAGAGGAGTCTGGGGGGTCCTACATAACTTATCGCAAAAATAACACTTGATTGACAGAATGCTGAACAATCTCAAACATTCCCTCCTAGTACAGAGATCTGTGCTTAAATCCATCATTGTTTTGCCCCCATGCCATTGCAGTTTAAACCCAGCCATATGCAAATAAGTCTCGCCTCAGCTCCCATGGGAACAGTCAAGCCCAAACTGACAGGTCCTCCATGGAGTGGAAACAATCCTTCTGGGACAAATTTTGGGGTATCAGCCTTCAACAATGGATTTAACCCAGATGTCTTGAATCGGGGTGAAGGTTTGATTTATTCAGCAGTCCGTCCATCATTTGTTTGCATAGCACTTTTCTCCCTAAGTGAGATGGGAACGCCCAGACTTCAATCCCTTGCTCACTGTGCCACTGGATTCAAGCTAGCCTGGCTTATGAGGGGTGATACCCCGAAACCGGTCACAGGATGCTTGTTTCCAGTCCAAGGAGGACCTAGCTTGGCAGTTCGGCTGGATTTTTCCCATGAGGAAAAGGGTCAAACCTGATTTTTATATGGCTGGGTATAAAGTAAGGTTACATGGTGAGCAACAGAAGACTGGATTTAACCCAGATCTCTTAATTGGGGGTGACTTTTTGATTTATGCAGCATTCAGTCCATCATTTGTTTTCTTAGCATACGTTACTTAACAGCTTCTCCATGTCCACTAGGTACAAAAAATTAAAAGTGGTCTCCTGCTGCCACCCCCACTATCTGGTGTGCCTTCCTCCCCCCTCTAAGCTGTGCATTCTGCTGTTCATCGGAGAAGAGAATCACTGCTGTGCTGACATACTCTCAAAGAACCGTATAAGAGAAGCTTGACATTTTTTTATTGCATTGCAACAGTGGGAAGATACTTTTGTTTTCCATTGTTTCTACACTATAACAGCAAATAACCTGATTTAAAATCAAACCTGATTTAAAATCAAGTATTCACGATAATTGCTCTCACAAGTGTCATACATAACATATAGAATTATACATGGGTAACTGTGAACTACAGGGATGTTTTTTTACCCAGGGAATTTAAGTTACATCAAACAGACAGTGAGTGTTATGTTTGAGTATTTTATGATGTCTTTCTGAATCCGAGTTGTAGCACAGCCCTGTAGTTCACTTTTTATCCATCTAAAGTTTTATGTTATGTATGGCCTGAAAATCATCTGCTCTCTCCTCTGTGACCCATGTATTAAAAATAAATTCCTTACCTACCATCCTTAACCAGTCCCCAACACCTCCCCCTGAAAATATCCCTGTAATTCACATTTTACCCATCTAGCATTTTAAATGCTAGGCACCCCAAATCATCAGTCTCTACTTTCAACACATATAGAGTGACAGAGGATTAATGGGGCGGGATATGGAACATGTAAAAAATGGTATAAACAAAGAAACCTTCTGCCACCCACACCTCATGCTGTATATATCCCCGTCATTTCAAACACATTGTTTCCAAAACAATACCTGGGTTCATATCTCACACTATCCTCTACAAGCCCACTGCCCAAACTAAAATACATAAACCCGGACTCTAGCAACTGTTTACTGCCACTCTCTTCAAGATGTTGCTCCTTCTCAGCCCAAAGACAGGCTTCCTGCTCTCGCACTGAAAGTAGAGAGCAAGGAGGGAATTGACGGAGGTTCTGTGCCTGTCTCAGTACAGGTCTACAGGCACCTGTGCTGACAGAGAGGAAGGTGGTCAGCGCACGCACAGTGCAGCCCACCTTCTCCCATCTCCTTAACAATTATAGGGACTAAGAAAAGTCTAAGGAAGGTGGTGAGACTACCAGCTGCCATTATGGCACCGCGCTCAGTCTCTGAAGACCTGGGCAAGGCGGTAAAACAGATGCGAGGCAAATCAGCTTCCCTGGGTGATGTGACTACAGTGGGTAATCTCTTTGGAATTTTTTGATTTGATGTACAAATGTCGATACTTTTGGACTTCAAATGTATTCATATTTATATACTGTTTATTTTTATGGGTTTTTTTGCACTATTTTTGAAGTTGATACTTAGGAAATATCTTTATTTTAGTATTATATTTCTTTTGGTCTTCAACACCTTCTAATGCTTGCTTCTATTTCTATTTTTAAGGCCCAAATACAGTGCAACTATGTTTCATAATACAATGGTCAGGGATTTCTCACTTCACTAACTTCCATACCTTTGGGTGTAATCATTGGACTGTTTAGGGTCTGCCAATATAGGTCAGTAAAAGCCCAGTTTGTGCGCTGTTCCCAAATATATGCAGATTATCCAATGCCTTGCCACCACATTTTTTTAATTTATTTTTTGTAAATATTTTTATTAGGTTTTTCCCAATTATTTCTGCAAGGGAAACATACATGATAATAACAAGCGCAAATGAGCTTCAGCAATCTATTTATATAGTACAGCCAAACAAAAAAAAATAACATGAATACGTAATACAAAAATACAACTGTTCTATTATGATTAGTGCAATAAAAAGACTTTAGAAGGTGAAGTCCAAGGAATAGAAAATAGCTTAATAACCATAATCATTCATTTGACAAAGAAAAAGTACATGAAAGAAGGCATATCCTTCCCCATGAACCCATGATTGAACTGCAGCCAAATTTGACAATGGGGCCTGGACCTGTTCACCACACTTCCAGGTAAACTCCTGCCTTTACGAGCATATGACATTGTTTCAAGTTTGTAGATCAACAGTAATTGGCCTAGCCATGAATGGAATGTGGAGGAAGAGGAATACACCAGGCTGACACTATGTAAATACGATCGACTTCCATCATCACAAAGACGAAAAGCTGCTCTGCCATGGTGACCATGTCAAAGCAAAACCAAAGGGGATGATGGACTGAGTGTTGAACATTGCAAGCACTGTCATTTTGTGTGCCCAGTATTATTAACTGGGGCGTTATTGTAATATCCAGTCGCAGCTCTACTGATATAAATGTAACTATCCCGTGTTTCACGGAATCAAAGGCCCGGACACGAGCCAAACAACAAGGTCTGCCTCCTGACTATGGCATAGGGGCAGCAAATATTCGCATTCCCACCCCATTTGACAATCTTGGCCGGGGTGTAGTAAAGATTGAATTGTGTTTTGATGTGCTGCACCTTCAGCCCTGCAGATAACAATATTGTACGCCCAAGTTCTAAGGACTCGTAAAAATAGCAATCGACATAATCGTCCCTCCTGGCCAGGCCTGGCTTTAGTACGGATGGCGCCCTGTGAGACAATGTTTGTTGTTGCCCCCCCAGTGGCCACCTCTGCCACGGATTCCCTCACTAGCATCCTTTAACAGGGCCCCTCAAGTCTCCATAACCACTGCCTCTCAGACTAATTTAGTTTTATAGCACCACTCATACCAGCAGTGGCATAGTCGGGTGGGGGCGATCCCCCCAGGTGGCACTATTTTGGGGGTGGTCGCCCGGCACTGATGGCCCGTTGCATTGGCCTTTATAATTTTTGGGGGGGCACTCACTGACACTACTGTCAGTCACACTAGTGTGTCAGTGTCCCCAAATAAATGATAAAGGCGGCCGCAACGGGTCACCAGTGCCGCACGGCCCAGTTTGAAAGGTGCAACAAGCTCGGCTTGGTTTTGTGGATGTTCGGGGATGGGCAGGGAAGAAATAGGACTCGAAAAATGTCTTCTTTTTTGAGTTGGCAGCTGCCCCCCCTCTCTTCCTATTATTCCTGCTCTTTCTGTCTTGCTCCCCACTTACTAAAAACCATGACTTGAAGAAACGGTTTACAACCTCTCTTTCCTTCTTTCATTTAGTTGCTTCCCTGTGAAATGGATCCAAAAAAGAAAAACACACATGCGGGAAATGCCCTTTTTCTGACAATTTTCTATTACAAACTGCAGCGGTATGGAGAGAAATAGAAGGTTTTAAATATGAAAAATAAATACATAACTAAATAAAGCAAGACAGATGGGTTGCAAAGTGGCAGATTGGTTTTATTCACATCCAAAGACATCAGCCGCACTTTACAGAGTTTGCCAGTGATGCACTACTTTTGTTTTCTAGTCTTTCTTTGTATAGCATTGTTGTCCCCAGGTGGGGAAGTGTACCTTTCCTGCAGGTACTGCAATAGCAGGTTGATGGGTGGATTGGAAAACAAAATGTGTACCATGGCTCTGTGTTTATGGATGTGGTCTTTTTAAACCATACTGCTTACGTTTTATAAGGATTTAAGCAATGAACATTTAAACGGTTCCCTTCAGGGCCCTGTAGTCATGTCCTTAACTTTTCAGGTAAAACCACTCGCTGATTTCTGAATAGTGAGTGAGAGATTGTTGACGCCTTAACCGTGGTGGCAATTCCGCCACGGTGCGGATGTTCTAAAAGGTGGGTGGGGCTGCGACGGCTGTTGGCCGTTCGCAGCACCAGGGAGGTAGTGCTCGTGTCAGCCAACGACCGACAGGAGCACGCAACGGGTTAAGATAACCATGTTGTTTCTGCTTACATTTCACATGCTTTACTTAATCTTTCATTCCCTATAAGTGTTTGCTTTTACTTTTTTTTTTAGGCAGAATAACAAGTGCATAATTTGAATTGAGCCACATCCAAGTGTTTATAGGGGGCACAATTATGTTGTAGCTGAAGGCAGTGCGAGTTTCTGTCAGTGGGGCAGTATGGTGTTCAGTGGGGGCGAGGATGTGGCACTGTGGCCAGAGCTGTCAAATTTGGACTTGGGGAATGAATGAATGAATGAAATAAAATGTATATCGCGCAACTAAAACCCGAAGGCATCAAGGCGCCTAACAAACAGATCAGAAAACAAAAGGCAGAACACAACTACAAGTATGCCTTCGCGAAAAGCCGAGTTTTCAGCGCCTTTCTAAATGACTGCATGGTGGGAAGGGACTTAAGTTCCATCGGAAGAGTGTTCCAAGACTTAGCTGCTAGCGTAGAAAAAGCTTTGCCACCCCATTTAGCTTTACGGGTGCGTGGTACAGATAACAGAAATTTGTTGGAGGAGCGCAAGTTCCTAGAGGGACTATAGAGGGACAGGATGGACCCAATCCCAGTAGAACTACCTCTAGCCAAGGCCCCGTAAATCCTGCACAGAGTTTTGAAGCAAATACGATCTTCAATAGGAAGCCAGTGTAGCAGTTTTCTGGCAGAGGTGACCGAGGCACGTCTAGGCAGATCTAATACAAATTTGGCCGCCGCGTTATGGACCAACTGCAAGCGCTGCAACAGACCCTTGTTTAGTCCCGCATACAGCGCATTGCAGTAGTCCAGACGGGAGCCAATAAGTGCGACCACAACTTGTTTTCTGGCCTGCTGGGAGAGATAGTGTCTAATTTTCCTCAGTACATAGATTATACCCCAGCAGGTTGAAACTGTTCTATTGACCTGTTGACGCATGCTGAGGGTAGGGTCAATCAGAACTCCTACGTTTTTGGCCAAAGAGGCCGGGACAGGACAGGCTCCCAGTGAGTCCTGCCACCAACTTGCCGACCATATCTCCTCCTTCCCTCCAAACACCATGACCTCCGTCTTCTCCCCATTTAGTTTCAATGAATTGTGAATCATCCATTGCGCGACTGCCTCCATACAAGATCTAAAATTGGAGGCAGTCGTGCTGGCCGACTGGGAGAGAGAGACGAGGATCTGGGTGTCATCAGCATAGGAAACTACCTCCATCCCAAAAGATCTAATCAGTCTAGCAAGGGGGGTCACATAGATGTTAAAAAGGGTCGGACTTAATGCCGACCTCTGAGGGACCCCACAATGCACAGACAGGGATGAAGATAGGCAGTCCCCCAGCATCACCCTCTGCTCTCTCTGATCGAGGAACGAGGTCAGCAAACGCAGGGCAGATCCCTCAACACCAATCTCCCTTAGACAAGATGTTTAGACCGAGGGAGAGAGGGTGTCGAAGGCCGCCGTAAGGTCTAGCAGGATCAGGAGGGTAGTTAAGCCCCTATCGGCACGTGTGCGGATATTATCCAGCACTATGGTAAGGGCCGACTCTGTGCTATGTTCCCTCCTGAAACCATGCTGAGAGTAGTCCAGCCTTCATGACCATACCACCAGACCACTCTACTGAGGGAGCATATTCCCATGCTAGACCTTAGAAGGCCCCACTAGACCTTAGAAGGCTTGATGTCTTAGCACAAGCAGGTGTACCCTAGTGGTGTCAATTGAGGGTTAACCTTGAAGGCTTGTCCATCATAATCCATACTGAAGTTCATCTCCAACCTTGTGGGCAGGCCTACAAAGTAGCACACCCTAGAGCAACAGTGATCCAGTCACTGTGACTCTGTCACTGAGGTCACATGAACCTTGAGCAGGTTAGGGCGGTGCGAACCGTGTGACCGCACTGGGTACCTATTTCGGGTGGGTGCGTAGTGTTGCAAGTATGTTATGGTTTAAGAAAAACTTGCTGCCTCCTTCCTGGCCTCCAGCAATTTTCAGAAACAATAAAAATGTCATGATAACTTCGATGAATAATGTTCTTCCTAGAGAGAGATCGGAGTTTTGTCAAGTCGAAGGGTTGAATCCTGGAAAGGTAACACAGAGGGTTAATGTGCCTGCTGCAAAGAACATATACAATGCAGATCACAAAGTGCACTGCTTTAATGGGGGACCATGATGAATGGTCATTTAATGTCAGCTGTAGATGATGGATCCCTGAACAGTGTCATGTATTTGCATGTTTGCATTGTGCTGCGGGGATTACCAGGTAATTGTTCATGCAGCTCTCTGATGGATGTCACATGTGGTTTTCTGAGTCCCCAGATAGATCATGCAGTCTGTGTGTTCTCTTTTGTACTGCCAGTCACCGGTGTATTCAACTGTACAGCCTTGGACCGTGTCATGTATGTGCATTTAACTTGCATAATCGAGGTAACTATTAGCGGCGATACTACGTGTCTCTCAGACCTCTTTCTAGTGCTGCCGTCCTTTCCCCTAGGGGGCGGCAATCTGAGGGATAGCCCCGGTTGCCAGAAGCTCTAGCTACACCTCTGCATACCAGTGTAAGGTGTCAGAGCACTTTACATCACATGCACATTGCACAGAGACAATCATATATGTATAAACCAGTGTATAGGAAATGTTACATCAGACAGGACTACAAGGTGTAGTGTAGGAGTGACATGTTATCGATACTGGTAGGCAATATAGTTTAAGAGTCCTTATTTTGGAAAAGCACAAATTCAGAATTTAAAACGTAACACCATTGTTAGGGGTTCTCTTTAACCCGTTGACCACGGCGCAAATTCAGCCGCAGTGCGGTTGAAATAATGGGTGGGCGTGGTTAGGATGGCCCCCGGCCATTCTCCCCACACACCCACCGTGACGTCGGAGGGCCGTGGGCCGTCCGACGACCGAAAGGGTTAATCATAGGAATTGTTTTTTACCCAAATGAACCCTTTTGGGAAGATTGGGATAATGAAAGACTGCGCAAAGAACATATAGCTCTAACTTATACCTTGCAATTTGAATGCAGCTTTTTGATGACAGTGAATAGCTCAATGTTCCATATTAAGATTTTGACATCTAAACTACAAGTAACAAAAGCAGTAACCCACTGACCTATTTACTTTATATGCACTTTGTACGCAGCAGGCATTTTGACCCTCTACGCTACCTTAGGATGAGTCAAAACTTCCACTAGACAAACCTTCAGTCTCCTTTCAGAAAGATGATTAATCACCGGAGTTATCTTGACATTTTAAGTGATGCCTGAAAATTGCTAGAGGCCAGGATCGTGGCAGCAGGTCGCTTTTTAAAAATGTTGATATAGTTGCAAAAGTGACGCCCCCACCCCAAGTCTCCCCCCGGTGTGTTGGCACCGATCGCACCACCCTAGATCCAGCCCTGCTCCTGGCCCAATTGCCAGCATGTTTTTCCAAGTCCTCAGACATTCCATCACTAAGGTATTTGTGGATAATCACAATGATTTCCTGATTTGACTAATCCCCACAGTACCCTTCTCTTTTTAGGATAGTAACAAATCTCAAGATGCTTAAAAAAAGCTTCCTGCCCAGCCCATAGTTTTGTTTTAAGTATTCAAATGAGGCACTTATAATATATATATATCCCCTTTCCTCCTAAGCCCCACCACCTTCTATCTGAGGCAACAGGACTCCTGGAATGATGATGGGAAGTGCTAAGATCCCAAACTGGGGTGTAATAATTGATTTTACAGAGTCCAGCTTCCTTCCTTATATTCATCCATATTTTAACGGTCGAATTGAGAGTCTTGAAACTGACTTTACTAAAAGCACTCTACTCAATAATCCGTATAAAGCTGCTTTTGGCCTCCTCATCCTCATAGATGGAGGGAATGTTACAGCCTGAGCAGCTTTATTCTTCCCTCACACAAATAAAAAATGCCATCTGTTGTAGGGCATTCGCCCACTGATAGAACAAATGTCTGACAAAATATCGAAAGACATAATATCGAGGTACAAAAATATCGGAGCATTAATATCGATGTCAATAATATCGACATCATATCTACAACAAGGTAAGTACAAAAATATGTAAACTAAAAGAAATAATACTTATAAATATAATAAACATAGTTAAAAATATGTTATAACATTTAAATTTAATAAGCAATATACATAATTTAATACATAATTAATTAAACATATACATATAATATATAATATATATACTTACTTAATAATCAGTTTTAATAATTATTTTAATAAGTTATAAATAATAAAAAATATTATAAATTACAAATTCATCTATACACATATACTATTATCATAAATAAAAATTAAATAACTATGCAAAACAAATAAACAAAAAATGTACTTCTAATATTTTTAAAATTAATTATATACTACATTAGCTAAAACTATAAAAAATATATTAAATAACAGAGGGAATAAAATACTATTATAACTCCAAAAAAGAGAGTGCAACAGTGGGGAAAGTGTTGGATAGCGCAGGGGTAAAAATTTCTTTTCCCACTCCAAAGAGTGCAACAGTAGGGAAAGTGTTGGATAGCGTAGGGGTAAAAATGACTAATCCCACTCCAGAAAGTGCAACAGTAGGGAAAGTGTTGGATAGGGTAGAAGTTCAAAATAACATACGTATAAATACATTAATATTTAAAAATGTTATTATTAAATAAATCTAAACTATTTACAAATATCAATACATAATTATTAAAAACATAATTACCAATGAATAATTAAGTAAACATAAATTAATAATGAATACCAATTCATAATAATTAATTACCAATTAAAAATTAATTACCATTAATATAATTAACAAAAACAATAAATAAAATAAAGTATTATTTAATTACATTTAAATTACTTCCCACCCTGTTCCCCTAAAAAACCCATAATCCACTACAGAACATAATTATCAATTAATCAATTAAAAATTAATTACCAATTAATAATTAATTAACAATAATATAATTAACAAAAACAATGAATTAAAATAAATTATTGCTTAATTTCATTTAAATTACTTCCCACCCTATTCCCCTATAAACCCATAACCCGCTACAGAACATAATTATAAATTTATCAATTAATTTAATTAATTACCAATTAATAAAAATAAATTACCAATTAATTAAAATTAATTTATAATTTCTAAAAATGTATAATTAATTTTGTATAATTAAATTACCTCCCGCCCTATTCCCCTTTAAACTCACAATCTGCTGTGGTACTAAAATACAAAATTTACTTAAATGACATTAAAAAAAAATACATATTAAATACATAATATTATACATAAAAATCATATAAAATTTGATATTAGTAACATCAATATTACCAACATCGATATTAGTAACATCGATTTTACTAACATCGATATTAACAAAATAGATATTACTTACCTTTGAAATTCTGTCCCATCGATATTAAAAATATTGATATTACTTACATTCTAAATGCTGTCCCTTCGATATTTAAACATCGACATTTTTGTATGTCGATATTTAAAAATCGATATTTCGTCTATCGATAGAACAACTCACTCCTCTTTCTCTAGATAACATTAAGGATGTTAGCCCTCTTCGGGCTTTAACATTCAACCAGACAAAACTACGAACCACCGGTTTTCGAATTCCAAAGGAATAGCCCAGAATATATAAAGGACCTTAGGTAGAAATAACATCTTTATGACATTACAGCGACCAGCAAAGGACATATGAAGATTATCCATCCTCCAAAGATATCTTTTGGTTTTACTGAGTTATTAGACTCCACAATCTGCCCTAAATCTGCCATGATATTAACTCCCAGGTAGACTGCCTCTTTGACAGTATGTCCATCGCTAGATTGCACCAATGTATTAGCTACCACCTGCGTCTTAGACTGATTTAAGGAATATCCAGACAACTTCCCAAATTCCAAGGATTCTTTTACTGTCCCTCACACAGATATCACAGGGTCCGAAGTAACCACTGCGATATCATAAATGTATGCCAAATACTTAGTACACCTATCAAGAAACCACATTGTGTTCCAATCTCCTGATCAATGGATCTATATAGAGGGCAAACAGTAAAAGGGGAACAGGGATATCCCTGCCTCCTCCCCCTCATGATTCTGATAAATGTGTACTGACCCCCTATTAACTGAAGCCAGGGGGTGGGTTTATGATAAACCGATTGAATAGCCTGAATGTAGCCACTGCCCGATTCCAAACCATTTCATCACTCCAAAAGATGGTCTCAGGCTACCCGGTTAAACTCTTTCTCTGCATCTAACAGGGCCAGAGCCATGGCCTTTTCAAGGACAACTAAAGCGTTAAAAAAAGTAATGATGCGGCAGACATGGTCAGTAATTCCCCATCGAAATGATGTTTAGAGTCAGGTTGAGCTATTTCAAAGATCGAAGCAAAAAAATCCCCAAATCAACAATAATGGCTCTCAGTTTATGGGGACTTTCGGCCTGTGAGCATCTCAGCGTCATCAACATCAGAGGAAATCAGTGTAATCTCTAGATTTCAACCTCCCAGTTTCAGGAGGCCAGTTCCAGAAAGGCGTTTCAATAAGTTGATCACAAATGACCTGATATCATTGCCTTCCACCCCTTCTTCAATGCCCAGGAATCGCAGGTTGTTACGTCTCTGTCTGTTCTCAAACTCCACTACTTTCCTCTGTACATCATTAATTTAAGATCCCTGAGCAGCAGATTGCCCCAACCTCTGACTTGAGTATTGCTTGTCTGGCATTTAACTGACACTACCCTCTCACCAATATTGATACAGACTCTAGCAACTGTTCCTATTGCCCCCTGAAGTTTCTTATTGGCTGGCCTTCCGCCTATCAAAACAGGTTTCCTCCTGGTGTTGCTTAATGGAACTATAAATTAGATTCAAAGGAGGTTCCTATTTAACATTTTACGCAGCTTGAGAATCACCGCCCCTGGGGAGTCCGATTTTGGCCTTGAGGTTCCATCCTTATTATGTACTTTGCCTTTGGTGGGGATATCTTTTGCTATCTGCCCTCACTCGGGCCTTCTATTTTAAGGTGTGGGATCCCTTCTGCCCAAAGGTTTGCATTTGCTGTTTTCACAGAATGCTTGTTGAAATTGAACAGACATCTTCCCGAAGCTCAGTATTAACAGGTTGGGTACCTAATTTACCTCTATTCTTGTGTCCCGAAGCCCAGCTAGATGAAGACTAGGGTATTAAAGTAAAAGCACCTATCATGACCTTCTAACTGGCCATGAATCCAAAACTCTGGATATCTTGAGACCTAATCAAATTATGGACTGTCCTTACTGGAGTATTTTGTTTCATAAAGAGATTCTTCCCCAACAATGAATCTCTAAGCCCTTCACTGACTTAAAGGTTAAGATTCACCATCAATCATTTGCCAAGTCCTCTGTCTGCTCCTTCCCAAGCGAAGTTAGTCTCACTAATAGGAGAGGTATTATTCAAGTCACAAACGGAAGACAGATCACTTTCTTTATCCCCAGTTAGAGTCCCATTCTGTGAGAGACCACTAGAAGCCCTCCCTTCCTCCAAACCCATCCACCCAAGTAAAAGCTCATATTTCAGTCAATCCTGAGCTGAAGTGGCAGCGGTTACATTGAAAAATTCTGTAGTAGAACGTTGTGGCCCGAGAATGTGTTTGCTGACATCATGATTAATCCACTCTGCTGCAGTTTGTATCTCTGTACCATTGGTGTTTTTGGGCCCAGTTCCCTTTCCCTCTCCATTTCTACCCCCCTCCAATATTGTTTTGAGTGGGGTGGTCCAGGGGGACATGGTGTCACCCTTATTGTGTCAGTAAGCTGGTCCCGGGCTGACAGTGCGGATTTGGGTGGCATTTGAGACTCCAAAGCCTCCGGGGAGGCCACCTGGGTCTCATAGGATAATGAGGCAGACTAGAATCAGTGCGATGCAGCATTCTCAGAGCATGGTCAAGCACTTGGGCTGTAATTGTGATGATTGCCAACCTAACCTCAGTCTGAGGACATGCTGCTTTCCTTGTTTTCTATGCTTCCAAATACACCTTAGAGCACCAGTTGGAATGCCGACACATTTCACAGGGCTGATGTATGCAAATTCTCACATCTGATACATCTTACTAGGGCCTGAGGGTTCAGAGCTGGGGAGGAGTGGCTGAAGGTGGCCGCTCACACAGTTATCATCTTGACACCAAATTTTCTACAGACACCTCATGAGATTCTTTCAGTTTGCTTAGCTTCTGAGGGCACTAGTATGGGCTGATGAGTGCAAAGAAATGCTATCTTTTGAGGGTAACAGATTTCACAACAGTATGCAAAGTGTACATAGATACTTGCCATTTTGTTTCCAGATCTTGTCCTGGCAAGCTTTTTTTCTAGGTTGCATATCGGGGTCCATTATCAACTCCTCCGTTGAACATAGGCATAGATGCATCAAGCATCCATTCTGCAAATCCTAAATAGCGAAAAATAATGAATCGCTATCTAGAAATCGCAGAATGGGATGCATTATCCAAATCGCAAAATATCTGCGAATCGCACCCGCCCGCAATCGGCAAATGCGACTCCGCAAAAATTCCCACAAAATCGCAGAGTCGGCTGTTTCCAACCCCCTAATTGCGAATCCGCAATTACCGATTTCGCAAATACCGAAATCGCAACGGGAAGTCGCATTTGTAGCCCAATGATGACATCACTACCAGGAAGTAGCCTGCTCCTTGCTTCATTCAAACCACAGAGCTGGACACAGGAGGAGGCAGAGCACTGACCTCCAGCAGCCACACCCTGCAGTGCCCATACAGGAGTTGAAATCAAACCACAATGTCCCAGGAAGCTGCAGGACCAAGTGCAAAACCCTGCAAGCGCAAACTCAAAAAGAGGTGGTACGATCTCCGAGGCCGTGCCAAGGAGCGAATAGCTGATAGACTGGGGGAGACAAGGAGTATGGGAGGGGGACCCTCCATAGTCCCTAAAAACACCCCCATGGAGGACCTAGTGGAGGACACCATACACCCTGAAGCCTGCGTGGGCGTTACCCAACTGGGCACCTCCCGTACCACAAACCAAACACAAGGTAAGAGGCATGCTACTGCGACCCCGTACCCTAACAATGCCCATGCCCCCAGTGCAATCCATATTTGTGACCACAGTATTCCAGTCCCTGCTCCTCCAAAACGCCCAAATGCATTGTGGAATCTGTAGTGTGTAAATGTGCCTTGATAGCCACACACAGCCAGAATAGTCAAGATACACAGACCCCTAAAACCAGCCAGGGAATGCAGACATTAACCAATAGCGAGCCTGCATGCATGTTGCAACATCCCAGGTGCCTGAATCATACCAGTAATCATGCACTCTTCCACATCACAGGTGCTGCGGATACTGACACGTCCGACAGTGAAATCCTCCACAAGGCGGACACACCTGAAGAGACGGAGGGGGAGAGGCAGCCTGCACCTACACCGACACCCGGGGCCACCTCTGCAGCTACATGCGGAGCACAACAACACGTCTCGGCACATATGGAAGTGGAGCAGACCCCTCCCCCACCCAGGAGACAGACACGAATCACAGCAAGTGTGCGGGCCCATGCCCGCAGCAGGTCAGGCAGCGCTCCGTGCCCACCACAGCAGCCATGGAGCAACACGCACACAACGTGGGCCTGGGCATTGTGGCTCAGATGCTGAGTGTGCACCGCAAACAGGCGCAGCACATAGCAGCAATGCAGCTGCAGCTGTACAAAACGGCACGCAACATCAGTCTCCTCACAGAGAGTGTGCAGGAACTGACCATGGCAGTGAAGGAGAGCAACCAGCTGATGGTAGCACAGCAGGACGTCACCCGCAGACGCGACAGGCAGCTGCTCACATGGCTGTCAGCCTACACCTGTTCCAATCACCTGATCGGGAACGCCACATCCCAGCTCTCGCAAAGATCATTGGCCATGCAAATCCAGATGACCCAATGCTGTGCTGACGTATCAAGGGCCCTGGAGCAGGTCACCAACGCTGTGGAGCACCAACAGGCCGCAGACCATAGCAATGCAAGGGGTGGGGAGGATGATGCCAGCAAAGAGGCATCTTGCCTCAGCAGCCTGACTGTGCCGGTGCAAACAGACAGGAGGTGCAGTGCCCGGCTCAACACTGCATCCCAACAGAACCAGCCTAACATGGAGAGTGAGAGGAGACAGGGTGCACGCGGCAGGAGGCACTAGTTTCATGACATTTCAGGCTGTGCCGTAGGGGGGGCAAAATGCACACCAGCTCAGGTTACATGACCTTGGATGTTTAAAAGCTGTACCCTTTTTTGTTGCTGATGGAAGCACATTGAGACCTTGTGAAATAATCAAAAGCTTTATTTTGACAACAATCATTTGTCCCTGTGTGCATGATGCATATGTGCAGGTGGGAGGTCGTCCCCCTCCGACTCACTACCAGACACCTCAACAGGTATCCTCCGCTTGGTGGCAATGTTGTGCAGCATGGCGCACACGGCCACGATGCGGCAGCAGATCTCGGGCCGGTATTTGAGGGCCCTGCCAATCTTGTGGAAGATGCGGAATCTACTCTTTAACATGCCAAATGTTCGCTCAATCACATTTCTGGTGTGTATATGCGCACCGTTGTACCTCCGATGCTGTGGTGTTGCTGGGTTGAGGTATGAGGTGAGGAGGTATTCACGGAGGGCGTAGGCACTGTCACCTGAAGGGAGGAGCAGAGGGTCAGTGCCTATAATGCGCGACAACATGGTCTTAACATACTGTATGTGGGCATGTATACTTACCTAGGAGATGTCCCTCGCCAAATTCACCCCTGACCAAGCGGATGTGTATGCCGCTGTGCCAGAAGATAAATGAATCATGCGTGCTCCCTGGGTATTGTGCCACAATGTCTGTAATGATGGTCTTCGCATTACCAACCACCTGAATGTTGAGGGAGTGATATGACTTGCGGTTCCGGTACATGTATTCGGTCTCTGAGGGTGGACAGATGTGTATGTGGGTGCAGTCGATGCAGCCAATTACATGGGGGAAATGGGCAGTTTGATAGAAGTCATGTTTAATTTGCATTAAGTCCTGTTGGGTTGTTGGGAAGGTGATGTTGTGATGAATCCGGCTCAGCATGGCGTCCAGGAAACTCTGTAGGCAGCGTGAAAGTGTACTCTGGGATACACCCCCTGCAACTGCGGCTATCCCCTGGTAACTGCCGGAGGCCAGGAGGTGCAGGCAGCACAGGACCTGGACGTGGGTGGGCACGGCATTGGTCCTCCGTGTTGGGTGCTGCTTCAGGGGCTCAAGGTCTGTGATGAGCTGCAGGATCATTGCCCCATTGAGCCTGTATTTGGAGTAGATCTCATCTTCAGTCTGTCCTAGTAGTGTAATCCGCAGCCGGTGGATGCATTCATGGATCCTGTGTCTGTTCTGGGATGCATCCTGAAGCCTCAGCCGCCTTGCCACGATGTATAGACCTGCCATTGTTACTTTCCTCATGCTCCTAATGAATCTCCTTAAGTGTGTTTGATTTAGCCAACACCTGTTTGTTATTTCCAAAGATTTTTTTTCCACTTTGACTTCATGGTTACCACCTGGTTTAGCTTCTCCTTAAATTGCGGCTCTTATTTAGCGAATTATGGTGTTTTTGTTATTTGCGATTGCTGATGCATGTGGATAGCGATTTGTTTGCTAATTCGCAATTTGAATGCAAATTCGCTATTTAATTTGCAGAATATATGGAGATTTGCGTTTAAGGAATCACGGTGGGGGTTTCTACGGGTTTTGCGATTCTTAGTTTTGCAAATTCGCTAATTGTTTCTTTTCCACTTGTTGCATTGCGGAAGTGGATTTTGCGATCGCAATAGCTGTTTCACAGTGATTGCGAGCGCAAATTCGCTTGATGCATCTATGCCATAGTGCTTTGTACCACTTTCTAACTTCTTTCCTCAAGGTTGTTTTACAGTTTAGTTCCTCCTCCAGGTCCATGAGATTTTGCTGTTCACATTTGTGCCATGCAAATCATGGCTGTAATTGAATATAGTGAAATCTGATTATCCTCCCAGGCATATCCTTTCTCAGGTTTTTCCCAGGTTTTCAGCATGGTTCCCTCAGCATGATCACCCCACCAAAGCATTACGACTTGTCTCGGTATTTGGCTTATTGTTTCCTTCAAAAAATTCAGGAGAACTGAGAGAATCTTAAATTGACTACCTTGCACTACCATATAGTGTATCTCATTGAAGCCTCATGTTCTAGTGAACCTTGACACTGGCAGAATAGACTTAAGACGTACATTCTTATAAAATGATGGCAAGACAAATGTATAGAGAAAGGCAATATATAGGTTCTCCATGTTTAACATACATTTGAGCATCTGTTCTGCACTGGAATGATCTGGAAGACAAATTAACATACAGTAAAATAATAAATCTTGTAGTTGTAGGCTTTCTTTCTCTAAATTCCTTTTCATATTCTTCCAGGATAATCTGATTCTTTTGGATGACGATATGTTACTAAACAATTTGCTCTGAAGATTTGAGATCTCCTTCCTGTCAAATTCTTGGGGTATAGTATCAAAAAGAAAGATGTGTTTGGGGAGAATTAACATCTTAATCAAGTTGACCCTACCATACACAGTGTCATTTCCTTAATGTGACCTCAGTCTCTCTAGTGGCCCTACTTAGGTGCTTAGCAGGTTCTTCTCTCAAATCCTGCATTATTAGGATACCTGACTATCTTAGTGGTGCTAGTCTTTATTGTGAAAAAGTCTCTAGGGAGGTGTTCATTTCCATAACCTTTGTTTCCCCTTTATTTAGTTCATAATGAGAACAAAAATTCTAATTCCCTTACCAGTTTCTCCATCTGATTGTTAGTTCTTTTGGGATATGATTTGTATGCAATAATGTCATTTTCCTTACATCTAATGGGAGCGACAAATTCATCATGTCTTATTAACTGAAAAGAGCATTCTATATATAAATTAAAGAGTAGGGGTTATAGTGAGCACCCTTGACATGCACCTCAATGTAACAGTATATTTTCTGATACGGTCTAATTCACGAAGGCCTTTGTTGTCGGTGTTTTACAGAATGTTTGGATCATTTTAATGACTTTATAAGACATAACAAAATATCTTCTGTATTCCAAGAAATAGGCTCAGTCAATATCTTTAAAGGCTTTTGCCACATCCAAAGTTATAACTGCTACTGGCATTTCAAAATCTTCTGCCATGTTGATTGTGTCTTTCAATAAATGTGTTCAGTCATGGAAGTGTCTTCCCTTTATGAACCATTTTTGATCTTTGTGTAACAGTTTCTAATTTCTGAGGCTAATCTAGATGCCAGTATTGAAGCCAGAATGTTATAATATACGTTAACGAGATTGGCCTGTATGAGCTACATTCTCTTGGGTCATTATTAGCTTTTTTATAAAAAAATATTTTTACCTTACGACTGTTAATATAGAGTTCAATAACTGGTATTGGAATTACAGGTTCAATCAACAACATTTTATACAGTTCACCCGGTATACCATTTGGACATGTAGTTTTACAGTTTTCAAGCCCCTTTATTGTCTTTCTAATCTCAAATTCATTATTATCATTGAACAGCTTGTTTTGATAAGCGTTTCAAAAAATGGTAAGGACCTATCCACTAGCCAACTTTTACCCTTGTCTTTCCCGATACTAACTTCATCCTCATACAAGCTTTGAAAATAATTCTCAAAAATATGTGACATTTCTTTATTCCCAAAGACCTCATTGTAATATGAAGACTTTATATACCCCATGTTCTTTTGGCCTTGGTCTACCAGGCTTCCAATTTTCCACTCTTTTCTCCATATTCAAAATGTCACTATTTACTCACCTAGTCTTTTAGCGCTATCTTTAAGTTCTAACTTGATACTAAGATCTCTTTTTGCTTGTTCTAATTGCTCATCTGTTTCTGGGTTCCATACATCTGATTCTGAAGTACAATAACTGTTCCACTTCATGCTGTAGTTACGCCTTTCAATGGTTCTTACCCATCTAAAGAATGCCAAACAATACTTATAGAATAGCTGTTTACATTCTGCTAGAAAAAATCTGTTTGTTAACTAACAGTATTAACTCCACTTACAATAATAATCCATGATCTATCATCCATCTATGAGGAAAATATTCATCCTTGAAAGATAACTATATCCAAACCACTGCATAGTCCAATGCTTGTGCAGGGATGTGCTTTGTATCTACCACTCTGTCTTTAATGGTACTGTTTTTTGTTGTGAATGATATTGTCTGGAAAAATTGATGATGAATGTTGATTAAACAAAAACCTCGTTTTTCACTAGAAAGAAAAATAATTTTGACTGGTTCCTAGGTAATGTACGATTGGAGCAAGTTTGGGAGTACAAGTATTTGGGCATGACATTGCCTCATGATCTGAGGTGGGATAAACATATGGCCTCCGGGAGACTTGAACTTTTAGCTGCATTGAATGACCAAAAAAGTTCAATGGCAAATTTGGTAGCAATACCTTTAAGCCACTAGGAAAAGTAAAAGAAGGCAAGTTAATATCTCAGGCTCTTTATGGTGCAGAGGTGTTGCCAGTGGATAGATGGGTTGCTTGGGATGGGGTAGTAGGTAATTTGTTGAAATTGGTCCTAGATTTTCCCAAACATGCTATGATATAAGCTATCAGAAGGGAGTTGGAAACAGTAGCCTGGAGTGTACTGGCAGACGACAAGGAATTGTACTTCTATTTCTCAATTTAAAGCAAGGTTCCTGGTGAGAAATTATCAGTGCTAATTTTACCAGAGGTACTGGCATCCTTCCTTACTGGAGGATCCCTGTGATAGAAATGTTAAAGTGCCTGGAATTTCCTGATTTGCACACTGAGGGAGAAACAGTAGTTCAAGTTAGTCAAATAAAGAGCACCCTCAGACAACGAGTGGAAGTACTGATCTTCGGCAAACACACCGCCCTCTGGAACAATTCCTGGTGGCCATCAGAAAGCGGACCCACACCTACACCAAATGACCACACCTGCAACAGCAGCATCATCCTTTACAGCAAACTCTCCATGAAACTCAAAGTCAATGACGTCTCTTCAGCTTGCTTCCACATGCTCCACATGCTCAGCAGAATCTACAAGTGGATCCTCATCAACACCCGGATGATAGTAATGCTGGCCCTCATCACCAGATGACTGACCTACGGCAACGCACTTTATGCAGGCTCCATCACTGAACTCATGCAAACAAGAATGCAAAAGCAAGACTGATCCTCAACCTGCCCAAGAGAACCCACATCGCCCAACACCTAAAAGACCTCCACTGGCTCCCAGTCCAGAAGAGATGTCACTTCATACTCCTGACCCATGCCTATAAAGCCCTCTATGACCAACGACCTGCATACATGAACCACCACCTCCATTTCCACCAACTCCCAGGAACATCCTCTCTCACCTTCTCACACATATCCCCCTCACATGCCATACCAAAGGACGCTCCTCCCATAACAACCTCCCCTTCCACCTCCACACTTCAACCTTGCTGACTGACTTCAGGAAGGGACTCAAGTCCTGGCTCTTTGACTGGAACCTGCAGCTGGCACCTGGATACCCTCTCAGGTGACAAGTCACGCTGTACAAATATGTCCTGATAGATGGAAAAAAATCAGCAGTACCAGTGTAGAAAAGTAAGGTATTAGTAGGTGGAAGTATGCACCTTCAGCAAGTAATAATACAACAATCATTATTAACGTCCAGTCAAGTCTCAATAAACTAATCCTTACTCAAACTTTGGTAGATTGGCAAAAGAGCAGTCAGGCTTAATTAGAACGGTACAAAAGGGGGTGGTGATGGACGGAGCATCTGAACCAATCAAACACTCACACCCAGTCAAAAGATCTGGGTTTGATCCATCACCGTTCTTTAGCCCACTCTGCCACCCCAGTTCAGACATGGCTATATGCAAATCAGTCTGACCCTGTGCCTCATGGGAACAGTTCAGCCCGAACTGCCAAGCCATGCCATCCCTGGACCAGAAACAAGCTTCCGAGGACCGGTTTCTGGCATTCCAGCCGTCTTCAGCCCGGCTTGCTTGAATCCAGTGGCAAAGTGAGCAAGGGACTCACGTCTGAGCATACCCTGCCACACTTATGGCGGCCAAAGCGGTACAAAAGGGGGTGGTGATGGACGGAGCATCTGAACCAATCAAACACTCACACCCAGTCAAAAGATCTGCTTTGGCCGCAATAAGTGTGGCAGAGTATGCTCAGACGTGAGTCCCTTGCTCACTTTGCCACTGGATTCAAGCAAGCCGGGCTGAAGACGGCTGTAATGCCAGAAACCGGTCCTCGGAAGCTTGTTTCCGGTCCAGGGAAGGCATGGTTTGGCAGTTCGGGCTGGACTGTTCCCATGAGGCACAGGGTCAGACTGATTTGCATATAGCCATGTCTGAACTGGGGTGGCAGAGTGGGCTAAAGAACGGTGATGGATCAAACCCAGATCTTTTGACTGGGTGTGAGTGTTTGATTGGTTCAGATGCTCCGTCCATCACCACCCCCTTTTGTAAGGCTTAATTAGAAGGCAGGTATGTAAAGCGTTTAATAACAACAAAGCATTACAAAACAAAACCAATTTATAACAATTGTGAACATTTATATCTTTAAAATGACACCAAAATGACAAAAATGCAATGTAAGGAACCAAAGATAGGAATTTGTAAAGATTAAATAAAAAGATGTGCATTCTAGCATCAAAAAACTTAACCAGGACAGGGTCAAAGTTTTAAGCCAACCATGAAGTAGCGTGGGTCAGATAGATTAAGCACCAGACCCTGGTCAAGGTTTTACCTTTGGACGTAGCTTTTTTCTTGGAGACTTACTTTCGAAGTTAAGCCCTTGGGTTCCTCGGATCCGGAGTTCACTTTGATGACAGCAGCCTGCTGCAACATGATGCCTTGATGAGTCCATGGACGTCGTTGTCCTCAGTGTTGATGGCGAGGAGCTCTGGAGCATTCAGTGGGACAAACCAGTGCAGTCAGGTTGTTTCTAGAGTCAACCACTGTGGCTTGACTTTCGATGTTGAGCCGGTCTTTGTTTGGAGCATTTTACCAAAACTTTGTAGATAGTTCCCAAACTTTCAGAACTCCTACTTGGTTGTTTACTTTGTGTTGAAAAGTATCAGCAGCACCAGCTATGGGCTCAGAAGCTCTGGATTGCCTCTTGGTGTCTGGAACTTAATCTCCCATACTGCACCTGGGCAATCCAGGAAAATCCAGCTGTAGCTGGTCAGCAGGACTAGTCCTCTTTTTTCTGCTCCAGATGGCTTCTTTCAGCATTATTCTACCTGTTGCTGCTCAGGGCTATCAGTCCTTTTCATCTAATCAGGCACATTCCTTTCATTGTCAAACCTTGAGAGTGCAGCAGGTGCAGTCCTTCTGAGTACAAGCCTTCCGTAGGCAGTCCAAGGATTCAGCAGGACAGTCCTCTTCTCCAGATGTTACAGGCAGTGATCTGAGGGGCTCCTGTCGTTCTCCCATATTTATTCTCCATTCTGGGCTGGCAAAGGGGGAGACCACTGCCAATAGGGGTAAAGTTGCCACCCTCAGCTATGACCAATTCCTGTGGAGTGAGGCATATTTTTCACACAGAATATACTCTGTTTACAAAAATCAAAATGGAGGAATACTCTCCTTGGAGTGTGTATCAGTACAACCCAACCCAGAGGTGAGGCTAACATCTGACTACACAATCCTAATTTAATTTAGCTGGCTCTAATCTGTCTGAGGATAAAGGAAGTGGGGGCTGGTCTGGGACAACCTTTATCCTGCCTTTGAAGTCCAGCTTATCTCCCCAGCCCACTTCCTTTCCCTGGCATCTCCAGGAAGCAGATCTCCTTCCACCAAATGGCTGTATTGTTGCAGCCCCAGGCCTCTTCACACCTATGCAGATGGCAGCTCTAGTCAGGTTGAGAAAGGCTGACCAATCAGAAGAGGCTTCCACAGCGCTGCTTTTTCGGGATAATATGTTCTCAAACTACATTCCTGTAATAGTTGTAATTAATTTGAGCTTGGCAAGTTGTTGGATTTATGGTTAAACATAATTTTGATACTTTAAATCATATTGCTAGCTAACTCCCATCAAACCTTAGACCTTATTAGGTTTATTAAAGCCCTTCCAATATTAGTCTATGGAGTTAGCAGCACTACATTAGGGAAAACAACTTTGGCTGTTTTTCCCTACCAGGGATAGAAAACATATTTTATATATTCCCTGCTTTTATAACAATGCATCCTACCCTTGGGGCATCTAGGGCAGATCTTATGGGTGACTTGTATGCAATGAAAAAGTAGGCTTGTACTTTGGAAGTACTTTTGATTCACAAGACGAGTTTGGGAATAGTTTTATTTTGAAAGCAGCCTGCAAGGCAGATCTGGCTTTAAACTGACACCAGACACCACACCAGTCCACACCTAAGTGCATTAAGTCCACTGGGGTTTCTAAACATACATGCTCTACCATATATTAAGGACTTGCAGGTAGGCTTTCCTGGCCAATCAAAATTATACTCATTACCATATACCTTTTATGGGCAGAGGACAAGCCCTGGGCCTGGTTAGCAGAGCTCAGGGCACTTTCAGATACAGTAAACACCAGCATCAGTCATATAAATGGAGGTGAATAGGTCAAAAAGGATGACTTTCCCACAACCACTCAGTAATAAATGGGGTGATCACACAAAAAAGGCACCCTCTCACAGGCCCTAATAGTTTAGTAAGAAAAGACCTACTACTGACGCAAGTGCATGCACTCCCTTTGGTGCACATTAAAAATAACAGTCACATTAAGGGGAAGAACGCGAGTGAAAGCCCTTACATTCCATATTTATGATATTACATTCCTTATACCCCTGCTTGGTGGCCAACTAGGTCCCAATATCTGCAGTTTAACACTGCATGACAGCAAAAATCCTGCAAATGTAACCACAACGCCCCGTTTTGAAAAGAGACACTTGTGTACTCAGTGGGAAGTGAAGGTGAAAGGCTTGTCGATGGAAGAGGGTGTGACAGGACGAAAAACTCAGCAAGCGTATTTCAACAGCGAGGGACATGGGGCTAGAAACTGCCCAGAGTCTGATGATTCTTACCCAAATCCCTGATTTGTGCACGAATGCTCATAGATGACTGACTTCGATGGGCTGCTGAGTATGACGTAAGGTTATAGGTAGTCCACTTTCATGTTCTTTATGCCATATCTTCGAGGCCCTCGAGGGTGTATGAAGAGAAGCAACATCTCCATATTTTCTAAAATATTCCATATTAACACATTCCCTTTTTGCAATTTGTTTGTTCCCATTTAGAAGTGATTTTTTGTACCTGATATATTAAAATGAAAAACGTTTCCTGTTATTTTAAATCAGGACCAGTGCACGGATGGCCCCCTAGGTAAAGTGACTTTCAACACCCCTTCTCTGGTGGTTATTGGGCCATATTTTATCACTCAGAGGGAGGGTCTTCTGGCTTCTGCCTTTGAACCTCGATACCGGTGCACCAGCTGGGGATGCGATCATTATTGCACTATTTCAAAACTGATACCCCTTGAATCCGTATTTGAAATGTGAGATACAAATTGCCTGTAACAAGATGCACCCTAGGAAATGGGGCATAACATGTGGATTTAGGTGCTTTGCGTACCTAAGTCCGCATGTACCAGTCTTTCTGAGCATTTCTTACCAGTCAATGTTGACAGGTTTAACCTGCTGAAACTCGGATGTGGAAAATTGCGGGGATGCAGTACTCACTGTGAAATTTGTGATTCTGTTTCCTGCGCAAGCATATGTTTGCACAGGGACGGGGGAAAACATCCCACTCGTATTGAGAGACATAGGCAAGCTGTGCAGAATGTTTTCAAACAGTTTAATTGTGATTTTCTCCTACAGTGTTCAAAATAAGTCTCATATGACTTACAAATCTGCTATAATTGTATGTCTGTTTCTCATAAAAACATTTCACATTTTCATCATGGTAGTTAAAATATAAAGACTGAAATAAAACCCATCAAAATCCTTTTTGTGTACACATCTTAAGACATAAGGTGCAAAGTGACGGTTAGGTACCTCTTCTAGGGAGACCTGTCAAACGTTTCAGCCTGGCTGTCTGGCCCTACTAATTACAGAAAATCTTTTAAGTAAATGTAAGCTTCAGCGAGCTTAGCGCTCGATTTTCGCTAAAGTCATTAAGTTAAAATGTATCTAAGAAAATCTTCATCTAATCTGTTTAATATTGCTAAAAAAGAATGCAAATCATCTCCCTAAAGTAGTTCTCCATTTACTGTTCTAATGAGTATTACCTTTGCATCAGTGCGAACATCTGGCAACAACAAAGAAGCCCGCTGAGGATGTATGGTTTCTTGCTTGTGGAGGGCGTCCACGCGATCCGTTCTCTAACAGTCGGATAACAATATTTCGTGATCAAGCTTCATATCCATTATTTTTGGTAATGTGCCATTTTTTTGTTTGCCCTTATCATTTCAGCAACCTCATCCATACTTTGGTGCCTATACAATGTTTATTTTCAGAAACAGATTTCTTCTCATTTTTATCTAAATTACTTTTGTGCTCATAAGCAGCTTCATGCTACGTGACAATTGTATATTGCCTTCCTATGTTTCCCCATTTTCTTGGCAAGAGGAACGTTCTTTAAAAAATAAAAATGGAGGTACTAATTTCTGTTTATTTATTTCTACAATTGAGGGATATTTGCCATAATGATACTGTTTTTGTTCTAACTTCACATATATAAATCTTTATTCGGCTGTACAACCGTAAAAGCACATAAAACCATCGTACATTATAATACACATCATTGTTTTTCATACTAATACAGTAAAATAAGATAAAACTATTAGAGCCGTACAGTTACTATTCATTGTGTAAAACATAGCAGTATTCCATGTGCAAAGATAGTTTCTCAGTACCTCTAGTGCCCAATAGTGGATCCTCGAGGTTAACAGGACTGGTCTCAAAGGGCAAATAAATGGGGGATAAAGTATAGGTTGTTATTATAATTTAACTCCATAAGGCCCTATTCCCTCAGTAAATTCCTATTGTAAATCCTTTCTTGAAGGAAGTATGATCTTATAAAACATAAAGGGGGATATTCTCAAGAACATGTGATAATCATTGCAAAATTAGCTTAAAGCAACTTTTCACATCACAGTTTATCGGGGGGAAATAACGCTGTGTTAACATTGTATTCTCAACATGGCGGTACCATGCGATAGTCTCACGATAACGCGTGAAATGACTGCGTTAAAATTAATGCAACACCTAAAAAATGCGAAACACGAACGTGAAAAAAGTGGCGATCTCCCAAATCGTGATACAAAAATCTGTGATAGCTAGCGACAGGCCAGCAATTCCCGTGTGTCATGCAGGAAAATGCATTATAAAAGCAGGGAAAAAAAATTATAAAAAAAAGTAACTGCGTAGCAAGATGGACGCACACGGACCGAGTGCAGAGGACAACGCGAACCCCACAAGTCCCTCAGACGACCAGCAAGGAACCGCGGGGTCGGGGAAGGCCAAGGAGAAGAGGAAGAGGAAGACACGGTTCAGTCTGCAGGAAAATAGGATCATTGTTACAGAGGTGATAGAACACTACCAACAACTGTTTGTCACCTCCAACATGTCTTTGGCAACAAAGACGCAAATATGGTGGACCATCTTGGACCATGTGAATGCAGTTGTAGCATTGAGGAGGACAATGTAAGAGGTCAAACGGCGCTGGATTGATGTGAAGGGCAAAACCAAGAAGAAACTTGATACCAACATGAAAGCAGCAATGCAGATTGGAGGTAGGGATCCTGTGGCATACCAGGAGCTGGATGACATGGAGAAAATGGTAGCCACAGTCATCAGTCGGGTTACTATGGCAAGAGTTGGGGATTCGGACACTGCTCAACATGACCTGACACAACATGGTGAGTACCGACCAGGGACTGGGGGATGGGGGAGATGGGCACTATGGCACACATGCACAATTAAGTAGCGCACACTGCACAGCCACAATGGCTCTGGATCATGTCCCTGTGCCACAGTGCAGCACACATACAAACACCAAGTAGGTCCCAACCCACACATCACCAATCTCACCACCAACACATGCACACTTGCGAAACCCAGCAAAAATGCATATTTGTGAGCCATACTGACAATGCAGTTGGCACTACGTGACGATTAGCATGGCTGCAATCCAATCATCATGACATTGTGCACGCCATGACACTGAGGTGGCTGAGTGTGGACCACATCCTGAAAGGAGCAGGTCACACTCTGACACATCCACGTGCACAAACAGCCCTTGACGTTAACAACACATCTGCGGACAAATCATGCATAGGAGTCACAACTCGACCAATAGACAAATTTACCCAAGTCAGCAACATCTCAGCACTGCAAAAGCACAGAAGTCAAAGGCACACTGCTTGAGAGGGATAAGGGGCAGCCAAATCAGAGCTGCAGGGGATTCTCACCCACAATGCAGCACACACACATAAGAAGACAAGCACCTCACCACTTTCACAACAGAATACAAGACACAACTGGTGCCGCATGTGTGTACAAAATGGGCAATCTGGTATAGCAGGAAACTGTGAGATGACAACAAGTACAACCTCACATCCGTGATGTAGTACAAATGTCCACTGTCCCGCATCAAATAGGCATCTCCTTACAAACAGTCCCAATGTACATTGTTATGCAGTCTGTATGTAAACTTCACCAATGCATCAACATACATGGAACACACTCTGAAACTGCCTCTCACTTTTACATTGCAGAGGGACAATTAACACCTCCTGCATGTCACGATTCACTCCCTGTGCTCTTGTACCCACCATCAGGGGGCTGCATAGTGGGACTGTCCAGTCTTCTAAGCATGGGCGTAAAATCCGTTTCGCGGGCAAATTTGCGGATTTTTGACGATTTCGCGATCCACGAATCGTGCGAATTTACCCAATAATCCGCAAATTCGCAAGCTACGAATTATTTTGCTTGGTCGCGCTTGAAAAATACAATATCGCGCGCGCGGCGTTGACTCTGAGCCTGCCGAGTTGTTTTTCTCGCGGTTTTGTGTGTGCTGCGCCAATTATGATCTTGCTGCGTGATCGCGCGAGAGTTTTTCGAACGCAATTACGCCATCGCGGCTTGCCATCTTGCATGGCGAGAGTTTGACAACGCGAGTACGTCATAAATGCCCGCGACTTTGCGCAGCTGACTTCCGGCGGGAGGTTTGAACAGCTTGCGTTCCCGAAATTGCAAAAATTGCAATTCTGCACAAGAAATCCACCGCAGGAAGCATAAACCTTGTGAAAATGATGATTTTGATCAGAATAACTCCTCAGATTGACATTTGGCTGCACTTTTTGGTGCAGGAGTCCATTTTTAGGGGTGGGGTGGGAGGAAGGAAGTGCCCCAGAGTCTCCAACTTCCTGTTCCTGTCCAGCAGGCTCCTCCCAGTGCTTTGTGCATGTCCTGGTCACTTTTCATTTGGCTGTGTAGCTGGAAGGATTACTTTTTCTTGCTGCTGGTGGATTTTTGTATCTGAGGACTTTTTGGACTTTGGAGTTTGGATCACTTTTGGACTTGAGATTTTACAAGTAAGTTGGTGTTGTTTGTTTGGGGCATTGCAGTTGAGGCAACTCCAGTTCTAAAACTTTTTTCACAACTTTAACAACATAAATATTGTGGTGGGTAGCTAGCCACAGTATCCAGTAGGCCCAGGGTTAGTCATGGGTGCATGATACAACTGTTTCTGTGATTTTTTTTAACTTAATTCTCATTTATGTCATGGAATTTTAGCTCACTGTTATATGTTGTTTTTATTTTTATTTTGGGGTGCCTGTAAAGCCTCACTAGCCAGTTGGGGTGTTGATGGGGCATGGCCATGTGGGCAGGGGCCATTTTGAGGGCTGGTACAGGCAGGGCCTGGCCATGTGGTGGGGGTCAAGGGGCCATTTTGAAGCCAGGCAGTCTGCTTTGTGCCATAGGCCTGCATCCAATGTGCCTTGCTTTCATCCATTATGCCCAGGGTTACTCAGTGGTGCATGGGCCTAGTCTTCCTGTGGAGTGTCTTGAATGTAAACATCATTGAGGGCATGGATGGCTTTGGATTGTGGGGATTTTTGTGTGTTTTTCGATTTTTTGGGGTGTTGATGGGGCATGACCATTAAGCCTGGGCGGATTTTACGACTTGGCAATCCGCGAACTTGCATAATTACGGATTCGCAATCCGCAAACTCCGCGAACTCTCGCGAATTTGTGGATTTTTTTTGTGTTCGCAAGGGTTTCTGCCAGTTCCCGAGGGTTGTGTACCAGTTCGCAATTGCGAACTTACTTGTCGGCTCGCAACGGCCGCGACTATGTTGTTTCTATGTCTGGTTCATCATCACAGGTTCACAGCACCCTCTGTTTCACCACTGCCACCCTCTGGTACACCCATGCCACCCTCTGGTACATCACTGCCACCCTCTGGTTGGTTTATCACTGTAGATTATGGGGGTGAAAAAAAGCAAGCACACCTGCCCTGCTTCAACTGACATGAATTAATTTGGGGTTGATTAATGTGTCACTGAATTTAAACTTCCAGTCTGCCTGGCACCTGCTTCCTTATCTGTAATTTGCTTTCTGTTGCAGTGCAATTTTTTTTCACAGGACCTTTGTGGCCTACTTGTAGCTATTCTCTGAGCCTGCTGTGAGGGTCAGAGCAGGGTCATAGAATAGTTGCAAGTAGGCAACTGAACTCTGAAGGGGCCCCTCAGGAAGCACTACAGGGAATGGTTACTAATGATAAGATTGAACTTTTGCACCTGCAGAGTGCTTTCAGTTTTGCAAAAATCCAAATATCCAGCAGCATCCACAAAAAGTAATCCTTTCAGGTCAAGATCCAAATCAAAGTGACCAGCACATGAAGAAAGCACTGGGAGGAGCCTGCTGGACAGGAACAGGAAGTTGGAGACTGTGAGGCACTTCCTTCCTCCCACCCCCCCCCCCCCAAAATGGACTCCTTGCAAAGAAAAAGTGCAGGCAAATGTCAACCTGAGGAGTTATTCTGATAAAAATCATAATTTTCAAGGTTTATGCTTCCTGCTGGTGGATTTCTTGTGCGAAATTGCAAATTTTTCAATCTCGCAATTGCGAGATTGTCGCTGCCCGCCGCATCTACGTGCTTGTAAGTGTTTACTCCCGCGAAATTGTATAGTATTCTAGTTGGCAAGTGCGACCAATCAAAAAATCCGTTTCGCACGGATTTTACGAATTTTCGGCAAGTTCGCGAGAGTTCGCGGAATGCGAATTTGCCGAAAATCCGCAAAATCCGCGAGCGGAACGGATTTTACGCTCATGCTTAATGACCATGTGGGTGGGGGCCATTTTGAGGGCTGGTACAGGCAGGGCCTGGCCATGTGGTGGGGGTCAAGGGGCCATTTTGAAGCCAGGCAGTGTGCTTTGTGCCATAGGCCTGCATCCAATGTGCCTTGCTTTCATCCATTATGCCCAGGGTTACTCAGTGGTACATGGGCCTAGTCTTTCTGTGGGGTTTCTTGAATGTAAACATCATTGAGGGCATGGATGGCATTGGATTGTGGTGATTTTTAAGTGTTTTTCGATTTTTTGGGGTGTTGATGGGGCATGGCCATGTGGGTGGGGGCCATTTTGAGGGCTGGTACAGGCAGTGCCTGGCCATGTGGTGGGGGTCAATGGGCCATTTTGAAGCCAGGCAGTGTGCTTTGTGCCATAGCCCTGCATCCAATGTGCCTTGCTTTCATCCATTATGCCCACGGTTACTCAGTGGTGTGTGGGCCTAGTCTTTCTGTGGGGTGTCTTGAATGTAAACATCATTGAGGGCATGGATGGCATTGGATTGTGGTGAGTTTTGTGTGTTTTTCGATTTTTTGGGGTGTTGATGGGGCATGGCTATGTGGGTGGGGGCCATTTTGAGGGCTGCTACAGGCAGGGCCTGGCCATGTGGTGGGGGTCAAGGGGCCATTTTGAAGCCAGTCAGTGTGCTTTGTGCCATAGGCCTGCATCCAATGTGCCCTGCTTTCATCCATTATGCCCAGGGTTACTCAGTGGTGCATGGGCCTAGTCTTTCTGTGGGGTGTCTTGAATGTAAACATCATTGAGGGCATGGATGGCATTGGATTGTGGTAATTTTTGTGTGTTTTTCGATTTTTTGGGGTGTTGATGGGGCATGGCTATGTGGGTGGGGGCCATTTTGAGGGCTGGTACAGGCAGAGCCTGGCCATGTGGTGGGGGTCAAGGGGCCATTTTGAAGCCAGGCAGTGTCCTTTGTGCCATAGGCCTGCATCCAATGTGCCTTGCTTTCATCCATTATGCCCAGGGTTACTCAGTGGTGCATGGGCCTAGTCTTTCTGTGGGGTATCTTGAATGTAAACATAATTGAGGGCATAGATGGCATTGGATTGTGGTGATTGTTATGTGTTTTTCGATTTTTTGGGGTGTTGATGGGGCATGGCCATGTGGGTGGAGGCCATTTTGAGGGCTGGTACAGGCAGGGCCTGACCATGTGGTGGGGATCAAGGGGCCATTTTGAAGCCAGGCAGTGTGCTTTGTGCCATAGGCTTGCATCCAATGTGCCTTCCTTTCATCCATTATGCCCAGGGTTACTCAGTGGTGGATGGGCCTAGTCTTTCTGTGGGGTGTCTTGAATGTAAACATCATTGAGGGCATGGATGACATTGTATTGTGGTGATTTGTGTGTGTTTTTCGATTTTTGGGGTGTTGATGGGGCATGGCCATGTGGGTGGGGGCCATTTTGAGGGCTGGTACAGGCAGGGCCTGGCCATGTGGTGGGGGTCAAGGGGCCATTTTGAAGCCAGGCAGTGGGCTTTGTGCCATAGGCCTGCATCCAATGTGCCTTGCTTTCATCCAATATGCCAAGGGTTACTCAGTGGTGCATGCGCCTAGTCTTTCTGTGGGGTGTCTTGAATGTAAACATCATTGAGGGCATGTATAGCATTGGATTGTGGTGATTTATGTGTGTTTTTCGACTTTTTGGGGTGTTTAACTGATGTTCCTCTAGCTTCCATTGCTTTTAGGTGCACAAGAGAACCACCAGTGCCAGGAAGAAGTCCTGCAGCGGTGTGTGCAGCACAACATCACATGAAGTCATGTGTGGCCACAGACAAGACAACTCTGCAACCTGTGCAACTGCGGCCTGCTGTTCTGAGTTGACATCTGAAGAAGATGGCCCCAAAGAAAGTTGGACGAAGCGCCTCAGCGAAAAAAGTTGCTGGTGCCACTGCCAGTAAGAAGGAGCAGAAGAAGCAAGTGGCACCACCTACCAAGGAGACTGGTGTTCCCACCGACACCTTTTTTGGGAAAAAAAAGTACGCCTGCAGCAGCAGCGGTGTCCGCCGGGGACCAAGCTGGAAGCAGCACCTCCGCTTCATTGGGCTCAGTGCCACCACGCCAAGTTAGGTCCAAGACCATGAGTGCTGCTGCGGCAGCCACTTTGGTTGTTCAATCACCATCGACCAGTGATGTTGGCTCATCACAAGAAAGTACCATCCAATCAACGCTGGGTGTAACTCAGCTGACGAGTGTTCAACAACCACAGCCGCAACGACAACCACAAGTGCAACTAGTACAAGCGCAAGTACATGGGCAAGGAGAGGCGCAAGTACATGGGCAAGGAGAGGCGCAAGTACATGGGCAAGGAGAGGCGCAAGTACATGGGCATGGAGAGGCGCAAGTACATGGGCAAGGAGAAGCGCAAGTACATGGGCAAGGAGAGGCGCAAGTATATGCACAAGGAGAGGCGCAAGTAGAGGTGCATGGAGAGGTGCCACTAGAGGTTCATGGAGCGGCACAACTGCCTACAACGCTTGTTCCTCCAGAAGTAGGGGCACATCAGGAAATTGATATTCAAGTGGAAGAATCATCCGAGGAAGCCACTCCTCCTGAGGATGATCCATTGTCTTCCAGATCCCCAGCAAGAAAAAGGTTAAGGAGGGGTGCTACTTCTACTACTACAAGTTCTTCTTCAAGCCCCCTTCATTCTGATGACCTTGATCGTGATTGGAACCCAGCAATGCAGTCTGACAGTGAGGCACGCCATGAGCCGACAAAGGTAGCTAAGCCTAAAAGGAAGGTTCCCGCAAGGCTTCGACTTATGGTTGACCCAGTCATCACAGACGTCACTCCAGCCACAGCGGGCATGCAGCAGACAAACATTTTAACCCTAGCCCGAATGGCTGCTGACCGGGATGTGGGCGGCGTGGCACTGGTACCTCTGGCAACGCAGTTAACTACAACACCAACACGACCTACAACTTCCATATTTTCTCATCAGAAGGACCGGCAGGGACCTCCATCCAGCTCGACCTCCATTATCTCAAGTAGTGCTGCTGTAAGTGAACAACAGAAACAAATTCAGCCACGCCCATCCTCCACTTCATCTGGCATTCAAAGTCAAAGTAGCACCTCCACCACCAGCAGACATCTCCAGTCCCCAGTTTGGGACTTCTTTACTGTTAGCAAAAAGGCGGAAAACATGGTTGTTTGTTCGATTTGTAAAGTATCAGTTAGTCGGGGTACGCTTGGTACCAACTATGGTACCGGAGGCCAGAGAGGTCATCTCAAGCAACACCACCCTATCCAGTGGTATGCGCACCTAAGTAAGATCGAGGAAGTCCAAAGTAGAACTGATCCAAATGTATCCATTGACATTGCATCTGATGCTGATGAGGGGCCGATTGTGCAGGAGGGAAGTCAAGAACCGACCGACATTTTTTCTGGTACACCTAGTACCCCTGGCAGCAGCACTGCAGTGGTAGCGCCCACACCCTCTACCCCTGCAACATGTATGAGGCACACTAAGAGTCAGGGACAGACACCAATGCAAAAAACTAAATCAATGAGCCTAACTGGTTTGAAGTCTGCATCATCATCATCATCACGTAAAATGGTCCAGCCCACCATTAGCAGCGTGTTTTGGTCGGATGCGCCATTTGAACGCAACCACCCAACGGTACGTCAGTATAACGCAAAGCTAGCTAAAATGCTAGCGCTGGACCTTCTCCCTTTCTCTTTCGTGGAAGGGGCGGGTTTTCGTGAATTAGTTGCAACAATCTGCCCTAAATGGAAGGTTCCTAGCTGGTCCTATTTTGCCAGGGTTGGTGTTCCAGCACTACATCAAGATGTGCTGAAGGTGATTGGCGCAGCTATTCTGAAGAGTGCTGTTCACACTATCCACATGACAACAGACATGTGGACCAGTTGCCAAGCCCTTGATTACATGTGCATCACTGCACACTGGGTCTCTTTTGCAGGGGTCGAACAACAGTTACAAGCAGGTGTTGACACGGAGGAAGTTTTTCAAGCTACTCGCAAACATGCAACAGTAGGCATGTTTGCCATGGAGAAATCTCACACTGCACATAACCTTTTGGAGGAGTTTGATAGGAAGGTCTCTGAATGGCTGCATCCAAGAAATCGCATAGTTGGTTATGTTTCCACGGATAATGGCAGTAATATAGTTAAGGCCATGCAGCAAGGTGGCTATTTCAGAGTGCCGTGTTTGGCGCACAGTATTAACCTTGTGGTGCAAGATTTCTTGAAAAATGAAAACACAGTCAGCAAGTTACTGACCACCTGCCGAAGAATCTGCACACATTTCAGCCATTCTTTTAAGGCCCGGAAGGAGCTGAGGACCATTAAACATGAACGTAGACTGCCAGTCAAAGGACTCATCCAGGAGGTGGCAACACGTTGGAACTCAACCTTTTACATGCTTGAGCGTCTGTCTGAGCAGTGGGAGGTAATAAATCATTATGTCTATAGACTGGGTTCTACTCACAAAGAGATGAGGCTAGAGTTGGAGGAATGGAAGCTAATTGCAAGCCTGACAGACATGCTTCGTCCTTTTGAGCTCTTCACGTGTGCAGTCAGCATGGAGGACTGTTCTTTGAGCAAAGCTATCCCATTGTTGTGCATGCTAGAGCACCAACTGAAGGACGTGTCTTCAACGTTCAGAGATGATGGTAAAAAGCGAGAAGCATATGATTTGTCGGAGAAGTTATTAAGGCGCCTACTTCTCAATGAAAGGCTTAAAAACATACATACAGAACAACATTACATTTGTGCCACTATTCTGGATCCACGGTACAAAAAGGCAGTGGCTAGCAAAGCATTCATTCCTTTTGATGAAGCAGATGTTTCAAAGTACAAACATTGGCTAGCTGTGTCAGCCACTCGGTTCGAAAAAGAGCGGCAGAACCTTCAAAGAGGCAGCACAAGTACAACTGAATCAGCAGGCCATCCGGCGTCAAGTTCGACTTCTCAATACGCGGCCGAAGGGAGTCACTTTCCCTCACAGCCGTTAACGACACCAGCAACCGTATCATCATCCTCACCTGCACCAGGCCGCCCAAAAATATTGTCGAAAGGGGATTGGCTAACTCAGAAAGGGGTATGCTCGGTCCACTTTTGCAAAGGTCGCAGATGTTACGCAAAGTGGATCAACCATGGAGAACCTTAAGTCGGTGGTGCAGGCCTATCTGGATGACCCAACAGAGGTCTGTCATAATGAGAACCCATTGGCATATTGGTATATGAAAAGGTCTGGATGGCGACTGATTACCAACCTGGCTCTAAATTATTTGTCTTGCCCACTTGCAAGCGTGTCTTCTGAACGTGTTTTCAGTGCTGCTGGTGCCATTGTAACTTCAAAAAGGACCCGCCTTTTGCCCAAAAATGTGGAGAGGTTAACAATAATCAAGATGAATCAGCACTTCATACCACCCGATTACAAAATACGTGAATGCATGCAGGAAGAAGAGGACACTGACTTAGGTGACGCCAACGGAAGTTCTTCTCTCTCACCAGACCTACTCCCGTCTCAATTCATAGACTTTGAGGACGAGCTCTACTTCCCTGACACCGAGGCCTGAAAATGACTTCCTTTTTTTCCGTACTTATTCACTTTTATTCCTGTGTGTCTTTCTTTGTTTTGCAACTTTTACCACAACAAAACTTTAATCACGTAATCACAACAAGTCCATCATCAGCACTGTCTTCATCTTATTTCCCTTATTGATTTGAAGGTGCCGCAGTCTGCATTCCTGATGTTCACAAGTTCACAACTCAATCATGCTCCTCTATCCTCCTCCTCCAGACTCCCCCTATCCATTTCCCTCAAGGCAGATGGATGGATTATGGAGAAAAAATAAACTTTGTCTTCGTAGACGAGTTCCCTCAAGTGGGACTGAAATAACTGACTGACTACATGCTTGCTGATTGTTGACAGACTTACTCCTGAAATTTACAGGAGAGGCTGCCCTGTGGGCCCTCACTTTCCGAAGAAGATGCGGACAAAAAGTAGAACAGGTAAAGAGTAATGAGAAGATGGCATGCAGTGGACAGCAATGGCTGTCTGTCTCTGTTGAAAGGACCAATTGCTGTTTGTTTTTTGTGAACAGCGCAATTTGCCATGTTTTGAATATACCAGGTTTGCAGGTTTTGGGGGTTTCTTTGGGGGTGTTCGAGATTTGCGGTGCTGGGTCGGGGGTCTGGGAGCACTGCTGGCACAGTCTAATTTTGATTGCATTTTTTTTTCAGGAAATCCATGGTTGAAAACGGGAGTTATGGCCTATCTGCAGAGCGCGCTTGGAGTGATTTTGGAATGAGGCCTAAATATTTCTAAGTGTGAGTTTTTCCAGTTTTGCTTTTTGCCTGTTTGGGGGTCTTCTACTTTTTTTCGCCTGGGTTGACAGGTCTGTTGGCATTGCTGGGAAGGTCTAATACCGTATAAAAGTGGTTTGGACAAAATCCATGGTGAAAAGGTTTTTCCGTTTTTGCTCACTTGCCTGCTTTTTGGGTGCTGTTTGGGGGATGTTCCTGGTGTTTGGGAGTGGGTTGGGGGTCCGGGAGCACTGCTGGCACAGTCTAATCTTGATTGCATTTGTTTTTTAGGAAATCCATGGTGGAAAAGGGGAGTTAGGTCCTAGCTGCACAGCGCATTTGGACTGAATTCCAGGTAGGCCAGAAATTTGCTAAGTCTCACTTTTTGTGGTTTTGCTTTTTGGCTGTTTGGGGCTGTTAAACTTGTTTCCGCCTGGGTTGACGGGTCTGGGGACATTGCTAGGAAGGTCTAATACCGGACAAAAGTGTTTTGGAGAAAATCGGAGGTGAAAAAGTTTTTGCGGTTTTGCTCACTTGCTTGTCTTTGGGGTGCTGTTTGGGGGGGGGGTTCCTGGTGTTTGGGGGTGGGTTTTGGGGTCTGGGAGCACTGCTGGCACAGTCTAATTTTAATTGCATTTGTTTTTCAGGAAATCCATTGTGGAAAATGGGAGTTATGGCCTAGCTGCACAGCACGCTTGGAGTGATTTTGGAATGAGGCCTAAATGAGTTTTTCCGGTTTTGCTTTTTGCCTGTTTGGGGGTCTTCTACTTGTTTTCGCCTGGGTTGATGGGTCTGGGGGCATTGCTAGGAAGGTCTAATACCGGATAAAAGTGTTTTGGATAAAATCCGTGGTGAAAAAGTTTTTCAATTTACAGAGTTTTCGCTCACTTTCCTGTTTTCGGGGGCCTGCTTGGGGGGGTTCCTGGTGTTTGGGGGGGTGTTGGGGGGTCTTGGAGCAACATTGGGTATGGATACTTTTGATTGCAAGAGGTTTGACGAAAATCCATGGTGGCAAAGGGGAGTTAGGGCCTAGCTGCAGAGCGCGCACAGAGTGATTATGGAAATGTGCCTAAAAATTTCTAGGTCCCCATTTTTGTATCTTTGCTTTTTGTCTGTTTGGGGGTCTTCTACTTGTTTTCGCCTGGGTTGACGGGTCTGGGGGCATTGCTGGGAAGGCCTAATACCGGATGAAAGTGGTTTGGAGAAAATCGGAGGTGAAAAAGTTTTTGCGTTTTTGCACACTTGCTTGTCTTTGGGGTGCTGTTTGGGGGGGTTCCTGGTGCTTGGGGTGGGTTTTGGGGTCTGGGAGCACTGCTGGCACAGTAATGTTGATTGCGTTTGTTTTTCAGGAAATCCATGGTGGAAAAGTGGAGTTATGACCTAGCTGCACAGCGCGTTTGGACAGAATTGAAAGAAGGCCGAAAATATTCCAAGTATGAGATTTTTCATTTTTGCTTTTTGCCTGTTTGGGGGTTTTCTGCTTTTTTGCGGGTGGGTTGGCGGGTCTTGGGGCATTGCTGGGAAGGTCTAATACCGGATAAAAGTGGTTTGGAGAAAATCCATGCTGAAAAGCGTTTTGGCACTTTTATTAACTTAGGGCTTGTTAGGGTTAGCAGCAGTATCGCATGTGCTTGGGGGTGTTCTAGATTTTTGCAACTGGGTTCTGGGGTCTTAGAGCACTCGTGGGAATGTGTAATTTTGGTTGCAAGTGGTTTGAAGAAAATCCATGGTGGGAAAGGGGGGATTTGGCCTAGTTAAAGAAAGCGTTTGCCACTATTCTTAACTTAGGGCTCGTTAGGGTTAGCAGTATTGTATTGCATGTGTTTGGGCGGGGGTTCTAGATTTTTACGACTGGGTGGGGTTTTGGAACACTTGTTGGAATGTCTAATTTTGATTGCAAGTGGTTTGAAGAAAATCCATGGTGGGGAAGGTTGGTTTTGGGCATACTTTCTGAGTGTGTTTTGGCACGATTTGAAATTAGGCCTCTGCGAGGTAGCAGCAGTATTATGCACGTTTTTGGGAGGGTAATGTGGGGTGTTCTAGATTTTGGGGATTGTCATCTCTGAAAGTGACAGTAAAACTTTTGCACTACACAGCGTGCCTTATATATTTATTTCTCCGAGGTGTCTTTAACACTTACTGTTGTGTTTTTCCATCATCAATTACAGGCAGGCTTTTACACTGTGCCATCGATGTACTACTCAGGCTTACAATTAGCGATCCGCAAATCCGCATCAGGCAGGCAGTGGACAGTGTGTCTGGTCACCAAGATTGATCGACGGAGCATCCGATGGAATGAAGGAGTACCGCGAATAAGAGGAATGGCTGGATGCATCAACTTCACAAATTCAACGGGACAACTACAAAAAACAGTAACAGTATCCAAAATTCTCCTTATCTTTTAAATGATATTCTTGTGAACTTGAACTTACTTCTACGAGTGTGACTGTGCGTTTGTTTGATCGCTGCTTCAAATTCATCCCTCCAGCTATTTGATACGTCTTTGCTATGTTTAACACTAATTTAATGTTCTAAGTGTTTATTCTCTCTGAGGGCAGAGAGGCAAGTGAAATTGCGTAATGACTGCAGCCCTGTACTGTCAACTTGTTTCTCCGTAGTTACTAGTAAGTTGCAGTAAGTAGTAGTACTACTTTTCAGTAAGCTAACGATCCATTTAGTAAACAACTTCTGGTATGCAGTAGTGCACTTCCTTTATGTCCCTTTAAAGATTTATCAATATCTTCAAATCCAAAGATTTGTTTCTCTTCAATTGTTGTTTGACTGTCCATGCTGTGTTTTTTTTCCTCTCTACCAAACTTTCCCAAAAAACCCCATTCCCATCCAATTTTCAAACCCTAACCCTCTTCCCCCGGGCTGTGTGGTATTTCATTGAGGTGTGACTGACAACAACAATAAATTCCACACACTTGCTGGGGAGGATAAGGTCAAAGCACCCAGAAGTTCATGTGCGCCATCGTGGATTGATAATAAGAACATCCTCCTCCTACACGACGGGAACAATCAAATGCTTAATGCTTACCTTACGTTGGCACTGCTTAGGCTACAATTTAGGGCAATGTTCTGTACCGTACTATCTATTGTACTGTTTCTAATGCTACGCTCAGGCCACTCAATGTTTAATTTCCTCTTTTTTTCATATGGTGATACTGCCAGTGTGTACCACTACTGCTACCAGCACAACAATGATATTGCATCTGTTGAGGATTCAAGTCAACAACCAACCTTAATCACCATTTGCAATACAGCCAGCCTGGGGCTACCCCGATTCTCAAACACAAATCACAGGTAAGATAAGCATATTGGAGAGGTAGTAGAATAATGGGCTAGGAGGACTAAGTTGGGAGGAGAGCAGAGACTGACAGTACTACTAGTAAAGTACAGTAGTAGGGCTACTAAATTTACTAACTCGGTTACTTGCATTTTGGTACATTTCAGGACTAGATGTTTCATTCATGCTGGTAAGTTTGAAGAGAACAAACGTCCAGCAACCACCGCCAACCCCCACACAAAATAATATATGAACGCGTATACTGTGTTTTTGTAAGAAAAATAATAATTAAAAAATATATATTTGTATTGTTTTCAGCACAACAATAAAATAAATTACCTGAACTCACCCCCCCCCTCCCGAACCCAACCAATGTCAAAAAGTCCAAAAGTCCCCTTTCCCAAACACCCAATTCCCACCCCCCAACAGTCTTTAAAAAAGGGGCCAGGCACAGTCACTTCCTCCAGTGGCGTAGTTTGGCAAGCTGTTGCTGCATGTCCTGCTGCTCTTTGCGGAGGTCCCAGAGCTGGCGCTGTTGTTTTTCAGCCAACCGCTCCAGGTAGTCCACTCTTCTGCATAGCCGGCGCACACGAACCATCCAGGATCTGGGGGGGCCCGCTGATATTGTTGCTGCTGTGCGGCGGCGGCGGGAGGCTGTCGGGCCACGGCTCCGTTTGGCTGGAGGCTTCTGGCTGGTGGACCCGGGGGCAGTGGAGGAGGATGTAGATGTTGATGTCTCCTCATGCTCCCGAGCCCACAACCGCCGATACTCGGCACAAATAGCCTCCAGCTTACGGGCCCTGGCCCAGACAGCCATCTCCTTACGGGTGAGATTTTTGGGAGTAGCATCTATGAAGAAAGAAAGAAAAATACTGTAGCCAATAGTCTTTAACATAAAGTCAAAATAATTCAACGGAAGGTTGACACTCAGTAACACAGCAAGTAGCAAACACAGTATAACATTTTGGCATGTATCTTTCCGCCGTCTTTGTAAGCCTGTGACACTGTGAGTTTCAGGAATTCCACTAGCAGCACTATAGGTGGACTCACTACTACATACATAGTCAGAGAGTACTAAAAAAAGCCTTTTTTACTTTTTTCTCTTGTTTTGCAAAAGAAATTACTGGTACGTGAACTTGTGGTAGCCGCCATAATGGCAGCTCACTCACCTTTCACCCAAGAAATACAGACACAGGCCTTGATGATGCAGACTTGCAGTACTTTAAGCAGTACATGCAGGTGGGGATAGGAATGTCTTACTTTTCTATAGGGGTGGCACTGCCACTGGCCATACTTCATCCACTCAGCGTCTGCTCTACTACATCATACACCTTTGCTATCGACGAGGAGGATAAAGAAGATAACATCCAGGCTTCCAAAGTTTGTCTATGATTCTTCTTAATGTCTCAAATGTACCAACATTTCTTTTTGTCAACAACCTTTTCATTATATTTTGGAAACCGCCGTCTTCTTTCTTATGTTGAATTGCATTCAACAAAACCATTCTTTACAGTCATAAATATTAAGACTCGCTCGTCATTCGTTTCACCCTTCTTTAACTTTTCGTTCTTCACATCCCTAAACTACATCTGATATGACTTGGCTTCACAATAAAAATTTGCCAGCTGAGTTGAAGTGAAATAGAGGGGCCCATTGGTTACCAGAGAAGTACCGCCGCTAATGCTATTAAAAGTCAAGGTTGACTGTCTTCTCCGTGATAGCCCAAAAGGTAGTTCTAAATTAGTAAATGTTCTTGACAGTACAGTGTACTTATACTAGTGTACTGTGTACTACTGTACAGTACATCATACACTCCTTCGCGAGCCTACTCAAAAAAAATTCAATAAGTAAGGAGTATAATAACTTACCACCGTCCGCTGAGTGTTCCCCCCCAGCTCCTCCTGTTGGCGCCGCGTATCCAGAGTGGACCCCTCCGCACTGCTGGCCCCGGCACTGGTGGTCATCTGTGCCACATCAGATGTTGTGATGTCTAGGAAAAACATGTCATATTTTCAGATGCCATACACAACCCCCTATTTTGTCTCGTAATGGAAGAAAATGTTACATAACACATTTTTTATTACTGGGATTGAAAAAAAGTAACGGTTTTGGGGAGGGTGTTAACCTTTTATATGCTTATTCCATTAAATGCTACACTTCTTCTTATGACAACTGATGAATGCTTGCTTAACGTGCACCATTTTTCTCATTACAGAAAGAAGATTCCATTGCCCTTCTGCCAGACGATTCACCAACTACTACTAAGTCATCACAAGCAGTACTTTAAGTACTTTAAAGAAGGTGGGGGCTCCCGCACAGTTATTCTAATAATTTCATGTGTCTGTTAACTATTATTAAGTTTGAGTCATACTAATTTCATTCATGGGAATGTTGTTTAAACTTTAACGTCTGCATCACGCATCAAAGTTCAACCTGAAAAAATTAAAATGGCACGGAGAGGGGTTGGGTAAAATTACGGACTCAGTAAAAGCACATATAGCCAATCTTAGAACTCATCAGGAAGAGGACCTCGTAATAAGCTGGGAGCAAATGATTCGAGTTCTGCAGCAAAAGTTCCCTGCAAGGGAAGGGAAGCATAGTAACCTCAACATCAAGAAGGAGCCCTGGTTCAATATGGACTTAAGAGCCAAAAAAAGAAAGGTCGCTAAGGAGGTCCGAGCCGTCGCAAGCCAAAAAACGTCGGGGCTAGTGGTAAACAAATCTAACCTGAGGGGAGCTAGGAACATCTACAGGATGGCTTTGAGGGCCGCAAAGTATTCATACAAAGAATCTATTTGGAACAAACTGCTAATTGCGGGAAAGCAACCTAATAGCAGGGTCTTCTGGGGCATCATAAACAAGCTTAACCAAGGGGCAAAAATCCTACAAGAAGCCGGGGTTGGAGCAGAAACTTGGATCAGACATGTGCAAATCCTATATAGCAATACAGATTCAGGCTTCGTTAATGATTCAGGGGCAGTTAAAGCCAACACGGAGGAACCAAAAGGAGCGACGAAGAAGGACCATTGGAAACCCAACCAGGAAAAACCCCTGAAGGGGTCAACAGACCCAGTTGACTTAATCACTAAAACTGAACTAAGGTCTATAATTTCAAGACTAAAGTCAGAGGGGGCAGCAGGCCCAAACGGGCTACCGAACGCGATATTCAAGCATGACCCGGATCTGTGGGCAGCAATTCTAATGCCACTGTTCAATCGAATATACAATCTCGCTGAGATACCCGCCTCTTGGGAGGGAAGTATTATCCATCCAATTTTTAAGCATGGCGATCATCGCAATCCCGCAAAGTTTAGACTGATATCCTTACTAGACGTAGAGGCTAAACTCTACGCCTCTTGCATTCTATGTGAATTACAAGCCTGGATATCAGACACAAAGATTATGCCAAAATATCAAACAGGCTTCAGGCAAGGAATGGGAACAACAACCAACCTAACCAGCCTGTCTATCCTAACGGACCAAGCGATAACAAAGGGCACATGGTTGTACGCCTGTTTCATAGACATCAAGTCAGCCTTCGACCGGGTAAACAGAGAGCGCTTGTGAAGCGAATTAGAGAGTTGGGGGATGCCTTACCAACTCGTAAGAGCCATCAAAGCCCTACATCACCGCACCTGGGTAAGAGTGAAGTTGGGAAACGGAAGCAGTACCACCCCCAGCATCCAAACGCCCCAAGGCTTAAAGCAAGGCTGTGTATTAGCCCCTACCCTTTTTAACCTTTTTCTCTCTGACCTCACAAGTGCGATCGAATCAGCAGATAACCATCCTCCATTCTTGGCAAACAACTCAATACATTACTTACAATATGCTGACGATATTGTATTATTGAGCAAGACACCAATTGGCTTACAAAGAGCTATTAATAAATTAACTTTGTACCTAGAACGGGAAGGCCTAGCACTTAACAAAGAGAAAATCGAAGTGGTCCGCCTAGTTGACCGGCAAAACCTAAAGTACAAATGGATGGCCCAAAGGGCACCAGTGAAAGAACAAGAGCACTATACGTACTTGGGAATTACAATAACAAAAGGAGCAAATTATAAGGACCACAAAATAGCACTCAAAGCGAAAGCCCAATCCTTAATCTTCGTGTATCGCTCTCTAAAAGAAAAAATGGATTGCCCCAACTACAATCATTTATTAAAAACAATGGCAGCACAGATTATGCTCACCCTATCCTATGGTTTAGTCACGTGGTGTGGCAAGGAGGTGGACCTTTTAAATGAATTACAAATTATAATTTATAAAGCGGTCTTCAATCTTCCTAAATCTGCTTCAGCCGCACAAGTCAGGCTTGAATTTGGACTGCAAAATCAGAAATTCCGGAGCATGAGCGGCTTCGTGAACTTCTGCCACAAACTTAGATCCGCAGATCCAGACTCCCTGGAATGGCTAAGCTGGGAGGAAATTAAAAAACGGGGGGAAACTGAAACCACGAACAATTGGGGAAAGTATCTGACATTCTGCGTGGAAAAGTTAGAGCTAAAAGTCGTTTGAAAATCAGGGACAGATAAAGTAAGCTTAAAAAAATCAGCCAACGCGGCAGCAAAATGGAAATCCTTTTTTGAGGACAAAGAGTTACTGGCAAAACGGCGGCATGCCTGGACCATCCTGAACTGCTTCACAACCCCAAAAATACACGCATATCTAACATCCCACTTCAGTGGACATCTAAAAAACTCTTTTACAGCCTATCGGATGGGGATGCATGTCACAAAGGATTTACTACCGTCCTGAAAATCACCACACCAGACGAATCAATGTCGCCTTTGCAGATACAAAACCGAAACACTTGTCCACCTTTTCTGCCTATGTCCGGCCCTGATAAGTCAGAGACGACTCTTATTGAAACCCATCTTCAATGCTCTAAACATTCGATCCTGTAGACACGCAGTCACAAGCTGGCTCGGTGGTTCCAATATAATTCTAGCATGCCGTGGAGTCAAATTCTTGGCAGTAGCAAGAAAACTTTTAGAACCAATAGAACAGAAGGACCATCCAGTTGGTGGGCAAACAGGGCCAGCCTAACCCCAGGACCACACAGGCCCCGTCCCTAAACAAAACAAAGGCCGAGAGACAATAATTTTACCAAATTTTAATAAACTTTGTATCGTTATTTTTTTATGCAAATTCTGTATCAATTTTAACCAATTATGCAAATAAAACTTTGACTTGACTATTGGGAACCAGTTTGTAATGAATAGGAGCTGTAAAAGTTAGGGAAGTATAAGTATTAATATAACAATAGAACAACTTACTGGGGCCAGCAGAAGAGCCTGCAAGGGACTACTCCTGTCCACCTTCTGCCACCGGAGTCTCTGTCACCGCCGGCGCCTTGCCCCTGGGAGGTCCTGGTGATCATGAAATAAAGAAACACACCATGGATGATTGTTTTTTTGGAAATATTTGATTTCTTTGTACTCAATCTAAAATTATGTCGGGGAAACAAATTAACATCAATTGCATCTGATCTGGTCAACTAGGAGGAGAGTAGTACAGTATTGCAGGATTCGCAGACCGTCTAATAGGAAAGTTATGTAATTCACTAACTACATCAACAACAAAAAGGTTTTACTACGACTGCCATCACTCAGCAGCACGAGACGTCGCGTGACAGACACAGTCCGTCATCATGATTGCAGACCACTAACCAAATGTCCTATAACAAGTAATAAATAATATACTCAAAGGATCAATCCACCACTATATATTCAAAGTGGCAGCAGCAGGAGTACAAAGAAGGACTATACTTGAGTCTACTGTCTCTAGCATTACGCAGTAATGCTCTCAAATGACTAAAAAGTTGCAAACAAAAAAGCATAGTAGCAACGCCAATAACCAGGCGAGCACCTGTAATGACAGAAGCTATTTAAACATTAATTTACCTGCAATGTAATCGAATCAGCAGCACTCGTACTCTTCAGGAAAAAAATAGATTAGCAATATAACAGAGCAGAAGGAAAAAAAGTAGTTATTAAATAGCTACTTACCAAGGCCAGGGATCTCCACACCGAGCAGGTCGAGCATGTCATGCTCCTGGTCCAAAATGTCACTCCACCGATGCGTCACTTGCTGGTAGGTGCGCCGGACCCCAGACTCCTTATACATGCGCCGGCACACCTTCTCCCACATCTGGCGATGCTCCTGGAGGCCGTAACCGGAAGCAATCCGCCCACTTGCTGCCACTGTCTTAGGGAGGTGGACTTGGACAAAAACCATCAAGGTGGCCACCTCCACCGCAGAGAAGATCTCCCTGGCCTGGACTTCCTCCCCCCTCAAACGCCCGCAAGGGAGCCGGGTACGCGGTGCTGGGCCCTTCCCCTTGCCCTTGTTGCCTCCCTTAGCCATGGTCCTGGGCACAAGAAGAAGGAAAGAAGAATAGGTGTGAAAAAAAATAAGAGAGAGAGCGAAAGAACTAAAGTAGGTAATAAAGTAACAAAAAGTTAAAAAAAAACACAAAATATAGATGTAGGAAATTGAAGAGAGAGATAATAAGCAAAAAAAAAACTAAAATAAATTCAGAAAAACATAGGATTACGAAGATGTAAGATGGATAGAAAGGTAGCATGCACAAAACCATAGCAGTGAATGAAAAACAAGATGGCCGCGCCCATAGAGGATCGCGTGGGTAAGTTCGCGCGATATTTCCCTCGCGAGCATGCAAAAACGCCCACGAACACGTAATCGCGCGCCGCATACGACGCAAGCATGCAACTAGCGCCCGGAAACGGAAACACGTCACGCAAACAAGATAGCCGCGCCCATACACGACCGCATGGGCAACCTCGGGGTCGGTGCGCTGCAAGCAGTCCACGAATAAGCAAAAAAGCGCGCGAACATGCAAAAAAAAAGAAATCAGCAAAATCGCACGAATTTGTGGATTGCAAGTTCGATTTCGCACGAATTCGCGCCCCGCGAATCTCGCAAAATGGTAGAAAAACGAATTTTGGAAAACTGAAAGCACTTAGCAGGTGCAAAAGTTCAAGCTAATTTGTAACCATTCCCTGTAGTGCTTCCTGAGGGGCCCCTCCAGAGTTCAGTTGCATACTTGCAACTATTCTCTGACCCTGCTCTGACCCTCAAAGCAGGGTCAGAGAATAGTTACAAGTATGGCACAATGCTCCTGTAAAAAAAATACTGCAACAGGAAGCACTTACAGCTAAGTAACAGGTGCCAGACTTGAAGCCCAAATTCAGTGACACATTAACCAGCCCCAAATTAATTCATCTCAGTTGAGGCTGGGCAGGTGTGCTTTCTCCCCATAATCTATAGTGGTGAACAAGAGGGTGGTAGTGGTGAACCAGAGGGTGGCACTGGTGAACCAGAGGGTGATGTGATGAACCAGAGGGTGGCAGTGGTGAACCAGAGGGTGCTGTGATAAAACCAGAGGGTGGCAGTGGTGAGTGCTGAACCAGAGGGTGGCAGCAGGGGAGAACCAGAGGGTGCTGTGATGAACCAGATGGTGGCAGTGGTGAGTGCTGAACCTGGGGGTGGCAGGGGTGAACCAGAGGGTGTCAGTGGTGAACCAGAGGGTGCTGTGATGAACCAAAGGGTGGCAGTGGTGAACCACAGGGTGCTGAGATGAACTAGAGGGTGGCAGTGGTGAACCAGAGGGTGACAGTGGTGAACTAGAGGGTGGCAGTGATGAACCAGAGGGTGGCAGTGATGATCCTGAGGGTGGCAGTGGCAAACCAGAGGGTGGCAGTAATGAACCAGAGGGTGGCAGTGATGAACCAGAGGGTGGCAGTGGTGAACAAGAGGGTGGTAGTGGTGAACCAGAGGGTGACAATGGTGAACCAGAGGGTGCTGTGATGAACCAGAGGGTGGCAGTGGTGAGTGCTGAACCAGAGGGTGGCAGCAGGGGTGAACCAGAGGGTGCTGTGATGAACCAGATGGTGGCAGTAGTGAGTGCTGAACCTGAGGGTGGCAGGGGTGAACCAGAGGGTGTCAGTGGTGAACCAGAGGGTGCTGTGATGAACCAGAGGGTGGCAGTGGTGAACCAGAGGGTGCTGTGATGAACCAGAGGGTGGCAGTGGTGAACCAGAGGGTGGCAGTGGTGAACTAGAGGGTGTCAGTGATGAACGAGAGGGTGGCAGTGATGATCTTGAGGGTGGCAGTGGCGAACCAGAGGGTGGCAGTAATGAACCAGAGGGTGGCAGTGATGAACCAGAGGGTGGCAGTGGTGAACAAGAGGGTGGTAGTGGTGAACCAGAGGGTGACAGTGGTGAACCCGAGGGTCCTGTGATGAACCAGAGGGTGCTGTGATGAACCAGAGGGTGGCAGTGGTGAGTGCTGAACCAGAGGGTGGCAGCAGGGGTGAACCAGAGGGTGCTGTGATGAACCAGAGGGTGGCAGTAGTGAGTGCTGAACCTGAGGGTGGCAGGGGTGAACCAGAGGGTGTCAGTGGTGAACCAGAGGGTGCTTTGATGAACCAGAGGGTGGCAGCGGTGAACCAGAGGGTGGCAGTGGTGAACCAGAGGGTGTCAGTGATGAACCAGAGGGTGGCAGTGATGATCCTGAGGGTGGCAGTGGTGAACCAGAGGGTGGCAGTAATGAACCAGAGGGTGGCAGTGATGAACCAGAGGGTGGCAGTGGTGAACAAGAGGGTGGTAGTGGTGAACCAGAGGGTGACAGTGGTGAACCAGGGGGTGCTGTGATGAACCAGAGGGTGGCAGTGGTGAGTGCTGAACCAGAGGGTGTCATCAGGGGTGAACCAGAGGGTGCTGTGATGAACCAGAGGGTGGCAGTAGTGAGTGCTGAACCTGAGGGTGGCAGGGGTGAACGAGAGGGTGTCAGTGGTGAGCCAGAGGGTGCTGTGATGAATCAGAGGGTGTCAGCGGTGAACCAGAGGGTGGCAGAGGTGAACCAGAGGGTGGCAGTGATGAACCAGAGGGTGGCAGTGATGAACCAGAGGGTGGCAGTGATGAACCAGAGGGTGCTGTGCCCATACACGACCGCATGGGTAACTTCGCCATGCAAGCGGCCCGCGAACACGCAAAAAGCCCCGCAAACACGCAAAAAAACAAAAATGTGCAATTTCGCACGAATGCGCAAATTATGCGGATCACGAATTCGCTTTCGCACGATTTCACGGACCGCGATTTCGCAGATTTCGCCCATTCTTAGTTTTTAGTCAGTATTTGTCGAACCTTATAAGCCTGACCTGAGTAGGTGGTGATGAACCTCACCATATTGTCATCATCATCCACTATCCTCTGCTTGGGGATCAATAGGTCTGTTCTTTGCACCTTATTCACTCTTTCAATAGCCTGATTGATTGTTTTCTTCGTATACCCTCTGTCACTGAACCTGTCATACATCACGAGTTTCTCATTCTCAAATTCTTCCATGGTACTACTGTTTCTTTTTGCTCGAAGCAATTCTCCATATGGAATGCTTTGTATTAAACTGTAAGGGTGGGCACTTGAGGCAAAGAGGAGACTGTTGCCCGCAGTTTCTTTTCTATGGAGCTTTGTTACCAGTTTTTGATTCTGTACCTCTACTTTCACATCAAGGAATATCACCTTTTTCTTGCTTACATGGGATGTTAACCTGATATTCCAATCATTCTTATTTATGGTATATATATATCTTTTTGCACTGGTCTCGTCCCCCTTCCATATCATAAATATGTCGTCTATCAAGCGAGTCCAAAGAATGACTCGCTCCCCCTGGTCACCCTGGCTACTGGACACCTGCTCCTCCCATCAGCCCATGAACAAGTTCGCGTAGCTGGGGGCGAAGCAGGTGCCCAGCGCCGTGCCCTGTATTTGCCTGTACAGTTTGTCATTGAAATAGAAAAAAATATTCGTTAAACAGTAGTAAGCCATATCTACTAACATTTCAGTATGGAGCAATGTTGTTATGGATCTGGCTCCCAAAAAATGTCTCATGGCTTGAATCCCTACATCATGCTTAATGGATGTGTATAAACTAGTTACATCAAGTGTAACTAATAAGTAATCAGGTTCCCAGGATAAATCATTGATCATATTAAAAAAGTTCATGGTGTCCTTCAAATAAGCTGGCAGAGAAATTACAAAAGGTCTTAAAAAGAAATCGATATATTTGGATGTCATTTCCAATTGCGACCCCATAGAAGAAACAATTGGCCTGCCAGGTGGCACTACAGGATTTTTGTGAATCTTAGGTAGGAGATATCAAATGGGGGTTTTGGGATGTTTACACCTAAAGCTATAAAACTCCCCCTTTTCCAATATAGTATCTTCATGCCACTGCAATAGCATATCATCATACGTGCTATACGAAGCTGCCAGTTCCTCAGAGGTTGATGGTTGGTAACATATATTATCATTAAGTTGCCTTAACCCTTCATTTAAATAGTCTGACTTTCCCCAAACGACAACGTTGTTCAGAAGTAGCCTGCGTATGTTCTTCAACTGGGAAGGAAGCACAGAGAGAAATATATATATATATATGTATATATATATATATGCGACAGAGGCAGGGAACCAGCCTGTCCAAGGCCATCTTAGTGCTGCGGGGGCCTCCCAAGCGCGACTCTCGCAACGCGCTACAAAATATAACCAAGAACTCCTCCGAAGGAAAAAGGGAGGCCACAATAGGGGAGACATCAGAGGCACCTTTATTGAGCAAGACACGCACTCCAAATGGCGAATGCATTTCGGCGACTTCATCGCCTTCTTCAGCGCCAGGGGTGCAAAACAGGAAATGGGCGCAAATGTGGATTTAAATACCCCGCCCCAACCTGTTGTCCGATACGAAGCTCCACCCCAAGGTAGGTAACATCGCAATCACTTCCTGCAAGCTGCCTGTTATTCGGTGCTCACAGATCCCAAGATGCAATGTTTCAAGTGGGAAGGGGCTGCGAAAGTGGGTGTAGCGTCGTCACGGTAAACTGCCCCCAATTTGGATATGTCCATAGCAATGTAGCTGACTCCTCTGCTCCCCAGACCGCAGCAACCCCCAAGTCACAGGATGTATTACGGCGGGGGCAATGTTGGAAGTCCAACTCGCCCGATCTGCAATCAATGTTTACTGCACCGCCCCATCTTGTCCTGCGCCAGAAGGTGGGCCTTGCTATTCCATGACATGGATGCGAGAAGAATCCCACTGAGGCGGGGAACCAGCGTGTCCAAGGCCATCTTAGTGCTGTGGGGGGCCTCCCAAGGGCGACTCTGGCAACATGCTACAAAATATAACCAAAGAACTCCTCCGAAGGAAGAAGGGAGGCCACAATAGGGGAGACATCAGAGGTACCTTTATTGAGCAAGACACCCAATCCAAATGGCGAATGCTTTTCGGCTACTTCATCGCCTTCTTCAGCGCCAGGGGTGCAACACAGGAAATGGGCGCAAATGTGGATTTAAATACCCCGCCCCAACCTGTTGTCCGATACAAAGCTCCACCCCAAGGTAGGTAACATCGGCAATCACTTTCTGCAAGCTGCCTGTTATTCGGTGCCTACAGGTCCCAAGATGCAATGTTTCAAGTGGGAAGGTGCTGCGGGAGTGGGTGTAACGTCGTCACTGTAAATTGCCCCCAATTTGGATATGTCCATAGCAATGTAGCTGACTCCTCTGCTCCCCAGACTGCAGCCGCCCCGAAGTCACAGGATCTATTATGGCGGGGGCAATGTTGGAAGTCCAACTCGTCCCAAGTGCAATCAATGATTACAGCACCCCCCCATCTTGTCCTGCGCCAGGAGGTGGGCCTTGGTATTCCATGACATGGTAGCGAGAAGAATCCCACCGAGGCGGGGAACCAGCGTGTCCAAGGCCATCTTAGTGCTGCGGGGGCCTCCCAAGCGTGACTCTGGCAACGCGCTACAAAATATAACCAAGAACTCCTCCGAAGGAAGAAGGGAGGCCACAATAGGGGAGACGTCAGAGGCACCTTTATTGAGCAAGACACGCACTCCAAATGGCGAATGCATTTCGGCTACTTCGTCGCCTTCTTCAGCGCCAGGGGTGCAATACAGGAAATGGGCTGAAATGTTAATTTAAATACCCCGTCCCAACCTGTTGTCCGATACGAAGCTCCACCCCAAGTTAGGTAACATCGGCAATCACTTCCTGCAAGATGCCTGTTATTCGTTGCCTACAGGTCCCAAGATGCAATGTTTCAAGTGGGAAGGTGCTGCGGGAGTGGGTGTAGCCTCGTCACGGTAAACAGCCCCCAATTTGGATATGTCCATAGCAATGTAGCTGACTCCTCTGCTCCCCAGACCACAGCAACCCCCAAGTCACAGGATGTATTACGGCGGGGGCAATGTTGAAAGTCCAATTCGCCCGATGTGCAATCAATGATTACAGCACCGCCCCATCTTGTCCTGCGCCAGGAGGTGGGCCTTGGTATTCCATGACATGGATGCAAGAAGAATCCCACCGAGGCGGGGAACCAGCGTGTCCAAGGCCATCTTAGTGCTGCGGGGGCCTCCCAAGCGCGACTCTGGCAATGCGCTACAAAATAAAACCAAGAATTCCTCTGAAGAAAGTAGGGAGGCCACAATAGGGGAGACATCAGAGGCACCTTTATTGTGCAAGACACGCACTCTAAATGGCGAATGCATTTCGGCTACTTCATCGCCTTCTTCAGCGCCAGGGGTGCAAAACAGGAAATGGGTGCAAATGTGGATTTAAATACCACGCCCCAACCTGTTGTCCGATACGAAGCTCCACCCCAAGGTAGGTAACATCGGCAATCACTTGCTGCAAGCTGCCTGTTACTCGGTGCCTACAGGTCCCAAGATGCAATGTTTCAAGTGGGAAGGTGCTGCGGGAGTGGGTGTAGCGTCGTCACAGTAAACTGCCCCCAATTTGGATATGTCCATAGCAATGTACCTGACTCCTCTGCTCCCCAGACCGCAGCAACCCCCAAGTGATGGGATGTATTACGGCGGGGGCAATGTTGGAAGTCCAACTCGCCCGATGTGCAATCAATGATTACAGCACCGCCCCATCTTGTCCTACGCCAGGAGGTGGGCCTTGGTATTCCATGACATGGATGCGAGAAGAATCCCACCGAGGCGGGGAACCAGCATGTCCAAGGCCATCTTAGTGCTGCAGGGGCCTCCCAAGCGCGACTCTGTCAATGCGCTACAAAATATAACCAAGAACTCCTCTGAAGGAAGAAGGGAGGCCATAATAGGGGAGACATCAGAGGCACCTTTATTGAGCAAGACATGCACTCCAAATGGCGAATGCATTTCGGCTACTTCATCACCTTCTTCAGCGCCAGGGGTGCAACACAGGAAATGGGTGCAAATTTGGATTTAAATACCCCGCCCCAACCTGTTGTCCGATACGAAGCTCCATCCCAAGATAGGTAACATCGGCAATCACTTCCTGCAAGCTGCCTGTTATTCGGTACCTACAGGTCCCAAGATGCAATGTTTCAAGTGGGAAGGTGCTGCGGGAGTGGGTGTAGCGTCGTCACGGTAAACTGCCCCCAATTTGGATATGTCCATAGCAATGTAGCTGACTCCTCCGCTCCCCAGACCGCAGCAACCCCCAAGTCACAGGATGTATTACGGCGGGGGCAATGTTGGAAGTCCGAATCGCCCGATGTGCAATCAATGATTACAGCACCACCCCATCTTGTCCTGCGCCAGGAGGTGGGCCTTGGTATTCCATGACATGGTAGCGAGAAGAATCCCACCGAGGCAGGAAACCAGCGTGTCCAAGGCCATCTTAGTGCTGCGGGTGCCTCCCAAGCGCGACTCTGGCAACGCGCTACAAAATATAACCAAGAACACCTCCGAAGGAAGAAGGGAGGCCACAATAGGGGAGACATCAGAGGCACCTTTATTGAGCAAGACACGCACTCCAAATGGTGAATGCATTTCGGCTACTTCATCGCCTTCTTCAGCGCCAGGGTGCAAAACAAGAAATGGGCGCAAATGTGAATTTAAATACCCCGCCCCAACCTGTTGACCGATACGAAGCTCCACCCCAAGGTAGGTAACATCCGCAATCACTTCCTACAAGCTGCCTGGTATTCGGTGCCTACAGATCCCAAGATGCAATGTTTCAAGTGGGAAGTTGCTGCGGGAGTGGGTGTAGCGTTGTCACGGTAAACTGCCCCCAATTTGGATATGTCCATAGCAATGCAGTTGACTCCTCTGCTCCCCAGACCACTGCAACCCCCAAGTCACAGGATTTATTACGGCGGGGGCAATGTTGGAAGTCCAACTCGCCCGATGTGCAATCAATGATTACAGCACCGCCCCATCTTGTCCTGCCCCAGGAGGTAGGCCTTGGTATTCCATGACAGGAGTTGGAATAGTACATTATATTTAATTAGTGTCCAGCACTTATTTAAATTTTATGTAGACTGGAGTGGGAATAGTAAATTATATTTAATTAGTGTCCAGCATCTACTTCAATTTTATGTAGACTGGAGTGGGAATAGTAAATTATATTTAATTAGTGTCCAGCACATACTTCAATTTTATGTAGATTGGAGTGGGAATAGTAATTTTTATTTAATTAGTGTCCAGCAGCTACTTCAATTTTATGTAGACTTGTAGTGGGAATAGTAAATTATATTTAATTAGTGTCCAGCACTTATATTAATTTTATGTAGACTGGAGTGGGAATAGTAATTTATATTTAAATAGTGTCCAGCACCTACTTCAATTTTATGTAGACTGGAGTGGGAATAGTAATTTATATTTAACCCCTTCTATGCTAATGACAAGGTCAGCTCGTCATGCAGTACACTGGACGTGTGCTTATGACGAGCTGACCTTGTCATAAACAATGGGGAAAAAAAAGATTCAGCGTGGGAGAAAAATCTCCATAGCATTGAAGGTGTTAATTAGTGTCCAGCACCTACTTCAATTTTATGTAGACTGGAGTGGGAATAGTAAATTATATTTCATTAGTGTCCAGCACATACTTCAATTTTATGTAGACTGGAGTGGGAATAGTAATTTTTATTTAATTAGTGTCCAGCAAATACTTCAATTTTATGTAGATTGGAGTGGGAATAGTAAATTATATTTAATTAGTGTCCTGCAACTAATTGATATTTATGTGGATTAGTTTGGGAAGAGTTGTTTTTTTATGTATATCAAAAAATATATATTATTTTTGTGTATGGGAAACACAAAATTTCATGATAATAATAGTAAAAACACAGACACTTAATAAATTGTTTTCAACAACATAAATTTATTAGGTATTGTATAATTTGCAGAGATAATTATTTTCAAAATATATTATTGACATTTGTGAAACATGTATATTTTTGAAACAAAAACATTATACAAAAGTTAGAATTTTTTTATGACAAAAAGAAAATATGGTATTGTTTAATGTCATATCACATTTTTATAGTGTTACATATGTTGTTAGTAAATATAATTTTTATATTAATATTAATATTTAAAATATTAATATTAATTATTTAAACAATATATTTGTATACATTTTGTTTTCAACATAGGTTTGTTTATATACAAATTGAAAATTGAAATAACAACATTTTGTAACATGTTATAACATTTCTCATATTTTGTCAAAAAATATTATTTATTTTATAATATTTATTTGTACAGTTTTACTACATATTTCACAAATATTTAATATAAGTAATAAAAAAACATTGTGTAAAATATTGTACTAATTTTGCAATCATTGTAGGTAATTTTACACAGAATTATTAATATATTTGCATAATGGACTATTTTGTTGCTTTTGGGTCTTTTATTTTGTAACCGGGTTAGGTCGTTTTGTGTCATTTGGATGGAGAGCAGCTCGCGGTTGGGAGAGACTTCACGTCGCTTAAGGTAAGGTTTGTTTTATATGTTTTATGTGTGTTTACTTTTATTTTTGAGACTAGTGTGGTGCTATTTATTGTTGTTTGATGTAAGTGAGTTGTATTACAGTGTTTAAGATCGTTTATTTACGTGTGGTAGGTACTCGTAGTTTTACCTTGTTTTAGGCTTGTTTGGAGAGTTACTATATACATGTTTAAAGTATATGTATTAGGAATATAATGTTAATACTAATGTTAGTAGTTGTTTATGTGTAGTTTTATGTGGGTGGGAATGTATGTTTTATATGTTTCTGTTCTAGGTGTTCGCCATTTCGGAAGGAGCGTTTTTTTTTTTTAAGGAAGTGTTTGTTAGTTTTATTAACTAATGCATTTCAAACACTTCTTTAAACTTTTCGGTTTTCCTGGAGCGTTTATTTTTGGACAATATTCGGGATTTTTATGGTTTTCCTAAGGATCTTCGTTGGATGGATTATCGAATTTTGGTACAGTTGTATTTTAGCATTTTTTTTGGGAACATTTTTCACTAACTGGATTATTTTGGTGGAGAAGGATATCCTGGATTGTCGACATGCTTGGTAAGTTATTTATTTTTTAATATTTTGTGGGTGGGTAATGTATTTATTATTATTGTTCTGTTTTATAGTAATGAACTGTAAGTAATGTGTGCATATATATGTAAAAAATATTATATATATTGCATACATTAAAGAGTATTAAAAATAAAGATTTAGATGGTGTTTTGATTGTTTAGGTTTCATTTTTATGTACTGGTTTGGTGTTCAGATTTATTTAGAGTAGTGTTTTGGAAATTAGATTTAGGTATTCAATGCCTTTAGTACTAGGGTATAACTTTACTTGTTGTTCTAGGTATTTGTGCATTTGTTTGGTTTGTTTAGATGTTTTAGGGACTAGTTCAGTAATGGATTGTTCCATTCTAAACTCCTGGTAGCTTTGTTCTTTTTGCAGGCATGTAATGAATGTTTCTAAACTTGGTTTAGTTCTGCCAGTTGATTGTATAAAGGCATTGTGCCAACCTTCAACTGCGTTATTTGTTTTTGATTCTCCGTTTAGGGTGCTTTTGTAAACGTTCCACCAGGGTATTAGGAATTTAGGGTTTCTTCTGTGGCCAGATCTATGGAGTCTGCCTACCCAGGTGTCTTCAAAGTAGTCCAAAATGGACTCAGTTTTGCCTCATTTTGTTTATAAAAGGTGCTATCTATTAGAATGTTGTAGTGTTCTGCTACGTCTGGTTCTGGAACATAAGCCAGTGCTATGATTTTTTTTTTATATGCAAAAGATGAGTTTGTTGCATATTCTATGCTTAAGGTTGTCTTTTGTAGATGCCTCCATAGACACTGTTTTAAATGGTAGTAGCAGCCTTGAATGCAGGTATGGGGGTGTAATTTCAAGATGCTTGAAAGCATTGCTTGCTCAAAATCTAGGGTTATTTTTTCTGGGGAATAGTCATTAGTTTTTTGTTTGATTATATTTAATAATTCCATATATGTGGAATTAGTTTTATTTGGTAGTAGTGCATAAAGTAGAGGTATGTTGCAGTTGTGATATAGGCCATGTATGGTGTATAATTGGTAAAAGGGTTTGGGACAGATGTTAAAAGTCCCGTCCATCATCCAATATTGCGTTTGCTGAAGTTTTATTAAGTTAAGATTTGTTCCAAAAATTATAAGTCTTTTATCGTTGCTTTCATTGTCGTAAATGATAAATGGTTGTTTGTTTAGAGTTATGGTTTGGTTGGCATTTAAACTTATATCACTATATGTTCTTGTAGGTGGTGTGGTAGTAGTAGTAGTTTTTTTGGTTCGTGCTATAGTTCTTTTTAGTGCACGAATATTTGGCATCTGTGTTGTTGCTGTTTTGGGGATTTTGAGAATTTCTTCTTTTAATATGACACTGGTTGGTTTTTGGGAACCTGTGCTTGCCTCTTTTATATTTTCTAATGCTGTTCTAACTTCTATTTCTGTTATGTTTGGTGGGTGGTTGTGTTCCCTCGTATAAAGTACAGTTGTTTCTCTAGTTGTTGCCCTTCCATAACACTTGTTAGAATAATATTTGCAACATTTCAAATTTACTTTCAACCCATATTGTTTCTCCTGGGTATAAGTGTAACCCATGTAGCAGAGTAATAGCTTTCCTTTCTGGCTGGTCACAAATTCTGCTCCCTCAGTCATTTTGTTGTTTGTAAGAGTTATGTAAATGGTAATGTTTGTGTTTAAAATCAATTAATTAAACAATAGTTTTGTGTATACTTACAATTGGTCCAAATCTGTGAAATATTTTGAGATGCTTTATTCTTCACTTGTTGACTGTGTTTTCTGATTGTCTTTGATCTGTTATGTAAAAATTAGAGTAATAGTTATTATTTGCTTTTGTATATTGTTAGAGTTATAGTGCCAATTTTTTCTATAAAATTGGCTGCTAATAACTGTAGGATATTATAAAAAATTGTGAATATACTTACTTTGTTATTTTTAGATAGGACTTTGGAGTAGAGTTGTCTGTTATTTCTTAGTAGAGTATTCTGTAGTAGTATCTGAAAATAAAAAGAACATATGTGTTAGAAATGTTAACATGTATTTATGTTTGTAACATTTTATCAGTTACTTTAGTCCTTCAATATACTTACTTAGTTAGTTAGATCTTTGGGATTGGGTTATTTATTTTCTGTATTTTGGCAGTAGAGTTTTCTGTAGTTTTAGGAGGAAATAAAAAGTAGATTTTTGTTATTAATTAGAGCATGTTATATTTTTGGCGTTTTAACCCTTAGTTTAGTTTTTGGAGGTACTTACTTTGTTAGTTTTATTTTCGAATGTATAATTTTGTTGTTTGTTCTTTTGTAGTATAGTCTTTTGTAGTGGTTTCTAAAATACAAAATTAGATATGTATTAGAAATGCCAACCAGTGTTTCATTTTAAACATGTTACTAGTTAATGAAGGTTTTGAATATACTTACTTAGTTTTTTGTATCTTTGGTTTGCTGACTATTTTTCTCTGTTTGTTGTCTGTAGAATTGTCCGTAGTGGTAGTAGAAAATAAAAAGTACATATGTATAATTAGTTACAAAATGTGCTCATTTATTTGGATTTTAGCTTTCAATTCAGTGTTTAATTATACTTACTTTGTTAGTTTTATCTTTATGTTTGAGTTCTGTATTCTTTTATTTGTTAGGATAGTTTTCTGCAGCGTTAGAAGAGAAATAAAAAAGCATAGGATTTTAACATTATGGCTTGTATTTTATTTAAAAGATTTAAACATGTTTTAAATTAACACAATATATTTACATTTTTTAGCGTTTTATTTTATTAGAAATCAGTTGTGTAGTATATCTTAGTAGACTAATCTGTAGTTGATTGAGAAATGGAAAAGTGCATTTTTAATAATTAATTTACATTTTAGTACTTAAATATATTTATATTATTAGAATTACTTACTTGAAAGTCATTAATTTATTCTGCTAATTTTGATGTTCTTGTCGTTGTAGTGCAATTCATCCATAGATGTGTCTCCTTTCGTTTGTTTTAGCATGTGGTTTGTGTTTAGTGGCTAATTGTTGATATAGAGTATTATAATTAGCAATTAGTTTGCTATTGGTTACTTTTGTATTTCTGTGTGTTTATTGGTTAGTTAGTATATTTGAATTTCTGTTTGGAGTTTAATGTTGTTAGATAAGGCTAATGTTATTTATTTATGTTTAAAAGCAAAGACAATCATTAAGTCTAAATATTTTGGTAATATAAATGATAATTATTATATGTTGTTGACTTTAAAAAAATGTTTAAAAATCTATAATTAAATGAGAGGTGTTTATTTTATAGGAAATAATAAATTTTGGCGCTAGCAATTATGTTTATATATTTATTTTATTTTATCGATATATTTAAAATGACGATATTGTTGGTCACGATATTAGTGAATTCGATATTTTTGTACTGGTGTATACATTTTAAAGTGATCGATATTTATGGAGTTTGATATGTATGTAGTCGATAATGTTTAAATCGGTGTTAATGTATGTCGATATATTGTTCCCGATATTTTTGTATGTTTATAGTTAAGTATAGGAGGTCGATATTAATGCTTCCGATATATTTGTGTCGATATTTTAGTATCTCGATATTGTGTCTTTCGATAATATGTCAGTGATTCGTCCAAGGCCATCTTAGTGCTGCGGGGGCCTCCCAAGCGCGACTCTGGCAAAGCGCTAAAAAATATAACCAAGAACTCCTCCGAAGGAAGAAGGGAGGCCACAATAGGGGAGACATCAGAGGCACCTTTATTGAGCAAGACACGCACTCCAAATGGCGAATGCTTTTCGGCTACTTCATCGCCTTCTTCAGCCCCAGGGGGTCAAAACAGGAAATGGCCGCAAATGTGGATTTAAATACCCCGCCCCAACCTGTTGTCGGATACGAAGCTCCACCCCAAGGTAGGTAACATCGGCAATCACTTCCTGCAAAGCTGCCTGTTATTCGGTGCCTACAGGTCCCAAGATGCAATGTTTCAAGTGGGAAGGTGATGTGGGAGTGGGTGTAGCGTTGTCACGGTAAAATGTTCATGGCAATGTTGCTGACTCCTCTGCTCCCCAGACCGCAGCAACCCCCAAGTCACAGGATGTATTACGGCGGGGGCAATGTTGGAAGTCCAACGCGCCCGATGTGCAATCAATGATTACAGCACCACCCCATCTTGTCCTGCACCAGGAGGTGGGCCTTGGTATTCCATGACATGGTAGCGAGAAGAATCCAACCGAGGCGGGGAACCAGCGTGTTCAAGGCCATCTTAGTGCTGCGGGGGCCTCCCAAGTGAGACTCTGGTAACGCGCTACAAAATATAACCAAGAACTCCAAAGGAAAAAGAGAGGCCACAATAGGGGAGAGAAATCAGAGGCACCTTTATTGAGCAAGACACGCACTCCAAATGGCGAATGCATTTCGGCTACTTCATTGCCTTCTTCAGCGCCAGGGGTGCAAAACAGGAAATGGGCGCAAATGTGGATTTAAATACCCCGCCCCAACCTGTTGTCCGATACGAAGCTCCATCCCAAGGTAGGTAACATCGGCAATCACTTCCTGCAAGCTGCCTGTTATTCGGTGCCTACAGGTCCCAAGATGCAATGTTTCAAGTGGGAAGGTGCTGCGGAAGTTGGTGTAGCGTCGTCACGGTAAACTGCCCCCAATTTGGATATGTCCATAGCAATGTAGCTGACTCCTCTGCTCCCCAGACCGCAGCAACCCCCAAGTCACAGGATGTATTACGGCGGGGGCAATGTTGAAAGTCCAACTCGCCCGATGTGCAATCAATTATTACAGCACCGCCCCATCTTGTCCTGCGCCAGGAGGTGGGCCTTGGTATTCCATGACATGGATACGAGAAGAATCCCACCGAGGCAGGGAACCAGCGTGTCCAAGGCCATCTTAGTGCTGCGGGGGCCTCCCAAGAGCGACTCTGGCAACGCGCTACAAAATATAACCAAGAACTCCTCCGAAGGAAGAAGAGAGGCCACAATAAGGGAGACATCAGAGGCACATTTATTGAGCAAGACACGCACGCCAAATGGCGAATGCTTTTCGGCTACTTCATCGCCTTCTTCAGCGCCAGGGGTGCAACACAGGAAATGGGTGCAAATTTGGATTTAAATACCCCGCCCCAACCTGTTGTCCGATACAAAGCTCCATCCCAAGGTATGTAACATCCGCAATCACTTCCTGCAAGCTGCCTGTTATTCGGTGCCTACAGGTCCCAAGATGCAATGTTTCAAGTGGGAAGGTGCTGCGGGAGTGGGTGTAGCGTCGTCACGGTAAACTGCCCCCAATTTGGATATGTCCATAGCAATGTATCTGACTCCTCCGCTCCCCAGACCGCAGCAACCTCCAAGTCACAGGATGTATCATGGCGGGGGCAATGTTGGAAGTCCAACTCGCCCGATGTGCAATCAATGATTACAGCACCACCCCATCTTGTCCTGCGCCAGGAGTTGGGCCTTGGTATTCCATGAATTGGTAGCGAGAAGAATCCCACCGAGGCAGGAAACCAGCGTGTCCAAGGCCATCTTAGTGCTGCTGGGGCCTCCCAAGCGCGACTCTGGCAACGTGCTACAAAATATAACCAAGAACTCCTCCGAAGGAAGAAGGGAGGCCACAATAGGGGAGACATCAGAGGCACCTTTATTGAGCAAGACACACACTCCAAATGGCGAATGCATTTCGGCTACTTCATTGCCTTCTTCAGCGCCAGGGTGCAAAACAAGAAATGGGCGCAAATGTGGATTTAAATACCCCGCCCCAACATGTTGACCGATACAAAGCTCCACCCCAAGGTAGGTAACATCCGCAAACACTTCCTGCAAGCTGCCTGTTATTCGGTGCCTACAGGTCCCAAGAGGCAATGTTTCAAGTGGGAAGGCGCTGTGGGAGTGGGTGTAGCGTCGTCACGGTAAACTGCCCCCAATTTGGATATGTCCATAGCAATGTGGCTGACTCCTCTGCTCCCCAGACCGCAGCAACCCCGAAGTCATAGGATGTATTACGGCGGGGGAAATGTTGGAAGTCCAACTCCCCCGATGTGCAATCAATGATTACAGCACTGCCCCATCTTGTCCTGCGCCAGGAGGTGGGCCTTGGTATTCCATGACAGTGATGCGAGAAGAATCCCACCGAGGCGGGGAACCAGCGTGTCCAAGGCCATCTTAGTGCTGCAGGGGCCTCCCAAGCGCGACTCTGTCAACGCACTACAAAATATAACCAAGAACTCCTCCGAAGGAAGAAGGGAGGCCATAATAGAGGAGACATCAGAGGCACCTTTATTAAGCAAGACACACACTCCAAATGGCGAATGCATTTCGGCTACTTCATCGCCTTCTTCAGCGCCAGGGGTGCAAAACAGGAAATCGGCGCAAATGTGGATTTAAATACCCCGCCTCAACCTGTTGTCCGATACGAAGCTCCACCCCAAGGTAGGTAACATCGGCAATCACTTCCTGCAAGCTGCCTGTTATTCGGTGCCTACAGGTCCCAAGATGCAATGTTTCAAATGGGAAGGTGATGCGGGAGTGGGTGTAGCGTCGTCACGGTAAATTGCCCCCAATTTGGAAATGTCCATAGCAATGCAGCTGAATCCTCTTCTCCCCAGACCGCAGCAACCCCCAAGTCACAGGATGTATTACGGCGGGGGCAATGTTGGAAGTCCAACGCGCCCAATGTGCAATCAATGATTACAGCACCACCCCATCTTGTCCTGCACCAGGAGGTGGGCCTTGGTATTCCATGACATGGTAGCGAGAAGAATCCAACCGAGGCAGGAAACCAGCGTGTCCAAGGCCATCTTAGTGCTGCTGGGGCCTCCCAAGCGCGACTCTGGCAACGTGCTACAAAATATAACCAAGAACTCCTCCGAAGGAAGAAGGGAGGCCACAATAGGGGAGACATCAGAGGCACCTTTATTGAGCAAGACACACACTCCAAATGGCGAATGCATTTCGGCTACTTCATTGCCTTCTTCAGCGCCAGGGTGCAAAACAAGAAATGGGCGCAAATGTGGATTTAAATACCCCGCCCCAACATGTTGTCCGATACGAAGCTCCATCCCAAGGTAGGTAACATCCGCAAACACTTCCTTCAAGCTACCTGTTATTCGGTGCCTACAGGTCCCAAGATGCAATGTTTCAAGTGGGAAGGTGCTGAGGAAGTGGGTGTAGCGTCGTCACGGTAAACTGCCCCCAATTTGGATATGTCCATAGCAATGTAGCTGACTCCTCTGCTCCCCAGACCGCAGCAACCCCCAAGTCATAGGCTGTATTACGGCGGGGGCAATGTTGAAAGTCCAACTCGCCCGATGTGCAATCAATGATTACAGCACCGCCCCATCTTGTCCTGCACCAGGAGGTGGGCCTTGGTATTCCATGACATGGCTGCGAGAAGAATCCCACAGAGGTGGGGAACTAGCGTGTCCAAGGCCATCTTAGTGCTGCACGGGCCTCCCAAGCGCGACTCTGGCAACGCGCTACAAAATATAACCAAGAACTCCTCCGAAGGAAGAAGGGAGGCCATAATAGGGGAGACATCAGAGGCACCTACTCCAAAAGACACACACTCCAAATGGCGAATGCATTTCGGCTACTTCATCGCCTTCGTCAGCGCCATGGGGTTAAAACAGGAAATGGGCGCAAATGTGGATTTAAATACCCCGCCCCAACCTGTTGTCCGATACGAAGCTCCACCCTAACGTAGGTAACATCCGCAATCACTTCCTGCAAGCTGCCTGTTATTCGGTGCCTACAGGTCCCAAGATGCAATGTTTCAAGTGGGAAGGTGCTGCGGAAGTGGGTGTAGCGTCGTCACGGTAAACTGCCCCCAGTTTGGATATGTCCATAGCAATGTAGCTGACTCCTTTGCTCCCCAGACCACAGCAACCCCCAAGTCACAGGATGTATTACGGCGGGGGCAATGTTGGAAGTCTAACTCGCCCGATGCAATCAATGATTACAGCAACACCCCATCTTGTCCTGCGCCAGGAGGTGTGCCTTGTTATTCCATGACATGGTAGCGAGAAGAATCCCACCGAGGCGGGGAACCAGTGTGTCCAAGGCCATCTTAGTGCTGCAGAGGCCTCCCAAGTGCGACTCTGGCAACGCGCTACAAAATATAACCAAGAACTCCTTCGAAGGAAGAAGGGAGGCCACAATAGGGGAGAGAAATCAGAGGCACCTTTATTGAGCAAGACACGCACTCCAAATGGCAAATGCATTTCGTCTACTTCATGGCCTTCTTCAGCGCCAAGGGGTCAAAACAGAAAACTGGCGCAAATGTGGATTTAAATACCCCGCCCCAACCTGTTGTCCGATACGAAGCTCCACCCCAAGGTAGGTAACATCCGCAATCACTTCCTGCAAGGTGCCTGTTATTCAGTGCCTACAGGTCCCAAGATGCAATGTTTCAAGTGGGAAGGTGCTGCGGGAGTGGGTGTAGCGTCGTCACGGTACACTGCCCCGAATTTGGAAATGTCCATAGCAATGTAGCTGACTCCTCTGCTCCCCAGACCGCAGCAACCCCCAAGTCAAAGGATGTATTACGCCGGGGGCAATGTTGGAAGTCCAACTCGCCCGATGTGCAATCAATGATTACAGCACCGCCCCATCTTGTCCTGCGCCAGGAGGTGGGCCTTGGTATTCCATGACATGGATGCGAGAAGAATCCCACGAGGCGGGGAACCAGCGTGTCCAAGGCCATCTTAGTGCTGCTGGGGCCTCCCAAGCGTGACTCTGGAAACGTGCTACAAAATATAACCAAGAACTCCTCCGAAGGAAGAAGGGAGGCCACAATAGGGGTGACATCAGAGGCACCTTTATTGAGCAAGACACGCACTCCAAATGGCGAATTCATTTCGGCTACTTCATCGCCTTCTTCAGCGCCAGGGTGCAAAACAAGAAATGGGCGCAAATGTGGATTTAAATACCCCGCCCCAACATGTTGACCGATACGAAGCTCCACCCCAAGGTAGGTAACATCCGCAATCACTTCCTGCAAGCTGCCTGTTATTCGGTGCCTACAGGTCCCAAGATGCAATGTTTCACGTGGGAAGGTGCTGTGGGAGTGGGTGTAGCGTCGTCACGGTAAACTGCCCCCAATTTGGATCTGTCCATAGCAATGTGGCTGACTCCTCTGCTCCCCAGACCGCAGCAACCCCGAAGTCATAGGATGTATTACGGCGGGGGCAATGTTGGAAGTCCAACTCCCCCGATGTGCAATCAATGATTACAGCACTGCCCCATCTTGTCCTGCGCCAGGAGGTGGGCCTTGGTATTCCATGACAGTGATGCGAGAAGAATCCCACCGAGGCGGGGAACCAGCGTGTCCAAGGCCATCTTAGTGCTGCAGGGGCCTCCCAAGCGCGACTCTGTCAACGCACTACAAAATATAACCAAGAACTCCTCCGAAGGAAGAAGGGAGGCCATAATAGGGGAGACATCAGAGGCACCTTTATTAAGCAAGACACGCACTCAAAATGGCGAATGCATTTCGGCTACTTCATCACCTTCTTCAGCGCCAAGGGGTCAAAACAGAAAATGGGCGCAAATGTGGATTTAAATACCCCGCCCCAACCTGTTGTCCGATACGAAGCTCCACCCCAAGGTAGGTAACATCGGCAATCACTTCCTGCAAGCTGCCTGTTATTCGGTGCCTACAGGTCCCAAGATGCAATGTTTCAAGTGGGAAGGTGATGCGGGAGTGGGTGTAGCATTGTCACGGTAAATTGCCCCCAATTTGGAAATGTCCATAGCAATGTAGCTGACTCCTCTTCTCCCTAGACCGCAGCAACCCCCAAGTCACAGGATGTATTACGGCGGGGGCAATGTTGGAAGTCCAACGCGCCCAATGTGCAATCAATGATTACAGCACCACCCCATCTTGTCCTGCACCAGGAGGTGGGCCTTGGTATTCCATGACATGGTAGCGAGAAGAATCCAACCGAGGCGGGGAACCAGCGTGTTCAAGGCCATCTTTGTGCTGTGGGGGCCTCCCAAGTGCGACTCTGGCAACGCGCTACAAAATATAACCAAGAACTCCTCCGAAGGAAGAACGGAGGCCACAATAGGGGAGAGAAATCAGAGGCACCTTTATTGAGCAAGAAACGCACTCCAAATGGCGAATGCATTTCAGCTACTTCATCGCCTTCTTCAGCGCCAGGGGTGCAAAACAGGAAATCGGCGCAAATGTGGATTTAAATACCCCGCCCCAACCTGGTGTCCGATACGAAGCTCCATCCCAAGGTAGGTAACATCGGCAATCACTTCCTTCAAGCTACCTGTTATTCGGTGCCTACAGGTCCCAAGATGCAATGTTTCAAGTGGGAAGGTGCTGCGGAAGTGGGTGTAGCGTCGTCACGGTAAACTGCCCCCAATTTGGATATGTCCATAGCAATGTAGCTGACTCCTCTGCTCCCCAGACCGCAGCAACCCCCAAGTCATAGGCTGTATTACGGCGGGGGCAATGTTGAAAGTCCAACTCGCCCGATGTGCAATCAATGATTACAGCACCGCCCCATCTTGTCCTGCACCAGGAGGTGGGCCTTGCTATTCCATGACATGGCTGCGAGAAGAATCCCACCGAGGTGGGGAACTAGCGTGTCCAAGGCCATCTTAGTGCTGCAGGGGCCTCCCAAGCGCGACTCTGGCAACGCGCTACAAAATATAACCAAGAACTCCTCCGAAGGAAGAAGGGAGGCCACAATAGGGGAGACATCAGAGGCACCTTTATTGAGCAAGACACGCACTCCAAATGGGGAATGCATTTCGGCTACTTCATCGCCTTCTTCAGCGCCGGGGTGCAAAACAGGAAATGGGCGCAAATGTGGATTTAAATACCCCGCCCCAACCTGTTGTCCGATACGAAGCTCCACCCCAAGGTAGGTAACATCGGCAACCACTTCCTGCAAGCTGCCTGTTATTCGTTGCCTACAGGTCCCAAGATGCAATGTTTCAAGTGGGAAGGTACTGCGGAAGTGGGTGTAGCGTCGTCACGGTAAACTGCCCCCAGTTTGGATATGTCCATAGCAATGTAGCTGACTCCTTTGCTCCCCAGACCACAGCAACCCCCAAGTCACAGGATGTATTACGGCGGGGGCAATGTTGGAAGTCAGACTCGCCCAATGTGCAATCAATGATTACAGCACCGCCCCATCTTGTCCTGCGCCAGGAGGTGAGCCTTGGTATTCCATGACATGGATGCGAGAAGAATCCCACCGAGGCGGGGAACCAGAGTGTCCAAGGCCATCTTAGTGCTGAAGGGGCCTCCCAAGCGCGACTCTGTCAGCGCGCTACAAAATATAACCAAGAACTCCTCCGAAGGAAGAAGGGAGGCCATAATAGGGGAGACATCAGAGGCACCTTTATTGAGCAAGACACGCACTCCAAATGGCGAATGCATTTCAGCTACTTCATCGCCTTCTTCAGCGCCATGGGGTCAAAACAGGAAATGGGCGCAAATGTGGATTTAAATACCCCGCCCCAACCTGTTGTCCGATACGAAGCTCCACCCTAAGGTAGGTAACATCCGCAATCACTTCCTGCAAGCTGCCTGTTATTCGGTGCCTACAGGTCCCAAGATGCAATGTTTCAAGTGGGAAGGTACTGCGGAAGTGGGTGTAGCGTCGTCACGGTAAACTGCCCCCAGTTTGGATATGTCCATAGCAATGTAGCTGACTCCTTTGCTCCCCAGACCACAGCAACCCCCAAGTCACAGGATGTATTACGGCGGGGGCAATGTTGGAAGTCTAACTCGCCCGATGCAATCAATGATTACAGCAACAACCATTATTGTCCTGCGCCAGGAGGTGTGCCTTGTTATTCCATGACATGGTAGCGAGAAGAATCCCACCGAGGCGGGGAACCAGCGTGTTCAAGGCCATCTTAGTGCTGCGGGGGCCTCCCAAGCGCGACTCTGGCAACGCGCTACAAAATATAACCAAGAACTCCTCCGAAGGAAGAAGGGAGGCCACAATAGGGGAGAGAAATCAGAGGCACCTTTATTGAGCAAGGCTTGCACTCCAAATGGCGAATGCATTTCGGCTACTTCATCGCCTTCATCAGCGCCAGGGGTGCAAAACGGGAAACTGGCGCAAATGTGGATTTAAATACCCCGCCCCAACCTGTTGTCCGATACGAAGCTCCACCCCAAGGTAGGTAACATCGGCAATCACTTCCTGCAAGCTGCCTGTTATTCGGTGCCTCCAGTTCCCAAGATGCAATGTTTCAAGTGGGAAGGTGCTGCGGAAGTGGGTGTAGCGTCGTCACGGTAAACTGCCCCCAATTTGGATATGTCCATAGCAATGTAGCTGACTCCTCTGCTCCCCAGACCGCAGCAACCCCCAAGTCAGAGGATGTATTACGGCGGGGGCAATGTTGGAAGTCCAACTCGCCCGATGTGCAATCAATGATTACAGCACCGCCCCATCTTGTCCTGCGCCAGGAGGTGGGCCTTGGTATTCCATGACATGGATGCGAGAAGAATCCCACCGAGGCGGGGAACCAGCGTGTCCAAGGCCATCTTAGTGCTGCAGGGGCCTCCCAAGCGTGACTCTGGCAACGCGCTACAAAATATAACCAAGAACTCCTCCGAAGGAAGAAGGGAGGCCACAATAGGGGAGACATCAGAGGCACCTTTATTGAGCAAGAGACGCACTCCAAATGGCGAATGCATTTCGGCTACTTCATCGCCTTCTTCAGAGCCAGGGGTGCAAAACAGGAAATGGGCGCAAATGTGGATTTAAATACCCCGCCCCAACCTGTTGTCAGATACGAAGCTCCACCCCAAGGTAGGTAACATCGGCAATCACTTCCTGCAAGCTGCCTGTTATTCGGTGATAACAGGTCCCAAGATGCATTGTTTCAAGTGGGTAGGTGCTGCGGAAGTGAGTGTAGCTTCGTCACGGTAAACTGCCCCCAATTTGGATATGTCCATAGCAATGTAGCTGACTCCTCTGCTCCCCAGACCGCAGCAACCCCCAAGTCATAGGCTGTATTACGGCGGGGGCAATGTTGAAAGTCCAACTCGCCCGATGTGCAATCAATGATTACAGCACCGCCCCATCTTGTCCTGCACCAGGAGGTGGGCCTTGGTATTCCATGACATGGCTGCGAGAAGAATCCCACCGAGGTGGGGAACTAGCGTGTCCAAGGCCATCTTAGTGCTGCAGGGGCCTCCCAAGCGCGACTCTGGCAACGCGCTACAAAATATAACCAAGAACTCCTCCGAAGGAAGAAGGGAGGCCACAATAGGGGAGACATCAGAGGCACCTTTATTGAGCAAGACACGCACTCCAAATGGGGAATGCATTTCGGCTACTTCATCGCCTTCTTCAGCGCCAGGGGTGCAAAACAGGAAATGGGCGCAAATGTGGATTTAAATACCCCGCCCCAACCTGTTGTCCGATACGAAGCTCCACCCCAAGGTAGGTAACATCGGCAATCACTTCCTGCAAGCTGCCTGTTATTCGGTGCCTACAGGTCCCAATATGCAATGTTTCAAGTGGGAAGGTGATGCGGGAGTGGGTGTAGCGTTGTCACGGTAAATTGCCCCCAATTTGGAAATGTCCATAGCAATGTAGCTGACTCCTCTTCTCCCTAGACCGCAGCAACCCCCAAGTCACAGGATGTATTACGGCGGGGGCAATGTTGGAAGTCCAACGCGCCCAATGTGCAATCAATGATTACAGCACCACCCCATCTTGTCCTGCACCAGGAGGTGGGCCTTGGTATTCCATGACATGGTAGCGAGAAGAATCCAACCGAGGCGGGGAACCAGCGTGTTCAAGGCCATCTTTGTGCTGTGGGGGCCTCCCAAGTGCGACTCTGGCAACGCGCTACAAAATATAACCAAGAACTCCTCTGAAGGAAGAACGGAGGCCACAATAGGGGAGAGAAATCAGAGGCACCTTTATTGAGCAAGAAACGCACTCCAAATGGCGAATGCATTTCAGCTACTTCATCGCCTTCTTCAGCGCCAGGGGTGCAAAACAGGAAATCGGCGCAAATGTGGATTTAAATACCCCGCCCCAACCTGTTGTCCGATACGAAGCTCCATCCCAAGGTAGGTAACATCGGCAATCACTTCCTTCAAGCTACCTGTTATTCGGTGCCTACAGGTCCCAAGATGCAATGTTTCAAGTGGGAAGGTGCTGCGGAAGTGGGTGTAGCGTCGTCACGGTAAACTGCCCCCAATTTGGATATGTCCATAGCAATGTAGCTGACTCCTCTGCTCCCCAGACCGCAGCAACCCCCAAGTCAGAGGATGTATTACGGCGGGGGCAATGTTGAAAGTCCAACTCGCCCAATGTGCAATCAATGATTACAGCACCGCCCCATCTTGTCCTGCACCAGGAGGTGGGCCTTGGTATTCCATGACATGGCTGCGAGAAGAATCCCACCGAGGTGGGGAACTAGCGTGTCCAAGGCCCTCTTAGTGCTGCAGGGGCCTCCCAAGCGCGACTCTGGCAACGCGCTACAAAATATAACCAAGAACTCCTCCGAAGGAAGAAGGGAGGCCACAATAGGGGAGACATCAGAGGCACCTTTATTGAGCAAGACACGCACTCCAAATGGGGAATGCATTTCGGCTACTTCATCGCCTTCTTCAGCGCCGGGGTGCAAAACAGGAAATGGGCGCAAATGTGGATTTAAATACCCCGCCCCAACCTGTTGTCCGATACGAAGCTCCACCCCAAGGTAGGTAACATCGGCAACCACTTCCTGCAAGCTGCCTGTTATTCGTTGCCTACAGGTCCCAAGATGCAATGTTTCAAGTGGGAAGGTGCTGCGGAAGTGAGTGTAGCTTTGTCACGGTAAACTGCCCCCAATTTGGATATGTCCATAGCAATGTAGCTGACTCCTCTGCTCCCCAGACCGCAGCAACCCCCAAGTCATAGGCTGTATTACGGCGGGGGCAATGTTGAAAGTCCAACTCGCCCGATGTGCAATCAATGATTACAGCACCGCCCCATCTTGTCCTGCACCAGGAGGTGGGCCTTGGTATTCCATGACATGGCTGCGAGAAGAATCCCACCGAGGTGGGGAACTAGCGTGTCCAAGGCCATCTTAGTGCTGCAGGGGCCTCCCAAGCGCGACTCTGGCAACGCGCTACAAAATATAACCAAGAACTCCTCCGAAGGAAGAAGGGAGGCCACAATAGGGGAGACATCAGAGGCACCTTTATTGAGCAAGACACGCACTCCAAATGGGGAATGCATTTCGGCTACTTCATCGCCTTCTTCAGCGCCAGGGGTGCAAAACAGGAAATGGGCGCAAATGTGGATTTAAATACCCCGCCCCAACCTGTTGTCCGATACGAAGCTCCACCCCAAGGTAGGTAACATCGGCAATCACTTCCTGCAAGCTGCCTGTTATTCGGTGCCTACAGGTCCCAATATGCAATGTTTCAAGTGGGAAGGTGATGCGGGAGTGGGTGTAGCGTTGTCACGGTAAATTGCCCCCAATTTGGAAATGTCCATAGCAATGTAGCTGACTCCTCTTCTCCCTAGACCGCAGCAACCCCCAAGTCACAGGATGTATTACGGCGGGGGCAATGTTGGAAGTCCAACGCGCCCAATGTGCAATCAATGATTACAGCACCACCCCATCTTGTCCTGCACCAGGAGGTGGGCCTTGGTATTCCATGACATGGTAGCGAGAAGAATCCAACCGAGGCGGGGAACCAGCGTGTTCAAGGCCATCTTTGTGCTGTGGGGGCCTCCCAAGTGCGACTCTGGCAACGCGCTACAAAATATAACCAAGAACTCCTCCGAAGGAAGAAGGGAGGCCACAATAGGGGAGAGACATCAGAGGCACCTTTATTGAGCAAGACACGCACTCCAAATGGGGAATGCATTTCGGCTACTTCATCGCCTTCTTCAGCGCCGGGGTGCAAAACAGGAAATGGGCGCAAATGTGGATTTAAATACCCCGCCCCAACCTGTTGTCCGATACGAAGCTCCACCCCAAGGTAGGTAACATCGGCAACCACTTCCGGCAAGCTGCCTGTTATTCGTTGCCTACAGGTCCCAAGATGCAATGTTTCAAGTGGGAAGGTACTGCGGAAGTGGGTGTAGCGTCGTCAGAGGTAAACTGCCCCCAGTTTGGATATGTCCATAGCAATGTAGCTGACTCCTTTGCTCCCCAGACCACAGCAACCCCCAAGTCACAGGATGTATTACGGCGGGGGCAATGTTGGAAGTCAGACTCGCCCAATGTGCAATCAATGATTACAGCACCGCCCCATCTTGTCCTGCGCCAGGAGGTGAGCCTTGGTATTCCATGACATGGATGCGAGAAGAATCCCACCGAGGCGGGGAACCAGAGTGTCCAAGGCCATCTTAGTGCTGAAGGGGCCTCCCAAGCGCGACTCTGTCAGCGCGCTACAAAATATAACCAAGAACTCCTCCGAAGGAAGAAGGGAGGCCATAATAGGGGAGACATCAGAGGCACCTTTATTGAGCAAGACACGCACTCCAAATGGCGAATGCATTTCAGCTACTTCATCGCCTTCTTCAGCGCCATGGGGTCAAAACATGAAATGGGCGCAAATGTGGATTTAAATACCCCGCCCCAACCTGTTGTCCGATACGAAGCTCCACCCTAAGGTAGGTAACATCCGCAATCACTTCCTGCAAGCTGCCTGTTATTCGGTGCCTACAGGTCCCAAGATGCAATGTTTCAAGTGGGAAGGTACTGCGGAAGTGGGTGTAGCGTCGTCACGGTAAACTGCCCCCAGTTTGGATATGTCCATAGCAATGTAGCTGACTCCTTTGCTCCCCAGACCACAGCAACCCCCAAGTCACAGGATGTATTACGGCGGGGGCAATGTTGGAAGTCTAACTCGCCCGATGCAATCAATGATTACAGCAACACCCCATATTGTCCTGCGCCAGGAGGTGTGCCTTGTTATTCCATGACATGGTAGCGAGAAGAATCCCACCGAGGCGGGGAACCAGCGTGTTCAAGGCCATCTTAGTGCTGCGGGGGCCTCCCAAGCGCGACTCTGGCAACGCGCTACAAAATATAACCAAGAACTCCTCCGAAGGAAGAAGGGAGGCCACAATAGGGGAGAGAAATCAGAGGCACCTTTATTGAGCAAGGCTTGCACTCCAAATGGCGAATGCATTTCGGCTACTTCATCGCCTTCATCAGCGCCAGGGGTGCAAAACAGGAAACTGGCGCAAATGTGGATTTAAATACCCCGCCCCAACCTGTTGTCCGATACGAAGCTCCACCCCAAGGTAGGTAACATCGGCAATCACTTCCTGCAAGCTGCCTGTTATTCGGTGCCTCCAGGTCCCAAGATGCAATGTTTCAAGTGGGAAGGTGCTGCGGAAGTGGGTGTAGCGTCGTCACGGTAAACTGCCCCCAATTTGGATATGTCCATAGCAATGTAGCTGACTCCTCTGCTCCCCAGACCGCAGCAACCCCCAAGTCAGAGGATGTATTACGGCGGGGGCAATGTTGGAAGTCCAACTCGCCCGATGTGCAATCAATGATTACAGCACCGCCCCATCTTGTCCTGCGCCAGGAGGTGGGCCTTGGTATTCCATGACATGGATGCGAGAAGAATCCCACCGAGGCGGGGAACCAGCGTGTCCAAGGCCATCTTAGTGCTGCAGGGGCCTCCCAAGCGTGACTCTGGCAACACGCTACAAAATATAACCAAGAACTCCTCCGAAGGAAGAAGGGAGGCCACAATAGGGGAGACATCAGAGGCACCTTTATTGAGCAAGAGACGCACCTCAAATGGCGAATGCATTTCGGCTACTTCATCGCCTTCTTCAGAGCCAGGGGTGAAAAACAGGAAATGGGCGCAAATGTGGATTTAAATACCCCGCCCCAACCTGTTGTCAGATACGAAGCTCCACCCCAAGGTAGGTAACATCGGCAATCACTTCCTGCAAGCTGCCTGTTATTCGGTGATAACAGGTCCCAAGATGCAATGTTTCAAGTGGGTAGGTGCTGCAGAAGTGAGTGTAGCGTCGTCACGGTAAACTGCCCCCAATTTGGATATGTCCATAGCAATGTAGCTGACTCCTCTGCTCCCCAGACCGCAGCAATCCCCAAGTCATAGGCTGTATTACGGCGGGGGCAATGTTGAAAGTCCAACTCGCCCGATGTGCAATCAATGATTACAGCACCGCCCCATCTTGTCCTGCACCAGGAGGTGGGCCTTGGTATTCCATGACATGGCTGCGAGAAGAATCCCACCGAGGTGGGGAACTAGCGTGTCCAAGGCCATCTTAGTGCTGCAGGGGCCTCCCAAGCGCGACTCTGGCAACGCGCTACAAAATATAACCAAGAACTCCTCCGAAGGAAGAAGGGAGGCCACAATAGGGGAGACATCAGAGGCACCTTTATTGAGCAAGACACGCACTCCAAATGGGGAATGCATTTCGGCTACTTCATCGCCTTCTTCAGCGCCAGGGGTGCAAAACAGGAAATGGGCGCAAATGTGGATTTAAATACCCCGCCCCAACCTGTTGTCCGATACGAAGCTCCACCCCAAGGTAGGTAACATCGGCAACCACTTCCTGCAAGCTGCCTGTTATTCGTTGCCTACAGGTCCCAAGATGCAATGTTTCAAGTGGGAAGGTGCTGCGGGAGTAGGTGTAGCGTCGTCACGGTAAACTGCCCCCAATTTGGATATGTCCATAGCAATGTAGCTGACTCCTCTGCTCCCCAGACCGCAGCAACCCCCAAGTCATAGGATGTATTACGGCGGGGGCAATGTTGGAAGTCAGACTCGCCCAATGTGCAATCAATGATTACAGCACCGCCCCATCTTGTCCTGCGCCAGGAGGTGAGCCTTGGTATTCCATGACATGGATGCGAGAAGAATCCCACCGAGGCGGGGAACCAGAGTGTCCAAGGCCATCTTAGTGCTGAAGGGGCCTCCCAAGCGCGACTCTGTCAGCGCGCTACAAAATATAACCAAGAACTCCTCCGAAGGCAGAAGGGGGGCCATAATAGGGGAGACATCAGAGGCACCTTTATTGAGCAAGACACGCACTCCAAATGGCGAATGCATTTCGGCTACTTCATCGCCTTCTTCAGCGCCATGGGGTCAAAACAGGAAATGGGCGCAAATGTGGATTTAAATTACCCCGCCCCAACCTGTTGTCCGATACGAAGCTCCACCCTAAGGTAGGTAACATCCGTAATCACTTCCTGCAAGCTGCCTGTTATTCGGTGCCTACAGGTCCCAAGATGCAATGTTTCAAGTGGGAAGGTGCTGCGGAAGTGGGTGTAGCGTCGTCACGGTAAACTGCCCCCAGTTTGGATATGTCCATAGCAATGTAGCTGACTCCTTTGCTCCCCAGACCACAGCAACCCCCAAGTCACAGGATGTATTACGGCGGTGGCAATGTTGGAAGTCTAACTCGCCCGATGCAATCAATGATTACAGCAACACCCCATCTTGTCCTGCGCCAGGAGGTGTGCCTTGTTATTCCATGACATGGTAGCGAGAAGAATCCAACCGAGGCGGGAAACCAGCGTTTTCAAGGCCATCTTAGTGCTGCGGGGGCCTCCCAAGCGCGACTCTGGCAACGCGCTACAAAATATAACCAAGAACTCCTCCGAAGGAAGAAGGGAGGCCACAATAGGGGAGAGAAATCAGAGGCACCTTTATTGAGCAAGGCTTGCACTCCAAATGGCGAATGCATTTCGGCTACTTCATCGCCTTCTTCAGCACCAGGGGTGCAAAACGGGAAACTGGCGCAAATGTGGATTTAAATACCCCGCCCCAACCTGTTGTCCGATACGAAGCTCCACCCCAAGGTAGGTAACATCGGCAATCACTTCCTGCAAGCTGCCTGTTATTCGGTGCCTCCAGGTCCCAAGATGCAATGTTTCATGTGGGAAGGTGCTGCGGAAGTGGGTGTAGCGTCATCACGGTAAATTGCCCCCAATTTGGATATGTCCATAGCAATGTAGCTGACTCCTCTGCTCCCCAGACCGCAGCAACCCCCAAGTCATAGGCTGTATTATGGCGGGGGCAATGTTGAAAGTCCAACTCGCCCGATGTGCAATCAATGATTACAGCACCGCCCCATCTTGTCCTGCACCAGGAGGTGGGCGTTGTTATTCCATGACATGGATGCGAGAAGAATCCCACCGAGGCGGGGAACCAGCGTGTCCAAGGCCATCTTAGTGCTGCAGGGGCCTCCCAAGCGCGACTCTGGCAACGCGCTACAAAATATAACCAAGAACTCCTCCGAAGGAAGAAGGGAGGCCACAATAGGGGAGACATCAGAGGCACCTTTATTGAGCAAGACACGCACTCCAAATGGCGAATGCATTTCGGCTACTTCATCGCCTTCTTCAGCGCCAGGGGTGCAAAACAGGAAATGGGCGCAAATGTGGATTTAAATACCCCGCCCGAACCTGTTGTCCAATACGAAGCTCCACCCCAAGGTAGGTAACATCGGCAACCACTTCCTGCAAGCTGCCTGTTATTCGTTGCCTACAGGTCCCAAGATGCAATGTTTCAAGTGGGAAGGTGCTGCGGGAGTGGGTGTAGCGTCGTCACGGTAAACTGCCCCCAATTTGGATATGTCCATAGCAATGTAGCTGACTCCTCTGCTCCCCAGACCGCAGCAACCCCCAAGTCACAGGATGTATTACGGCGGGGCAATGTTGGAAGTCCAACTCGCCCGATGTGCAATCAATGATTACAACACCGCCCCATCTTGTCCTGCACCAGGAGGGGGGCCTTGGTATTCCATGACATGGATGCGAGAAGTATCCCACAGAGGCGGGGAACCAGAGTGTCCAAGGCCATCTTAGTGCTGAAGGGGCCTCCCAAGCGCGACTCTGTCAGCGCGCTACAAAATATAACCAAGAACTCCTCCGAAGGAAGAAGGGGGGCCATAATAGGGGAGACATCAGAGGCACCTTTATTGAGCAAGACACGCACTCCAAATGGCGAATGCATTTCGGCTACTTCATCGCCTTCTTCAGCGCCATGGGGTCAAAACAGGAAATGGGCGCAAATGTGGATTTAAATTACCCCGCCCCAACCTGTTGTCCGATACGAAGCTCCACCCTAAGGTAGGTAACACCCGTAATCACTTCCTGCAAGCTGCCTGTTATTCGGTGCCTACAGGTCCCAAGATGCAATGTTTCAAGTGGGAAGGTGCTGCGGAAGTGGGTGTAGCGTCGTCACGGTAAACTGCCCCCAGTTTGGATATGTCCATAGCAATGTAGCTGACTCCTTTGCTCCCCAGACCACAGCAACCCCCAAGTCACAGGATGTATTACGGCGGTGGCAATGTTGGAAGTCTAACTCGCCCGATGCAATCAATGATTACAGAAACACCCCATCTTGTCCTGCGCCAGGAGGTGTGCCTTGTTATTCCATGACATGGTAGCGAGAAGAATCCAACCGAGGCGGGAAACCAGCGTGTTCAAGGCCATCTTAGTGCTGCGGGGGCCTCCCAAGCGCGACTCTGGCAACGCGCTACAAAATATAACCAAGAACTCCTCCGAAGGAAGAAGGGAGGCCACAATAGGGGAGAGAAATCAGAGGCACCTTTATTGAGCAAGGCTTGCACTCCAAATGGCGAATGCATTTCGGCTACTTCATCGCCTTCTTCAGCGCCAGGGGTGCAAAACGGGAAACTGGCGCAAATGTGGATTTAAATACCCCGCCCCAACCTGTTGTCCGATACGAAGCTCCACCCCAAGGTAGGTAACATCGGCAATCACTTCCTGCAAGCTGCCTGTTATTCGGTGCCTCCAGGTCCCAATATGCAATGTTTCAAGTGGGAAGGTGCTGCGGAAGTGGGTGTAGCGTCGTCACGGTAAACTGCCCCCAATTTGGATATGTCCATAGCAATGTAGCTGACTCCTCTGCTCCCCAGATCGCAGCAACCCCCAAGTCATAGGCTGTATTATGGCGGGGGCAATGTTGAAAGTCCAACTCGCCCGATGTGCAATCAATGATTACAGCACCGCCCCATCTTGTCCTGCACCAGGAGGTGGGCGTTGCTATTCCATGACATGGATGCGAGAAGAATCCCACCGAGGCGGGGAACCAGCGTGTCCAAGGCCATCTTAGTGCTGCAGGGGCCTCCCAAGCGCGACTCTGGCAACGCGCTACAAAATATAACCAAGAACTCCTCCGAAGGAAGAAGGGAGGCCACAATAGGGGAGACATCAGATGCACCTTTATTGAGCAAGACACGCACTCCAAATGGCGAATGCATTTCGGCTACTTCATCGCCTTCTTCAGCGCCAGGGGTGCAAAACAGGAAATGGGCGCAAATGTGGATTTAAATACCCCGCCCCAACCTGTTGTCCAATACGAAGCTCCACCCCAAGGTAGGTAACATCGGCAACCACTTCCTGCAAGCTGCCTGTTATTCGTTGCCTACAGGTCCCAAGATGCAATGTTTCAAGTGGGAAGGTGCTGCGGGAGTGGGTGTAGCGTCGTCACGGTAAACTGCCCCCAATTTGGATATGTCCATAGCAATGTAGCTGACTCCTCTGCTCCCCAGACCGCAGCAACCCCCAAGTCACAGGATGTATTACGGCGGGGCAATGTTGGAAGTCCAACTCACCCGATGTGCAATCAATGATTACAACACCGCCCCAAATGTCCTGCGCCAGGAGGGGGGCCTTGGTATTCCATGACATGGATGCTAGAAGAATCCCACTGAAGCGGGGAACCAGAGTGTCCAAGGCCATCTTAGTGCTGAAGGGGCCCCCCAAGCGCGACTCTATAGGGGAGACATCAGAGGCACCTTTATTGAGCAAGACACGCACTCCAAATGGCGAATGCATTTCGGCTACTTCATCGCCTTCTTCAGCGCCAGGGGTGCAAAACTGGAAATAGGTGCAAATGTGGATTTAAATACCCCACCCCAACCTGTTTTCCGATACGAAGCTCCACCCCAAGGTAGGTAACATCGGCAATCACTTCCCGCAAGATGCCTGTTATTCGGTGCCTACTGGTCCCAAGATGCAATGTTTCAAGTGGGTAGGTGCTGCGGGAGTGGGTGTAGCGTCGTCACGGTAAACGGCCGTGACGACGCTACACCCACTCCCGCACTATATATATACATATACCCATATATATACGCGTTTACATTTTTAAAAGTACGTTTCTTTGTTATATTTATTAAAACATACCTTAATTTTTTTAAAATATTGTTAGTATTTAGTATATGTTTATTTTAATATTTACATTTTATATATTTAAAAATCGATATTTAATGCAACTATATTTCTTGTGAACATCATTTTTCTTTTCAATATTTTTGTACTTACCTTTTTAAGTATAGGCAGTCAATAAGTTTATATCCTATATTTGTTTCTCAATATTTATATATAAGCAAATACCTTAAAATGGTCCAAGGATGCTTGTTCCTGTTCCAGTGAGGACCTTCCTTGGCAGTTTACATTTTTAAAAGTACGTTTCTTTGTTATATTTATTAAAACATACCTTATTTTTTAAAAATATTGTTAGTATTTAATATATGTTTATTTGAATATTTACATTTTATATATTTAAAAATCGATATTTAATGCAACTATATTTCTTGTGAACATCATTTTTCTTTTCAATATTTTTGTACTTACCTTTTTAAGTATAGGCAGTCAATAAGTTTATATCCTATATTTGTTTCTCAATATTTATATATAAGCAAATACCTTAAAATGGTCCAAGGATGCTTGTTCCTGTTCCAGTGAGGACCTTCCTTGGCCGTACGGGCTGGACTCTTCCCATGAGGAGCAGGGTCAACACTGACGTGCATATGGCTGTGTCCAATCTGGGGTGAGTGGTGAGCAAAAGAACGATGGATTAAACCCAGATTCTTGTGACTGGGGGTGAATGTTTGCATTGGTCAGCATTCCGTCCTCTTGCTTTTGTCGTCCTAATTGGGAAGAGCATTCCCAGACGTGCTCACTCTGTCACTGGATTCAAGCAATCCTGACTGATGTGGGGCAATGCTCAAAACTGGTCCCAGGATGCTTGAGTCTGGTATAGGAAGGACCTGGCTTAGTAGTTTGAACTGTTCTGTTCTCATGAGGAGTGGGGTGAAGACTGATTAGCATATTATGTCATGGTCAAAACTGGGGTGGCGTGGTAAGCAAAAGAAAAATGGATTAAACCCAGATCCTTGTAACTGGGTATGAATGTTTGCATTGTTCAGCATACTGTTCAATCATTTATTCCTTTTGCTTTTGTCTCCCTAAGTGGGAAGGGTATGCCCACATGTGGGTCCCATGCTCACTCTGCCACTGGATTCAAGCTAGCCTTGCTGATAAGGGGTGATGTCCTGAAATTGATACCAGGATACTTGTTTCTGGTTCTGGGAGGACCTGGCCTGGCAGTTTGGGCTGAACTGTTCCCATGAGGAACAGGGTCAAGACTGATTTGCATATGGCTGAGTCCAAACCGGGGTGGCGTGGGGAGCAAAAGAACGATGGATTAAACACAGATCCTTGTGACTGGGGGTGAATGTTTGCATTGTTCAGCATTGGGTCCATCATTTGTTCCTTTTACTTTTAGAAATTTGGCATTTGCCTGCCTTAGGCATTTAGTGCTTGCAACCTGTCTCTGGATCACATGACTGGGGGTAGATGACTGTTGGGCTTTGTGTATTCCTGCTAGATAGCTACACACAATAGAGAGGTTAGGTGTACCTTGATGGGAAATCACTGGCAGGGTGGGAGGGCAGAGCTGGGAACAGCCCTACTTACACTTTAGGCTATTTCCTGCCTCCGCATAAATGGCTGCATATCCCCTGTAGTTAAAATGGAGGCAGTGCCGAAAAGGCAGGGATCCTATGAAACCTCAAGAAGCTTTCCCCACTTCAAAGGAAGAACCAGCTATAAATATTGGACCACAGACCCAAATTCTTCAGGACTCGTCTGGACCTGGGTGTCATGATTCTGCCACGTCAGATTCCTGGTGCACATTGTCTGGCACCTGTTTACTGGTTTCTATTGTCTTTGGCATTGCTTGTTGTGACTTTGCCACTTGTCTGTGCCAATGCTTGTTGCAGACTATGATGGTATCTGTTTACTGTTGTCTATTGTTTTTGCCAATGCTTGTTGTGACTTTGCCACTTGTCTGTGTCGATTCTTGTTGCAGACTATGATAAGGAAGCTAATAGGGACCACACCCTGTTCTAGAAGCTTCTTCCTGAGCCCTTTAAATAGGGGCCACACCCTGTTCTCATTGCTGGTTATTGAGAACCCTGAGCTTGAGCAGCAGCTGCTCCTGTTCTCCGGTTGCTGAAAGAAGATTCCGGTTGCAGCAAGAAGACTTCTATTTTCTTTTTCCCAGGTTGTAGATCCTCTCTCAGCTATAATCAGATAGGATTGTTCCTTTCTTAACCAACAGCATTGTAAAAGGAACTTTGTGCTGTTTTTGTTATTTTGCATTTTGAAAGGAAAGAAAGTTGCATATCACGCTGCAATGCTTTTGAGCATTTACATGTTTGGTCATTTTGGCACTGTTGTACATCGCGCTGAAGCGCTCTTTAGTCATTTACGTGTTTGGTCATTTTGGCACTGTCTTACATGTTTGGTCATTGTGGCAACTTGGCACATCGCGCTGAAGGGCTCTTTGAACATTTACATATTTTGAACTCTGTTACATAGCGCTGAAGCGTTCCCTTGGGCGTTTGAATATTAATCTTCCTCATTAGCATATGTAACGTGTTGTCTATTGCAAAAATGTTGTTGGAAGTACCACTGTGATATTTAACAGTGGTTAAAGCACATCATTACGGAAACATTGTGTCTAAAAGCCAAGTGGATCTTTATATGTATATGTGCTTCATTTTGAAACATGATTGTATAGCCATAATATTGTATCCTTGAGAATTATACTAACAGAAATTGGTTCTATGCATAACCTGCTTTTCATTTACAAGTCTCCCTCCCCGCAGTTCCCACCCTAATTCCCTTCCCCTCGTCTAAACAATTTGATACTCAGTGCAGTTAAGCTTGAGTCAAGGCTGCTGAAAGGTGGGCTTCTTGAGGGTTCTGCTCCTGAGGAACCCAACAGAATTTTACCATTTCTGACACTGTGTATACTCTGCCAGGAAGAAGAACTGCTGGGGTGGTGAAAGACCTGCCACTTTGCTGCCCTCCTGCCTGAGTCAGAGCGATTTAGACCTGCACCTGAGCCAAGGACACCTAGAGGGACTCCAAGGGCTAGTCAGCTGGCCTCCTGTTCAGAGCAACAGGGACATACAAGGTTCTCAGCCACTTGAACCAGCAGCTAGACCCAGCTGGACCAAGCCCCTGACCCCCAAGTGGTGCCCCTCAGGTTCCTCGGTGTAGCCTCAGAGAGGAAGCATTGATGTTTTGGGCTCTTTGTGACCATGAATGGTGTAGTTTGTGACAAAATCTGGTCACTCACACAGCCCGCCAACACCAAGTTCTGTCAGCCTGACCCTGACATGGACATTGACATTGACATTGACCAATCACCAACAGCGCCATCACAAAGCAATAGGACAACCGTTTGCGATAAAAACAGTATCTTTGCACTACAGTGACGCCCATCCGTGACGCCTGGCCTTCTCTTCGCACTGCGCTTCCCTGTTTCTCGCTGCCCCCTCCACTGCGAACTGGACTCTTTGCGCTGGACTTAGGAGGTAAATTTCAGTGGGAGTAACCTGGTCCTAGTATCTAACTCACAATCTATTGTTGTCGGCCTGAACTTGTGACTTCCTCTTGGTCTCAAACAACTAGAAAGACACAAATGGCCTTTTGGGCGTTTAGGTGCAATTTTCACTTAAATCTTTTACATTTTATATCTCTTGCGTTACTGATTGGATTTTTGTCATTTTCTTCTTGTTTTATTTATTGCTTGTTGCTCTGTGTGTCTAATTTGTAGTGGGATCATGTTTGTATATTGCTCTCATTTTGAAGTTATACAGATTAACATCCATCCTAAAATACTAATGCAGTTGAATGCACACTGATTAAAACCAACTTTCATTTCTTGATGTCAATAGACATAGAGGGTAATTTAAACTTTGCAAGCGACCTGCTGGCTTAGCGGAGAATAACTTGAAGATACCGTTCCAATGCAGATAAAAAGCCACTTTCAATATAAAAACTGATGTATTGGTATATTCCTTGTAATCAAGGATTTCTTTCACATTGCCTGTCGTATCCAATCCAAGCATGTAGTCCCTGCCAAAAACTAGCCTGTATCAGTTAAAAGGGTTTAACCTGGATGTAGATCAAAATATTGTTAGCAACAAATCATTTGAAATACATATTGTGTTCTAAATATCGTTTACAATAATGTTTTCCCATTGGGTGTACATTTTCTATTATTAACCCCAATGAGGTGATATTTTCCGTTAATTATATTTATGATACAATATTTCTGTCAGATGATATTTTGGGTACGATGTTCTGGTACTGTAACATTCAGGTATCATACTGTTTAACCCTTCCCTTGCCTTCCTAATTAACATGCCCAATTTAGACAAAGATCACTAGTAAACACAAGTATTTGTACTCTTTTACCTCTGATTCAATTTTAGCTACAGCAAATAAACCCACTTACTTCTCCATCCGAAAAAATTGCAACTTGTGTTTTTGAAAGGTAAGAAGCAAATTATTATCTACGGTGTACTAATGATATTGAAGCAACCTGACTCTTGTATGGACTAACAATCAAATACAATGAGCATTGACTAGGGCAGTGCCTTGCATTTCTGGCCATTTATGTAGAAATGTGATTGCCCAACTGATACCCTCTAAAATCAATTTTTTAAACATTATATATTAAATAACAATGGGACAAGTGCACAATGCTGCATCATCCCACGGTCTTAAGCCCGCCCTTGTTCTACAGAGTAAAGGGATCACAATTGTTACTGGCCAAGTAGGTGACCCCAATTCCATCAGCTTTATCCGCAACCTTGAAAGGTCAATTTTAATTAAACCTAGCAAAAGCTGTGTTCAGTTTTACCATAACCCTACCAAGTGATGGCTGCCCCCTATCTAAAGTAGTAGGGTTCAAAGACAAAATATCAAAAGTCAAAAAACATCTACATACAAAAATATCGACTCAAAAATATCAAATTTATAAATATAATCTTCCTATACTTATAATTAGAATGACAAAAATATTGAAAAAAATCTTTTCACTAACAAAGTTGTCCAAAATATAAATTAAATATATATAAATGTAAATAATAAACATTAATTACTTATTAATACTAATATGATAACATTAAAAATATACATATACATTAATATACATATTTAGTTTTCCATATATCTAATTAAAAAAATTAACTAAATTAATATTTTTTATTTCTATTATTTTGAATATTTTTTTTAAATGTAATACATAAATAATAAATTCATCGGGAGAAGTAAAATGGTTGACAAAATATCAACAGTATTTTATACTAATTTCTATAGCAGCGGTCGCTAGGTGACTTATCTTGCAAAATTGGAAAACTGATGAGCAACCTAGGAATGATCATTGGGTCAATACAATGCGCAGGACTTTCAGATTTGAGGAGGCCTATGCAAAACGTGTAGGAGCTACTTTAAGATTCAGAACTATTTTGCGAAACTTCTCTACTTGTATGGTGGAGGACAGCAGAGTGTAAAAGCCAGGTGTCCTAAGGAGCTAATCTCTGCATTTAATATAATTCACTGAAAAAAACATAGGTTTTCAGTCACGTTATAGTTAGGAATTAGCATTTAAAAAACCTTGGAAATTCACTTTAAAAAACCATAGGTTTCACAGATGTTATAGTTAGCTGGACATTTCAATCATACAAAACCATAGAAATTCCCCCGTTATAGTTAGTTCAGCTAACTATAACTCGCGCGTCCGCAATGCACTGCTGATGATGTCACATATTACATCACTCATGACATGGTCAGTGACATCACTCATGAAATCACTGATGACATCTCAAATGACAGTATTAATACAGATATTTTTCCTAGGCCACAAAATATCTGTATTAATACTATTGTTGCCCTGTCCTAGGGACTATATCCAGACTCAGGGGGTCCCTCTTTTTTATTGACATCTCAAATAACATCACTGATGACCTCACTGATGACATCATCCAGTGAATCTGTGTCTTTCTGAACAATAAATATTTTTTTATATGTATATCTAAAGGTCGATGGAAGAATAAATGGGTAAATAACTGTCTAAATGGATGTTTTTTTGTAAAATTGATTGTATAACTGACTCAGTAAGTGTATCTTAATGAATACATGTATTAGCAAGTAATGTTTAAATATGTAAATATCTGTATCAGTGTCTCACTTTGTGTATAAGTGGCTGCATGGGTTGGTGAGTAGCTACATGAGTGTCTATATGGGTTATTTAATAGTTTTTTTGAGTATCAGAATGAGTGTCTGTATGGTTTGGTGCACAGATGCATGAATGACTGACTCACTGTTTGTATGTGTTTTGAAGACAGCATGTGTACAGGACTGTACGGGTAGATGAGTGTGTGTATGGGTGTGTTAGTGAGTGAATGACTGTCTCAATAGTATCTTTAAGAGTAAGTACATATGTTTTAAACTAGTATATGTGAGCATTGATGTATATAAGTGAGTATATGTGAGAGTGAGAGATTGGAAAAGTTCCTGTATAAATAAGTATGTGTTTCTATAAGTGATTATTTAAGAGAGTAAGTATGTGTATGTTTCTGCAGAAGTAAGTGTAGTAGTGTGTGTATAGCTGTATATGCAAGTAAATGGATGTTTTATAGTTTATTTTCAGGTGTGAGTATGTATCTGAGTAACTCTATGGATGAGTATCAGTGTGTGACAGGATGTATAGGTGTATGAGTACATATGATGAGTGAGTACCTGTATGAGTGACTATATAGAACTGTTGGTGAATGAGTGGATGTGTATGTAGATGTTTGAATTACTGAATAGGTTGTTGTAACTGGTATTAGTATCTCAATTTTTTTGAAAATGTTAGCATCTATTTTTGAATGTGTGTATCAAAGGTTATATTAGGGTGAGAGGAGGTCTGCCACTCTTTCACAAGGATGATGTCATCAGTGATGTCATCAGTGATGTCATTTGAGATGTCTTGAGTGATGTCATGAGTGATGTCACTGACCATGTCATGAGTGATGTAAAATGTGACGTCATCAGCAGTGCAATGCGGGCGCGCAAGTTATAGTTAGCTGAACTAACTATGACAGGGGAATTTCTATGGTTTTGTATGAGTGAAATATCCAGCTAACTATAACATCTGTGAAACCTATGGTTTTTTATGTGAATTTCTAAGGTTTTTTAAATGCTAGTTCCTAACTATAACGTGACTGAAACCTATAGTTTTTTCAGTGAATTTCAAAGGTTTTTTAAATGATAATTATTAAAAGTATTAATAATTATATTTATTTCTTTTTTATAACAATTTCTTACATTTTTATTATAAATATTTATATTTATTTAATTTTGTACATTATATTTCATATTCTTAATGTAAAATAATAACAAATCTAAATTGAAAAATATTTTTTTTGATTAATTATTTTTTTTCCAAAATATATAAAATTGAATTCTATATAATTCCTTTAACATTGTTTTTTTTATCATCGTACCATACCGATACACTAATGTAATTACACCAAATTTGGCGGAGAGATAGAGTTTGGCTTGCAGATTGTGTTTTTTGTTAAATGGAGTAAATCCGTTCAGTAGTTCATGAGAAAACCCCAATAGACTATTCATCTAGTCTTCTATGCACTGGTAAACTTGTCTTTTATACATTCAATTCCCTAATCTGTATCCTTACACTTCCAGTAAACACGATCACACTTCTGTTTCAGTATTGTACTGACTATATAGCACTATGTGCTTATCTGTACACTACTCTAAAATAATCCATTCACCACATTAAAACACTAATCAGCAGATGTACAATAAGTGGTACATTCCCAGAGATATGACACTTATTGTGTACTGTGATATCACCTTCTTCTGGCGCAGGGCTTTCTCACATATCACCACGTACCGTTCTTGCTATTACTAAGCCTGGAACCCAATACATTAGCCAATGGGAGGTCCCCCAGGTCCGTCAGTCTTCTAGATCACAAAAACGCTACCAATAACGACCCTGGACTTACGCCAGCGCCCGTGGTTCCCATATAAAACGGATAGTGACCTAACCACGCTCTTTTTTGCCTCCGCTGCGGTGACAGAGACTCTCATCGTCGTCGATTGTACTACGAACTGTTTGATCAAACGGAGGAGGACTCGTGACACTCGACGTGGTGTCACTGCTGCTGCCTTCCAGCCAGGCCATCATAGCCATAGTGCCAGTGTCGCCCGCGCCCACCCACCCACCCAGGCCCAGCCAAAGCCCCAGCCTTTGAAGACAAGACAAGAGATGACAAAAGCAAAGGTAGGAGAACCCACTGTAAATTGTACCTGCATGATAGATTTTTTTTACTGTCACGTGGCCCTCGAAGCTCTGGTTTGCTTTATTTTATGCTCTGTGCTTCATCGTATTTGCTCCCTCCTAATCCTCCCGTGACTTTTAATGTTTACTGGTACCTCACGTAGCCTTCCCAGGCCTCTATTATTATACATCATATATAATTGATCATAATATTTCCTTCTGCATCAAGGAGCCCTCCTTAGCCATTTCTAAATAAATTGTACGTGCATGAATTTCTGTGTCGTATTTTTGAAGTGTCACGTGCTTTAGCCTGTATTCTTATAAATTGTGCGTTCATAATAGTATTATTTTTTGACTGCGTCATGTGGCCCTCCCAGCTCTGTTTTGCTTTATTTTTTTTAAGTATGGGCGGAAAATCCGTTCCGCTCGCTGATTTTGCGGATTTTCGGCAAATTCGCAATCCGCGAGATTCACGAATTCCCCGCAAAATCCGCGAGCGGAACGGATTGGGTCAAAAGTTGAAGCTGACTTTTGTAACTATTTCAGAATGGCGCCGGCAAGCTGCCAGCAAGCTGCCAGAGCCATTCTAAAATAGTTACAAAAGTCAGCTTTAACAAGAAGCACTAATAGATAAAGTAAAGCAGGTGCTCGAGTTGAAGCTCAAATTCAGTTACACAATCATTAATCACCCCAAACTCGGGGTGATTAGTGATTGTGTAACTTAATTTGACCTTCAACTCGAGCACCTGCTTTACTTTATCTATTAGTGCTTCTTGTTGAAGCTGACTTTGTAGCTATTTTAGAATGGCGCTGGCAGCTTGCCAGCGCCATTGTAAGTGGGGCTGAGGGCAGAAGGGCACAAAGTGGGACAGAGGGCAGAAGGGGACAAAAAACGAGTGGGGCAGAGGGCAGAAGGGCACAGAAACGAGTGGGGCAGAGGGCAGAAGACCACAAAAATGTCGGGCAGAGGGCAGAAGAGCACAAAAAAACGAGTGGGACAGAGGGCAGAAACGAGTGGGGCAGAGGGCAGAAGACCACAAAAACGAGTTGGGCAGAAGAGCTCAAAAACGAGTGGGGCGGAGTGCACAAACACGAGTGGGGCAGAGGGCAGAAGTCCACAAAACAAGTTGGGCAGAGGGCAGAAGAGCACAAAAACGAGTGGGACAGAGGGCAGAAACGAGTGGGGCAGGGGGCAGAAGATCACAAAAACGAGTTGGGCAGAGGGCAGAAGAGCACAAAAATGAGTGGGACAGAGGGCAGAAACGAGTGGGGCAGAGGGCAGAAGATCACAAAAACGAATTGGGCAGAGGGCAGAAGAGCACAAAAATGAGTGGGACAGAGGGCAGAAACGAGTGGGGCAGAGGGCAGAAGACCACAAAAATGAGTGGGACAGAGGGCAGAAACGAGTGGGGCAGAGGGCAGAAGACCACAAAAACGAGTTGGGCAGAGGGCAGAAGAGCACAAAAACGAGTGGGACAGAGGTCAGAAACGAGTGGGGCAGAGGGCAGAATAGCACAAAAACGAGTGGGACAGAGGGCAGAAACCAGTGGGGCAGAGGGCAGAAGACCACAAAAACGAGTTGGGCAGAGGGCAGAAGAGCACAAAAATGAGTGGGACAGAGGGCCGAAACGAGTGGGGCAGAGGGCAGAAGACCACAAAAACGAGTTGGGCAGAGGGCAGAAGAGCACAAAAACGAGTGGGGCAGAGGGCAAAAGGGCACAAACACGAGTGGGGCAGAGGGCATAAAGGCACAAAAACGAGTGGTACAGAGGGCAGAAGGGCAGAAAAAACGAAAGGGTGGCAGTGATGAACCAGAGGGCGCATCACGGTCTCGCCCCCAAAAAAACAGCGAAAACGCAAAGCGCCCCGCGAACATGCCAAAACGCCCCGCGAACACGCAAAGCGCCCGGCAAAAATATAAAAATACACAAATTCGCGAATTTTGCGGATCGCGAATTCGCGAATTTGCAAATCCGCAAATTCGCGAATTCGCAAAATTCGCCCATCCTTAATTTTTTTGCTCCATGTGCTTTGTACTTCATTGTATTTCTTCCCTCCTAATCGCCCTGTAACTTTTAATAATTATTGCTACCTCACGTGGCCTTCCTAGGCCTCTATTGTTATTGATCGTATATGTTTTTTAGTATATTTAATGAGAATACATGCGTAACAAATAAAGAAAACAAGGCACATGCGCCACATTCACATGAAACAAATTAAAAGTCGCATCTGCATAAACTCTACAAGTAAATAATAATAAAATATTTAAAAAACAGAACATTGAATATGTACAGGGGAGAGCTAAAGATAAAAGATAGCCATTTTACTGAAGAACAAATTAAATTGTAATAATCGTGATAAAAGATAAAAGAGAAAGCATACTAATACACAAGAAAGAAAAGGGGTTTACATGTCCATATCCAAATAAGACATAACTGCACCCCAGATTTGCTGACCCAGTTTCCTTTTACACCACCCTTTAAGAGCATATAAACTATACTCGATATTAAATATAGCCAAAAACCTTGCCCTCCAAGTATCAAATGATGGGGCATCTTTTTGTAGCCAACAGGAAGCTATACACAACCTCAGCACAACAAGGTGCTGTATCTGCATCTACGCCCGTCTCTACCCCCAACAAAATCTGCATGGGTGATAAATGTATAAGAACTCCGGAAATTTCAGTTAAAAACTTGTCTAGCTGCTCCAGTAATCTACTTAATTGTAGTCATGAATAAAAAATGTGTACCACATCAGCAGCTGGGTTCCCACATCGAAATCATTTTCCCTCCTGATCCCCACCCCATTTAGCAATTTAATCAGGTGTGAAATACAGATAAAAGACAATCTTGTAGTGTTGGGCGGATAAATTAGCGGACATAAATAATCGTCTGGCTAGTTCAATGGAAGTCTCCAAGCGTATACCATAACATCCTAATCTATTCTCCCATTTGTGACAATGCTCTTCCAAATCATTAGGTTTGTATCAAGCATAAGAGTATAAAGTGTCCCTATTCTTGCTGCCTTTCTATTTGCTTCTATAAGGGGGTTAGGTTGAATATTCCACCGAGCTTTCAAAAGAGAATCCCTAATTTGTAGGTATTTAAAGACATTCGCCCGGGACAAATGATATTGCTCCCTGAGTTGGTCAAATGATTTAAGTCCACCTTCCATGAAAAGATCCCCGACCGTGATAATGCCTTCGCGCGCCAGTTATGTACAATCCGATCCCAGAATACACTCGAAAAGAAAGCCGCAGTTGTCAGTGGGGTATACCAGGAAACTTTTTCTACATCATATATCTTCTTGATAGCTTTCCACACTTTATATGCGGCTATGAGTATCTTAAATCTAGTACGTTTGTAATAGCTCCAATCTAGATTCACAAACAGGCAGTTTTTTACTTCAGTACCTAACAGCATATGATATATGGAAGGAGACTCTGCGATATCTATAGGCCCTACCCCTGTAAACAATATATCCATATGTTGTATCATACATACATAGTAATAGAGAGTGAAATCAGGGACAGCCCACCCGCCTACGGCCCTAGGTAGAACCATATAGCGCATTGGTCTGCACGCTTTCCCACGTGCCCATATAAATCTCATACACAAAGACTGTAATTGATCTCCAAGGGTACACATCTGAAAAAATACAATATTTTTGGTAGGCTCATCATTTTTAAAACATTGCATCTACCTACTAGCGAAAGGTGCAGACATTCAGATTGATCCAATTGCCTGCGAACCCCCGTCATCAGCTTCCCCCAATTAGACTCAACCAGCGCAGGCGCCGAGGTCCTTATCCGAACTCCCAAATAGGTTACCTCTTGTGACACCCTTTGATCCGTGTATGAGCCAACATTGAGACATAGAATTTGTGTTTTGGCTGTATTTAGCTTATAGCTCGATACTGCCCCGTACTCTACTGCAAGTTGTTCTATCTCCTGCATTGCCACTGCTGGTTTAGGTGATACAACGGCCACATCATCCGCGTAAGCAAAAACGCTGTATTGTTGCTTCTGTATGATTACTGATTGTATCCGCATGCTGCATTCGATCATTTTTAAAAATGGATCAATATATAATGAAAATAATTAAGGGTTCCCCTCCGGATAAGCACTGCCTTTGATTCGAGCCCCATAGTGCAAATCCTGGCAACAGGTTGATGATACAGCGTCTGTACAGCTGTAATGTGCTGTCGCCCAAACCCACGATGACGCATCACATCCCATAGAAAGCCCCATGAAACTCAGTCAAAGGCCTTCTCGGCATCTAATAAAATAAGGCTGAGTGCATCCCCCGTAGCGTTAGCATGATCTAATAAAGTTATTACACTATTCACATGATTTGTTGTTTCCCGATTTGGGATAAATCCATGCTGTCGCGTTGACACCAGTGGAGTAATCACTTCCGCTAACCTGGTGGCCAAAATCTTTGAGTAGATTTTGCCATCCGTATTGAGCAGGGATATAGGGCGATATGATGCCGGCAGGTCGGCAGGTTTATCTTTTTTTCTAAACACAACAATGCTGGCCTCGTTCCATGATTTAGGAGAAGCACCACTCTGTGCTCTTCTAAATGTGGCTAGCATATCCTCCTGTAAGACTCCGAAGAAACATTTATATATCTCCAGCGGCAATTTATCGGGACCAGCCGCCTTTCCAGCTGCCAAAACCATTTATAGCCTGCTCCAGCTCAGACATCGTAATAGGAGCATCCAACCTCGCTGTTTCCTCCTCCCCGAGATCCTGTTCACAGTATCGATGTACAAGTGTTTCACCTTTTTGACTATCATAGTGTTCTCCAGCATATAATATTTCGTAAAATTTCTTAAATACCTCCAATATACCTGTCTCATTCTCAATGCAGTGCCTGCTGGAGTCCAAGATAGTATTAATCCTTTGAGCCGCTTCCTTTAATCCAAGTTTTTGTGCCAGGCACCTGCCACTTGCCTCCCCATACTCATAACTCAACTGCCGCTTAATAACATATTTTTTGGCAGCCTCTTGGCTCCAATGGAGATTTATTTTTGCCTTGCATCGGGCCACTTCTGTTGCTAATTCCTCAATATCTATGCCAGCATGTATACCCTGCACAAGCATCTCTTCAGCCGTTATAAGATCCTGGTATAGCTCCTGTAGCTTTAGTCCCAGCTGCTTTTGAGTGTGAAGCCCAAAGCTGAGGGCTTCCCCCCTAAAAGCAGCCTTGAAAGCGTCCCAAACATAGCATGTATCAGTGCTCCCCCGATGAATGCGAAAAAAACTGTGATCCAATCCTTCATATATGCAAGGAATTTTTGTTCCAAAAGCAGTTTCCAGTCGAAAGAAAACATCCTAGGCTTAGTTACTACACCAATACCAGATATAGTTAACAAAACCGGACCGCGATCAGACGTCACCCTTGGATAGACCTGGATACAAGCACCATTCAACAAATGCTGTGGAGCAAAAAAATAATCCAGTCTCACTAACTTTTGGTGAGGACAAGAGAAAAATGTGTATCCAGGTTCAGTGCCCCTGAGTGAGGCCCAAGCATTCACCAAACCATGTGCAGAGATCAATGATTGTAGTGCCTTATACACCTTTGGGTTCCTACCCATGTACCTAGAGCTGTCATTACGCAGTATATTTGGTAACAGATTTTTGTTTAAGTCCCCACATACAATTACAGAAGTAGGCCATACCGCTATTTCAATATTGAGAAATTCTAAAATTGCTGCTTCATTTAAATTAGAACCATAGATTGAACACAGCGTGAATTTCATTGCCCCTGCAACACACTCTGCTATTACCCATCTCCCAAGTCCATCTGTCAAAATCCTGCCTGTATTACCAATATGTATTTTTGCCAAAATTGCCACACCCCTAGATGTGCAAGCCTGCTTAGTACATGCCACTACATCTTAGCCCAGCTCGGTTAGCAGTTTCTGCTTAGCCCATACTATGTGGATCTCCAGGAGACACATGACATCACAGCGGAGCATCTGACGCTCCCTTGCAACTCGCTGCCTTTTATTAAGAAAATTCAATCCCCTGACATTCAATGTACCCAATCTAATAACCTTAACCGCCATCAAATTCTGCTGTACTGCCATAACGTAATTGCATGCGCCTAGTAGAACAAGCTTTCAAGCAGTGCTAAAAAATATACTCATGTATTAATTTTGTTTTTTTCCCCTCCCTCCTACTAACCCCCCTTGACACCCCACCCCCCACCCGTCCCCCCCACACCACCAAAACCGGGGCTTAAGGAACATGTCCTCCGCGATGGAGAGTGATTGCGTACTGACCCCCCCCCCTGAGGCCCTCCACCCGACCGCACCAGACATTACAGCATCTCTTCCAGTGCACTATAATTCTCTTCCTCTGTCATCTTTAAAAACATAATGCATATAATCAGCACGAGAGCAATGCCTTATTTTATAATCATATGCAATCCTCACTTGTTAGCTCAATTCCCAGACAGTCAAATATTGTATTCATATTCAACTCATGCTCAAGCTAGTGTAATACTAAAAGAGAGAAAAAAAGGAGGATAAAGAAGAACACAAACATCAAGACTGGAATAGAACCAAACATCTGAAATGTTACATAGTGCAAAAAGCAGGTACAATATATTACTCGCTGCCCATAGTCTTCAAAAAATCTTGTGCCACAATCTCCGATGTGAAATAGCGAGTTTGTTCTTTATATATCACTTTTAATTTTGCAGGGTTAAGGTGGGTGGAATGCCTAACCACCTTTGGCGTGAAAGGATTAAATTAACTGCCTCAATTGCCACCTTTGTTGCACTGTAGTAGGACAGAAATCGGGCTGTACAAAAAATTTGCACCCCTTACCAGCTCGCCTCTTATCTAGCCGTGTCAGGTCATAAATTGCCTCACGAAGCAGATAATTATTTAAACAGATTAGAATTGCCCTGGGATGTGCATTCATGTTTCCCCTAAGGTCACCTTTTCTCCTGCATTGTAGAAACGGAAATCTATGCGTCCTAATGACCTTGGTTTCCCAATTCCAGTCTTTTAAGTCAGGAAAAGCCTCCTTGAACAATTCAACAATGAATTTTCTTGCGTCCTGCCCTTCTTTAGACTCAGAAATACCCAGGACGCGTACATTGTTCTGACTCGATCGATTCTACAAATCTGTTAACTTCCAGTCAACATCCGCCTTGGTCTTTTGTAGCATTTCAATAGCCGACTGTTGTTTATCCAAACAGTACTCTGCACCAGAGATGCGCTCTTCTGCCTCCACTTCCCGAGTAGTTATTTCTGCCCAGGACTTTGCAATACGTCGTACAGTGTTTTGTAAGTTCCGCACAGCTCCCTGTGTGCGCAAGCCGTCTGCCTTTGTCTCGGTCCGGTGGGCCATGATACTCTTATAGATTATGCTCAAAGTAACTGCATCATCATCATCACCTAAATTATTTACGGAGTATGCTGCCACCGGACCTGGATTCGCCGCTGGAGTAGTATCCCATCAAGGCTGGTCAAAAGGTATAGTCAATGCATGGAGGGGACGTTCACCAGGATCCAGTGGTTTCCTCACAGTCTCTTGTTTCAGGGATTTCTCTAAATCATCATCTTCATCCTGTACACCCCCCCAGTCCCCTACTGTGCTGGAATTATCATTGTCATTTTCATTATCATTTTCTGAAACTACTGAGAGATCAGACATGGAGTAAAATTTGCCCTCTGAACCAGCATATTCAACATCGTTTTCTTTATCCAGAGATGAGCCCAAGCCCTCTAAGGTTAAGCTGCCAGGTATTACTTTGCCCGGTATCAATGGACTGCCGACAGGTAGCGCGAAAATATCAACAGCTGCATCTGTTTCAAAATTTGGCACATTGACCATGTCAGCCGTTGTGTCTGTTAACATATTATCCGTGGAGGCAGCATTTACATAAGAGGGATTCTGATTAACCACGCTCAGGCCTACGACTGCTTTGGCTTTCAACGCGGGTCTTTTAGTAAAAATTGCGGGTATCGTACGGTTTTTAATGAGAGTATCCTGCTGTACATCATGCTGCGTGTGTCCGCTCTCAAGCGCCGGGGAACATATTAGAGTACCAGGGTCTACTAGCTCATCTAGCGCCGGAGAATCGTGAGCCCGCTCCCTTTGTCGGCGACTGATATTTCCATTAACATTATCACTGTTGGATGTCTGTGAGGCAGCATCTTCATCCATATTTTCAGCGGTTATCGCGCCAGTGCTTCCACCCTCCGCTGTCAATGCTCTGGTTGCTCCGGTTGCTGCTGCTACAGAGCTTGCTGCTGCACTCCCACGGGCTCTCCCTCCTCTCCCTTTCGGGGCCATGACTTACACCCTGCACGGGCTGGAGCCAAGCACTCTATCAAGCTCAGCTGTTGCGGCGATACCACTCCGCAGGCTCCGATTTGCTCCGCCTTGATCCACGAACCTGCCGCGCCGTGTTCCGCCGTACTCCGCACCCAGGAGCAGCCGAGAGATACCGAGAATACAGAAAATGACGTTGCTTCACCGCACCACGTTCCAACCAGAATCGCCGAGAAAGAGCCGCCCTGAACCAAGGAAGGGTCTACGCCAAGTCCAAGCCCTTCTCTCACACCTTGTGTGTCGGGTGAATCAGACCAGGTGAGGAGCCATGGAGAGCTGCACACAGGCCACTCACACGGCCACTGTAGCAGCCGCCATCTTGCCCCCCACGATCGTATATGGTTGATCGTAATATTTCCTTCTGCGTCACGGGCCCTATTAGGCCTTTTCTAAATAAATTGTGCGTCCATGAATTTCTGTGTACTATTTTTGAACTGTGCTCCATGCTTTAGCCCGTATTGGTCCAATTTGTGCATTCATATTAGCATTATTTTTTTTAACTGCGTCACGGGCCCCTCCCAGCCGTTTTGCTTTACTTTTCTGCGGCACATGCTCTGTGCTTCATCGTATTTGCTCCCTCCTAATCCTCACGTGACTTTTAATGTTTATTGGCCCATCACGTGGCCTTCCCAGGCCTCTATTCTTACTGATCGTATATAGTTGATAGTAATATTACCTTCTGCTTCACGTGGCACTACTAGGCCTTTTCTAAATAAATAGTGCATCCATGAATTTCTGTGTCGTATTTGTTTACACCGTCACGTGTCCCTCCCAGCTCTATTTCCTTTTTTTTTCTCCCATGAATTTTAATATTTATTACTGCCTCACATGGCGTTACCAGGCCTGTTTTCTTACATATTGTGCTTTCATAAATATATATCTTGCATTTTTGTGCTTGCCACGTGCTTTGTGTTTCAACATACGTACTCTCTCGTCATCATCATATTTGCTCCCTTTTAATCCTCCGCTGACTTAACATTTCTTGCTTTCTCATGTGACCTATAGTTGTTTTTTTTCTGTGCTCTAGTTGGCCTACAAAGGTTTTGCCTCCTCAGATTACAATAGATTGAATTCATAATAATTGTTGGATTTATAACTTTGAAACTACAGTGTTGTACTGGCCCTTTATTTGGCTTAGGTTACCTAACCATTTTTCCCTCTCTCGTGCAACTTTTTATAACATGCTTTCGCCAAAATACATGTTTTCGACACTTCACCACTTCATGATCAGTCTTTCAGTGCAATTGCTGCCTTTTTTGAAAGTGTAATGATAATTGTTTGTCCATGATTACAATGTTACTCTTGATAGTTACGTATACCAAGACTGCTCATCTACATGCTACTATTGGGCCTACAACAGTAACTGTGCCACCCACACAAGAAACTCTAAATATAAAAATCAAGCCTATCACTGCAGGGCCTGAGCGCCCTTTGTTGAACTGTCATGTTTTCAAAGTGCATCCATTTGACAGGCCTTACCTCTGTATTTGTATAGACTGTACTCTATATCCCTCGCTTAAACTTTCTACACACGACATATTTTTCAAACTACATTAATATAACAAAAGTTATTAACTGTGTTTAAGAAACTTTTCTGTTAGGTTGTTAAACTAATTTCTTCTTTAAGAAATGTTACATTTTCAAAATTAATTTGCAGGAAGCATATCCAGTGATAATTCATCAGCACATGATCAATCTCCACAATGTGATCAATCTTCACAACGTGATCAATCTTCATAACCTGCACCAGGTACACCACGTTCTGCTACATGTAAATTGTGTATACTATACCTAATAGCGTATGATATACATATTGGTTCCTCTTTAGAAACTCATGAGCTTTCATATATTTTTACAACTAATTGATACCTTCGTCTCAAACATGTCTCTCAACACCAAATATATGTATATTTTCATTCCAATTACAGCTACTTATCTTTAAGTAACAATTTTCCAGCAATGTGTGTACTGAAATTCTCTACTCTGAAACCTATGATTGGTATGACATTCAGGTTCGACTTTTACTCAACATATACATTTGTTATTATTTTTTCAGTTTGCAGAATACTACCCAGCTCAGCATCCAGTAGCCCAGATTTTTACTAATGTAATATTTCTTAAGAATTATGGACTGACAATTGCAATGAACCTAATGCAGTCATCACGTTTGACTTTAAACAATAATATGACACAAGTTGTGGCTTTGCTGTATGGTCTCCAAATCTTGGAACATTGTAAGTCTATATATCCAGTGTATAATCCTATTGGTTGGAGGTGCTCAAAAGATGGTGTTTACGTACCCACCCACCAGGGTAGCGATAATATTTAAGACCAAAGAACGCCCAGAACACAAAAATCTATGTTTACCATGTAAATACATACAACGTTTTCATTTCAAAAAGCTATTGACCTTTAAACAAAGCAATCTTAATAACAAGTTACTTTTCACTATCTTCCCAACAGGCCCAATGTTTGGAATACAGCACATGACTCCACCTTCACTTTCTAAAACCAAATGTAAATCTTACTTACCTTCTACTGGTTAAATATGTAAAAATGTATCTTTTTATGTAACATGATCGCATGCAACATGTCCAAGTAGACATTTGCACACTCCTGCAATCTATTGTTGTGTCGGAATTATGTTAAAAAGAAATGTTGAGACAAAATTCTTTCAGCTGTCACGATTTGCACAATCCTTTTGGAGTTGGACCAGACTTCCTCTAACATTCCTACTTAATTTTCTTTTTGAAATTCAGCAATAATTTTGTTTAGGTGTTGAAATATAAATTTAAATCTTCCTCCTCTTTAAAGGTGAAGAAGCAATACCGCTCCTTTACACATGATTGTTCAATGGTACTCTAAATAGTAGTGGTAATTCCACTATCACCATGGTAGATATCTGACAATAGAATCTATGATATAGTTACACCACTATTCCATAGTCATAATCAAAAAGGTGTGATAACACTCAACAAAAAGAACAATCGAGCACTTTTTATGCTGCACAGTATTGCTTCTAAACACCCTTTCACTGCTTTCTTCCAAACCTTCAAAAAAGATTTCATGGATTTACATGCAAAGTCTTTCAGGTCTGTATATCTCTAATGTAAAACAAGCGTACTTGTTTTTCTTTTCTTTTCTCACTGACATATTTAAACTCATCAGTCACTCCTATGGCAAGCTTTTGCAATCCTGAATACTGAGTGCTACGTTTTGTGTGAGAGGATGCCCATGCATAACCATGCTAAGTTTTCTTTAGCTGCATGGACACATGTAGTGTAACCTGTCAAACACTTTAAAATGCTACCCTCCCACTAGTCCTAAAGGCGGATGTAGAATTCAACCATTCATCATAAAATAGAATTGGATGTCACTAAGTACAAAGTATTTCTGTATTATGTAAGCCCTAATGTGTCCCTTAAAGATTCCAGCGAAGTCCAGACACATACTAACTGAAACACACCAACCATTAGTAACTTGTAATTGCCAAAGAACTCTTTCAAGGTGTGATTAAGCAAAAAATACTCCTTTGGCACAGCAAATATAGTGCAATACGTAAACAACATGCACCCCAACAACTTTGCTTGAGCTGCAACACATAGATTGCACGACAACACACTTGCTGCTGCACCAAGCACATCAACTGCTGCAACAGCATCTTCAGCAAACAATCCATACTCACATATTGATCTTGAATTTGGTAAACTTAAATTTCTATGCATTTATTGCGATGAACTTTTGTGTTACAGAAAATAGTCTACCAACCTCATCAAAAATAAGAAACAGGGGCATCGTTGTCCTCAACATCAGTCATTAGACATTTATCAAGCTTATTTGTTGTAAGAACTACCCCGTCCAAAAGCAGTGGGAAATGTGCACACTTGCTGCCTTTCTTGGCTGGAGTTATCAATTATTCTAAAATTAATTCAAATTCAAAATGCAGACCCTTTATTCAGCCTTCATGGTAACTACTAACCGTGAATGGCAGTGAGTAATTTGCACACTTGCGTCCTTTCTACCGCACAGTGTGTGTACTTTCTGCACTTGCATTGTTTGCTTAGATGTGATACCCATTTCTCAGGTTCCCACTGCGGAATTCGACGCACAGCCTGTGTAATGGAATGGAAAACCAAACATCCACTTCCTTTACAAAGCCGTGGGTAGTTTCCACGTCTGCTGCCTTTCCTAATTTTTACCTTATTCTGCATCCACTAGCACAAACACACCTACCTGCTGCCTTTCTTGACTGTCTTTGCCAACTATTTTTCTAATTCAAAGTACAGACCCTAGAAAGGGCCTGGTGTTGTTATTTTTCAACACTACGGCCCAGAGTGGGAACTTAGTGCACTTGCTTTGCTTCCTTAGATGTGGTAGTCATTCCCTATTCTCCCACTGTGGAATCCGACACCCTGTCTGTATAATAAAAAAGGATATCCAAAGATCCACTTCCCTGACAAGGCAGAGGGTAGTTTGCATATCTGCAGCCTTTCTTATTTTTCACCTTATTCATCTTCTACTCGATCAAGACACCATCCACACGTACACACACTTACTTGCTGCCTTTTTTGGCTGGGGTTATCAATTATTCTTCAATTTCATATTCTAATTTAAAGACAAGGCCCTTTATCGAGCCTTTTTGTTGTAACTACTTCCCCAACTAAACACACTAGGTAATTTGCACACTTTTGCAGCCAATAAAAATATTGGAAACTTTCATTAAAAATGTTGTAGCTGGTCAAGTTTCAATATCAGGAAGATCTTTTGTAGCTGTTGCAATTATTTGTCATGATGGACCTTCTACAACATCTAGACATTACACTGTTTATTTAAAATCTCTGAAAGGTTGGATACATTGTAATGATAGTCAATTAGTGTTTAAGCAACGTTTGCCTAAAGAGTTACCAAATTCTTACCTAATATTTTTAAAGCCAAAATTTTAAGTTCAAAATTTGGCCTTTCAGGATTACTGCTGTTAATGTAGATTATTCTAGTGTTGTACAGTATTTTATAAGTGAGGGTGAGGAGCTTCAAGGTGATCCTCTTGTTGATATTGAGGCAGTGTTGGTGTATCAGGGGGTGGGTGATGTGGCTACAGCAGGGGACATTGATAATCACTCGGGTGGAGGACTTTTGGATGTATTGTAGCTGTTGAAGGTGTTTGGCTGGAATTCCTGTATAGAGTGTGTTGCCACAGTGTAGTCTACTGCTGATGAGGGACTGTGTCACTGTTCTTCTTCTTTTGTTTAGGATCCAATTGTAAATGTTGCAGAGCATGTGGAGGGTGTTATAGCAGTACGAGGAGATGGTATAGACTTGCTTACACATAGAAAGGAAGTCGTTGAGGTTGAATCCTAGGTTGTGGACATGGTTGATAGGTGTTGGTACCTTCCACAGTGTAGTCAGCTAGCATAAGTCGTCCGAGGCTGAGGGGGTGGGTCTGAAGATGAGTACCTTCATTTTGTGCGTGTTCATGTTTAAAGAGCTGTTCTTTATGTAGTTGGTGACGTTGCCGTCTTTCTTATTTATTAGATTATTCACCTTCCACTCAATCAACACATCATCTGCACATACACACACCTACTTTCTGCCTTTCTTGGCTATGGTTATCAACTATTCTTCTATTTCGTATTCAAAGTGCAGGCCCTTTATCAAGCCTATTTGTTGTAGCTACTACCCCAGCCAAAGGCTGTGGGAAATTTGCACACTTGCTGCCTTTCTTGGCTGGGGTTATCAATTAATCTTAACTTTCATATTGTGATTCAAAGTCAAGTCCCTTCATGGAGCCTTTTTGTTCTACCTACTACCTCGGCCGAAGGCAGTGGGAAGTTTGCACACTTGCAGCCTTTTTTGCCTGGGGTTATCAATTATTCTTCAAGTAATTCAAAGTTCAGGCCCTTTATTGAACCTTCTTGGTAACTACTACCCATGAATGGCAGTGGGTAATTTGCACACTTGCGTCCTTTCTTGCGTCCTTTCTACCGCACAGTGTGTGTGTACTTTGTGCACTTGCTAAACTCCTTAGATGAGATACCCGTTTCTCAGGCTCCCACTGCGGAATCCGACTAACAGTCTGTAATGGACTGGAAAACCAAACACCCATTTCCTTTACAAGACAGTGGGTTATTTCCGCATCTGCTACCTTTCTTCCTTTCTACCTTATTCTACATCCACTACCTCAAACACACCTACCTACTACCTTTCTTGCTGCCTTTGCCAAGTATTATTCTAATTCAAACTGGAGTCCCTGAAATGGGGCCGGTGTTGTACTTTTTCAGCCCTACCGCCCACAGTGGTAACTTAGTGCACTTACATTGCTTCATTTGATGTGGTAGCCATTTCTCAGGCTCCCACTATGAAATTCGACGCCCTATCTGTATAATGAGGTGGAAATCCAAAGATCCATTTCCCTGACAAGGCAGTGGGTACTTTGCGCGTCTGTAGCCTTTCAAATTTTTCACCTTTTTTATCTTCTGCTCAATCAACACATCCTCTACACATAACCCACCCCAACGTGCTGCCTTTTTTTGGCTGGGGTTATCAATTATCCTTGAATTTCATATTCTGATTCACACTTGTGGCCCTTTATTTTTTTGTTGTAGCTACTACCCTGGCCGAAGGCAGTGGAACATTTGTACACTTGCTGCCTTTCTTGGCTGGGGTTACCAATTATTTTTCAATTTCATTTTCTGATTCAAAGTCAATGCCCTTTATCGAGCCTTTTTGTTGGAGCTAATACCCTGGCCGAAGGCAGTAGGATATTTTCACACTTGCTTCCTTTCTTCACTGGGGTTGTCAATTATTTTTAAATTACCTACAATATTTTCATTTAGAAACAAATTTCAAAGTAATCGTCTCTGTAAAACTACTTTTCCATGTTAAGTCATTTCTCCAATTCTTATATCTTGTAGAATAGTTCCATAATCAGCATCATATGCTTGTTGTATATTTGTAATAAGTTCCTTATATTCAAAATATGACCAAATGTTAACATATCCAATCCTACAATACATCATTTACTTATACTACCTGTGGAGCATGACAACAAATTAGAATACCACAAGCTATCTGGAGAAGCTTGTGAAGTTTCAAGAATCTTAACGAAAATGAAATTTCTCATTATTGATCACCTAAGCATGGTATCAAACTTAATGCTTGCCTTTGTGCATTTAAGAATGCAGCAAATTTTTAAAACAGAGTATGACATATTACTGTTCCTCCCCCCAATCATATATCATCACAGGGTACGTTCAACCTCAGCGCCAAAGGTATTACTAACTCAGTGCACCAGAAATCATCATCACATGACCGTATTGAATAACATGACTTATTCAGAAAATAAGATATCCTACTTTTTGGACATATAGTTCACCTTCTGTGAATGGACAACCAATATTTATTAAAAAACTTGATTTTAAAGACTTTGCTACCAATGCGTCCTGCTTGGACCACGCATAATCGCAGACTCCACAGAACTTTGTTCCTTCAGGTGCCACTAACTCATTCCACCATTCACACACTGCATTCACACACACTAAATTACCAATATTGTGCAGCTATAATCAATGCCACATAATCATGAAGTCTTGGTAACCGCTACCTCCAACCATCACCACATGTCCGTATTCAGCCACAATTTAACTGATTCTTCATTCATTACGTATAAAGTACAGTACCAAATAAAGTAATCTCCCTCAAACCTACACAAAACCGCAAATTGCCCTTACTAAGCCAGAATGCACAAGACCAAGAAAATTACTATCACTACATCCTGCCCGGACCACACATCTTCGCAAGCTCCACAAACCTTGTTGTTTCACGTTCCACTAACTCAATGGAAACTAAACTAAGTATAACACCTATTTCATATCCTGATTCAAACTCAAGACCATTTATCAAGCCTTTTTGTTGTAGCTACTACCCCGGCCGAAGGCAATGGGAAATTTGCACACTTCCTGCCTTTCTTCGCTATGGTTATCAATTACTCTTGAATTTCATATTCTATTTCAAACTCGTGTCCCTTTATCAACCCTTTTTACATGTAGGTACTGCACTGCCAGAAGGCAGTGGGAAATTTGCGCACTTGCTGCGTTTCTTCGTAGGGGTTATGAACTATGGTTCAATTTCATATTCCTATTCAAAATGCAGGCCCTTTATCGAGCCCTTTTTGTTCTATCAACTACCCCGGCCGAAGGCAGTGGGAAATTTGCACACTTGCAGCCTTGTTTAGCTGGGGTTATCAATTATTCCTCAAGTAATTCAACTTCAAAGTCCAAGCCCTTTATTGAAACTTCTTGGTAACTACTACCCATTGAATGGCAGTGGATAATTTGCACACTTGCGTCCTTTCTTGCGTCCTTTCTACCACACATTGTGTGTACTTTGTGCACTTTCTTAACTCCTTAGATGAGATACCCATTTCTCAGGCTCCCACTGCGGAATCGGACGCCCTGTCTGTATAATGAACAGGAAAACCATACAGCCACTTCCCTTACAAGGCAGTGGGTACTTTGCACGTCTGCAGCCTTTCTTATTTTTCCCCTTTTTTATCTTCCACTCAATCAACACATCATCTACACATATACACACACCTACTTGCTGCTTTTACTGCCAGGGGTTATCAATTTTTCTTCAATTTCATAATCTGATTCAAACTTAAGGGCCTTTACCAAGCCTTTTTGTTGTAGCTACCACCCCGGCCAAAGGCAGTGGAAAATTTGCACACTTGCTGCATTTCTTGGCTGAGGTTACCAATTCTGCGCTCAGTAGAGTTGACAACTAGATACCAACAGCGCCAACACTACAGAAAACATTCAATACAATCTTGATTTATTTAAAACAGAGACAATTTCACAATGTCCTTCTTACAGTTTGAACAGTAGGAAGGTCAGCCTTCATTTCTTTAGTTTGGAGATGTTTCTACTGTATGTCTTCATATTTTGTTTAAATAAGTGACAAAAAACATTTGTCTATGTCTGTTAACAACTGTCTTCAATCTATACTGCACAGGGAATGTACAAGCTCAGCGCCAAAGATACTACTTACTCAGTGCACCATAAATCATCACAACGAAGAGTGAACAATTTTATGTCACAGTGAGACAAACAGTCCCTTTTAAATGGAATTGATGCAGAATTCAATTGACAAAAGACTTTACTTCAATTACTGTACCTCCCCCCCGACCACACATCATCACTGGGTATGTTCAAGCTCAGCGCCAAAGATTACTAACTCAGTGCACCCGAAATCATCACCACGTGACCGTATTGAATGAGATTACTTATTTAGAAAAAAATATATCAAACTCTTTGGAGATATACTTCAACTTACTTTTGTGAATGGACAACCAATATTTATTGGAAAACTTGATTATAAAGACTTTGCTAACAATGCGTCCTGCTTGGACCACTCCTCATCGCAAACTCCACAGAACTTTGTTGCTTTAGATGCACACTTCCTGCCTTTCTTGCCTGGGATTATCAATTATTCTTCAATTTAATATTCTGATTGAACGTCAAGGCCCTTTATCGAACCTTTTTGTCACAGCTACTACCCCAGCCGAAGGTTAATACTCCAAAAGTAATCTGTAAAATTTGCCAAACAACTCTTTCAAAGGCTGATCCACACAAAAAATACTTCTTTACCACAGCAAATATAGTGCGACATATGAAGAATTTGCACCCCAACAACTTTGCTTGAGCTGCAACACAAAGATTGAAGGGCAACCCACTTGCTGCAGCACCAAGCACATCATCTGCTGCAACAGCATCTACGGCAAGCAGTCCATACTCACATATTATTCTTGATTTTGGTAAACAAAAAACGGGAGCATCAATTTTGTAAAAAAATGTCACAAATAGGATTCATCTATAACTGTGCTCACTAGAACCTTCAATCTACACTACGCTCAGCTGCATTCACAACTTGAATTCAGCTTTCCTTCTACATTAAGGACAGCATTGTATTCAGGCTTGCTTTGCTTAAGGCAGAGACAATTGTAGTGTGTCCTCAGATTCTGTTAACTGTGACGAAATAGCATTCATCGATGTATGTGTCAACAACTGCCTTCAATATACACTGCGGACAGAAGGGTTCACAACTTGAATTCAGCTTTGGAATTAAAATTATCTTCAATATCTGTCCTGACACAGCCTTTAATATATTCTGCGGTCAGTAAAAATCAAAACTTCATAGCAAGAGCTTCACTACTACAGAAAACATTGAATTTAGCCTTGCTTTATTTAAGGTAGAGACTAATGTAATTAAAGTCTTCCGATTTTGTAAAAGAATGTCACAAATAGCATTCATCTCTAACTGCTCACTAGAGCTTTCAATCTAGACTGCGGACAGCTCGGTTCACAACTTCAATTCAGCTTTCCTTCTACATTAAGGACAGCATTGTATTCAGCCTTGCTTTCCTTAAGGCAGAGACAATTATACTGTGTCCTCAAATTCTGTTAACTGTGACAAAATAGCATTCATCAATCTTTGTGTCAACAACTACCTTCAAACTACACTGCGCACAGCTGCGTTCACAACTTGAATTTAGCTTTCCTTCTACATTAAGGACAGCATTGTGTTCAGCCTTGCTTTCCTTAAGGCAGAGACAATTGTACTGTGTCCTCAGATTCTGTTATCTGTGACAATATAACATTCATCGATCTTTGTGTAAACAACTGCCTTCAGTCTACACTGCAGACAGCTGCGTTCACAACTTAAATTCAGCTTTCCTTTTACATTAAGGACAGCATTGTATTCAGTCTTGCTTTCCTTAAGGCAGAGACAATTCTACTGTTTCCTCAGATTCTGTTATCTGTGACTAAATAGCATTCTTCGATCTTTGTGTCAACAACTGCCTTCAATCTACACTGCGGACAGCTGGGTTCACAACTTGAATTTAGCTTTCCTTCTACATTAAGGACAGCATTGTATTCAGCCTTGCTTTCCTTAAGGCAGAGACAATTGTACTGTGTCGTCAGATTCTGTTAACTGTGACAAAATAGCATTCATCAATCTTTGTGTCAACAACCGCCTTCAATCTACACTGCAGACAGCTGCATTCACAACTTGAATTCAGCTTTCCTTCTACATTAAGGACAGCATTGTATTCAGCCTTGCTTTCCTTAAGGCAGAGACAATTATACTGTGTCCTCAGATTCTGTTATCTATGACTAAATAGCATTCATCAATCTTTGTGTCAACAACTGCCTTCAATCTACACTGCGCACAGCTGCGTTCACAACTTGAATTCAGCTTTTTTTCTACATTAAGGACAGCATTGTATTAAGCCTTGCTTTCCTTAAGGCAGAGACAATTATACTGTGTCCGCAGATACAGTTAACTTTGACAAAGTAGCATTCATCACTCTTTGTGTCAACAACTGTCTTTAATCTACACTACGGACAGCTGCATTCACAACTTGAATTCAGCTTTCCTTCTACACTTCTACATTAAGGACAGCATTGTATTCAACGATACAGAAAAGGGGGTGGTGATGAACAGAGTGTCTGAATTAAGCAGACCACTCTTACCCAGTCCAAAGATCAGGGCTTGATCCATCACCGTTATTTATCTCACTGCCCCATCCCAGCTCAGAACCTGGCTATATGCAAATTAGTCTGTCCCTGGCCCAGTGCATCATGGGAACAGGGCAGACCAAACTACCAAGCCAATTCTTCACCAGAAAGGAGACAAGCTACCGGGGACCGGTTTCTGGCATTTCAGCCTCTTCGGCCCGGCTTGCTTGAATCCTGATGGAGCAGTGAGAAAGGGACTCATGTCTGAGTATACCCTGCCACACCTATAGTGGCCAAAAACGATACAGAAAAGGGGGTGGTGATGAACAGAGTGTCTGAATTAAGCAGACCACTCTTACCCAGTCCAAAGATCAGGGCTTGATCCATCACCGTTATTTATCTCACTGCCCCATCCCAGCTCAGAACCTGGCTATATGCAAATTAGTCTGTCCCTGGCCCAGTGCATCATGGGAACAGGGCAGACCAAACTACCAAGCCAATTCTTCACCAGAAAGGAGACAAGCTACCGGGGACCGGTTTCTGGCATTTCAGCCTCTTCGGCCCGGCTTGCTTGAATCCTGATGGAGCAGTGAGAAAGGGACTCATGTCTGAGTATACCCTGCCACACCTATAGTGGCCAAAAACGATACAGAAAAGGGGGTGGTGATGAACAGAGTGTCTGAATTAAGCAGACCACTCTTACCCAGTCCAAAGATCAGGGCTTGATCCATCACCGTTATTTATCTCACTGCCCCATCCCAGCTCAGAACCTGGCTATATGCAAATTAGTCTGTCCCTGGCCCAGTGCATCATGGGAACAGGGCAGACCAAACTACCAAGCCAATTCTTCACCAGAAAGGAGACAAGCTACCGGGGACCGGTTTCTGGCATTTCAGCCTCTTCGGCCCGGCTTGCTTGAATCCTGATGGAGCAGTGAGAAAGGGACTCATGTCTGAGTATACCCTGCCACACCTATAGTGGCCAAAAACGATACAGAAAAGGGGGTGGTGATGAACAGAGTGTCTGAATTAAGCAGACCACTCTTACCCAGTCCAAAGATCAGGGCTTGATCCATCACCGTTATTTATCTCACTGCCCCATCCCAGCTCAGAACCTGGCTATATGCAAATTAGTCTGTCCCTGGCCCAGTGCATCATGGGAACAGGGCAGACCAAACTACCAAGCCAATTCTTCACCAGAAAGGAGACAAGCTACCGGGGACCGGTTTCTGGCATTTCAGCCTCTTCGGCCCGGCTTGCTTGAATCCTGATGGAGCAGTGAGAAAGGGACTCATGTCTGAGTATACCCTGCCACACCTATAGTGGCCAAAAACGATACAGAAAAGGGGGTGGTGATGAACAGAGTGTCTGAATTAAGCAGACCACTCTTACCCAGTCCAAAGATCAGGGCTTGATCCATCACCGTTATTTATCTCACTGCCCCATCCCAGCTCAGAACCTGGCTATATGCAAATTAGTCTGTCCCTGGCCCAGTGCATCATGGGAACAGGGCAGACCAAACTACCAAGCCAATTCTTCACCAGAAAGGAGACAAGCTACCGGGGACCGGTTTCTGGCATTTCAGCCTCTTCGGCCCGGCTTGCTTGAATCCTGATGGAGCAGTGAGAAAGGGACTCATGTCTGAGTATACCCTGCCACACCTATAGTGGCCAAAAACGATACAGAAAAGGGGGTGGTGATGAACAGAGTGTCTGAATTAAGCAGACCACTCTTACCCTTGGCTTTTGTAGTCTGGTCTGCCCTGTTCCCATGATGCACTGGGCCAGGGACAGACTAATTTGCATACAGCCAGGTTCTGAAACTGGGATGGTGCAATGAGCTAAAAAACGGTGGTGGATCTAGCCCTGATCTCTTGACTGGGTGAGAGTATTCTGCTTAATTCAGAGACTCTGTCCATCACCACCCCTTGTTGTAAATATTTTTGTCCACCCTAAGCGTGGAAGGGTATACTCAGATGTGAGTCCCTTGCTCATTGCACCATCAGGATTCAAGCAAGCCGGGCCGAAGACGGCTGAAATGCCAGAAACCGGTCCCCGGAAGCTTGTTTCCTTCCCAGTGTAAGAATTGGCTTTTGTAGTCTGGTCTGCCCTGTTCCCATGATGCACTGGGCCAGGGACAGACTAATTTGCATACAGCCAGGTTCTGAAACTGGGATGGTGCAATGAGCTAAAAAACGGTGGTGGATCTAGCCCTGATCTCTTGACTGGGTGAGAGTATTCTGCTTAATTCAGAGACTCTGTCCATCACCACCCCTTGTTGTAAATATTTTTGTCCACCCTAAGCGTGGAAGTGTATACTCAGATGTGAGTCCCTTGCTCATTGCACCATCAGGATTCAAGCAAGCCGGGCCGAAGACGGCTGAAATGCCAGAAACCGGTCCCCGGAAGCTTGTTTCCTTCCCAGTGTAAGAATTGGCTTTTGTAGTCTGGTCTGCCCTGTTCCCATGATGCACTGGGCCAGGGACAGACTAATTTGCATACAGCCAGGTTCTGAAACTGGGATGGTGCAATGAGCTAAAAAACGGTGGTGGATCTAGCCCTGATCTCTTGACTGGGTGAGAGTATTCTGCTTAATTCAGAGACTCTGTCCATCACCACCCCTTGTTGTAAATAGCATTGTATTCAGCCTTGCTTTCCGTAAGGCAAAGACAATTATACTGTTTCCTCAGATTCTGTTATCTGTGACTAAATAGCATTCTTCGATCTTTGTGTCAACAACTGCCTTCAATCTACACTGCGGACAGCTGGGTTCACAACTTGAATTTAGCTTTCCTTCTACATTAAGGACAGCATTGTATTCAGCCTTGCTTTCCTTAAGGCAGAGACAATTGTACTGTGTCGTCAGATTCTGTTAACTGTGACAAAATAGCATTCATCAATCTTTGTGTCAACAACCGCCTTCAATCTACACTGCAGACAGCTGCATTCACAACTTGAATTCAGCTTTCCTTCTACATTAAGGACAGCATTGTATTCAGCCTTGCTTTCCTTAAGGCAGAGACAATTATACTGTGTCCTCAGATTCTGTTATCTATGACTAAATAGCATTCATCAATCTTTGTGTCAACAACTGCCTTCAATCTACACTGCGCACAGCTGCGTTCACAACTTGAATTCAGCTATTTTTCTACATTAAGGACAGCATTGTATTAAGCCTTGCTTTCCTTAAGGCAGAGACAATTATACTGTGTCCGCAGATACAGTTAACTTTGACAAAGTAGCATTCATCACTCTTTGTGCAACAACTGTCTTCAATCTACACTACGGACAGCTGCATTCACAACTTTAATTCAGCTTTCCTTCTACATTAAGGACAGCATTGTATTCAGCCTTGCTTTCCGTAAGGCAAAGACAATTATACTGTTTCCTCAGATTCTGTTATCTGTGACTAAATAGCATTCTTCGATCTTTGTGTCAACAACTGCCTTCAATCTACACTGCGGACAGCTGGGTTCACAACTTGAATTTAGCTTTCCTTCTACATTAAGGACAGCGTTGTATTCAGCCTTGCTTTCCTTAAGACAGAGACAATTATACTGTGTCCTCAGATTCTGTTATCTATGACTAAATAGCATTCATCAATCTTTGTGTCAACAACTGCCTTCAATTTACACTGCGGACAACTACGTTCACAACTTGAATTCAGCTTTCCTTCTACATTAAGGACAGGTTTGTATTCAGCCTTGCTTTCCTTAAGGCAGAGACAATTATACTGTGTCCTCAGATTATGTTATGTGTCACTAAATAGCATTCTTCGATCTTTGTCTCAACAACTGCCTTCAATCTACACTGCGGACAGCTGGGTTCACAACTTGAATTCAGCTTTCCTTCTACATTAAGGACAGCATTGTATTCAGCCTTGCTTTCCTTAAGGCAGAGACAATTATACTGTGTCCTCAGGTTCTGTTATCTGTGACAAAATAACATTCATCGATCTTTCTGTCAACAACTGCCTTCAATCTACACTGCAGACAGCTGCATTCACAACTTAAATTCAGGTTTCCTTCTACATTAAGGACAGCATTGTATTCAGCCTTGCTTTTCTTAAGGCAGAGACAATTCTACTGTGTCCTCAGATTCTGTTATCTGTGACTAAATAGCATTCATCGATCTTTGTGTTAACAACTGCCTTCAATCTGCACTGCGGACAGCTCCGTTCACAACTTGAATTCAGCTTTCCTTCTACATTAAGGACAGCATTGTATTCAGCCTTGCGTTCCTTAAGGCAAAGACAATTATACTGTGTCCTCAGATTCTGTTATCTCTGACAAAATAGCATTCTTAACACTTTGCGTCAACAATTGCCTTCAATCTACACTGCCGACAGCGCGGTTCACAACTTGAAATCAGCTTTCCTTCTACATTAAGGACAGCATTGTATTCAGCCTTGCTTTCCTTAAGGCAGACACAAGTATACTGTGTCCTCAGATACTGTTAACTTTAACAAAATAGCATTTATCAATCTTTCTGTCAACAACTGCCTTCAATCTACATTGCGGACAGCTCGGTTCACAACTTGAATCAGCTTTCCTTCTACATTAAGGACAGCATTACATTCAACATTGATTCCTTAACGCAGATACAATTCTACTCTGTCCTCAGATTCTGTTAACTGTACAAAATAGAATTCATCGATGTTTGTGTCAATTAGTACCTTCGATGCACATTACGGACAGCAGGGTTCACGACTTTAATTCAGTTTTGCATGTAAATTTCTCTTCATTATTTGTGCTGAGAAAAGCTTTCAATCAATTCTGTGGTCAGTAGAGTTCACAACTAGATACCAAGACCGCCAGCACTACAGAAAACATTCAATGCAATCTTGATTTTCTTAAACTTTGAACACTAAAAAATTCAGCCTTCATTTATTTAATGCAGACTAACCCTGGGCGAAGCACTACCCTACGCTTGCATAGTTTGCGAAGTTTTCGCAACTTTGCACTACGCGAGCTGCACGTAGCACAACGCGAACATGCGTAGCGCAGCGTAGCATAGTGCAGCGGTCATTTTGTGCTTGTTCGCGGTCCTCAACGTCATGTTCGCGACCGCGAGCCAGCAAAATGACATCCTGGCGAGACTCTCAACGCGGGGAGGTCAGGTTTCTCATTGCGAGTGGTCATGTACGCTCGCGAACGCTCGCGATGAGAAATTACCAGTTCGCATTGAGAAAGCTGCAGCCCGAGTAAAAATCTACTCGAGCGGCAGAAAACTACCGCTCGCACTGAGCAAGATGCCGTTTTCAATTATTGCACAGTGCCGGATGCTTGTTCGCTCTGTGCAATCATTGAAAATGCATCTTGCACAGTGCGAACATGCTACTACGCAGCTCGCGTAGTGCTATGTGAAGTTCGCGTAGTGCGAAGTGCACTTCGGGTAGCTTCGCGTAGCGCTACTTCGCAAACTACGCCCACCATTAATGCAGACAGAATTCTACTATGTGTTCACATTTTTTTTTAAAAACGCTTATTATAAGAAAAGAAAAACTATACAAAATCTACTTCAGAAGGCTTTCGAATTAAATTTTTTTTAATCTGTTTTAGTAATCAATACAATTCAATCACTAGATAAACCAATCTCTTTAATGAAGGCCAAAAGTAAGTGCAAAAAAAGAGAAACTAACAGAAGTAATTTTTTAGAGGTTTTTTTGGGTGAATGGAACCATAGTTCAAGTTCTGAGCCTTTTTTAATGATAAGAGTTATCTTCAGAGTAATGTTTTGTTGCATGCAGATAACACTAATAGTCGTGCCTATGAGGTTAGAAATGGTTGTGCTATTGTGAAAGAGAAAATTGTTCCTAGAAATGCAAAAGAAGTGTTAGCTGAGGAACCTTTAAAGAGACGTCTTAAAACTCCAGTGAACACTTGCAATTGTAGTAGTATTTATACTGTCAAGAATTTTTTTATGCAATTTCTTACATAACTATGGGCCCGATTATGATCGCGGATATTCCTCATCCTCCTGGCCGGCGGAAGCCACCGCCGGCCCGGAGGATGCGGAATATCCGCGGCGGACCAAAAAAATACCCCCCGCCAGATTAGGATGGCTGGCGGATATTTTTTCCGTCCGCAGCTTTTCCGCCGCAGTCGCCTTCCGACCGCGGCGGAAAAACTCTAACATGGCAGGCGGTGTCTATCAGACACCGCCATGCATATTATGATGGCGGCGGTCTTATGCCTTTCCACGGCGGCATTTCCGCCGTGGAAAGGCATACGGTGTTTTCTTTGGGCCCCCAGGGGTGAAGGGGGGTGGTGGTTGCACATGGGGGGTACCTATGGTACCCCCCTGCCTTTGTGTGCACGAAGTGGCATGCACCACGTGGGGCCTGCCGCTTTGTGCATGCAAATGCACTGCTTTCATTTTTAACATTGCGGCGGGTGCCGCTTCAAGCAGCTCCCGCCGCAATGTTAAAAATACAGGATGTGACCGCCAGGGTGGCGGTCACATCCTAATATGCACGGAGGGACCGCCGCTGCCCCTGCGGACGGTCCCTCCAACTCTGGGGTGGCGGACGGACGCAGGTCCGTCCACCATCCTAATCGGCCCCTATATTAGGAAAAGTGTTAAACAAAAGATTAAGATGTGGCAAGGACTAGACTCTTGCAGAGTGAGCGAAAATAATGGTTTCAAAGGTCATTCAAAGGTCATTCTATGGCTTGTCTTTCTAAAAAAAGTATGGCAAAGTGTTTTTCACAAATTCAGAATGTTACCAGTTCATAATACTCAATTCTGGAAATTAGTCAGAATATTGTATTACGCAAAAAAATCCAGCACTAATGTTAAAAAAAGTTGAACAGTACTCTTTTCCGTGCATCTGTATCAGATGTAACACATGTCTCTGATGAAATTCAGCTTTGTTACTTAGGTCCTCAGGAAGACAGTGCAGAAACTGAGATATTAATAGAAGAAAATGTGGAACAGAATGTACAATGTTCTACTGTAGAAAATTTTGAACAACATGTTACAAAGTTTAAGGTGATTTCACTTGAAACACCAAATTATTCTTCGATTTGTTTTCAACGTACTCATTATAAAAATCAAACCAGGACTGTTCATCTGTATTTAAAAAGTAAGGGGAATAATAATGAGTGGAAGCATTTTGCAACCTATTTGTTGGTAGAGAATTGTTTTGATTTGGATTCTGATCAGCGTATTTCTAAATATTTTTTATAACAAATTAGATAAGAACAAAATGCCTGCTTGAGCTGTGCATAATAATCTTGAGTTCGAAATTATTCCTTCTGAGCTGATGGATTTAAATACCTATGAGTCTATTCTTAAATGTGTGCATCAATTTCAGGCTATTGTTCGTATGGAGCCTAAAACAGGAAAATTGCCTGCTTCTGATTTACTAACACCATTAAAGAGAAGAGTTCTATATTTGCCTGCAGATTTTTTTTAAACAACTGAAACGATTGCTGTAGAAAATGTAGAAGATGAACCTCCAAAGAAGAAGAAAAGAGGTCTAATTTGCAACTTATTTACTATCCCTGAAGGGCAAAAAAAGATTAATGCTCCAATAGTAACCTGTAAAATTTGCCAAACAACTCTTTAAAGGAGTCATCCATCTAAAAAATACTCCTTTGGCACACCAACTATGATGCGACATATCAAGAACTTGCACCCCAATAACTTTGCTCGACCTCCAACACGGACGTTACAGGAAAACCCACGTTCTGCTGCACCAAGCACATCGATTGCTGCAGCAGCATATTCAGCAAGCAATCCACACCCACAAATTGATCCTCATTTCGGTGAAATTAACATTCTATGCATTTATTGTGATGAACTTTTGTCTTACGGTGAACAGTCTATCAACCTAATAAAATGTAGGGAGCAGGAGCATCGCTATGCTCAACATCACTTTTTTTGACATCATCTTGTAATTGGTACCAACTACCCCAGCAGAAAGCAGTGCTTAATTTGCACATGTTCTGCCTTTCTTGACTGGAATTATCAATTATTCTTCAATTTCATATTCTGATTGAACGTCAAAGCCCTTTATTGAACCTTTTTGGCATAGCTAATACTCCAGGCGAAGGTTAATGCTCCAAAAGTAATCTGGAACATTTACCAAACAACTCTTTCATAGGGTAATCCATCCACAAAAGACTTCTTTCACACAGCAAATATAGTGTGACACGTGAAGAACTTGCACCACAACAACTTTGCTTGAGCTGCAACACAAAAATTGCAGGGCAACTCACTAGCTGCTGCACCAAGCACATAAACTGCTGCAACAGCATCTTCGGCAAGCAGTCCATACTCACATATTAATCTTGATTTTAGTAAACTTACATTTCTATACATTTATTGCGATGAACTTTTCGGTTACGTGAAACTGTCTATCAACTTCATAAAAAACAGAAACATATCTGTCCTCAATATTACTCATTAGACATTTATCAACCTTTTTTGTTGTAACTACTCCCACCAAAAGCAGTTGGAGATATGCACACTTGCTGCCTTTCTTGACTGGGGTTATAAATTATTCTTCTTCTAATACAAATTCAAAGTACATACCCTTTATTCAACCTTCTTGTTAACTACTTCCCGTAAATTGAAGTGCGTAATTTCCACACTTGCATCTTTTCTTCCGACGAACAGTCTGTAATGAGCTCGGTATCCAAATATCTACTTCCATGATAACACAATGCTTACTTTCAATCAATCAATCAATCATACCATTTGTATAGCGCACTACTCACCCGGGAGGGTCTCAAGGCGCTTGGGGGGAGGGGTATGCTACTGCTCGAACAGCCAGGTCATGAGTTGTTTCCTGAAGGCAGATGGTCCTGGGTCAGCCGAAGGTGGATGGGGAGGGAGTTCCAGGTCTTGGCAGCCAGGTAAGAGAAGGATCTTCCTCCGGCGGTGGCTCTTCGGATGCGTGGTACGGCTGCGAGGGCGAGGCTGGTGGACCGTAGCTGGCGGGTGGGCGTGTAGAATGTCAGGCGGTCGTTGAGGTACTTGGGGCCCAGGTCGTGGAGAGACTTGTGTGCGTGGGTGAGGAGCCGGAACATGATCCTCTTGTCGACGGGGAGCCAGTGCAGGTTCCTCAGGTGGCTGGAGATGTAGCTGCATCGGGGGACATCCAAGATGAGTCGGGCGGAGGCGTTCTGGATGCGCTGGAGTCTTTTCTGTAGCTTGGCTGTTGTTCCGGCGTAGAGGGCGTTTCCGTAGTCCAGTCGGCTGGTGACGAGTGCCTGGATGACAGTCTTCCTGGTCTCGGTCGGAATCCAGCGGTAGATCTTGCGAAGCATACGCAGGGTGTTGAAGCACGATGAGGAGACGGGGTTGACTTGTCTGGTCATCGAGAGGGAGGGGTCCAGGATGAAGCCCAGGTTGCATGCGTGGTCGGTTGGCTTGGGTGCGGTGCCCAGGGCTGGGGGCCACCAGGAGTCGTCCCAGGCGGAGGGCGAAGATCCCAGGATGAGGACTTCCGTCTTGTCCGAGTTCAGTTTCAGGCGGCTGTCCTTCATCCACTCGGCAACGTCTTTCATCCCTTCGTGTAGGCAGGTTCTGGCGGTGTCGGGGTCTCTGGTGAGGGAGAGGATCAGCTGGGTGTCGTAGGCGTAAGAGATGATGTTGAGGTTGTGCTGGCATGCGATGGCTGCGAGAGGTTGATGTAGATGTTGAAGAGGGTGGGGCTGAGTGAAGATCCTTGCGGGACGCCGCAGATGACTTCGGTGGCCTCGGAGTGAAACGGGGGGAGGCGGACTCTTTGTGTTCTTCCGGCGAGGAAGGAGATGATCCACTCCAGTGCCTTCTCTTGGATACCGATGTTGCTGAGGCGCTGGACTAGGGTGCGGTGGCAGACCGTGTCGAACGCAGCGGAGAGGTCCAGGAGGATGAGGGCCACTGTTTCCCCCTTGTCGAGCAGGGTTCGGATGTCGTCGGTGGCTGCGATGAGGGCGGTCTCGGTGCTGTGGTTGGCTCTGAAGCCGGACTGCGAGGGGTCGAGGGATCCGTTTGTCTCGAGGAAGGCGGTCAGCTGTCTGTTGACGATCTTCTCGATGACTTTAGCAGGAAAAGGGAGGAGCGATATGGGGCGGAAGTTTTTGAGATCGGTGGGGTCCGCTGTAGGTTTCTTGAGGAGGGCACTGATCTCGGCGTGCTTCCAGCTCTCCGGGAAGGTGGCGATGTTGAAGGAGGCGTTGATGATGTTCCGGAGTTGGGGTGCGATGGTGGAGTCGGCCTTGTTGAAGACGTGGTGTGGGCAGGGGTCGGTCGGTGATCCGGAGTGCATGGTGTTCATCGTGCGGGCTGTGTCTTCAGTGGTCACCGTGGTCCAGGTGCGAAGGGTGGCGGTGGGGGGCGTTGGTTCGACGGTTGGGTGCGTGGGTGGGGCGCCGAAGCTGTTGTGGATGTAGGCAATCTTGCGGTGGAAGAACGAGGCGAGGGAGTCGCAGAGGTCTTGTGACGGAGTGATGTCGTTGGTGCCGGTGCTGGGGTTGGAGAACTCCTTGACGATAGTGAAGAGCTCTTTGCTGTCGTGGGCGTTGTTGTCCAGTCGTTCCTTCAGGGATTTCTTCTTGGTGGTGCAGATAAGCTGGTGGTGCTTGCGGGTAGCGTGTTTGAGGGCGGTCATGTTGTCGGTGGTTCGGTCGAGGAGCCAGGCTTTCTCGAGGGTGCGGCAGGTCTTCTTGGAGTCCTTGATGTCGTCGGTGAACCAGGATGCCTTCTTGCTTCTGGGTCTGCTGGGATGGTTCTTTAGTGGCGCGAGGTCATCGGCGCAGGCGGTCAGCCACTGTGTGACGTTGCGGGCTGCTTCGTTGGGGTCCGTTGTGTTGGCGGGTGGGCTCTGGCTGAGGGAGGTGGTGAGCTGGTCTGCGGTGATCTTGCTCCAGTTCCTGTGAGGTACCTGTTGCGGGTGGTGGTGAGTCGTGGATCTTTTGAAGCTGAAGTGGACGCAGCTGTGGTCGGTCCAGTGGAGTCCGGTGGCGTGGCTGAAGGTGATGTACTTGCTGGAAGAGAAGACGGGATCAAGCGTGTGGCCGGCGTAGTGGGTGGGGGTGTTGACCAGTTGCTTGAGTCCGAGGTTGGCGAGGTTTTCCAGCAGGGCGGTGGTGTTGCGGTCCTTGTTGTTCTCCAGGTGGAAGTTGAGGTCCCCGAGGAGGATGTAGTCAGTGGAGGGGAGGGCGTGCGGGCTGATGAAGTCTGTGATGTCTTCGCTGAATTGTGTGCGTGGTCCCGGGGGTCTGTAGACGAGGGTGCCTCTGAGGGTCGTCTTAGGGTCGGTGTGAATCTGGAAGTGGAGGTGTTCGGCTGCGGCGAAGGAGTCGTTGGCGTCGGTCGTGATGCGGATGGTGTTCCTGTGGACGATGGCGATGCCACCTCCGGTCTGGTTGATGCGGTCCCTCCTGATGATCTTGTACCCGTCCGGGATGGCGATGGCGATGTCGGGTGCAGAGGAGGCGTTCATCCAGGTTTCCGTGAGGAAGGCGACGTCCGGTGATGTAGCGTCGAGGAGGTTCCAGAGTTCCACGGCGTGTCTGTGGACGGAGCGGGTGTTGATCAGGATGCACTTGAGGTGGTTGCTGCTGGTGTTTGTCTTGGCGGGTGCGGGGCAGGTTCGTAGGCAGGTGAACTTGCAGGTGCAGCAGGGGAAGGGTCCGTGGGTGCGTCTCGGGGTGGCTCGGCAGCAGGCGTGGGTCCGGCCGGCATTGAGTGCGTTGAGAGTGGCGGCGTCGTAGGTCAGTCAGGCTGTCTTGCCTTGGCGGGGAGGGCCAGGGGTCCTGGCGCTGGGCGCGGGCCAGGCGCGGACGGGCGCAGACGGGCTTACCTTTGGTGCACCTTCGGCGCTCAATCAGCGCTCCCGCTGCGCGCGTCCGCTGCGCGGTCGCTCTGGGGGCATCATAAGTAAGGAGCCGGGAGGGAGGAGCAGCTGGGTGGCGGGAGCGGGGCGGCGAATGGAATCACAGGGGGTGGGGCCGCAGGGAGGCAGCGGCGGGAAATTCCAAGAAGCAGCGGGCAGCGGGAAATTCCCAGGAGCAGCGGGAAATTCCCAGGAGCAGCGGGCAGTAAGTGAAGGAATCTGCAGGCAGGAGGCGGCAAAGGCAGGCAGGAGCGGCAGCAGTGAGTGGGGCGACCAAGCCCTGTGGAGGGCTGAGCGGTCACCTTTGCGCATCTTCAACATTTCTAACTTTATACCTTATTTATCTTCCAATCAATAAACACATCATCCACATGTACACACACTTACTTGCTGCCTTTCTTGGCTGGGGTTTTCAATTATTCTTGAATTTCATATTCTGATTCAAACTCATGACCCTTTATCAAGCCTTTTTGTTATAGCTACTACCCCAACCAAAGGCAGTGGGAAATGTGCACCCTTGCTGCCTTTCTTGGCTGCTGGTATCAATTATTCTTCTTGTAATACAAATTCAAAGTACAGGCCCTTTATTGAGCCTCCTTGGTAACTATTAATCGTGAATGACAGTGGGTTTGCACACTTGCGTCTTTTCTTGCATCCTTTCTCCCGCACAGTGTGTGTACTTTGTGCACTTCCATTGCTTGCTTAGATATGGTACCCATTTGTCAGGCTCCCACTGCGGAATCTAACGCACAGTCTGTGTAATGGACTTGAAATCCAAACATCCACTTCGCTGACAAGACAGTGGGTACTTTGCGCATCTGCAGCCTTTCTTATTTTTCACCTTTTTTATAACCCCAGAAAGGGGCCAATATTGTTATTTTTCAACACTACCACCCAGTGTCGGGAGTGTGTACTTTATGCACTCCCTTGCTTACTTACATGTTGAAGCCGTTTCTCAAGACTCTCACTGCGGAATGCAACTCCCACTCTAGGTAATGGACTGGAAATCCAAACATCCACTTACCTGACATGGCAGTAGGTATTGTGCGGGTCTGCTGCCTTTGTTATTTTTCACCTTATTCATCTTCCACTCAATCAACACATCATCCACACATACACACACCTACTTACTGCCTTTTTGACAGGGGTTATCAATTAATATTCAATTTCATATGCCTATTCAAAGTGCAGACCCTTTATCGAGCCTTTTTGTTGTAACAACTACCCCAGCCAAAGGCAGTAAGAAATATGCACACTTACTGCCTTTCTAGAAGTGTATTAGTGTTTCCTTGAAGTGTAAGGAAACAGACTGGGCAATTAAAGGTATAAAAGACAAATTTGCTGGTGCATGAAAAACTGCATACATAGTCTATAGGGGTTTCAAGCAGTCCATGCCCTAAGGCCCACTTTGCAACATGAGTACTTCAGTACTAGCTGAATGATTACAATTCTGCAACAAGAATTACTCAAACCACTTTAATAAATGTATTCTTATAACATCTCATAACTTAATAGAGCTTCTGAAATAATTTCATCATGTATTTCATATTCCTGATTATCAATTTCAAAACTCATATGATCATACTCGATGTCATCTAATGCTTCCAGAAAATCAACATCTAACGTTTAGTCTAGGAAATCACAGCTAATATCTGCAGCATTTATATCTTCGTCTTCATTCTCGCTACTTGTAAAAAGTATGTTCAGCTCTTCTATGACACTGTTACTAATTTCGAAACTGTCTTCCAAATTGTTTTGTTTATTTTCCATACTGAATTTCTTATGTTGTAGGTCATTGTACAAAAACATAAACACTTCATTCTATCTTTACTGTAATATCAGCATATGTGGAGATTGATATGAATTATATTAAATATTTATCTTGCAAATAAAGCAAGAATATTTTGTACATGAGTGCATGAGTGTAACTGTCTTCCAAATTCTTTCGTTGATTTTCCATACTGAATTTCTCGTGTTGTAGATCCTTGTACAAAAACATAAACACTTCATTTTATCTTTACTGTAATAGCAGCATATGTGGCGATTCATATGAATTATATTAGATATTTATCTTGCAAATAAAGCAACAATATTTTGTACATGAGTGTATTTTATTTTAAAAAACATTTGAAAAATAAATAAAATAAATAGTGTACTGTATTTTGTCAAGTGCTTTATTTATTTATCCTACCTACTGTGTTGCAAACTTAAAACAGCGACGACACCAGTGCCATGCTTTGACTCACCCCATTACGTTGTCAATTAGGGTGGAGGGAAGCAAAGAAAAGGAGTAAAGTACATGTCTACAGATGTACTGCTATATTCAAAACACTGGATGAAGCACTAAATTACAAAAACTCAGATTCAAAAAAACATACACAAAGGAAAGCTACACAAATAGGACACCGAATCTTGAACACAAACTGGTAAGTAAGCAAAAGAACGAAAAAGCTAAAAAACACTGCAATGGACGCTACGCTGTTGAACTCATTCTTAAGAGAGGTAGAAACATACTGTAAATAAAACGGAATTCAAATAAAGAAAATGTAAAAAACATACATGGATGACAAAGTCACTAGAGGAATACTCTGTTCCCCAACATAAAAAAAGGATTTTACAGAAATTAAATGTACGAATGTTTAAGGAGCTGCAAAGGAACCCATTCCCCGGGACTAAAAAAATATCATTAGGGACCGTGTGGGGAACACCAATACCCCCACGGTCCCAGCCAGCTCCCAGCGTCCTTCGAGAGCCGGCATTGCTTTTGTCAGAGAGAGCAGTTTATATGCTGCTCTCTCTAACGAAAAGCAATCTGCTTTCCTACTTGAAAGACACAGCAGCTTAACTTGCTCTCTCTTTCAAATAGGAAACCGGTTTCCTGTGCTAAAGTGGGAGCCGCGACGCTCCCGCCCTACCATACCAAACAGCAGTGTCCTTGGGGTAGACACCCCCGGACACTGCAGGAGCCGGCCCTGAGAGATGGTGGTCCCCAGAGCCATTAAGAGCTCCAGGACGGAGACCACACAACCCCCTCCCAACATTAAAAAGCCCCAAAAAGTGGTAATCCCCGGGGCTGGGAGGTCCGTGCCATCACGGACCCCTCCTTTTTTAAATATTACTTCCCCAGGATGGCGGTCCCCGGGGCATGTACGAGGGCCATGACCCCCCAACGCATACTTCATTAAAAGATGCAAGCCAACACTTCCTAGTTTGGAGCGTTGACAGCCAATCAGCATGCAGCTCGTGCTCGTAACGGTACGGATTTCCGTACGAGTACGCCGCGATTTCTGTTTAAAAAAAAATTAGAATAAATAGCCCAAAAATCCATGAACGACCCCGTGAGCAACCCTAGAGGTTCAGGATGTTTCTACCCTGCCCCCTTTCCTTATTTCTCAACTTTGTTTTACTGTTTACTTGTGACTCGGTTCTAGCGACGAAAAAGATGGCTGCCAACACTTCCTGGTTTGGAATGTTGACAAACAGTTGACAACCAATCAGCACGCAGCACGTGCTCGTAATTGTACGGATTTCTGTACGCGTGCCGTTCTCCATCTCTAGATATCGCTATGATTTTACTTGTAATTTTCTCAGAAACTCCTGAACGGATTTACACCATTTAACAAAAAGCACAATCTGCAAATCGAACTCTACCTCTCTGCCAAATTTGGTGTAATTCCATTCAGCCGTTCGGGCTGTAGCCCTGGCTAAAGGTCCCTATGGAAAATTGCATGGGGAAAACACGTTTTGGGACCCCCCTTTTTTCTCGGCCCCCACTTAAAGAATAACCCCCAAACTTTAAGTGAAGGAGCGGAACCGAGCAGGCCATTTTCTTGGAGATATTCGCGAAGATTCGTCCACCAGCGTCAAAGTTATTCCAAATAGAATGTTGTGGATTTCCTATGGAAAGTAGGTCCTAACTATAACTACCTACTGGCGACCGCCAGCAGGTAATAGCTGCTGTTAGCCATATATGCACTTTAAATAGTTTTTTGATATCGGTTTGCAAATCAGATGTAGGTATCGTTTAGATATTAGTTAATTTCAGCACTTTATTAACAAATAGCTACTGCTACTCCTAAATGCACCTTAAATAATTTGTGATTCTCACACAAGACTGTTGTAGTCATTGTATAGATGTCAGTTTCTCTTAGTATTTGATAAAAAAAAATCTGCTGTTAGTGGCACATGCACTTTCAACTGTTTTTATGCTAGTTTGCTGACCTATTGTATAAATTAAATGCTAATTGTACAGTACTAGTCAGCAATGTGCATATGTATTGGTGTTTCCGGGAAATTACTAGCAGTAAGTTAGACTAGGGGATCATAGGCTAGTACATGGTATTGAGAAATACACTTTATACTCATCTCATTATTTCTATTCCTCTCAGATATGTATTGTGTACCTGTATAGCTGATATTAACCTAGATCTTTTAATGTAATTTCATTTAATGTCATTTCATGCAATGTCTGTTGCTATTTAATGGATAACTTTAATTTGCATCTATCTTTATTTATTCTGTGATGCCATGTTTTTCTTCTCTGCTTTTATTCCTGTTCCAAAAATGAAAAATAAATAAATAAAGAATAAATACAAAGACATATCCAATAACGTAAAATATTTAAAAAACAAACCATTTTAATTACAAATGAAAAACTCAAATAAATAAAACTATTGAATTTACTAAAAATAAATACAATGTTCAACAGATTAATAATTATAAATATTAGAATTTAAATAATCCAAAACATATTAATATACGTTTAAACAACATAAAGTATCCTACAACATTTTAAAATGAATACATATGCTATGCCAACAACAACTTATAAATAGTAAACTAAGTTTCAAAATCAGGAAGTGTAAAATATACAAATCCTACTACAGTCAATGTTAAAGTAGATAAAGTGTTGGGTGTCAGAGAGGTACAATTTACTATTTCTACCCCAATGAGGGCAACACTAGGACAAGTGTTGGATTGCAGAGTGGAACAATTTACTATTCCCACTCCAGTCAGTGCAACAGTAGGGTAAGTGTTGGAATGGGGAGGGGAAAATGTACTATTCCAACTCCAGTCAGTGCAGCAGTAGGGATGGTGTTGGATTGAGAATGGGTAACATTTACTATTCCCACTCCAGTCATATTAAAAATTACTACAAATATTATTTTTATCAAAATACCCAAATCTATTATCAAAATAGTAACAACTAATAAATACAATATTATTCACAATTAAAAAGCATAACACGTTTAACACATACAGTGATAAATTGCAATAAAAATTTACTCTTTTTCATTTTTTATTTCTGACCTAACTTTCAACCCTATACTCCTACAAGCTAGATGCCACACATCTAATGTGTATATTTAAATGTATACAATTTTAAATAATTAATTATCTATTAAATTATTAATGCTCAATAACTATGAATAACTATGAATAAAACAATTACATTTAATTAACTTTGCACGCTTTATCCATACAAAACAAATGACCCACACCTAATATGTGCATTAAAAAGATTAATTAAATAACTTACATAATTATTAATCACTTAAACAAACAATATTACTAATTAACTAAGAATACATTAATTAAATTTAATTAACTTCCCACCCGTTACCCCTACAAAAATACAACTCACATATATAGCCCAAAAATATTTTAATTACATATTTACATCATTATTTATCATTTAAACAAAATCATTAAAAATAACAATCTGTATTAATTATTATAATTTCCTACATAGCCTTTCGCCATACTAAAACGACAAAACACCCCAAAACAAAAATATATATTACACAATTTCCAATTTCCCGCCATGCGGGCAGTGGCGATCCGCCCGACATGCTAATGGGCCCTCTAATTTGAATTAAAAATATATATTTATACCATTAACATTAACAACTATCAATTAAATCATTATAAATAATAAATAATCAATTATTATTTAATAATAATTAAATATCTCTACCAAACAGAGAACCCACACCTCAAACTTATATATATATATTTATTTCTTTTTCTTATATATACCAATCACATAAATAATTATCATTTACATTAATAAAAACATGAAAGCAGCACCAGGATTGGTCTGAATGGAATTGTTTGCCGCTCAGACAGTGAATTGAAGCCTGTGACTTTTCTCCAACCCGGCTGTGTAACACAGCTTGGGTTGGAGAAACATAAGTGTGCATGTGTGTTAAAAACGTGCTTGAAGTTTACAACATCAAGCCTCGTGGTCATTTCCTAGTTAGATGTCATGCATGTATGAATACTTTTACTGAAATTCTATTTTGGTTTATTGCTTTATTGTCACAAATATAATTAATCAAATTTCAATATCACCAATTACATGTCAGTATGTGTGCAGACGTGTGCTATCTAATCCTATTACTTAAATAGATAAATTTACCTCATTCTAACATGACCAAAATCGTCAATCATTATGTGCCAAATATACCTCTAAATTTACTAAGGTTGGACTAGATCACGCTATTTTAAATGTTGTTATTTTTGTATAAATGTATTTGATTGTATCAGCTTATAAATATAGGACCTCAGTTATGGTATTTTGGGGTAGGGCAGCGCAGCAAGACACATTGCTGCGTTGCCCTACGCCGAAGTAAAAGGGCAGGAATGCACTGTATTTAAGTAATACAGGGCAGGAATGCACTGTATTTAAGTAATACAGTGCATTCCTGTCCTTTCTTTCTGTGCTGGCACCATCTTGGCAGCTTAGCACCAATGTAGGCACAATGGTGCAAGGTTTCCTCCGTTGCATCCAGGATTGTTTTTGTGAATAAAGGGGCACCTTCCTGCACAAAAACAATCCTATAAGGCATTTTCCTCTTTCTATGTGGGCTGCAAATTACAGCACACTTGGAAAGAGGAAGATACAGAGCTCTAATGAATAAGTCCACTAAGCCATACAATATGCCACAATAATACAATTCTGGCGATAGGCATAAATACAGCAATATAAATATGAGCTGTGAATTAGCAAAATGCATACTTATAAATGCAAGAAACAGCAAAATAGCTTGAGTGCAAAACTCTTCCCAAGCCATTCAACTTAGTTGTCATAAGGGGCATAAGTAGAGTGCTCTGTGCAAGAAATTATGTTAAATGAGGTTCGTTTTTCAACATGAAAAGGGTGCAGTTAAAAAATATAAATGATGTTATTGGTTTACTTTCACCACAGGCACTAGAACACTTGACATGCACCCATTCACCCCGAAAAACGTTTTTGACTGCACACCATCATTTTATGACAAAATATCACATTGTTCATATCCCTGCCCGGAGAGAAGAGCGATCTAGCAGTATGAATGGAAATCCTAACAAAAAATATACATTTCTGCCATGAATATAGTCTGTCCATTCTACTTTTACGTCCTTCTTATAATTAGATGTCAACAGCAAACCTGTAAGACTCAGGTTTGATAAGTATGGGGAGCAGGATGAATGGTGCACTAGTTCTTTAAATGAATATGAAGAAGAGAACACACTGATTTCCATTGTAAGTGACAACGTGTTTTCAATAATTATACCTAGCTGCTTATCTGGAAGGCCTAAAGTCAGTAAGAGACAATTTAAGGTGTAAAAACTTCCTCTGGCCAAAGATCTGACATATTTCACAAAATCAAGACTTTTGCTTCAAAGTGAGTTTCAGTCGTTATGTGTTCATCTAACCCCCCACATCTTCGAGGCGACACCTCATCTGATGGCTTTCAACTGAAAAATACCTGAGTGGCATCAATATGCAGATAAAAGATGAAGCAAAGTAAATAGGTGAAGGGACATCAAGCAGGTAGGAACTGCACAGCACTTAAGAAATCTGCAAGACATGACTCAAATTGTGTAATGGAAGGGAAACAATCTGTGGTCTTTCAGATAAAAGCTAAGGACTTGATTCTCAATGGATCATTTCAAGTCTAAATTACACCTAACCATGGAAACATAAAGAATCCTTTTCATGCAGTCACAATGCATTATTCACAAAGGAAAAAACAATTCATTTCTGCATTCATTTATTCATTTTCAGAATAGTATAAAACACTGCATTGTCACTGTTGTAAATAAAAGTAGCGCCGTCCACGTAGTTTCTTGTAGGTACTTTATTCCAGGTTAGAGAGTACAAGATTAGAGGAAGACGAGACCCCACCAGGAGCAGCCTCCTGCCGTTCAGCCCTTCATCCAACTGACAGTCTTCCACACTCAACATTCTATCTAGCTCTCACACCAAACATTCTAGGCTGAGCAGCAGAAATCTAACAGTCACCTTATGGTACCTCAAAGTTTTGGAACACAGCATGAGGTAGACATTAAGGTCCCAAAACAAGTTCAACAAAATAGGTGATTGTTAGAAATTGGATTTGTGGTTGGCAGAGGTATGCTCACTGTCAAAGCTGGAACCACCACTCTAGTCAGGGTAAGCTAGATACACACTAAAAGATAAGCTATGCTAACCCTCAGGGAGCTTGGCACAGAGCTGTCAGGCTTATCTAAAGAGGCAATGTGTAAAATATTTGTGCAACACACACACACACGCACACATACACACACACACACCACCACCAAAATACTCCATACAGGGTTAGGAAAATAGATTATATGTTTATGATTAAAATAAGACCAACATTACATAAATCCAATATGTAGAACAGGAGTTATGAATTTTGAAAGATTAAATCAAAATACAGTACTGAGGGCCTGATTACGATGCCAGTCGGACTCTCCTCCTACCCACACCATAGCAAAAGCAGGACAGCCCGTCTAGAAGTCAGCAGTCCAGCTGCCCTGATTCCAATGCAACTGCCTTCACAGTTTTGGCAGTGTGTATATTTTCTATGCGGCATGTGCTGCCGGCAGCAACACATGCCCCAATAGAAAATAAACACATTATCACCAAAATCCCTTCACCATATGGCAGGCACCATGCGGGACCTGCCACATGGTGCAGGGATGTTTAGGGGGGAACCATAAGTGCCCCCAAGTCCCATAACAGAGGGCCAGAGGGGAAGGTCACTTACCGCCTACCTTTTCATGGCAGATGAACTCTCAAAAAAGGCCAGGCGGAAAGGGACATTGTAAATTAATGTGAGAAGGCACCCCCCTCATTGTAGGGATTACTGACTCTCCGATGTATGGACGGGCCCGGAAGCAGAGCAGGCGGTCCCTCCGCCACCTGCCTCCAACCGCCATATCGTAATGCGTCTGGCAAACCGCAGGGGCAGATGTCTGTGGCTCGACACCAACAAGCCATTGGGTGTCAGACCCATCAACATTGTAATCAGGCCCTTAGAGTCATAAAGCACCAACCGAGGACATCTGGTTGTGCTAGACCAGGGTAAATCCAAATATCAAGCTGACTGCGATGGAGGGCAGGCCGACTTAAAGATTCAGACAGGTCCTGATGAAAAAGTAGCTTGGATGAGGAAGAGTCTACGTCGAGGACCCGATGCGAGGAGGAGAGCAGGTGATGTATCATCAACGATCCTGTGGTTGTAGGCAATGTGCTGATTCTAATCAGCGAAGTCAGGGGAGCCTCGTAAATGAATCCCTTTTTTGATGTAACAATGTGTTGTCATTAAGCTGAGCAGTTCATCATCTTCAAGTCGTGCAGTCTGCTGTAGCGATGTCGTCAGGTAACAGCTGCATCGGTGTGGAAGGGCGATGTGTTGGTTCCAATCTGTACAATGTTGTTGATGCATGTATTCTGCTGGGCCAGCACAGAATCAAGCACTTCCAAGGTTCAAGTACTGGATTGGCATCACTTGACAAGGCAGGACTCACATATGGCAGAGTCCAGGTGATGTTGTAGGGTTGCAGTAAGTCTTTGATGGCCCTGATACTTCAGAACGGGGGGCAAGCCAGCAAGACTTTTTTGCATCAAATTACTTTTTAGGTCCAGGATCAACTCTCAGCTATCTTCTCTCACAGTTTAACAGTAGCCCTACTCTGTGCCCTCAACTTTTGCTCACACTCACTTCTTGCGTGTCCGCACTTCCCTTCGGCACTTCACATTTCTCCTCATCCCTGACCTCTTAAATCAAATTCTCTCACTCCCTTGCTGTCCTTTGTCATCCTCTCATCTCTATTCACCGAGCATATGGGTTGGACCCATATGCTCCTCTCGGCCTGTGCCACTCTGCTTATTGTTCCCTAATTCAGGAAGGCACAAATTGTCTGTTTTGCTGTGTTGGTGCAGGCCGCACAGCTATGGAACGTACACCCTCCTTTGCTTCACTCCACTAAGAATCTATTATCCTAAGGAAGATATAAAAACCGGTGTCTAAGCTCTGTAGGTCACCCCATTAGGCTGATTCTCCTTCCCCTTCTGTGTGTTTCTCACTAGCCTTCAGGCATCAGATGGCTATTAGCCCCAGGCTGGGATTGTTTGAGTGAGTTACAAATTGAGCAGTAAGGGGGAGCAGGTGAATGATGTGTCACATGAGTGCAGGAGTGCAGATGAGTAGTGTGACTGCAGGGTGAGGTACAGGGTGAACAGCGCACGTGCATTGTGAGTGCAGAGTGATCACTGTGAGTGCAGGGTGAGCCGGTGAATGATTTGAGTGCATGGTGCTTAGTGTGAGTGCATTGTGATCGCTGCGAGTGCAGGGTGAGCGTGAAAGTGAAGTGCGAGAATAAGAAGTGAGTTCTCTGAATGCAGGGTGCATTCCCAGACACTTGAAGTTACTCAGCATATTATTGACGGCGGCGTAGTGTTTAAGATATACGTTAAACTATTGCTATTATGGCAATAATCAGAGAGCGAGGGTGGAGGAAATAAATAATATGCCGATCCTGCAACACACTTCCAGTCCTATGGTTAGGGTTGCTTGCTCATTATTTTGATGTCCCAGACGGTACAAAAATATGCAGTCACCTAAAGCCTTATATTTCAGCACTCATCTGTGGTACTTCGAACAACAAATATAAATAGAAAGCACTTTTAATTGTGTTCTAGGGCTGCCTCAATGATCCATGACTGATAATTAAAGGGAACAAATACCGAAAAGTCATATTACGAATGAATGCATATGATTTTATTTGCAATCCTATTTAGTGTCAAGAGGAGGCCTTTGCATGCTTTTTAACCCCTTCCATGCTCATGACGAGCTCAGCTCGTCATGAGCCATGGTTGCCGTGTGCTCATGACGAGCTCAGCTCGTCATAACGGCTCCAACGCTCGCACGCGGGGCTAATTCCCCTACTGTATATTTATTTATTTATTTATTTATAAACAGTTTTCTATAGCGCGAACTAGACCCATGGGTATCAGAGCGCTTTACAACAATGGCATAGGATAAAACAGCAATGTATATAACAAGCAATGAGATTGCGCACAATAGTTGGTAATATTTCCAGCATAGTCTGTAGGAAGATAGTAATAAAGAAAAGACCGCTACTAAATTACAAGACACGAATAGTATAGTTCTGAGGTGGAGCTGATTGTTTACTGTTCTCCCCTGGTTTGTCTTTTGACTTCCACTAGTCTTCCTATTTCTCATTTTGTTATCTTAAGACCCGCACAGCTAAGTCATAGAAGGCGAATTGCCTGCCTATGGGAGGAATTTGCTCATGAGGAATGTCTTAGCTTCCTTCTTAAATGATGCAGGCGAGGAGGCGGGCGCGCTGTGCGGTAAGGAGTTGGTGGCAGCTTCTCCCACCCCGCTTGGCGCCGACCCTGCATTTTGACATCTCTCACGCTGTGGAAACTCTGAGGTGGCTAGAGCAGAGCAATTGAATGATTTTAAAATTCACTTGGCACTGTAGTCACTATTTTTATTGAAACTGTACTGTACAATTGTTGCTACTAGCTGTGTATAATCACGCTGCTGAAAAATTCCACTTACCTGCACTCACACAGGGCTTAATAGTGGGATTGTTCCTTTCTGCCTCCTGACCCCGGAACTGGCACTGCAGCCAATCGCGGTGTTTGGAGGGCAGGGCAGGGACGGGACACACGGAGAGTCGAGCGGTTAGCGCTCTAGACCTCCAGCATTTCAGGGCTATTTAGCCCCTCGTCGGCTCCAGCGCGCATCGTTGGCGCGCAGGGTGGCGCCTAGTCCTGCGCCTAAGACGAGCCAAAGACCAGCCCGTCTGCGCCCGTCCGCGCCAGGACGGGGCTAGGGGCAGGAGGATATGGCGACTCTCCCTGGCGGTGTGGTCGAGGCCCCCGGATATGAGAGGATCACATATAGTCCCCAGACGCTAACAGCAGTATGTAAGCGTCTACCGACTGTCTGTGCCGGTAAGATAGACCATCATCTAGAGGGACCTTTCTCGTGTCTTGCATGTAGAACGCAGTTCCAGCATAATACTGAGGGAACCGATCAACAGCAAAACATTGACGCTAGGCCCACTACAGCGTCTAACACCGTGGATGGACCTTACAGTAAGCCCAATTCCTTTGCGGGGAGTAAAAACCTACTATGTAATGCACGATCATTAGTAAAACACAGCACACAAATTTGGGATATGATAGATATGGAGTTACCAGATATCTGTTTTATAACGGAGACCTGGCTCAAGCCCCACCTAGTCCCTGCTATTGCGTTGAGCATCCCATTAGGGTACAAAATAGTCCGGATGGATCGTCTTAACAAAGTAGGAGGGGGGGTTGCAATAGTGCATAAGGAGGAACTTAAAGTTACCATTCTGGAAGAAATTAGTACCCCGCAGATGGAATTATTAGTTTTTAAACTTAGTTCCACATCAAGGGAACAAAGAAAGGGTGCCCTGGTTTGTCGCCCCCCAGGCCCGAGTGGAAACTTTTCTATCTCCCTCATGGAAGCCCTACTACCTTTTGTAGAGGAAAATCAAAACTTCCTGTTAATAGGAGATTTTAATTTGCATGGAGAGTTGGAAGACTGCTTGGATGTCAGAACTCTTCTAACGGATCTTGAGATCTTAGGTCTAAAAAAAATTAACTATGGGCCCACGCATGAGGCAGGCCATACTTTGGACCTAGTGTTCTCGAATTCACCTCGAACAATATGTGCAGCTTCCACCCAGGTTGAATGGACAGACCATTTTATTCTGGAATTCTATACTGACGCCATGAATTCATCAGGCATACAGACTGCGCTTGCCACTAAAAGAAGACCCTGGCATAAACTAACTGTCGAGGCCTTTGGAGAGGTATATAAAGCTCACCTGTCCACTGGTCATTCGATGGACATAATTACTGAGCTCCAGCAGTTTGAGCAGGCTATTAGTGCAGCCATAAACTCTACCATTCCACTGAAAACATATAAAGCACGCAAGGCAAACAGACAAGAATTCTGGTTTTCTGAAAGCTTGAGACTGCTCAAACAAAAAACCAGGAAGTTAGAAAAAGCATGGAGACGGTCTCGAAGGTTCGAGGATAAGGAACTGCATAAAATTTCCTTAAGGAAATATCATAAAGCTATCAGGGTAGCTCGGAAAAATTATATAGGAACTCAACTAGCAGAGGCTGGGAAAGATCCAGGGCTGCTGTATAAAATCCTATTAACATTTACCAAACCGGCAGCTTGTGAAACGACAGAGAATGCCTCTCAGGCACTATGTGATGAGATCGCACTATTTTTTAAGCGGAAAATTGATGCCATCTATGAAAAGATAGTGGCTGCTAAGTTAAACGAGACAGCTGTCATAAATTTCCCTCACAATAATGTATTTTCGAACTCAACCGCAGCTAGCCTCAAAAGCTTCCCCCCCATCTCACTAGAAGAGGTTACTGCATTAACTACTCAGATCAAGAGCGGTAGCCCCCTTGATATCATTCCAGCTCGCATTATGCCTATGCTGTCTGACGTCCTGGGCCCAGAAATTCAAAAATTAATAAACCTATCTCTGAGCACTGGAGAAGTGCCGAGAGACTGGAAATGGGCCTTAGTGAGACCTCTGAGGAAGAACTCCGCCATTCCCTGGACGGACTTAGCCAATTTACGGCCGATCTCCCTTCTTCCCTTTATGGGAAAGATTATGGAGAAACACGTCAACCGACATTTGTCTAAATTCAACGAAGAGACAAATGGGTTGGATCCCTCCCAGTCGGGTTTTAGGCCAGGGCACAGCACCGAGACCACCTTGCTGTCAGTCGCAGACGATCTACACAGGTTCCAGGATAAAGGTTACTCTGTTATCCTGGTCCTGTTGGATCTGTCTGCGGCGTTTGATACTGTGTCATACGACATCATGACCGCCAGGCTTGTTAACACCGGCCTGGAAAATAAGGCTCTGGCATGGTTGAGGAGTTTCCTGACGGATCGCACCCAAACAGTCACCTTGGGTGCCTATCGGTCAGAGGAGTTGGGAATCTCAAAGGGGGTGCCACAGGGCTCCTGCTTGAGCCCTACCTTATTTAATATCTACGTGGCCCCCCTCGCTAACATCATGAGATCCCATGGGTTCATCCCTGTGTCATACGCGGATGATACCCAACTCCTCTTCCCTTTTAAAACCCTTACGGATGAGATCAAGAACTCCTTCTCCCAGGGGATGAAGGCAGTGGCCCACTGGATGGCATCTAACCTCCTGCAATGCAATGTTGCGAAAACGGGGGTGATGCTGTTCGGGGAAGCCAAAATCCTGTGGTCCCCGGACTGGTGGCCACAGGACCTTGGCCCAGTCCCTGAGCCTAAACAGGTGGTCAAGGATCTCGGGGTTCGTCTAGATCAGGACCTCTCTTTTAAAAACCATACTGCACAAGTGGTAGGGTCCTGTTTCCACATAATTGGGATGTTGCGGAAGGTATTTCCACTACTTCCAGACTCAACCAGGAAGACCCTGGTACAAGCCCTGATATTGAGTCGGCTGGACTACTGCAACGGGTTGCTCCTCTCAGCAAATGAGGGGGTTACCTCTAGATTGCAGGTAGTTCAAAATACGGCGGCCCGCCTTGTTCTTAATAAGCCCCCTCGAACACCCTCTAAACCCCTTCTGACTGCGTTGCATTGGCTCTCTGTGAAACAGAGGGTGAAGTTTAAGGTGTGCTGCATTATGCACAAGTGTCTTCTGAGAAAAGGCCCTCTATATTTGCTTAGCAAATTTTCTCCTTACGTGCCTCCACGGTCCTTGAGATCTAGTGAACAGGCCTTGCTGCAGATACCTAGAGCAAAAAAGGTGAGACAAGGGGACAGAGCGCTTTCCATTGCGGGTCCTATGTTGTGGAATACCCTCCCACTTTCCCTGAGACTCTGCAATGAGCACCTCGCCTTTAGGCGACAGCTTAAAACGTTCCTATTTTAAATTATGGAGACACAGTGACAGGTTGTTTATTTGCTTCAAGGTTGCCAAAGGCGCGGAGATACTCCTCCGGGAGGTGATCCTAGCGCGTTACAAACTCGCAAATAAATAAATAAATAAATAAATGCAATGTTCGAAATTTTTCTGATGTTCACAGGCAGAGAGTTCCAGATTCTAGGGGCTGCGCCCGAGAACGCTCTCTCATAAGTTTTTTTCTTCCTGAAGATAGGTGGTCTCAGCAGTAGCAAATTGGCACTCCGGGCTGGTCCGTTTCTTCCTGAAATTTCTATTTTCTGGGCAAGATATCTGGGTGTGTTGTGATGAATCACTTTGTGGGCGATACATGCCATTTTAGCTTCAAAGGGTAGCCAGTTTAGCGCCTTCAGGTGAGGGGTGATGTGGTCAAATTTCCTCGTTCCTGTGATAAGTCTTGCCGCTGCATTGAGACAAGCTTTTAGGGGGGCTATGGAAATTTTTGGAAGGCCTGCTAGAGTTGTACATCCATATTCAATTCTTGAGATAACTAGTGATTGCACAGCTAATTTTAGGTCCTTCTCCGATAAAAATGTCTTCAATTTTCTTAAATAGTTCAGATGAAAGCGTGCGTTTTTTGCCATTACTCTAATGTGGGTTTTCATATCAAGGTGTTCATCCAAAGTGATTCCGAGAGATTTCGCAGACTCAACTAGAATCGGGGTGCAGTTTAGTGCTGTGATCATCTTCGACCATTCTTTCACTTCTGTTTGATTCTTTTGTGGTGCGATGAGTAAGAATTCGGTTTTATTTGCATTTAGCTTGAGGTGATTGTTAGTTAGCCATTTTAGAGTAATTTTGAGGGCCTCGTTCATAATGGTTGTGTCTTCCAGTGATGCAATCTTGATGTAAAGTTGCGTATCGTCTGCGTACATATGGTAAGATAATTTAGAATCTCGCAGGATTTCTGTAAGTGGTTCGATGTATAAGTTAAACAGTGAGGGAGATAGAGTCGATCCTTGGGGAACTCCAATTGTGTTTGGACAAGAGGGAGAAAGAGATTGGTTTACTAGGAATCTCTGAGTTCTGTTCTGTAGGAATAATTTGAACCAATCCAATACCGTGCCGGAAATTCCCATCCTGACGTGAAGTCTGTTTAGAAGTTTTTCGTGGTTAACCGTGTCGAACGCTAAAGACAGGTCTAGGAGGATGAGTAGACAAGATTGGTTTTGATCTATAGCTTGAAGTGCATCATCGACTATGTGAAGGATTGGCGTTTCCGTGCTATGTCCAGTTCTGAATCCTGATTGGCAATCATCCAATAGTGAGAAATTATCGATGTGTTGGCTTAACTGATTTTGTACACATCTCTCTATTAGTTTGGCAAGAAGAGGGATGTTGGTCACTGGGCGATAATTAGTTGGGTCTGCCGGGTCTGCTGTGGGTTTTTTGATGATCGGGACTACTTGTCCTGTCTTGAGGAATCCTGGGAAGACCCCCTGGGAAAGTGAGGCGTTTATAATTTCAGTCCACATTGGAATCATAATCTGGCTTATTTCTTTCAGGCATTTCGATGGTAGTGGGTCGTTAAAGTGATTGTTTGGTTTAGTGGCCGCTAGCGTCTTAGTAACCTCCGCCTGGTCTAGTGATTTGAAAGTGTCCCAGTGTGCCTTGTTTTTTGTGGCTTTTCTCTCTTCGTTCGGTGCAGAATGTGGTGATGGTATTTTGTAGATAGGGTTATCTGCAGCAATCCTAAGTTCTTTTTCCAGTTCGTTGGCTTTGTTATTGAAAAAGGTTGAGAATTCTTCGCAACTAGGTTGTGTTTTAGAGATTTCTTGGGCAGATTTTGCCATCTTATTAGACTGCAGTTTTATAATTTCTAATAGTTTTCGTGGTCTATTTTTAGCGTTGTCCAGTTCAGATCTAATATATTCCTTTTTAGAATTGAGGATCTTTTTATTATATTCCTTCCTGATCTTTCTGAGGGATTTCAGCTCAGGGTGTGTCTCCATTTTCTTTCTGCACGTCTCAATTTTCGCCTATCTTCATTCAATATTCCATTGAACCATGGGTTTTTGATCTTTTCTGTGATTCTTTTTAATTTGAGTGGTAATGTGGATTCGACTATTTGCGTTATTGTGGTCGTGTAATGGTTCGTAAGATCAGTCACGTTCTGTGTGTTGTCAGGTAAGATTAGGTCTCTTTTACAGCTTTCCCTTAGAAGATCCATATTTGAGTCTCTGGTATCTGGTATCCATCTTTTCATTTTGCTGGATTGGGTGGTTTTTAGCTTCTCCCGTGATGGTATTAGGAAGGTTATGGCGTGGTGATCTGACCAATCGCACGGTTCTATTGAGAGGTTTGTGATGTCATTATTCTTTGAGATAATCCAGTCTAATGTTGCTCCTTTCTCGTGTGTAGGTTGTAGACAAGCTTGTGATAATTCTAGCTCAGTTAGAAAGTCTTTAAATGCGTTGATCTGTTTGTCTTTGTTGTCGTTCCAGTGTAGATTAAAATCACCTAGAAATATATTATTAATGTCTTTGCTAGAGTTGGCAGTGATGATCTCCATTAGTTGGTTAATGAAGTCCATGTTATTTCCTGGTGGGTGATATAAGGCATGTAAGTTGCAAATCTGTTTGTTCTCTGATCTTATATGGAGTCCTAGGTATTCGCATGTTTCGAGAGGGTCTGACTGAAACTGGCCAATTTCTAGGTTTGATCTGTGGATACAGGCAATACCACCTCCTGTCTTTTTTTGTCTGTCAAGTCCCGTTATGTTATAGTGTGGTGGCACCAACAGGTCTAAGACTGGGGACGAGGAATCTGATAGCCACGTTTCGGTGAGGATTGTGACGTCTATTTCCTGATTGATAATGATATCGGCTATGTCAGAAGCATGTTTCGCTGCTGATCGGCAGTTGAGCAATAGGCATTTTAATGATTTTTCCGGTCTATCTGTGATCTTGTTTGACATATCGTCGTTTAGTTGAATTTGTTGTAGGTTGTTGAGATTTGGTTTCCTTCCATTTCTCGTGGATGTTCTGTTTGCATCTATCAGTACTCTTTTAATAACCTGAACCCTAGTGGAGTCCGTTTGCTCGTATTCTCTGAGTAGTGCTAGGATCTCTACTTCCGATAAAGAATTTTGATTCCTATCTGGTCTGTTTTGTCTATTTGACAATGGCATCGTTCTTTTCTCGTTATTGTCTTTTGATGAATTTAATATCTGTTTGATGTGTTCTACTTCCGTGTTGGTGTTTTCTGAGATATCCTGAAGTTTTTCTATCCCTTTCAACGGGATGTATGACGTTACAACGCATACTTTTACATCGCATGCCTTTACAACGCGGTTTTTACATCGCATACCATTACAACGCATAGTGCTTTTAGGCGCTGGATAGTGATTTATTTAATTTACTATTCCAACTCCAGTCCCCGTGGATAGTAGGGAAGGTGTTGGATAGTATATTAAATACATTCCCTATCCTAGAGCGCCCCCCCAGTGCTATGCGTTGTAATGGTTTGCGTTGTAAAAGTTGCGTCGTAATGGTAGTGCGTTGTAAAAGTTTCGTTGTAAAGGATGTTTCCCCTTTCAACGTGTTTAGAAGATTCTGCGACAGTATATTGATTTGTGTTTGGATCTCGAGGATTTTTCTCATGACCTTAGGTGATGTAGTGCGATTATTCATCCGTCTGTTTTGATATACACGTTTTCTGTTCCTGAGGTTCTGTTCAGACCCATGTCTCCTTGACTTTATATTTCTTTCCTTTGATCGGTTTTCTCCTCGGCTCTTAATTTCTGAGTTGGACATTTTGTCTAAGCTTGGTGAATCACGGTTGTTGTTGATGTTATTTGAATCATGCTTTTTCTCAGCTTCGTTTCTGGTCAACGTTCTTTCTGTTCCGCATATGGCTCCTGGTTGAGTAGCCTGTTCCTGGAAGTCTCTAGCTGGAGTGCTAACATATTCAGGTTCCTGTCGGTCCCTTGTAGGGTTAACAATAGTGACGATAGTGTCGGGTGAGACTGTGTTGTCTTCTGACTGTGTCTGGTGTTGTAAAGGCCTAGTTGATTGCATGAGTTGATCAGGTTCCAGGTGGGTACTGGTTGATGTGTTAATTATAATGGAGTTGAAGGGTGGGATACGGTTGTCTTCTATGTTTCTCTGAAGAATAAGTGGCTTCGAGGTTTCTACGTTTCTTTTTAAGGATGGGAAAAAGTTGTCGAATTTTTCCAAGTTGTTGTTAGAGACTTGGACCATCACTATCCCGTTCTTGAAGATAGTAATGCAGAGGTCTGCTCCCAAGTTGGGTGATGTTTTTGGCATATATTTTGTTCCATGAGGGATGTTAGTTGTGGATTTTATACGGAGTAACGTTGTAATGGCATTGCGCCATTTTGCCCTTCTTCTGGTGAAGAATATAATGTCTTTCGTGATGACTCCTATAGCCATGCATAACGAAATGTCCGCGATCAATGTGTCAGGGTTTTTCCTCATAATGTTATGCTTAAATTTCTTGGCTGTATTCTTAGAAAGATGGGTTGGGTATTTTATGGTGTAGGCGTTCCCATTAGTTGGTTTCAGGTAGTTTTCTTCAATTTTTGGGAAAGAGTACTAACTATTTGTTTCCCTCTTCCTGATTGATATGAGAGTCTTTTGATTAAATCTAATGCAAATTATACTTATAGATGTATCTGGCATTATAGAAGATCTCTATTGCATGTGCTACTTACTAAGTTTCTCTTCCAGGAATATTCTTTTGGAGGGAAGAATTACTTTCTCCAGTATCTGTCACTATGTAAGGAATTTATTATGCTTTATATTTAATGGTGAAGATTTTTTAAGATGTCCGCTGTGCTTATTAATACTTTGAGCTGGTCCCTTTCTCTGTTTCTATAATTATAGTCCTCTTTCACTTTCCATGTATAAAATAGCCCTTGGGCTAGATTCCTCTCTTCTTGTCACTGTTTGGGAGTCCTTTTTTACTTTCTCCTGTTTGTAGAAGGCTTTCTCTCTTTACCTGCACACTTTTGCTATCCATGAGTCGTTTCCACCATTTAGGGTATTATTTCAATTATTTTCAATTGTTTTTATGTCGTTTGTCTTTCTAGACACCAAGACTACATTCTGTTTAATCAGATCAGTAGAAAGTCTATTTCGGCCGCCATCTTAAGGTCAGGCGCGACACTTCGTTGTTTCATTTAATTTCCTGTGGGCACTAAACTCTTGTCTATTCTTAACTGTATTTTATGTCCTCTGGGTCTCAAAATACTATGTGTAACTTGTTTAGGCCAGACCAGAATAAGCGTCTCCCGGGTATCGCAGCGATCCCTCACCTTCGCTCCCCGCAGTCCCTTATCTATGTTCGTCCTCGCCCCATGCCTCCGCGCTGTGCTGTGGTCTTTATATCGCTTCGGCTCCGCCGCTGGGCCCTCTCCAGTCTCTCTGGTTCCACGATGTTCCGGCTTCTAATGCTTGTGTTTTCCTGCCCCCATTTCAATGTCCCGAGGCTGATTCGGCTCCTCGTCGCTCTCACTGTGCTGCACATTCCACACAAACGGGTGTGGCCGTGACAAGCTCGGCTCGTCATGAGCACCAGGGCACCCCCCGCTCCCCAGGACAGCGGGGGACTTACCCCCGCGGCTAAGGGGTTAAACATCAAATGGCTGGTATTTTTCTTATCGGCAACCCTACTTTATATTTCTTTTCATGAAATGCATTCAGATACTTCTGCAGTAAATGTAAAATACAAAAGTAAGGAATAGGCAGAGTTGGTGCCCAGGGGGTACTGGAACTAGAAAAAAAACTAAGCCTTGGTAACCCGTTTACAAAAGGTATGTAAATATGCAAAAGGTCTTTAAAGACCTGTGAAAAACTCAGGCGTGCCATGCTGTGCTGGAGATAAGACTGCAGACACAGCCCAGCAGGGCCCACAGCAGCTCGAGCTGAGACACACGACGGGGGAGGAGGGGGGCTGAATCCCATGTAATCCTATGGGCTTGGGCAGAAGTGTGACCGGGAATGCGCGACCCCCTTTCTATCACTCCACGGCCCCCCTGGTGGTCGTGCCCCACACTTTGAAGACCTCTGCATTAGAGGGACAAGGGAGGGGTAATATCTGCATTAGGGTTTTCCTTTGTGTCGTGTATATGCATACTGTTTCTACAAAGAAAGAGTGACTCAAAGAAAGTGAGGGGTACCATAGTAAGTCAAGGAGTAGTTTCCGTGACAGGGAGGGAAATAGGAGGGATTTAGAGAGAGTAAGAATGATCAGAAGAAAGGAAATGCGGTGTTAAGAGAAAACACAGTGTTTTATAAATATTGATTGTAAAATATACCATGGTTCATCATTGGTTCTAAAAACGTTGATGTTATCAGTAGGCTGCACCAGAAGAATTATGAGCAAGTTAGGTATGGCACCAGTGAGGAACTGACAAACCCCATCCCGGTCACACGGGAGTAAAGCAGGGTTGTTTTCCTGCCCCAACCTTGTTTCTTCTCTACATTATCGATCTGGTGGCCCATTTAGAGGCATGTAATCATGATGCACCAAGTTTAGCGAACAAGAAGGTCCCGGCCATCCTGTTTGCAGGTTATACTCTACTGGGGTTCAAATCCCTTGTGGGCGTTCATAATCTGTTGGGCCAGTTCAGTGTTTTCTGCAGGCAGAGAGAGCTCGAGATCAACCTCCAAAAGACTAAGTACACGGTTTTGAATCCCTGCCACACAGCCAGCCCACATACGTCTCTCAATTGTATCTTCTTGAAGAGAGTTTGCAGCTTTGAAAACTTAGGATTCACTCTTATGGAACATTTTGTTTGGTCCACACACATCCAAAAGAGTAAAGCTAGAGCTCTATGCAAGAGTTATTATGAGGGGCTTTCAGAGCATTTGTTTTTGACCGCTATCCCCGGCCATACAAATGTATAATCTTCATGCACTTGGGGGGTCAATATATGGGGAGAATTCTGGTGCCATGAGCATGTTACTGATCTGAAACTGGTGTAGAATAGTTTTTCAGGATCCCTGACTAGGCTTCCTTCTAGGACCCTACTCTTTGTATCCACAAAGTGGCCCTTAGACCCCTGCTGTATTGGAGAAGGCTTTGGGCCTCAGTGGACTTGGTGCCATATCAGATGAGACTGGAGGAGCTACTATGGCATCCAGGAGCTACTAGGATCCTTTGGTTTGGGTACATTAAAACTTGCCTGATTGAGCTTGGATGCGAACTGTGGGCGAACACTGAAACTTCAATCAGAATGCCACAGACTGTTTTTAAGAGAATCGATTGGAGATATGTAGATGGAGAAATGTTTAAGAGTAGGAGAGTGGGCAATCTGACTCTAGCCTTCCTAGATTCCAAGAATTTAAAGATGTTTACCCCCTGGAAGAATACATGGATGCTATTGAGCCCCCACTAGCAAAAACTATGTTTATTAAATTTCGTATTGGGACTTTTCCACTGTGTGCCTTTACTACCAAATGGCAAGAATCTCCACTGATCCTGATTCGACTTGCCTTTTTGCCCCGAGGTAATGGAATGTAGTGATTATGTTTTTTTTTTGCCATCAATCAATCAATCAAGGTTTTTTAGATTGCAACTACTCACCTGTAAGGGCCTCAAGGCAATGTGGGGTAGTCTGATGTTCAATCGATGAGCCAGGTCTTGAGGTCCTTCCTAAATTGAGGCAGAGATGGTGATTGCCTGAGATGCAGAGGAAGGGAGTTCCAGGTCTTTACACATAGGTAGTAAAAGGATGTTCCTCTAGCAGTGGCCCTGCAGATCCGTGGGATGGTGGCCAGGGCCTGATGGGCGGAGCATAGATGTCTGGTGTGGGTGTGGAAGACGAGGCAGTGGATCAGGTATTCGGGTACAGTGTTGTGGAGGGCTTTGTATGCGCATGTGAGGATCCTTTTGTTGACCTGGAGACAGTGGAGGTCTTTAAGGTGGTCGGTGAGGTAGCTGTGGCGATGGATGTTCAGGATGAGTCTGGTGAAGGCATTTTGAATGCTTTGCAGCTTCTTTTGGAGTATTTTTGTGGTGCTGGTGTAGGATGTGTTACCGTAGTCGAGTCTGCTGCTGACAAATACGTGGGTGACTGTTTTCCTTTTCTCAGAGTGGATCCACTTTAAGATCTTTCAGAGCAGGCAGGGCATGTGGAAGCAGGAGGACGAGATGGCATTGATCTGGTTGTTCATTGAGAGCGAGGAGTCCAGAATGTTGCAGAGGTTTTGTGCATGGTCCATGGTTGTGGGGGGGTTAAGAGCACTGCGGGCCACCAGAAGTCGTCCCTGATGGAGGGTTGGGGCCCAAGATGAGGACTTAGGTCTTGTCTGAGTTGAGCTTGGGGCAGCTGTCCTCCATCCAGGTGGCTACTACCTTCATTCTGCTGTGGAAGTTATTCTTGGTGGCTGTGGGTTCATCACAGAGTGAGAGAATCAGTTGTGGGTCGTCGGCATAGGAGAAGATGATGAGTTTGTGGTTTCTGCTGATGGTTGCAAGCGGTTTCAAACTGGACTTTTTAGCTGCCTGGTTGTAGGTATTTCTTTTCTAAGAGATCATTTTATGGCTGTAAATGTTAACATTCTATGCAGCTGTTTATGAAATGTTTATAATATTTTTTTAATTGATGATTTTTATTATTTTTATGTTGTATTTATTTTCTGTGAGCTTTTATGGCATTGTTTGCTGTATAAGAATGAAGAGCGTTATCCTGTTGGGTACCGTCCCCCGATAACACAGCCAAACTCTGGTGAGGAGGTTCATCCAATGATATTCAATCAGTAATCATTAAAGTGATGTTTATTCAATACTATGTCTTGAGATCAAATTCAAATTCCTTCAACAGGGTGGTTGTTCAAAACCCAATAGTAATTCAAACCCAATGCATTTCGGGCGAACCCTTCATCAGGGAAAATTACATCTAAAAAATTTAATGGAGAACTGCAGATGTAAAAACAAGATGAAGGATACATAGTTGGGTTAAGTGATAAAGTAAAAACATCTTAACATGAAGTATAATGCTAAACATAAATAACAGCGTGTGTGGACCTGTGCCAAGAAAACCAAGTGAGGATAAGTCAAGAAAAAGAGAATAAAACGGAAAAGAATGAAACGGGTATTTGTGAAACATTAATGAAGCCGGACTCATCAGGTATGGTTAAGGTAAGATAAAGAGTTGGTGTGTGTAGACAATGCCATGTTAGTTGCATTGTATTGTGAAATCGGTATGGGCCAACTCGTGTAGCCATCTGGTAAAAATAAAAGAACAAACATAGTGCCATGTTGGTTACACACATGCATTAGACTATTGAATGGGTATGAGTCAACTAGTGTATTTAGCACATAGCTGCACCAGTCGTTACAGGGTGAGAAACTGAGAGTAACAACGTGAAAGCAAGCTTGTCGCGGATACAAAATACCGAAAGATAAAAAGTGTTTAAAAAACCCACGACCTCTGTTGTGATGTAAGTTACAAAGTTGCAAATAAAACATGCAAAGAATGCCGAAGTACACAATCTTACCCTGACTAGAATGTCAAACATGTTTCTCGTGCTCAAACACAAGTGCGAGTGCAGCGTGAGTGAACGGAAGAATAAAATAAACAGCGTCCCGGAAGTGGGGCACCGTGAAGAATACACAATGTATACAACATTCATTGAAAATAATATACTAATCACAGTGCAGGTGTGAACATAAAAACATTGAAACAAATTAACAACAGAGATAGTGACATGCTAAATGAGGCAAAAATTAACTGTAACCATAGATAAGAAAAATGGGGGTCATCTTGGAATGGTCAACCAGCATAATAAAACCCATAGGATGAGACAGTCGAAACCATCGGGGAAGGCAAAAGTAGACCTAAGAAAGGGAAAAGTAAGGCGGGAGTTAGAAAGAAGTAAAAAAAAAAGTTTTAAAAAAGTGAAGGGAAAGTAGAGAATGCAAAAAGGGTGAAATATCAAAGATTACAGCTAGGTAATATGGGAAAAAGCTCCAATACCGACGTTGCCAAAAGGTGCAAGCACATCATGTCAATTTGAAGAAAACAACTATATTCAATAGGATCACTTAGTCCGTTCCGTATAATAGTGTCCAACTTTTTATCCAGAGATTTCTCTTTGAAGAAGGTATTTCCGATTGTTGCGGTCTTCACATGTGTCCACAGACTCAAGTACCAGAAATCTAAGTTGACTATATGCTTGGATTCCAGGAAAAGTGTAGAGACAACAGATTTATGATTTATGGTCCTGATGTTATGATAATTTAATCTGATTTAGATTTTTTGTTTAGTTTTCCCCATGTATCCCAGTCTGCAGGAACATTTCAATAAATAGACTACATTCTTGGTGTCGCAGGTAGCAGTTCCCTTAAGCCTGATTTTGTTCCCTTTACGTGGGTGAGTTATGAAGTCGTCTCTAATGATGTTGTTACAATTATTACAGTTCAGGCACGAAATTGTGCCCTGATGTTTTTGTTTACCTGACGGCTACACACGCCATCTCTTTATCTTACCTTAACCATACCTGATGAGTCTGGCTTGAATAATATTTTATCGACACCCGTTCAGTTCTTTTCTGGTTTTTTTTCTTTTTTTCCTAACTTATCCTCACTCAGTTCTCTTGGCACAGGTCCACACACGCGGCTATTTATGTTTAGCATTATACGTCACGTCGAGGTGTCTTTACTTTACCACCATTTAACACAACTATGTATCCCATAGCTTGTTTTATATCTGCAGTTCTCCATTTCATATTTTAGATGTAATTCCACCTGATGAAGGGATGCCCGAAATGCACTGGGTTTGAACTACTATTGATTGGACTTTGAACGACCACCCTGTTGAAGGAATTTGAATTTGATCTCAAGACATAGTATTGAATAAACATCACTTTAATGATCACCACTGTTTATTGATTGAATAACATTGGATAAACCTCCTCACCAGAGTATGGCTGTCAATCGGGGGACGTTTTCCGACAGGATAACGCTTTTCATTCTTATCTGACTTCTACGCTGGTTGATCAGACAGCAATACCCTGGCCGCATGCAGAACATTTGAGCAATTTAACTGCAGTCTACCACAGGTGTGCATCTGCCACCACTCCATTGTTTGTTGAATACACATAAAAAAATGTCTTGGGAGAATCTCCAAAAGCCCCCATGTGTAGTAAAGCATGATCTCTCACTGGACACCGAGTATTCAAGTGTGTTACAGGGGCACATATTCCAAACTGTCCCACGGTTGCTTTTCGCTTCAAGTCAGGCCCTGACAACAAATTCTATTGTCTTGGGCTGTGTGTTCCAGGTTATGTACTTTTAAGTTATGCACATTAGTAATAAGCATGGCTGCTGCTTTGTGAAGAACATAAACAAACAGAATTATCTGGTTTTGTTCCCTAATATGCAATTCCTCTACAGTATTGTGAGAAAATGCCCTGTTTTGTGTGGTCACCCCATTTTTTTGTTGCATTTAATTGCAGGATTTTCGATATGGCAAACTGGGGTACAGTTTTCCAGTACCCAGTATACAGATTCTGACCCCTAAAACTTGTACAAATCTGCCAATTCGTGAGTGCCATATCTAACTCTCATATAAGTCCATAGAATATGGTGTACAAACTACATCCGTCGCATGAAAAGTTAAATGTCACCTGTGGACTGCAGCACTTATTGTGCCAACCACTAATACGGCAAGCAAAGTACGGCTTCAAGTCTACCATTGCAAGCGGATTACTGCAGTTTAAACCTGTCTTGTCAAAATAAATCTTTTGACAGGGAGAATAGCTTCCTTCAAAATGTTAATATGTCAAATCTATTAAGTTTTTGTAGTTCATAAGATAGAGTGCGTGTTTTTTAAAAGTGGGGCATGCAAAAATGTAATGTAACCAATCCCCTACATCAAGCAAGTTCCAAATATAATTTTCACTGTGGAAGGCTAATGCTGTCATATGAGGAAAACCAAAGTACGGATCAAACAATATTAATTCTGCCATATCTGGTTTGGAACCAGCTAGAAAAATGAGCCAAGCACTATTTTAATATGTTGTAAAAATACAATCTGAGGGTAAAGTTCGATTTTTAACAAACATTTAGCAAAAGTAACTTTTGAAAAGTTATATTTTACCTTTCTGATGCTTCTGAAGACTAATTTGCTTTAGCCTGAAACAGCTGCCCAGAAAATGATTGACGTCATGAGGTGTGAAAAATGCTCTTAGAGCAGAAACATTTGCCTGGGTGTGGGAAGATGTTTTTCTTACCTCTGCAGGAAGACCAGTTAGGGTGGACCCATGAACTTCATTCTCTTGAAAAGTGCCAGTCCTTTCACAACTAAACGGAAGGTGAGACCTAGGGAAGGCAAACCTTTGTTCACCAAGCCAGGCCGGCTCGAAGCCCAGTAGGAGGACAAGTACTCCACAGAAGTGGTTCTGAGTGACCACAGAGCAGGTCATGTTTACTTCACTGGCACACCTCTGAGCAGGCACAAAGGCTCTGCGTAAGGGAAAAGGGGTTATCCAATCTTTAATTTTTGGAGTATGGTGCACTGTGAGATTGTTTGCAGTATGGCTAACAGGAACTGCTTCACATGTGGTTAGGGTTCTCCCTGGGAACTTTCAACACATTGTTTATGGGTATGTTAGGAGTCACCAGTCCGCACTAGTATTAGCAATATAAATGTGGAACACCCAAGGCACCCTCCTCAGAACACTTTTTGGATGTTTTGAAAAAAAAGAAGGACTGGACTTTCTGTTTAAGACATATGAGGAGGCTGGAAAGGAAATACTGCATCTGGTCTTCCTTGTACGCAGGAGAAAGAAATGGATGCCAAGTGCTAGCTGGCTAACCTCCTCTGTGATTACTGGGACACAAGCTGCCACAGACCTTTTTCCTGAAGTGCCCACCTGACCAGTTGCATCTGCGACTGGACCAGACCCTGCTACGGCCTCTGCTGGAGTGTGTCCTCGCCATAAAGTGTTGACTCTGGGGACCACACTGCGTCTAGCTGGATTTCACCTGCAATCTCTAAAAAGCTGTGGGACTTGAAAAACTTCTGATTTTCAGTCAGTGGAATACCAGGAACAACCATCTAAGTTAATATGTCCATGGCCTGACTTCGCTGGGCTGAAGAAACAGGTTTCTTCAGCTTGGAGCCTCTCCGCAACAGCATATATAGTTCAGCAAGCCCCCAGCATCAGACTGCAGACTAAGAAGTGTAATACTGTAAATGTAAAAAAAAGCCTATTCCATCTATCACCTAAGATATGGAACAACATCCCTGTATCCTTCTAGACTGCCTCATGACTACTACAATTTAGGAAAGAGTTGATGACTCACCTCTTTACAGAAGACTTCATCACAATACTTAGTCATCCACAACTCAGCTTCCTCTCCTATAACTCACCCACGTTAAGGTTGCCTTTGACCAGATACAGAGTTCCACTGCGTTATGGCTAAGTTTGCACTACAGAAATACCATATCTATATATACCTGCCAAGACTCGAGCTCAGATATACATTTCTGAAATCTTAGCCTGAACAGGATAGTGACTGTATTACATATGGTGGGCTACCATACATCCCAATTATTCTTTTTTTTCTTCAAATATTAAAACACCAATTAACCAGCTTTCCTGGGAACATTTGAACATTTAGAGGGGTAAATTATCTACTTAGACAAAGTGCTCCAATATTCTGGAGACTGTCGCCAATGTGCTGTTCCAAGCAGAATTCCTGCTGTCAAAAATGTAAACCACACGTAGCAGTGCGCCGCTTTTAAAAATGTATCTGGAACGATTTCCTCGAGGATTGAATGCATACTCTGAGAACTGCGTGTTCAGCACCTGGGAAGTAAGTAAGTGGCATGTAACACACACTTCGACATTCTTCTCGTTCCCATTTCTAGTTAAGCTTGAAATATGTTTATTGAAATCAGTTCGTAAATGCAAATAATGGTACTTCTAAAACAGTAATACAGAACATTAATATTTTAGAAACCTCAGGATGCATCGTGGAACGACGCATTATCTTTAACATGCTAATCTTTTTTTCGTAACATAGGTGGTGCTTTTTCATAGCGTGTCCAGAAGACAACCTCTAATTTTGTAGAGCGGAAGAGGTACTTTAATGCAGGTTGCATTCGTTTCAATTGAAGGTCATGTTTGCTTTGGAGTTTTCAACACTTATAAGAGGTTTTTAAGAGGTTTTTTTTTTATTTTATTTTTATTTTTTATTTTTATTGAGCATGATCTGTAGTATATAAACAAAAATACATTTTATACAAGAAAGAATGAATTCTTAATAATACAATAATACAATACAACATCCGTAAACTTATTAAGAACGAGATACATACGAAAAAACTGAAAGAAAAATAAAAGGGAAAGAAAAAAGCAAAAGAAGAAGGGACAATTATAATTTATACATTTTTCATTTTCTTAGCGTGTGAGCCCTTGTCGACTCTTGTCATATCAGGGGGAGGATCTTACGTTGTAGTACCAATTAGAAATTGGGGCCCAGATCTGAATGCCCCGGGCTCTGGTTTTCTTACCCCTTGTGCGGTATATAGCTATCTCCTGCTTATAAGTGGCAAGAAGTCGACAAAGCCACATCTGAAAGGTGGGAACATTGGGGTCTTTCCAGCATGCCGCCAGAAGAATACGAAAGACAGCAGTACCCAAAAAAACAATTCTCTGTTCCTCTAAACTATGACCTAAGGATCCATCGTGACCCAGAAGATATAGGGTGGCGGAGGATCTGAGATTCCGCCCAAAAACTTGAGTCCAGAATCCTCCAATCATTGCCTGTAGGTTGTTTAGTTTCGGACATTCGGCAAACATATGGATTAAATTTGCTTGTCCCTGTCTACATCTGGGGCAGCTATCCTCTACTCGCATACCCCAGGTGAACAGTTTAGCCGGAGTAAAATAAAGGTTGTAAATGGTTTTAAAGTATTGTGCTTTAAGGTTAGGTGCTAAAAATAATGTTGTGTAAAGAGTTATACTATACTTAATATCTACATCGGAATTACCGAGTTGTTGTGCCCAGGATCTCTCAACACTTTCTAAATCATCATTAAGGGATTGTGAAAATAAATCATATAGAGTACCTATTCTAGTATCTCGTTTCCCTATAATAGAAAAAAAGTTAAAGCTATCTAAATTAATAGTAGATTTAAAGTTACGAATGTTGGTATAAACTTGAAAGTATTTCAAATAATCTGTGGTTGGTATATCAAATCTCTGCTGTAGTCCCTCAAAAGATGGAGCAACATTCTGCCCGAAAAAATGGCCAAGTGTGTATATACCTGAATTTTCCCATCTCCTAGAGACGGTGTCTTTTAGAGATGATGATATAATCTTGCTATGCCAGAGAGAGATATACCTTGTTATTTTAGGTATGCCTAACTGTTTGGAAGCAAGTTTCCAAACTTTCCATGCATCTTCAATTACCTTAAACTTCGTTTTCTTATAGTAAGATGCTTCAAGCTCTTTCAACAATAATCCTCGGCATTTTTCTCCTAGTCCAAGTTCAAAAATAGAGGGGATGTAAAGATCTGTGATAGGTAAGTTGGAAGGTTTCAGTTTAAAAAGCAAGCCCATTTGTTGAAGTAATGTAGCCCAGAGATAGAATGTCAAATTCGGGATACCTAGACCGCCTCTATGTAGGGGAAGAGTTAAAGCTGGTAATGCTCTCCTTATTTTACCATAATTCCACATAAATTTAGAAATTGTTGAATCCAGGATTTTTACAGTGGTGTAATCAGCCATCAATGGGATAGCTCGGAATAGATAGAGTATTCTAGGAAATATACTCATTTTGATATAATTGGCTCTCCCTATTATTGAGAGGTGTAAATTATCTACCCTCTTCAGATCTGTTTTTATTGAATTGATCAGTGGATCGTAATTGAGCCGATTGATTTCTTTTATTTCGGGAGAGATATTTACACCTAGATATATTGCGTTTTTGACTTTATAGGGACTGTCATATATGATATTGTTTGTACATAAAACCATGGTTTTATCTCTATTAAGTGAATAACCAGAATAAAGTCCAAAATTTTGAGTTATTTGTTCTATTTCAACTACTGCGTCTGCTGGTTTGGTTGTAAGCACAGCAATATCGTCGGCATATGCCAGTATTTTAGTAGAGTACGGACCCACCTTTACCGGTTGGATTTGGGGGGAATCAAGAAGCTTTAAAATTAAAGGATTAATTACTAGGGCAAATAATATCGGGGAACAAGGGCAGCCCTGCCTAGTACCTCTTTGTACCTCGACAAACTCTGACTCAAAGCCCTCGATAGATAATTTAGCCCTAGGATTGATATATAAAGCTTTCAGTGCTTTAATAAAGCCGGGCCAAAGTTGTTAAATTTCAAAATTTCCCATAAAAACCGCCAAGACACTCGATCAAATGCTTTTTCGGCATCGAGTAGGACCATCGACATCTCTCCCCCCGCGGCATCCATGATGTCAAATAGGGCAATGACTCTACGAGTATGATCAGTTGTTCCCCTCCCTGGGATAAAGCCATGTTGCCACGGGGATACGAGATGTTCGATGACCCCCCTTAGACGGTTTGCAAGTATCTTCGAGTAAAGCTTTGAGTCAGAGTTTATGAGTGATATTGGTCTGTATGAAGAAGGAAGATGGGGAGGTTTTCCTTTTTTAGGAAATATCGCTATGTTTGTGTGCTTCCATGATTCAGGTGTAGCTGAGTGATATTGTACCCCTAGAAACAGATCTAATAAGTAAGGTAGTATCTGTTTACCCAACAATTTATACAGCTCTAATGGAATCTTGTCGGGCCCAGCTACCTTCCCATTAGCTAGATCTGATAATGCATTTTCTAGTTCTTCCATTGTGATCTCTTTCTCCAGTTCTTCTCTATCGACTCTGTCAAGTATTCTAGGTATTTCTGATTCCGGTATCCACTCACTAAGGAAGATGTTCATGTCTCTTGTAGATAGATGTTCATTTTCTTTTTGATATAATTTCTGATAATATTTCCGAAACACTTCTACAATGTCTTGAGGGGTGGTATATTGTTGACCCTCATATTCGATATTTTTTATCCTATTATATGTTTGTTTTTGTCTAGTTTTGAGAGCTAATTGCTTCCCTACTTTTTCCCCTGCCTCATAAATTCTAGCTCTATTTGCTTCATAAATTTCTGCTGCTTTTTGAGTTAATGAGCTATTAATCTCTGTTTTTAGGATCAGCAGTTTTTGTAATATATCAGAAGTTGATTTTCCTTGCTGAATTTGTTTGGCATGTTCTGTTTCCAAATTAATGAGTTCTGTATTTAGTTGTTTATTAATACAATCCTGAGTTTTCTTATAATTTGCTACAAATGCCATCGTCTCTCCCCTGATTGCTGCCTTAAAACAATCCCATACACTAAATCTTGGTGCACTGTATTGATTATTATCAAAAAAGGATTGAGCGAATAGTGTAATATGATTAATGTAGTCTAGATTAGTAAGAAGCTTTCGGTCAAATGACCATTGGATATTAGGTCTATTAATACTGTCCAATTCGAAAGTTAGTGTTAATGTTATGTTATGTTATGTTATGTTATAATGGTTTTTTATAGAGCGCACGGCTACTCAAAAAGAGTGTCCCGGCGAGTGTCCCGGAGTGTTAATGCGTTGTGGTCAGAGATGGTTTTGGGGGATTTGGTTATATTTATTAAGGCTGTCTTGTGTAATGATGTCATAATGTAATCTAACCGGGCATACTTGTTGTGGGGATACGAGTAATAAGTATAGCCGTTTGCGTTATGCTTCAACATATCCCAGACATCACCTAATTCGTGACTATCCATCAGATGAGATACTGCCTTATATACTTTGGGTTTACGGCCACTATAATTCTGCGGGAGTCGATTATTTACTAATTTTTCAATATTGATATTAAAATCCCCACACAGAATTAGTGAGCCGGCCCAAGAGGCCAATTCTAGTTCTAGCTCTATAAAGAGTTGTGGATCGTCCAAGTTTGAACCATAAAGTGAGCAAATGGTTATGTCCGACTCCAATTGAACCACAACCCACCTACCATGTTTGTCAACTAGTTGGCGTCTAGGGCTCCCTAATCCTGGTCTAGCTAAGATTGCGACCCCCCGTGTTTTAGCCGTTTGTGATGTTGCTGCTAATAGATTAAACCCGGGAATTTCTAACAGATTTTTATCGCATCCGGCTATGTGAGTTTCCTGAATACAAAGGATGTCTACAGGGTCTTGACGTAACAATTGAAAGAGTTGGGCCCTTTTTATCCCATCATTAAGACCTGCTATGTTCCAACATCGCAATTTTACTCTCCCCATTCCAAATTATTTCCAATTGAACCAGTACCATCTCTATAATGTATTTTAGTCCACCACCCTAGATTGACATTCCTCTCCCAAATTAGGTTAATCAAAATACAAGGTAAAGTACTCCGGTTATTCACAAAAATAAAAATAGCCAAAAGTTCTTCACAGTTTCTGATACTACAGATCACTCTACAGATCACACTCTTTTTTTCCTTTCCCCCCCCCTTTTACCCTCCCCCTCCCCCTCCCACTCCCTCCAGACCCCTGCAACCCACCCCCCCTCCCCCCGCAATGTGAGGCCATTAGACTCTATAAGAGTCTTTAGTGATGGAGAGACATTCCCAAGCCAGGCCCAGACATAATAAACACAGTAAAGAAAAGAAAAAGAAGGAGAGATGGGAATGAAAGAAAGACGGAGATAAGAGATTTTTTTTTTTAAATAAACAAAGAGGAAAACATAGAGGGGAATTAATCTAGTATAATCTAGTATATCCATATGTATAGTTTCAGAATAGACCCATATGCTTTCTATATTCCACTAGACTAGCTGAAAGCAAATAACGGACTTCACTGTTTTCTCTTTTTCTCACTCAATGTCTACTCAAAAAAATCATCTTTATCACTAGTGTGTCATTAAGTGAGACTATCTAGAAATTCTTTAGCTTTGATTTCAGAGGTAAAGAATTTAGTCTGGCCATTGTATATAACTTTCAGTTTAGCTGGGTTATTTAAGTAGACTTGTGCTTTCTTCTCCATAAAGGGTTTGATAAGTTGACGCAGACGCCACCTCCTTTCCACCGTTGTGTGGCAGAAATCAGGTCTTACAAAATAGGAAATGGTGTCCCTGGTCCTGCGAGCTTCTGGCCTGGCTTTTTCCGAGATGGCTTGTCGGAGAAGAAAATTTCCAAAAAATACAAGGACAGCTCGTGGATAACTCCCCTGCTTGCTAGTAGATTTCAAGGTAAATGGAGTTCTATGCACTCGTTGTACTTCAAGCTCCCAGTCCCATGAAGAGAGTTCTGGAAGAGTGTCTTTAAAGAGTTGGATGATGAAAGCTCGGATGTCGGAACCTTCAATATTTTCTGGTATCCCAAGTACGCGCAGGTTGTTACGCCGTAGACGATTTTCCATGTCCTCGAGCTTCCATCTGACATCGCTCAATTCTGCTTCATGAGATTCTACTTTTTCCTGTGTGACTGTGGCCTCTGCCTCATTATTGACTATTCGTTCTTCCATCTCTGTCATTCTAGTGTTGAAGGCATTAACTGATCTTGATAATTTACGCACTACACCCTGAACCTTGTGTAGCGCTGATTGTGCTTTGCGCCCATCCCTTGATGTCTCTTCTCGATGTGAGGCGATAGCCTGGAGAACTGTATCCATTACCGTGGAGAGCGTGGCATCTGGTTGGTGTGTAGAGCTCCGTTGAGCTGGACGAGATCCGTTGGCATGTTCTTGGCCCCCCAAGGCGATCGAAGTTGAATAGTCCCACGTAAGCCCCTGGGCTCTTTTCTTTCGTATGATAGTCCTTTTATTTTCCCTAGATTCTGTCGTTTTCGTCTCTTGGTCGCTCTCCGTCTCGGAGCCTGTGTCAGTTTCAATCTCCAGTTCAGAATCATCTGACCATCTTGCATCTTCTATCCCCTCTGATAGTGAATAAAAGTCTGATGGATCCCTGTCAGTATCAGTAGGATCAGGAGTTATCGCATCTCTGTAACTTCTCTCGTTACCATCAGTGATCTCCAGCAAGCCCCCCAGATTTTTTGTAATACCTCTAAAGTCTGATGCCGCGAGATCACTCTCAAGAACATTGTTTGGTGATTGATTTTGCAATATCTCCTGTACAATCACAGACTTAACGGCTTCACAGACTACTGGTGTGGTTTCTGGCACTGTTTCTGTCAGTGGCACTGATGGGCTGGTTTGTACCACTGTCAAAGAAGTTAGCGTAATAGAAGAAGAAGAAACAGGAGTTTCACACAAGGAGAGATTTTTCATACCTTGTGTTCCTGCATCTGAATCCGCCCCAGCCTTAGGGTCTGATATTCCTGCCTCCATGACTGTAGGTTCCACGCTTTTCACTGAGGAATCCTCTCCTGAAGTTAATGATTTATTTATATTAGCATTAACATTAACATTCCTCTTCTCTTTTTCTTTGGTTATGCCACTCTCTCTTTGCCCACTAGATGTCACTGTAAGCCCTGGATTGCCATTCAGAATAGTGCCAGTTACCGGCAGGGCTGCTGGGTTTTGTGGTGCCAGAGCTGCCGGAGCTGCGTTCATGCCCAGAGCAGAGGTTGAAACAGGGGCTTTCCGGAGCAGATCTATCACGGATGGACCAGCAATGGATGTACTCGTCTGTCGTCTCAGGGCTTTTAATTTACCAGCTTCTGCCCCCGTGTCGAGATCAGCAACATCACCACCGTCCTCCAGACGTGAGCCGCCCCGCTTTGTAGCCAGCTCCCTTTCTCCAAGCTGAGCCTGCTTCACTGCCCTTGTCTTGGCTGCAGCAGCGGCCACAGCAGCGGCGTTTTTCGGCGCCATTCCTCCAAAAGTTTCAACGAGATTCGCCAAAGGTGGGGCTATGCACCTAGGCTGAGCCGGCTGTTCCAACTCTGGGAACCCGTCCCGTCCCGCCAGCACAGCTCCTCCACTGGTCCGCAGGCGGGCCAAGAGCCGCAAAACAGTCAAACCGATTAATGATGTGCAAAACACAAAGCGCTGCTGCAGCACAATCGGGTCCCGCTGATCACCGACAACTTCAATCATAGACATTACACCAGTTCCCCCATCAGGGCATCAGGGCGTATAGCAACCACAATGTCTGCAACAAAGAGGGGTAAGTGCCTCAGTTCCAGTAATTGCTTATTTTAACGGGGCGATTTTTTCATTTCTCCTTCGCTACGCTGTTCCCTTCATTGGGCTGGCTTGGAAGCAGCCTCACAGCGGTCTAGCAAGCCGCCGCCATCTTGCCTCCTTAGATCCAAGAGGTTTTGTGATGTGTGCTCCCAGGATGTAAGCAGGAAACGAGAGTGCCACTACAAAAGGGAAACCAGCACCGGACAAACTAATAGTACTGGTTTTAAGGCGCTAACACAAGCAAAGACAAGCTTGCACAAGTGCAACCGCATGCACCAGCTCATGAAACCCCACAGTTAGAAATATTATTATCCTGCAGCTTATCACGTTTCATAAATACATGCAACCACCGAATTCTGGGAAGTGTTTTTCCCCCCTTCAATTGAAAAAAGTGAATTAATAAATAGAAAGCAATGATTTGGGAAATATAAAGGTCAAGAGCAGACAAGCTGTGCTACGAATTCTTGGAGCTATCTGGCAGATTTAATTCTCACCCACTATATATGCATGAGGAATTCAAACCCAAAAAATCAAACTAAACTATTGAAGTGCTCCATCAATTCAAGATCACGCGCAACCATTTTGGATGGTCATTTTCAATTTAGTTCCATGAGAATGCACACTTTAAAGCTTTTTTGTTGATACGTACTTGGAAAGCTACTAGTGCTATTTACCTTATGTTGTGTAATTTCTATTAACGCTATACATGGTCGATCATGTCTAAAAAGCAATGCTTTCAGTAATTGCAAGTTGCTTCCTAGCCGCTATGCAGTTCTTAAAAGTAAGTGATTCGGGTGACCCCTAGCGCTGTGGGTAGTCTCCATAAACTTGTCAAATAATTTCCCAAAGGTTAGGGTCATTTTAAAAAAGCCCCTTCTCACTGGATGATGCCCAGTTCAGAATCAGTGTCTTTTCTTTTAGCAAGTCTTCATGATACCACACATGATTGTGTGGAGGTGAGCTGCATTATATATGCATTGTATATCAGTGTGGTGAAGCCAGGCTGCCAGTAGCACGAGGAGGTGGATGTTGAAGCTAAGTTAGGACCATGTCCCTGCATTTATACATAGGAATGAGGACAGGAAATATCGAAGAAGGGCCATTGGAAGCTTGGATTTGCCCTTTCAAATAGACTACCCCAGGAACTCTTTTCCACCTATTAGTTTTTGCACTTCCTTTGACCTGGAAAAAAAGAGGTATTTACTCCCGGTGTTTATAAAACTAAATATTCGTGGTCTTTCTGAATCAATGGTATATATAATGAAATGTCACAATATGAAATTATATTTTAAGCTTGGGACATTTGTAAACATGGTATTGGAAAGAAATTATTGAATATCAAAAGATTAATATCATGGTTGATTTATTGGTGGGGAATTCCACAGAAGTCTGAGAAAATTAGTGTATTAAAAAGTCCCTAGTCTTAGCTAAGCAATTGAATTCTACCTTGTAAAAGAAATCTAGGAAGATTCAGAAAGCACTTTCTTTTCATTTTTTCACATTTCCCTGTTCACCACTGCATTTTATTGCCTCCCAGCACTTCTTTGCTTCTTTTACAATGATTCTTCCATCGAGCAGGAATTTATCTGGTGTGGATGTTTAAGAATTGGATATAAATTAAGGTCAGATTTGCTATTGGGACTGAATTATAAGGAACCGAAGGGGAGGAAGTCTAACATTAATGGCTCACTTATGGGCACCTTGGATAATTTTATTACCAGGGCATCATCCGTGCTGTCTCGGGAAATAGAACTAACTGAAAAAAGGCTGTCACTGGATTCCCCTTTTGATAAAAGGTCATCTTTGGACCCACTGTTGCATGTAGTGTCCCCAAACCACCAATCGGGGACTGCCACTGGTTTAATAAGAGCTAACAGTGAGGTGGGAAATCAAACACAAGGCAGAGAGGATTTGTGCATTTTAACAGATAGCACGAATGCTGCACCAACTAGCATAAGCACATCTCATCCTAATCATGAAGATTCTGGCCTGTTAGACTCAAGGCCAAAGACGAGATCGAAACAAAACTTTAAACCTGAGTTCGCAAAGGAGGTAGCAGAGTCGGGTGCCAAAAGGAAGCGCGGGGGGAACACCCTTAAAAAACAAGAAAGTGAAGATTCCAAAAATGAACAATGAGGGTGATGGACCAAGTACCAGACTACTGAACACCCCGGGCACAAGCCGGCAGAATACTCAACTGGTTACTGCCGTAACGAACTTTAGGGATGTGGACCCTGCAGAGTTAGGAACTGCATTTTGTGCGAAACTGGAACGTATTTTTACTAAAACTTGTCTTCCCATCTATGACAGACTCAATTTGATTGAAGACAGACTCCTGTATTAATAGTCATGGTTTGATTCCGTCCAGGCACGGGTAGATTCTCATGCTATGGGGGGTGATGGTACTTCTGATGGGTTGCAGCAAAATGTAGACGGAGAAGGCAATTCTAACTCTAATAACCTGCTTACTAACAATAATTTACCTGCCGCACCTCCTGTGGTGGTGAACCATAATCCCCCCTCCAATTCCATTCCATTAATACTAAGGGGAAGCACTGTAGACAACAATAATGCTCTATCTGGAAGGGGCGTGTCAGGGGGGTGTCAAGGGGTGTGGTCCAACAATCTCTACCTAGCGGAAATATTCCTGGGGATGGGCTCGTAAAAGCCCAACCCCGCATTGATCTTCCCCCAGAGTCCCTACCGTATGTGGTGGTGCTTGCAGCGGTTTCAGTCGAAGTCAGGGGAAAACTGAGGAATACGCCAAACTCAAAAACAAATGTATGCATTGGCTCAATCTTAACAGGCCTCTCCCCTTACAGGTCCCTGCTGAAATACTCTTTGTAAGATGAGTTGATTGGCTAGGGACAAGACAAAAAACCATTGTGGGAGATTGTGTAATAATTAATTGTAGGAATAGTTGTGCTGTGGACTACATTTGTAATGGGGCCCCGGTTTGGTCTGGAACACAAATTCAACCTCTACATTTATCCTATTTTTATCCTGCTCCCTTCTTGGGCCCTAACGAAATAGAGGCAGGCAGCCTTGGGGGGCTCAGAACATGCAGCCTGACAGAGATCCTGAGGGGGTACCAAATTGGCAGGGCTCATATCCATTTACCCCGTTACTTTTATTGTTTCCCCAAAGTAATAGGTTTAGCACTTTGGATCAAGTGGATTGACGCCTTGAGAGTCAGCGGACCGCACCTATAATACCCAGCGATCCAGGCCCTCAAGTAGAGAGAGTGGGGAGTAATGTTGGTGTCAATACTCTCTACACCCCAATTACTATCCAACAAGAGGGGGTCGGGGTAGGGTGGCAATCAGGGATAATGTGGGGCAGATTAAGGGGAAGGATAACCCGGCTGTAGATAATGGTCCCCAATCTTCTGAGACACAGGTGGAGGTAGGTGACACTATAGTCGAGTTGCTAACTGTAGCGGACAAAGAAAGAACGCAGAAATCGTGAGGCCAATGGGTCTTAGTGGGGTAGAAACTGATGAAGCTTTACATGTTGGGGAATATAGCCCAGTGAGAGAACTAGGTCTAACAGGTACTGTGGTAAATATTTTAGTAATTTACCTTGATTGGAATTTCTATAATATCAATAAGGTCAAGCATGAAGAGCAGAGTCCGTGGTGGTTAGAATTCAGGGTCTTTATTCAGTAACTCGAGTTAAGAGAGAGCTCCGTCACCTAAGGAGGCTTGGGAATGGTCTCTACTTTAGTCAAAGAAAATACAGTATATATATACAGAAAAGAGGAAGGAGCTTCCCTTTAGCAATGTTCAGTTACAAAATGTGGAATCATACAGGAATCATGGCAGTAGCGACGCAACTGTGTCATAATGGCGAGGAAGTAACGGCAGAAGCAGAGTGTTGAGAAATAACCCTAGGCTTGTTCCTTAGATAAGAAATAGAGAAATGCTCGTGACAGGATGTCTGGTGTCATGTGTTTAGCAAACAGGAGCTGGTTTCTCGGAATTGGCTGTCGTGTCTTGGCAAACAGGGCTTATTTCTCGGAATCGACCTGACCATAAGAATGTGCAGTTGCAGTTTGAGGAAGAGATGTGTTTGCGTGCAACCTTACGTTGATGTGGCCGGGTTTTCTAGTTACCGTCATGATGAGCTCGGGACGTGAAAGAGATGGTGTATAATGGGACATACATAACGACAATATTCTATTTTCCACATTCCCTCATTGTCCCTTAATATACCCTTTTAAGATTGTCTTTCTTACTCTACCTCTATGTTCATTAGGTTGTCCACTTGTTCCTGTAACATAATCCTTTTCTTGTTTTTCTTTCTAGTTTGGGGTCTGGGAATGCAGGTAGTGATACAGAAACTACAGAGTGCTGGACCACACTGAATACAGAGGCAACAGGTGAAGAGAATGGCTAGAGCAAGACCTATAACTGTAAGTGCCTTCCATCCCCATGAGGACAGGAGGCCCCAGAGCCAACCCGTCAGGGACCAGGCATCAGTGTCTGCATCTAGTTTTCTGGAAAGTACATGAAGGCGGGAAATAGCGGAATACACCGAGGGTGCATTATCTGGAATAAATATACAGCAGCTGGACCCGATCAGTTCACATACGCCACCACGGTCGGCCAATATGATATCTAGAACCATGTGGTTCTGTAACGTCATGAGTCTGTCGGCAGCCACCTCAGCGGTGATGTTACTTAATGCACCAGCTGTTTCGTTTATGGCTCCCTGGACTACACGAGTCAGTTGTCTTATGTGGCGGCTGTTGATCATGGGCCCCCAGAAAGGGATGATTCCTTTAAAGAAATCGCCAGCCTCTTGGTCCACTGTATCTTCAGCATCTATGGCCCCCCTTCGCCGTCTATTAATTATGGTCGGAGGGTCACTTAGATGGTAATCTGCTGGGGAGGTGTAGGTAGGGGGGAGGAGAAATGCAATGTAGCACTTCTTGGACCAGCCTTGGAGTAGCCAAGTACGTGCGTGAGGTCCACAGATAAAATAGGTGTTGAGGGCAGTGGCCATCGTTGGGAAATTTAGGTCAGGTAGGGTGTATGTCTTGTTACACTCACTGTCTCCCATTTTCTGACCCTTGCCCTTTCCTCTCACACAGAATAGGCAATTATGGGGCACGGCCCATCCTCCCTGTTCTGTCTGTCTCATCTGGACTGAAAACGTTTCCCTAAAGGAGGTAGTGTCGTTGAAAAGGGAATAACTGGTGTTTTCATTATTGTCTGCTCGTCCCCTTGTCGCTGTGAAATTTACCATCTTTTCGACAGCTCGTACTGTCTTTGTTTTTATCTCGTTCCATGTACTAGTGTTCTTGGCCTTGGTCTCAGGAATGTTTTTAACAGAAGTGGAGAATATCATAGAGAGTGCATATGTAGATCCAGCATAGCCAAAAGGGAGAGGGATAAAAGGCATTCCTCCGTGTACGGAATGTGGCATTAAACCACAGACCCAACAGTTGGTTTTGTTAATAACCATTTGATGTGGGTGGAGCGTGGAGATGAAAGTGTTATTGAAAAATTATTTCCTTCTAGTTGTGAGATGTTTAGGAAGATCTACACGTGAATGCATAGCTGTGTTGTTCAAAATCATGGGGAAAGATGGTGGGAAAGCTAGATGAAGGAACCAACCTAGGCAAGCCGTGATACAAAAGATACAAAAGATAGAAATCATAAAGAGTAGGAAGATAGAAACTTTGTTATGCAATAATTTTACATATTTAAATAAATGTTCCATGTTTTGGCTGCTAGTCTGAGTCAATTTTGCATACGTGACCGGACACTTCCCAGCAACCGCTTCACCAAAACTACGTCTTGGACTTAAATAGCCACCGGTAGGTCGAGGTCAGATGCAATGTCTCTAGCTTGTTTCTGATGGGATCGCAGCCGCGATCTGTACTCTTCTTGGGGGGAAAGTTCAGGAAGGGGTGAAATAAAGTCTGTTGTCTCAATGTCTATGTCCTTGGGGTTAGCAACAATGTCAGTAGGAGTTAGTCCGAAGAATTTCTTACAGTGGCTGGCATGAAGCCATCCTTTTCATCCTTCCACCTTGACTGCAGTTCTCGTCGTGAGTAGCACCAGCTTGGGAGACATCCACCTTTTTTCCAGGGGACTGGTGCGATCAAAGTTCCGGATTAAGACCCAGGTGCCAGGTTGGATGGCGTATTCCTCAGGCGTTGTTTTGTCTGGAAAGGCTGCAGCCACCTGTGAACGACAAGAACGTAGTGCAGACATCAAGGAAGATAGGTAATCTGTCAGTACATTAGAATCAATGAAATGAAATGAAATGAAAAACGATTTTTAACGTGCAACTAAGCCCGGGTGGGCGTCAAGGCGCCTGACCAAATGATACCAGATAGCAGAGACTGATCCTAATTACGGATATGCCCTGACAAAACACCAGGTCTTGAGCGCCTTTTTAAAAGAAGACAGAGAGGGTTGCATCTTAATCTCAAGAGGTAACAAGTTCCATAGTTTGGGAGCAGCAATGGAAAAAGCTCTGTTTCCCCAACGAACCCTTTTGGCACGTGGGACAACCAACAAATTCATCTCTGAAGATCTTAAGGATCTACCAGGCTGGTAGCGGGTCAGCAGGGCACCAAGGGGATCAAAAGAGCCCTCTGCCAAAGCTCGATAGACAAGACAGAGGATCTTAAAGGAGATCCTGAGATGAATGGGCAGACAATGAAGGCTCTTTCTGGCCATGGTGGCGGATGAGGCTTTGGGAAGTGCTAAGACAAAACGAGCAGCCGCATTTTGGACTACCTGTAATCGCTGAATGAGCCCCTTGTTGGAGTCTACATAGAGCGCATTACAGTAGTCCAACCTTGAACCTATCAATGCTACTGCCACCTGTTTACGTGCTGAGAGAGAAAGATAATGAAGAATCCTCCTGAGAATCTTTAACACACCCCAGCAGGTAGCCACCGTACGGTTGACCTGCAGAGTCATGGATAGGGAGGTGTCAAAGATTACCCCGAGATTTCTTGCCGACTGGGAGGGAGATGGACAGGTTCCCAGTGAGGCCGGCCACCACTCATCCGACCAAATATCCTGGTCCTTGCCAAAGACCAGGATCTCAGTTTTATCGCCATTCAACTTCAGGGAATTCTGAAGCATCCAGTCAGAGACTGTCTGCATACAGATCCTGAAGTTGGTGGCAGATGATGAAACTGAGTGGGCCAGTGACACCATAATCTGGGTGTCATCGGCGTATGACACCAATTCCATCCCCTGAGATTTTACTAGCCTTGCAAGGGGGGCAACATAAATGTTAAATAGGGTCGGACTGAGAGCAGACCCTTGTGGCACCCCACATTGCAAGGACATAGCAGGGGAAAGGAATTCACCAAGCTTGACTCTTTGCTCCCTGTGCTGCAAAAAGGAGTGCAGGAGGTTCAGAGCAATGCCGGATATCCCTGCCTCCCTCAACCGAGATGTAAGCGTTGATGGAGACAGGGTGTCAAACGCCGCTGTGAGGTCCAGTAGCACCAATACGGTAGATTGGCCAGCGTCCACCTTCCTACGGATGTTATTTGCCACCATAGTCAGAGCTGTCTCAGTACTATGCGCCTTTCGGAACCCATGCTGGGAGCTGTCAAGATACCCAGATGAGTCCAGGAAGGCGGTAAGATGGCCATTGAGGTGTGTCTCAAGAATCTTAGCAGGAGCGGGTAACAGTGAGATAGGTCTGAAATTTTTCAACTGTTCCGGGTCTAGCGAGGGCTTCTTGGGTAGAGGCTTTACTATCGCCTTCTTCCATATTAAGGGGAAGGTACCTTGGGTTATTGCACCATTCATAACTTCCAGGAGTGGCGGAAGCAGTACCGCTCTGCATTCCTTCAATATCCTCAGAGGGCAAGGGTCTAGAGGTGATGAGGATTTGATCCTATCTAGTAGAAGCTCAAGTTATTCTCGAGTAAGAGGTGGAAAGGCCGTTAGATTATCCGGGTGGTCTCTAGTCCAGGCTTCTAATTTGTTCAAGGTTTTGAGTGAAGAGTCGGCTAGGGACTTTCTCTGGTTTTCCAGCGCAAGATGGATGTCGTCAATTTTCTTATGGAAAAACTCTGATATGTTGTTGCAGAGCTCCTGCGAGCCCACAACTGGATCCGGGACCTGAAGAGAGCTGAGGGAGTCTACAATCTTAAAAAGCTCCCTGGAGGAAGTGAGGGAGGTGGTAAGATTAGAGAAGTACTGCTGCTTTTCCCTGATAACACTGGATTTGTATTCGGCAAGCAGACCCTTATGTAATTCCCTTTCAATAGGATCCCATGCTTTCCTCCATTTTCTTTCCTGTCTTCTACAGCCTTGTCAGTTAACTTTTTAGGGGATGGGACACCCCAGATATTCGGAGGTCTCCCAAATGTTATTTCATAAGGTGACAGACCCGTCCGGGAATGTGCCACCATTCGCATGCAAAAAAGAGCAACCGGAAGGGCTGTAACCCAGTCTATTTGCTTGTCAGCACATATTTTAGCTAACTTGGTCTTTAGAGTCTGATTATGTCATTCGACCAGACCTGCTGCTTGGGGGTGTTGAACACAGTGGAATTTCCAGGTGTATCCTAACAGTAAGGAAACAGCCTCCATCAGTTTGGAGGAGAATGGTTGTCCGTTTTCAGAGTAGATGACTCTTGGCAACCCATATCGAGGGAAAAATTCCCTCACCAATTGTTTAGCTGTCATTTGGGCACCATAGTCTGGGACGGGGTATGCTTCAGTCCATCGGGTTAAGGTACAGACTACTACGAGGACATACTTATATCCCCAACATGTTTCCATTTGTATGTAGTCCATTTGGAGGACTTCGAAGGGGTAATTTGGAGGATGGAACCCTTCTTGTTCACTGAGACACTCTTCCCTGGATTGAACCGACAGCAAATCATACAGGTTCGTACTTTTTGTTTGGCCGCTGAACGTAGGTGCTTGTTATGCCATACCAAATTTAGACTGTCTAACATCCCTTTTTCTCCTAGATGTGCGGGACCGTGGGCAGTTTCTATGATTACAGGAACCATTATGTCAGGGAGAAACCATTTGGACTTATCCTTTGTTACCCAACCCTGATCTGTGTGAGAACCTCCCTCTTCTTCCCATTTCCTCTTTTCGGTCTCTGTAGCTTGGTTTTGGATGTCTACTACATCTTTGGTAGGATCGATAACTGGATAAACAGTCTTGATGGAAATTTCAGTGTTCAGTGTTCCTGTCTGAGCAGCGTGTTTAGCTGTGGCATCCGCCAGAGCATTACCTCTAGTGACAGAATCCATGACTTTTGTGTGTGCTTTGCAATTCAGTATTGCTACTTCTGTGGGCCTGTGTATTGATTCCAGTAGCTGAAGAATAAGATCTCCATGTTGTATCTTAGTTCCATGAGAGGTTAGGAAACCTCTTTCCTTCCACAAAGTTCCGAAGTTATGGACTACCCCGAATGCATATTGCGAATCGGTTTAGATATTGACTCGTTTTCCTTTTGACCATTCACATGCTCGAGTAAGAGCAATGAGTTCTGCTGCTTGGGCTGAATGCACGGGTATTCTAGCTGCCAGAAGGACTGTATTTTCTGTAGTGACAGCATAAGCTGCAGAAAGTTCGCCTGTTTGGAGGCGCATACAGGAACCATCTACAAACAGTGTGTGTTCTGGTGCATTTAAAGGTACATCTACAAGATCAGACTGGAGCTTTGTGACTAGTTCTACTATCTAGGCAGTCGTGGGTTTGGTTGCCTACTGGAACAGTGGGTAATAGCGTAGCTGGGTTGAGGATATTGCATCGTTTGATGATAATGTGGGGTTGGAATAATGTAACTTCATAACCTGTGAGACGAGCTATGGTCAAGTGTTGTGTCTGTGTCCTATTCAAAAGTAATTCTACTGCATGTGGGGCTTGTACTTCAAGGGGATGTCCTAGGACAATGGAATCACTTTGTCGAATTGCCAGAGCCGTAGCTGCAACGGATTTTAAACAGGCAGGCAAGTCTTGCGCAACAGGGTCGAGAGTACTGGAGAAATAAGCACAGGGACGATGTTTATTGGCCTGTGTTTGTGTGAGCACTGACAAGGCTGTACCTTCCCGTTCCGTGACAAAGAGGACAAAAGGTTTGGCATAATCTGGTGTAGCTAGGACAGGTGCAGAGCATAACGCTTGTTTAAGGGTGTCAAAAGCAAAAGTGTTGGTCAGGTGTCCATGGCAATGGAGAAGAGGTGGCAAAATCGGAGGTCGTTAATTGTATCAGGGGTTTGGCCAAATAGGCAAACTGGGGAATCCACTGCCTACAATAGGAAGTGAGGCCAATAAAGGCACAGACTTCTTTCTGTGTCTTAGGGACGGGAATGTTAAAAATGATTCTTTCAGGTGTGAGTGCCCTACCCTCCTTTGACAGCAGGTGTCCTAAGTATGCCACCTGCTGTAAACACAATTGCAATTTAGAGGGTGATACTTTGTGGCAATGTTGTGCAAGAAACATTAGGACAATTCGTGAGTCTTGTTCGCATTCTGGTTTGGAACGTGCGGTGATCAGTAAGTCATCGACATATTGTAACAATGTCGTATTGGAGGGCAGAACAATGTCGTCCAACTGTCTTTTAAGTGCCTGACTGTAGATACTGGGACTTTCTGTATACCCTTGAGGAGCTCTTGTGAAACAGAAACTACGACCTGGTAGTGAGAATCCAAATAGATACTGACTGTCTGGATGAATGGGTATACTGAAGAAGGCATTTTTAAGGTAAATCACGGTAAAATGTGTGGCATCAGGATCTACAGCAGTTAACAGAGTACTGATGTCTGAGGCCACAAGGTATTGTGGTACAACACATTTATTGAGTTCACGTAAGTCAACCACGAGTCTGTCAGCTGGTGGTGCACCGTCATCTGTTTTCTTTCGCACTGGTAAAACTGGTGAATTACATATGTTGGAAGGTACCTCTCTGACTACTCCTTTTTTAATCAAGTCATCGATAATCTGAATAAGGGCTTGTTCCACATCTGGGGGTAACTTGTATTGGCGGACACAAGGTAGGACAACACCTTCCTTTAACGTGACTATGTGTGGTGTAATGCCCATGAATCCTACATCAGTTGCATCAATAGCCCATAATGTAGCAGGAATGTCCCTTAATCTGACATCTAACTCTCGTGTGGTGAAATTACCTTTGAAGTCTCAGAGGAATAGTCGGATCCCTTCACAGCACCCAGTTCTTTTAATGTCTGGATGCCAAGTAGATTTTTGGGACAGGACTTAGTAAGTACCAAATCGGTGGAAGTTGTAAGAGGGCCAACCTGAAGTGACACTGGTTCAGAAACTTTGTTGATGACTGGTGTACCTGAAAAACCCAAGGAAATACTATTTGAGCCAGAGAGGGGTACCTTGGGAACTTCATTGTGTTGTACTGTCGTCCTACTGGCCCTGGTGTCAATCAGAAATTTTGTTTCTTTATCTAGGAGCTTAGCATGTACATAGGGACCCTTTTGGTCGACCGGACCGGGATCAGTGGACAACTATCGTGTTCCTCCCAGCTGTCTTATGAAATCGTGGGGAATTCAGGATAGGATGACACTGGATACTGATAGAGTTGCGTCGCTAATTTGTATCAGCGGGGGTAGCTGATGTTGGAGCAGAGGGACGAGTGGTATAGGTGCGAGGTTGTGTCTTTCCAGTAGCAATATTGTGTTATAAGACTGAACAGTCACGTACAAAGTGACCAGGCTTTTTGCAATAATTACAGGTAACCCTTTCTTGTGATACTGGAGGTTGCTTATGGGTCTGAGGAATTGTATTAGTCTGCGCTACCAATACCTTCATTTTAGTATCTTTTGTCCTTCTTTTCTCCTGTTCCTGTTCGTCTCTAATTCTATTCTGAGGATACTGGAGCATCTGGGGTGCTTGTGAAGGGGAACTAGCTTGCCAAGTGCTTTCGACTTTTAATACTTTATTTTTGATCATAGGTAAAGCATTTTCTACGAATTTTGAGACAAACAATCGACTATAAGCGTCCTCACCTAAGGAGAGGCCGCTATTGATAAGAAAACATTTTTCTAATCTTGTATAATAGTCCCCTATATCCTCATCTGGTTTTTATTTGCATGCAGAGATAGCATCCCAATCTTCTTTCTTAATGGCCATCATCTGGGAGAGTGTTTTTGGGAGAAGGCGAGGGAGTTCCAGAACTAGAGGTCCCAGGCCTTGTCCAGGATCATGAGTAGTGTCTTCTGTCTCTAATTCTGTCCATGCTACCTTTTTCCCTTCAACCTCCCAATCTTTTCCCTTTAGTTTATCGTATGTTCCTTGAGGTAGCAGGACTTTGAGGAGAATGTTGAGATCCTTATAAGTAAAGGAGCCCATTTGGAGAATATCCTTGAGTTCCCTATGGAATCCTGTAGGATCTTTTTCATGAGAAGGGACCATTTTCTTCATCTCTAATATTTCTAATTTTGTCAAGGAAGTATAGACAAATGTCTGTTGTAGTTTTCCTGCAGAATCTATGACAGGGTGTACTTCTTGAAGGGGAAATTGACCTTGGCCGTACTGAGGGGGATTTGAGTCATAAATATCAGAAAAGCATTGGACATAGCGTTGTCGCTGATCCAAGAAAATATTGAGGAATTCTTGTCCCCTTGACACCCACCTCCCTTCTAGACAAGCCCGTAAGAGAGGATATAACATTTTGGGCGGGTAGCCAGTGTCTGCGTTCAAGGTAATTAGGTGCTGAACCATATATATGCTGGCTAGTCTTTGAGATGTTTTAGGGAGTGATAAGAACATTTGAGCAACTATGTCAGGGCTGTATATAGAGTATTGAGACACCCATTGGGCGCTTGATCGAGGGAGTTCTTTTTCTTGTGTGGTGAGTGGAGGCTTGTCGTACATCCAATCATCCAAGGCTTCTTGTGTTTGCTGGAACAATCTATCTGAAGAAGCTGACAATTTTTTAGCCTTATTCCTGAGTTGTCAGCTACCTAGGGAGGGAGGGATACGGGAACGTACTGCTTCTTGAAAAACAGTTCCTTCTTCCCTGTCTTCGTCTGTACCCTCATTCTCGGTCTCCTGGGTAGGGGCATTTTTCTGGTGTGAGTCGGAAACCTTACTGGTAAAGAGAGGAATGAAGAGATCTATTTTTTTTATTTTATTATAATTTCCAGCTACCACTGCTTGATCTAGCTGAAGTAGGTCGTCGGGAACCTTTTTCCCAGTACTTGAGATCATGCGGATGAAACAGGTAATCATAAATCGTGAGAGGCATCTTTTGTGAGCGATAGGTCTATTTTTAATAGCCTCTTGTAGGACTTCTACATTTTCTCCTGTTCGGAGAGCCTCGTAAATTTTATTTAGGCAATTTGTGATATTTGGTACCTCCCGTATGCTTTCTAGAGCTTCCCGTAAGCGATAGGAGACATCTGCTTGTGGGCCTTCCCCTGGAGTAGGGTCATATTCACATTCTAACATAGGTAGAACACCATCCGAAGTGTCAGGGATGGGTTCCGTCTGGGTGACTATTCGTCTGACTGCTATTTGATTAGTATAGGCAGGAGGTGGTTCCATTAAATAGGTGGTAATGAAGACTTCGGGCACAGAAGGAACCTTAGGATGTGGAGGTGCTGTGGGGATGTTAGGGTCTGAACTACCATCGGACCCTGTCTTTTGCGAGAGGACGGGATATATACCCGTCACGGAGGCCGAGACCTCCCTTTTCTTTTGATCAAAATCAATATCATCATTCTGATCCTGTAAATTTCTCATCTTACTTTCTTCTGACATTCTCTTTGCTTTCTCCACTTTCCCTTGCTCTTTCTGTTCCCTTTGATGTGCTTCCTTTCTTCATATTTCGACACTCTCTAACATCGAGGGTCTTACTTTCTTTTCCCAACATTTCTTTTCAACTGCCATGATACAATTCAAATCCCATTTTCCACTCTTTGGCCATCTGATCGCAATTTCTAAATCTTTAGTGTAACCTTCCCAAAGATCCAAATACAAGATGGCACCAATTCCATATTTCGTATACATGAAGTAACCAGGAGTATCCTTCGGGGGGACTGGTACAGGTTGTTCCAGTAACCCCTTCCGGGTACCCAGTTTACACAATTTGGAAAACAAAGGCATTTCGTCAATAAATAAACAACTTACACTTGATAACTTGATATACCCTGAGTATCAGAGTACAAACATACCCTTTTCTAGAAACCTAGAACCCGTCTTGACCATGCTCTGAAAATCAGAACCCGTCTTGACCGTGTCCTGAAAAATCAGAACCCGTCTTGATACACTCCCAGCAGTACTCAAGGAGGTGCAGAGAACTTGAAGACCTTGGAAACCAGGTCACTGGACTTGTTGCGCTGCGCTCTTGATCAGGGGATTTTCGGGGTTCTGAAGACCGCGGACTCAGCAACTTCACAATGTTCGGGCTCTGGGTTGAGACTTCCACTGTCGTCCTCACCGCCTCGTGTGGATGGCTAGGCCGCGGCACGGTCCCTCTTTGACACGAAGGAGTTCATGCAGGAACACCCTGCAGTGTGCACTTGGAAGTCCGTTGGTGTCTGGAGAGACAGGTTCGGGTCCGCATCACCGGCCTGTGGGGAGAAAGGGAAGTCCCTATTCGGGCACCAATTTGCTGTGGTAAATATTTTAGTAATTTACCTTGATCGGAATTTCTATAATATCAATAAGGTCAAGCATGAAGAGCAGAGTCCGTGGTGGTTAGAATTCAGGGTCTTTATTCAGTAACTCGAGTTAAGGGAGAGCTCAGTCACCTAAGGAGGCTCGGGAATGGTCTCTACTTTACTCAAAGAAAATACAGTATATATATACAGAAAAGAGGAAGGAGCTTCCCTTTAGCAATGTTCAGTTACAAAATGTGGCAATCATACAGGAATCATGGCAGTAGCGACGTAACTGTGTCATAATGGTGGGGAAGTAACGGCAGAAGCATAGTGTTGAGAAATAACCCTAGGCTGGTTCCTTAGATAAGAAATAGAGAAATGGTCATGACAGAATGTCTGGTGTCATGTGTTTAGCAAACAGGAGCTGGTTTCTCGGAATTGGTTGTCGTGTCTTGGCAAACGGGGGCTTATTTCTCGGAATCGTCCTGACCATAAGAATATGCAGTTGCAGTTTGAGGAAGAGATGTGTTTGCGTGCAACCTTACGTTTATGTGCCCGGGTTTTCTAGTTACCGTCATGATGAGCTCGGGACGTGAAAGAGAGGGTGTATAATGGGACATACATAACGACAATATTCTATTTTCCACAGTACTAGGGCAATAGAGGGTAGTATCAAAATCCTGTTCTGGAATCTGGCAGAGATTAGAAATAAACTATGTGGTCTCGAGTGGGCTCTTTTTATAGAAAAACTCGACATCTGCTTGATGCAGGAGACATGGGCATTGGAAGAGACTGTAATGGCCGGAATTGCCACTTTTAATATCTTGGCTACAACCCGGGGAAGGGGCAGACCTTCGAGAGGCCTAACCACGTTTTGGGTACGTACCTGAGTGCCAAAGCAGCCCATATTCAAACTGATTCACCCAGTGTTCTTTTAACACTGTTAGATTCCACTCGGATTGCCTTACTTAACATCTATTCCAGGCCTATGAAGAGTGGGCAATAATCTGGCACTATTGATACTCTAATGCAGTTTATTCTGACTCTCGATCCAACAGTAGCCCTAAAAGTTGGCAGTGACTTTAATTCTCAATTTGAACCTCTTAATAGCTTAGATATGGGAGGATTAGCTGAAGAGGACCAGTATTGGTGCACCCCAGACCCACAGATACCACCTGCCAGAGCATGGACCCCATTGGCTCTTCAAATCAAATCTTTCTCCCTTACAGCGTCCTTGCGGGCGTGTAATGGGAGGGTAGAACTAGATAGACTGGGCTCACCAACTTTTAATAGAGTAGGGCAAAACTCTATTATTGATTACATAATGGTTGAGCTCAGACATTGGGATAAGATCTTGTATTTTAGGGTACATACAAGGAGAAACAGCGACCATAATGCCCTGGTCCTGACAATGAAAACTGGGAGTTTTGGGTTGTCTAACCCCGCCCCAAAGTCAAATGCTGTTCAACAGTCCCTCCTTTTAACTAACATCAGGAGGAGAGTCAAATGGTGCCATTTGCAGGGTTCTCCAACTAAACATGCTGGATTATACCAGCTGGCACTACCGCAGTTGGAAGAAATGGGAGAGTTGGGTGCAAAAGATCCCCAGCAAGATTTTCGGATCAAGATCTTAGAAACGCATAAGCAGTTGGTCGCTAAACTGACTGATGTGTTTTACCCTCATGGTAGTAAGAAGTGGATATTGCACTGGGTAGGATCACAGTGGCCCCCTTGCTCGCTTCACCAGGAGCCCTCCATGAGTATCGACTGGATGGGCTTTTTGACATCACGCTTGTTGAGATTGAAGCTGCAATAGCTAAACTTCTACCCAACAAGGCGCCTGGTTTAGATAAGTTGCCTGGGGATCTATTTCGGTCTCAACCGAAAATCTGGGAACCATATTTGGTCGTTTTGTTTAATGCAAAATTGAAGGGGATGGACCCACCAGAAACCTGGCTTGGAACTGAGATAGTCTCTGTCCATAAAAAAGGATGCCCTCTAACTCCGTCTAACTATACGCCCATCAGCTTGATAGACACTACGCAAAAACTGAAGGGCAGGATTATTTTAGACAGAATTCAGGGCTGGATAGAGGAAAATGACATTTTGAGTACTCTTCAGGCTGGGTTTAGGATGGGTATTTCTACCCTAGACTAAATATTTAGGCTCCAGGTATTATTTTGGAAAATGGTGAGAGTGGAGGGTGGCAGCCTCTACCTCATCTTTGTTGACCTACGGGCCGCTTTTGACTTAGTGCCCAGGGGAAAGCTGAGGAGAGTATTAATGGATCTGGGCCTACCAGTCTATTTACTGGATGTCTTGAATAGACTCCACATGGATAATTATGCCCAAGTTAGGTGTGGGAGACATGGTGAATTGTCGGCTCGGTTCCCCATGAAGAAGGAGGTTCGCCAGGGCTGTGTCCTGGCCCCAACTTTGTTATGTCTCTATATAAACAGCCTAGTTCATCATCTGCTTAGAGTTAAGGACAACGATGCCCCATGGCTAGCGTCCGGACAGGTGCCCGCTTTGATGTTTGCAAATGACACTTTGCTCTTGTCTAAAACATCAACGGGCATCCAACGCATCCTGAACGGTTTTGCAGCACTTTGCACATTGCGTGGTCCAGAGATAAACTTAGATAAGACTAAGTTTATGATTTGTAATCCCCCTAAACAGACCCGTCCAAACCCGTTCCTGAATGGCACTCCTCTGGAAAGAGTTAGGACCTTTGAGTACCTAGGTATTACTTTATCGGAAAATCACGATTGGGGTTTCCAGACAGCAAAGGCGGCCCTTAGGCTATCCCAAGTGGTGGGTGGAATTGGTAAAGTGCAGAGAACCTCAGACTTTAAGCCAGCGGCCCGGTTGTTGAAATTTACAGACTTCAGGCCAGAATGGCTTCTATGTATGGGGCAGAATTATGGGGACACCAACGTATACTCAGCCTCATGAAGGTTGAGCATACCTTCATGAGGAATCTATTGGGTTTGCCAGTTAGTACACCACTCATTCCCCTACGTATGGACCTGGGGTTAGATCCCATAGAGGAGGCAGCAGCTGCACGGCCGATGCTTACTGGAAGAGACTATGGTCAGTGCCTGAACTGGCTTCTTACAAAGAATAATTTATAGAGGTGTGGGATTCTTTAAAAACAAAGAACATTCCGTGGCTCCTACATATCAGGGCACTTAGTAACTGTATTGGCTTACCTGAGCTGTGGGATAATCCAGAAGAAAGTTGTCCAGGGATAACCAAGGCAGACCTGTTACACCATCTCAGGTACTACAACTCATTATCCTTACAGAGGTGTACTATCATAGGAAAATTGACGATAGAGTTCCTCCAAGTAAAAATCAAACCTAAAAAGGAGGATTTTTTGGACGTAATTCATCCCTCACTTGCGAGGAAACTCTATATGCAGTTTAGGATCAGGAGTCTTCCACTCAGGGCATTTACTTGTAAATGGGCTAATACAGAGAACCCTGGGTGCCTGGCATATAACTACAACAAGAAGAGGATGTATTTCACGTTTGTTTTTTTGCCCTGCTTATCAGTTCACAAGGAAATGTTGGTTGATCCCACTCTGTAGGAATCTAGGCTTCAGCCAATGTGCCCAAGCTTGTAGAGTCCTAGGGTATGACACCCACCCTCCTATTGTTTTTGCTGTCTCGCGGTTGCTATTTGGCATGTGGCGTAGACAGAAAAGTTTTTTATGATAAATCATGTCTATTTCTAGATTTTATTCTGTCTATCTTGATAACTATTAAGGTTTAATGTATTATTAGCTGTAAATTTTACTGGACATGTTATTTATTGTTTTACCTATTTCGTGTTTGTATGTATGTATTTTATTTGTACTTATACGGTCTGTGGTGACCGAAATAAAGTTATCAATGATGATGATGATGAATTATTTAGTTGTTTTTCTTCTCCATTGTGCGGTCTTCATACAGAGATTCTGAAAATTATAAATTGTTTTAGTCTAGAACTGCATGTGTTATACTGTTGGGTGGATAGCTTTCAATGTATTAGCAGGAAAAATAGGTTTAAATATATGTGATGGTTTTCATGCTTACTGTGCTTGTTTGTCATAAGATCAAACATAAAATAAAATAAATGAAATTGTGCTGTACACTTATGTGTTTTCTCTTTGAGAAGATACCCAATAAAGACAGCCTCCTGTCCTGAAAGCAACCCAACCAGCATTATAATAAAAAAGAGGGGGGGCATATTATCAAGGGGGTTTTGTCTCCGCTTTTTGGCTTTAAAAGCCAAGAAAGGGGAGATAAAATTATCTCCCTATTACCTAGCTGTCGCTAACACCAGTTAGCGACAGCTAGTAGGAGATAGCGACCATCTTGGGCCCCGCTTTGCATGTCAGTGATATTTATCACTAATGACATGCAAAGTGGGCGTGCCAAGATGTTAGCGACTGAAAACAGTCGCTAACATCGCTATCTCCAATTACCAACTTTTGGAGATATTCGCGCTAAGCGCGAATATCTCCAAAAGCTAACACCTGCCCCTGAGCAGTTCTTAGCCATGTTATCTAATGGTAGGTGGATAACATGGCTAAGAGCATTAGCTCGGTAATGCATGAATATCGCTGACTTTTCAGCGATATTCATGCATTTTGGCCGATTTTTATCGCTTAGGAGACATACCTTGATAATAGCAAGGTTCCTAAGCGATAAAAATCGCCGCAGCTCGGCGATAAAAATATCGCCGCTAAACCAACATAGCGATAATTATCGCTAGTTGTTGGTAATATGCCCCAGGATTCCTTAATGTATGAGTTAGATACATGTGTTAATACTCTGAAATGTTTAGCTTGCTAGAAAAGGCATAGACATATTATACATATTGTTAACATTCACAGTGTGAAGAAAAGAACAGCCACGTGCATATTCTAATTTGATGTTTCTTTGTGATGGAAACGAGATATCGATCCTCGTTCTATAGAAAATACAGTAGAAAGCTCTGATGGAAGCAAGCAAAACATCTTAAACCGCTTGCAACGCTATTAGCAACCTCTGTCCCTTTCTATTCCTATTCATTTCCCAATTCCCAAATGAAGAATATGGTCAATGGCCGAAATTCCCTTAAACTAAATTACCTACCACTAAGTAGAATTAAGTAGCCAAAAAGTTTTGCATTCAATCTCAATCATTCCTAATTTGTGCCTAATCAGAACAGTATTGTCATCATCAGTGACCCTTAAGGTCAATTTCCCAATTGAGAGAAACGTAATTGAGGTGAACTCAAAGTAATTCGACTCTAATGCATTCTGAACCATTCTTAATTTGAATTGTTGCACGTGCATATTGATTACCTGGATATTGTTCAATGGAGCTACGCAGGATGGAACTGAAGGACTCAGATGAAACTCATTATTTCTCGACTCAGTTGTGCTCGACGTAGCTGATTTCAATTGCTGATTTTGGAACACTTTCACCTCTGATGAACTTTCAGAACAAATCAGAAATGTATGAGCAGTGAATCCACCAAAATTCAAAGGAACAAAATACAAAAATGATATTACCATGCAATGAAGTTTGGATTTTTAAATGAAGTATCTAAAATAGATGCAACTTTGTGTACAATTGCATAGAAATCTAAGTCTTTAAAACTCATTTTGCATAATTAGTGCCACAAAAAAGCCCAAGTGTGACCCATATTTTCCCCATATATCTGTTTTGTTTGACTGCTGGATAAATTACTTATTGTAGACCTTTTGGGGTTTAAATACATCCAGCTGTTCTCAACGTTCTCTGAATAGGAATTCCATGGCAGGGACATTTTGCATTAGCAAACAATAAAGAGGAATTCTTATGTTTAAATTAATTAGTTTCTTTTTAAATTTTGATCTTGTTTGATACCTTTTGGTTAGTCCCTTTGGCGCCCTAGTCAGCACTAATCTGCATTGAGTCATTTCCTCAATAGTCTTTTCTCTATGATATGGGCTCTATTAATTTGCCATTTTTGGATACAAGACTTAGGGCCTGATAACGATCTTGCCAGATGGGAATGGTGAAGGCTATCCCATCCGCTGAAATGTGAATTCCATTATATCTGGTGGGATTTATATATCGGCGGACGGGAAATCCATCACTGTTGTGACGGAGTAACGCATCCGCCTAGACTGTAATTAGGCCCTTACTCCAAATTGAGGTTGTCAGGCTAGATTATTTGTCAACTGACCAATCCCTATACACCTGGGCTTGCTGCACATGCATCTTAATCATTTTCTATGTGCAACTACTTTGTTGGACTGCTGGATAAAATTACTTCATATTTGGCCTTCTGTTGTTTGAACTGCATCTTTCCGCGCTTCACTTCAGCGTGATTAAATAGGTCCACTGTGCGGAAAACTTCCACTGGTGCACTTTAAATATTCAGTTTTATGTGTTTTTTCTGTATTGTTTACATTTTAATCTTGCTTGCTCCATTTAGATTTGGTTCACTAGGGCCCCTGGTCAGTTCTATTCTGCACGTTTTCTTTTGCTCAATAGTCTGCTCTCAGTCTCTATTACTTTGCCATTTTGCAAAGTCAGACTTCCACACGGTGGTTGGATATTCAGACACATACTTTGTGTCAACTGTCCAATACCTATAGAAATGGGCTTACTGCACAGATGTCTTGACTGTTTTCTTCATGCAGCTGCTTTGTTTGACTTCTGGCTATATTACTTAATATAGACATTAATTGGTTTTAAACCCATTGCTCTGATCCTAACCCCTGCACAATTCAGTTATTTCCTTTCTGTGCTTTTTATATTTTATTCTTGCTTGCTTCCTTTAGTTTAGGTCCCCTAAGCTCATCAGTGAGTAATAACTGCACTGTGTAATTTGCTAAATAGTCTTTACACAATATCTATTTGTTAGAATTGGGATTTCCGGTTGGCTAAGGCTTGTGCCACAGCAAGGCAGAAACACCCACTCTAGTCAGGGCAAGGGAGTTACACGCTGAAGATAACCACTTTTCACCCCCTTGGTAGCTTGGCACAAGCAGTCAGGCTTATCCCAGAGGTAATGTGTAAAGTGTTTATTTCTTTATTTTATAGTTTTATTTAGTGCGAACCAGACCTGTGAGGGTATTAAAGTGCTTTACAGGATTACGGGTGGTATACAAAGCGTTAGGAAGGGAGGGACCAATTGGGTAAAATAGGTGGATTCATTATACAAGAAAAAAGCAGTCTAAGGTCCCCGCTACATATGGGATAAAAATTAAAACAGGTAGATACATTATAAAAGAAGGCACACAGTCTCAACTTTTGGGTGGGATGTCCAGGAGTGCAGGAGTAATTAACATCCGTAGTAGCCATGGATAATGCCGAGGTGGAGGGTAGAGCATGTCGCCGAGGTGATTGTAATGTAATTGTTAGGTGAGGTATTTGCCCATTAAGAAGGTTTTGATCTCCTTTTTAAAGCTTGCCAAGGACGGAAGTCTTCTGATGGCGGGTGGGAGAGAGTTCCAAATTCTTGGACTGGCCCCATAGAAGGCCCGATTGTAGGCGTGTAAGCGTGCTGGTTGAAGCAAAGGGTCTTTGGCAGATCAGGAGTTTCTGGCTCCTCCGGATATCACAAGTTCTTGGGCGAGAAATGCAGGGTAATTGGAGCAAAGCGCTTTATGAGTAATGCAGGACTGTTTAAGTTGGGTTCTGGCCTCTAAGGGAAGCCATTTCAGAACTTTGAGGTGGGGTGAGTTGTGGTCGAATTTCTTTGAGCCAGTTAGGAGCCTGGCGGCGGCGTTGAGGCAGGCTTTCAATGGGGCCAGAGAGTTCTTGGGTAGCCCTGCGAGAGTAGAGCATCCATATTCTAGTCTGGAAATGACTAGAGCCTGGATTGACGTTTTAAGGTCCGAAGCAACGAGAAGATGAGATTGTTAATGACAGTACCTTTGTCCACGCAGAGAGGAAGATCAGATATCAGGGTCTCGGGATGACTTTTCAGGATGGAGTGTTTGAGGGATTTAGAGGCGGCTTTGGAGAGATTACGAGGATAGATAACGATGTAGAAGTTGACGCCCGTGGAGGTCAGGCAGGGCCCTGCCATGCGGGGGAGAGTGATGAGACTACCGCCCCAGTGGTCCGTTTGCGAGTGAAATATAACGGTAGCAGTCTCAGCAGGTTTTCCCTACTATCAAGGTTTACTTAGACTGCTGGATCTCTCAGCAGCTTTTGAAACGGTCGATCATGCCATTTTGATTGACCCTGTCACAAAAATAGGTATCCAACAGACAGCTAGAGCTTTACTGACCTCCTTTCTTACTTACCGTACACAATCGGTAAATCGCGGCACTTTTAATTCCTCCCAATTGGCCCTTCCGTGTGGTGTTCCGCAAGGATCATCCTTAAGTCCGACACTCTTCAATATCTATGTATCGAACTTAGCTAAAGTCATCAAAGCACACGGGATGGACCTCACATCTTATGCCGATGATACGCAACTGGTGCTCACTGTACACCAATATGGTGATAGAGTAGCAGCCAACTTCCAGAAGGGCATTGCCTTAAGCTGAAATCTGAGGAAACAGAGGTGATGACATTTGGCAAATTGTTACCCATCTGGTCCTCCTCCTGGTGGCCTTCCTCACTAGGTCCCTTACCACTCCCCATCATCCAAGGTCGGGAACTTAGGCGTCGTATTTGATGACAGACTGTCCTTCGTTTCCCACGCCAACTCTGTGGTATCATCATCATTCCATAAGCTGCGAATGGTAAAAAAGATTTTACTATTTGTACCCCTGAATGCGGGAAAAACTTTAGTAAGTCTAGTCTAGTCTTGTCCACCATTGACTATTGTAATGGTCTTCTTATAAATGCCCAAAGTAAGGTCATTCATAAACTGCAATTAGTCCAGAACTTAGCAGCCAGAATGCTATCAGGAACTCCTAAATGCAAGTCTATTTCCCATGTTATTCATCAGTACCACTGGCTCCCTGTGAGAAACCACATACAGTTTATGGCCCTGTGCATTGCTTACAAAGCCTCCTGCAGCTCTGGACCTTTGTTCCTCAACAAGGCTCTAGATGTCTACATTCCCAATTGGGCCCTACGCTCTTCTACAGCAAATCTGCTTCAGGTCCCACGCACTAAAACCGCATCATGGGGTGACAAGCACTTCATCGTTGCCAAAGCAAAACTTTGGAAATCCCTCCCAATTGAGATTAGATCCAGCCAGTCTTTACTAGCCTTTAGAAAAAGTGACAAAAACCTGGTTGTTCAACCAATAAGTTCCGCTCTTATCTGGTCTATGCCTGCCGTCCCTAGGGGCGAGACGCCCACAGGTATTTGTGCGCTCTATAAACCTCATAAATAAGTAAATAAATAAATACATAGAGAATGTGCTATAGCGCCAAGATGCCCCGTCTTAAATGAGCAGTGAAAGAGCACGTGCAAGGGCTGTTAATCATTTGGCCATGCCAAGGTGGGGGGTTACCAGGTCTCTTTCAGTAGAATAAGTTGAGAGGACTGTTAAACCTATGCCCAACCAAGATGGCCACTACAGAAGTCCTCTTTCTGGAATCATGAGGAGCTCTGGCTCAGTCCTCTTTCTATTGTTGTGAAAGCTTCGATCAGTCCTCTTTCACTTACTATGAATAGGGGCATGTGAGGACAGCTTCTATCATACAATGCGTCTTCAAAATGGATGAGCCAGCACATAAAGAGTCAAGATGGCCTTCTAGATCAGCTTTAATCTTAAAGTCCATACAATGCAAGCGCCTTCCAAGTGGCTAAGCCAGCACATATAATGTCCACCACTATAGGTACATTGTATGTAGCATGGCGCTCACCGTTTGTTAGGTCTGGGCAGTCAACGGACACGTCGCAAGCAGGAGAGCCGGGACCTGAATTAGAAGGTCTCAGGAGAGACTCCCTGCGGGGCACTCCCCGCTTCTTCTTGGCAATTTGGGTCAGGGCAGTCAGCCCAATGAAATAGTCCCCAGGACACGCTGGTCCGCAGCCTCGATGAAAACCCACCGCCGATCAGTGCACCAACCGGCTGTTCGCTGGGGCCCCGTGAGTAAAACAGCATCCAAGGCGGCCAAAAGGCGGAAGGCTGGCTCAACACCAGCTTGGTCTGGGCAAGAGGGGCTGGGTTCCTCCTGAAATCATGGGCTGTGCGGCCATCAGCACAAGTCCCAACCTCAAAGTCGGGGTCAGCACGAAAGAGCAGACTCCAGCAACCGGGGACCCGGTCAATACCTCAACAGGCGTCATGCAGTCTCAAGCAGTCCAGCTGAGGGCGTCGCGGCTTACAAGGCCAACTCCTCACCAGGGCACCACTAACCTGATTGAAGATTTGCCGGACAATCCCTCTGACAAACAGACAGAGGGCCCTTTTCACGCCAGGGCACCGCGGTGTCTCAGCCAAAAGCTTTCCGGACAGTCGGCGTCGAGCGAATGCGGCGACCTTCTCACAGAGATCTCCGGTGAAGGTAAGCCAAAATTCTCCAAACTTGTTGGTCTGGAATTGCAGCTTGCGGTCCTTCTGTGGAGTGCAAAAGCAAGAGGTGGATGGCAGGGTTATCCGGGGATAGTTACCGATTTTGGTGATCCCCAACGCGGGAGCTCTGAGGCAGAGCTCCTACCTAGTGGCCATCTTGAGGCTTTTTTGTTATCTTGCGCAACACACACAAAGCAGCAACACACTAGGCATGCCACAAAAGGGACTCCACACAAGGTTATATAAAAAATAGCCTTTGTATTATCATAAACACATTAGAAACATAATCACACATTTATACTATGCCAACTGGCACTGGCAATATTCACAGGGGATTATATAAAGGACCAGGCCAATCGGGCCACAGTCGGAACCATTAATGCAGGTAGTAAATATAAAACACAACCAGTAACTACTGGTACCATAATGACCTCTGCATTATCAAATTAGCATTAGATACCATCCCAAAACTTCATAGCATGACATTAGATATAAACACATTAGGCCCAAACCTCATTAGCATAGACACATTACGCATTAGGCCTCACCATCATAAACACATTATGCAATAACCTCATCAGCATAAACACATTACACGTTAGGTATCACCAGCATAAAAACATTATGCAATCACCTCATAAGCATATAACATATTAGCATGAAGTCCAACAAGCTCAGAAATGTGCAGCCAAACAGTGGAAAGGCCATGTGACCCTAGACAGAACAGAAATACACAAAATTGTCACTCTGGACCAATGCACAGACACCATACCCAAACACAAACATCAATTGCATCACAAAAGCCAATCATGGACACTAACTGGGATTAGTGGGACAAATCAGCTAATACAGACAGTGACACCACACCAGTCATCAAGTGAACATGGTGTCATAGCATACCACAAGCATGAACATGCATAATACTGACAAGTGACAGGTCAAAATTGGAGTACATACCACTATTGTACTGTCAAAACAAGCTCATGAACAAGAGTCCACATTGCTGCATGGAAATGCACACTACACATGCAACACACATCTGAATGTATCTCAATGCACTAACTAATCACACACAATGTCCTGCAAATAGAAGAGTCAGAGTCTGAGTCAAAACCACTTTATTCGATTAATAAAAATCATAAAAATATACTATACAAAACATCTCCGTACAATACACAAAATCTCGTTAAAAACATTTAAAAATAACAATTTCATTATATTTTAATAAATCCAATAAAATTCATGTTTCTATCATTCCTGCGAGTCTTAGTTTCCTACTCTGAACAGCCGCTACAAAACAAAATTGCAATATAAAAAGTATTCTTTGGGTATTCCAATAATTGTAAATGGAGTAACGCTGGTTTAACCTGTAGAAACCCTTTATCTCTTAACAATGGTAATATATACTTTTTCCTAATCTCAGTATAAAAAGTGCAAAAAATTGTAAAGTGCACAGTGTCCTGAATTGAGTGACCATCACAGTTACAAGGAGCTGCGTCCTCTGGTTTACACCACCCCGTAACATCACTCAAAACAAGGTGAATCTGATTAAATCGGAATCTGGTTAATAACCAACAATGGAATGGTTTTGTTACAATTTTCAAGTATGGTTGCACAGTTAAGCACTTAATTAACAGGTAATGAGCCCTTACCATAGGTTTTCTTAACTGTAGTGACTCACGCTCCTGTTCTCTGTAAATAAGAAAGTTGACTTTAACCAAATTTATATCAGCTTTTACTAGTACTTCCGGTTTTAAAAAAATCTCTGGACGCCCCAGCTTCATTAGCATTACTTTAATGAAAGACAACCACTGTATTTCATTTGATTTCTCTAAACCAGGGGTCTTCAAACTGTGGGGCGCGACCCCCAGGGGGGCCGTGGGGCGATGCAAAGGGGGTCACGCCTTCACAGTGTCACTTCTGCCCTGGCCTCCAGGGCTTCAGCCCCCCTCCTCCCCCATCCTGTGTCTCAGCCCGGGCTGCTGCAGTGCAGCTCGCGCTCCTGGGGCCTCGGCTGGGCAGTGTCTGGAGACGTATCTCCGGCCCCAGTTTTCACAGGTCTTTAAAGACCATTAGCATATTTACATGCCTTTGTTAACTGATTACCAAAGCTTAGTTTTTTTATGGTTCCAGTACCCCCTGGGCCCCCACTCTGCCTATTCCTTACATTTGTATTTTTAAACTTACTGCTGTAGTGTGAGAATGCATTTAATGAAAAGAAATATAAAGTTGGGTTGCCAAAAGAAACATGCCTGCTATGTGTTGTTTAAAGATCCCGCAGAGACCTACTCTTGACACTAAATTGAGTTATAAATAAAAAAGTATGTATTAATTAGTACGTGACTTTTCTGTCTTTATTCTCTTTAATTATTAGTCATGGATCATTGAGGCATCCCTAGAACTCAATTAAAAGTGCTTTCTATTTATATTTGCTGTTCTAAGTATTCACAGCTAAGTGCAAAAAATACAGCTGTAGGTGACTGCTTATTTCTGGGCCATCAAAATAATGAGCTGGTAACCCTAATCATTAGACTGGAAGTTTGTTGCAGGATCAGCACATTATTTATTTCCCCCACCCTCGAACCCTGACTAATGCCATTATAGCAATAGTTTAACTTATATCTGAAACCCTACGCTTCGTGTTTCTGGGAATGCACCCTGCTTTCACACAACTCACTTCTCATTCTCGCCTTCACTTTCACGTTCACCCTGCATTCCCAGCGATCACAATGCACTCACACTGATCACAATGCACTCACACTGATCACCATGCACTCACAGCAATCACAATCCACTCACACTGATCACCATGCACTCACACAATTCACCCGCTCACCCTGCACTCACACTGATCACCATGCACTCACAACAATCACAATGCACTCACACTGGTCACCATGCACTCACACTATTCACCTGCTCACCCTGCACTCACACTGATCACCATGCACTCACAGCAATCACAATGCACTCACACTGATCACCATGCACTCACACTATTCACCCACTCACGCTGCACTCACACTGATCACATGCTCTCACACTGATCACCATGCACTCACACTGATCACCATGCACTCACACCAATCACGATGCACTCACACCATTCACCCGCTCACCCTGCACTCACAGTGATCACAATGCACTCACACTGATCACAGTGCACTCACAGTGATCGCCATGCACTCACAACATTCACCCACTCACCCTGCACTCACAGTGATCACAATGCACTCACACTGATCACAATGCACTCACATCATTCACCATGCACTCACACCATTCACCCGCTTACCCCACACTCACAGTGATCACAATGCACTCACATTGATCACAGTGCACTCACACTGATCACCATGCACTCACAACATTCACCCACTCACCCTGCACTCAGTGATCATAATGCACTCACACTGATCACAATGCACCACACTGATCTCAATGCACTCACACCGATCACCATACACTCAAAACATTCACCCACTCACCCTGCACTCACAGTGATCATAATGTACTCACAGTGATCATAATGCACTCATACTGATCACCATGCACTCACAACATTCACCCGCTCACTCTGCTCTCACAGTGATCACTCTGCACTAAAAATTTGCTTGCATTGTTCACTCTGTACCTCACCCTGCAGTCACACGAGCACACTTCTCACCCTGCACTCATGTGACACTTCACTCACCTGTCCCCCCTTACTGCTCAATCTGTAGCTCACTCAAACAAGGCCATCACTAACCATGCACTAATTCATCCCACTCTGCACTTACAGCCGAACCCAAATTCATATGGTCACCTCACTCACCCTGCAGTCACTCCTTTTACCCTTACTCTCACACTGTTGCATTGCTCACCGTGCAGTCACATGGGCACTCTTGTTACCCACACAGTGCAGAAGGTTAAAGTGCCTGGTACAAAGAAGATGTACCATGCGCATCACAGAACTGAGTGTGAGTAAACTATGAGTAGCGCTATAAAAAAATGAAATATTTGTCAGACAGGTGCTATAGAGAGATGAGGTGTATTGTTGGTGAGTGGTAGTGAGGGAATTCATGGAGAATGTGGAAAGACTGTTGCACCGTGTGCGACCAGTGCTTGGACAAGCCCTAGCTGGGAGTGTTAACCCCCCCAAAGTTTGGGTCTAGTGGATCCCTGCTTCTACCTATTATTTACATTTGTAGTGTGCTACTGTTACCAAAGGGTGTCCTGGGGCTAATAACCATATGCCTGCAATGTGAGAGAGGGATCCGGGGTTGGGAGAGGAGAGAAGAGAGGGATGGAAGGAAGGGGGTGAGAGGAAAGGGGCATGGGTAATCTGCTTAACTCGGCACAAGACCGCCACAGTTTGAATGCACACTTGCTGCTCCCGGCCATGGCCAGGTGAGCTTCTAATGTAGCAGCGCATATTCCTGCGGATTGGGAGGCCCTTCACAGAAGTTGACTAGACATCTTTCTGTATTTTGGTTATAAACTGGTACTGATGGGGTGAAATCTTTCCTCAGTATTACTGTGTTAAAAAAAAATTCTAAATAATAAAGCAATGCTACCCCAAAATACGCAGCATCACAGAACATTATTTGCATTTTCTACTCACACAATTTAGTCAAGAATGTCCCATAATTTGGTCCTCACCTTCCTCATAACCTAGAGGTTTAGAATTTTTTGTCAGGAGGGGGTCCTTACGCTTTTAACTGTTGACAGGGGGGTCTCGGCATCCAAAAGTTTGAAGGCCTCTGCTCTAAACTCACACAATCCCTTAGGATCTTTTGATTTAGAGTGAGCTTTGGATTCAACCATATTTTGATCCAGAATAGGATGGGGGCCAGACTTGTTATGTCTGAGACATATCCCATTCCTAGTTCCCGATGGACAGCAAAGGTTGCTGTTGACTGGGGGAGAGCTAGAAGTGCGCGAAAAAATTTATTTTCCGCTTTCTGAATGCAATCAGATTGTTTATAACCCCAAATTGCGGCACCATATCTCACAATTGCCATGCTTTTTGCCTTAAAATTGATAAAATTGCCTCACATGGTTTACCCCTAATCGCTTTGAGAAACTAAGTATAGCAGCAGAGGATCTTCTTACGGCATTGGCTTTAGCCGTAAGTTGGGGAGCCCATGTGCCTTTATCGTCAAACAGGACCCCCAAATATGTGAAGGCCTTCACCCTGGTAACCACAGACCCATTACAATAAAGGGATCTAATATTTTTCTTATGTGAACCCAAGGACATGACGTGCGATTTATCATTATACACCACTAAATCTAATGATTTCATAAAATCCCCAAAAGAATGTAATAGTCTTTGTAGTACAATCGGGGTGCGAGCCAATAAAACTGCATCATCCGCATATAGGAGTACCGGAATGGTAATATCTCCTATACGCGGAATGTCCAAGGTAGCGTTGGCAAGGTTTTTATCCAGGGAGTTTATGTATAGGGTGAACAGCATGGGGGCCAATATACACCCTTGACGGACCCCTCTGCCTGATTTAAACCCTCTTGTACACTTTCCCTCCTGCGTCATCCTAATCGATGCAAACAGGTCCCTATGTAAATCAGCCAAAAAGTACACCAGAGAAGGATCAATACTTAGGTCCAACAGGATAGTCCACAGCCTTGACCTATTAACTAGGTCAAAGGCTGTGGACAAATCCATGAAACCCAGGTGAATTGAACCTTTAGCTGCTACAGTGTATTTATTTATTAATAAGTATAAATTAAGACACTGATCCTCTGTACCTCTGCCAGATCTAAACCCATACTGGGCGTTCGACAGAATCTCTTTTTCAGTGACCCACTCCGAAATTTTGGCTAGAATTACTTTACCTAAGATTTTAACAGAGGAATCTATTAGGGATACGGTCCTGTAACACCTGGGATCCCCTCTATGGCCCTTTTTAAACGCGGGAATGATAATGGAATGGGACCAGGAGGCTGGATACCCCTTTTCCGCTGAAGAGTTAAAAACATTTGTTAAATTCTTTGCCCAAAATTTTGGTTTGGACTTGTATAGATCCGAGGGGACTCCATCGGGGCCTGGGGCCTTATTTGCAGCCGTTTCAACTATTGCCTTCTCTACCTCTTCCACAGTAAATGTTAGGGGCAATAATGGGGAAACACTAGGGGGGACCAGAAAAGGTTCATACTCTTCATAACTATCATAGATTTTTTCAAAGTGGCTTAACCAGCCTTACTCTGCGATGTTAGCCTCTAGAATGCAGTTTTCTGCCCCCGTGAACAGCGGACTATTTACAATGGACCAAAACTTTGAGCTATCCTTTATTGTTTCTTTGGACATCAACGCTTCCCAAGCCTCCTTTTTGATTTCATTTTTACGGATCTGGACTGCTGATTTATACTCTTTCCTGAGCATCACTATAAGCGGTTTATCCCTAGGTTTCTTTTTTATGGCCTTTAATAGTAATCGATGAGCTCTAGAGCATTTAGGGTCAAACCACCTTTTCTTATTATTTACTATGGGCCTAGCTGTGATTGTGAGATCTCTCGCCACCTGTTTACAAATCCCTTCATAATATGTAATTACAGCTTCCCCCTGATTTGAAGGATCGGCACATTGATCTAGTTCAGCTCCCACCTTCATGCATAGATTCACATGGAAGTGCTCAGGTGTAACTTTGGTCCATTTTAACCTCCTTCCTTGGTCTTTTACTTTCACATCAGTGTTGGCTACTACATTACCTGCAATGTTAAAGAGGGAAAAGCCCTTATCCAGTTCTACTACAACTGGATTATGGTCACTAAAAATCGAGCACACAGCATTATAAAAATTTACATAACCTAAGAATGCCGGAGATATAAATACATAATCAATTATTGTCTCACTATCCCTTGCCTTATACGTTGCAACTCGATCTCTACTATCAAAGAAGCAAGGCTCATAAAGATCTATATTTAAAAGGAGATCCTCCAGTGCTTCCCCCTTAGGGCTGTGTTCAAAATGTGGGGGAGACGAATGGGCGGGAGCATAAATTTCATTAATGTGACAATTAGAATTACATAAATGTATATTAAAATCACCCATCAGGATAATATAAACAAAAGTGGTTTGCCGTTCTTTATATAAATTAAAAAATTGCGACAAGGTATAGAGATGCTCATAAGTAAACTCGCTTTCCATAGAGTTATAAAAGTTAATAAACAGAGTTTGGGGATTATGCGCTGTAGAAAGTTCCACTATTAAAAAATTAGGGGCGGAAGACTCTAACATCTTATCTGAGCCTGTAATTTTCACTGAGAAAAGGAGCATAAGGCCTCCTCTATCTCTACCTGCCGGTGAGCTGCGGGCTGGAACAAAAAACTATGTATAACCATCGACCAGAATTTACATTCCCTATCCCAGGTCTCTTGCAGTGCAATAATATCATATTCTTTTATAAATTTTATCCAGATATTATCGTCCCTTTTTGTGCGTAGCCCTGCGATGTTCCAGCTCAGTAGCCTAACATTCTCTCCCCTACCTTCATTAACTAGGTGTGTTTTTGGTACTTCATTTAAGGGCAGGCTAGGAGATTCCTCCAGTCAATCAATCTCCCCCAGCTTAGACAAGGGTGAAAATCGATTTGACAATACTAGTGTCTCCCTTTTCTCATTAGTTTGGCTACTATATGCCTTAGGTACTAACCCCACTTTCGGAGTAACCCAGCCATACTGATGACCTCCATCAAGTAGTACGGGGAAGCCTTGGGTGGACCGTGATAATCCTCCACCACTCTGTACCGAGGGGGCTCTCGTGTGTATACTACGAGATCTAGTAGGGGGTAAAAAAAAAACAACGGGCTAGCCCTGATAACACCTTCCTCATTACTTATGTTTGAGGCATCCCAGAACAGGCGAACCGCCTCGTCAGATTTATTAAAATGTATAATACCACAGTCCCTTTTCAAAATTTTTTGTGTATAACCTAGCCAACCCACCCGTCTGGCCATAACTACGCTAAAGGAGATCTCCTTATCACCAGAACAGTTTGCATCACACCATTTTTTTGTGGCTGTTAATAGGGTTTCTGTGGATTCAACCTCTCCTACTAACAAAGGAGGAACATTTACCAGTATCGCCACCAGGGGGCTGCCTCAGAGGGGAGATTGATTGTGGGTTGAGGTAATGGTTCTCTACCTGTCTGATGTTCCCTCAGGTTCATAGGCCCCTTCAGTACGGCAGCTGGTTTTAGAGCCGGACTATTATTACCTATACCCCACTGCAATTCCCTTTCCCCGGTACGCTCCGGGGGTATTTTTGAATCAGTGGGTATCGATACTATATTCAATTTCATTGTGGAAACTGGTAACAAACTCTCAGATCCTTCCCTAGGTAAAATAACATTTGGAATACTATGCTTCACCGGTTGAAAGACATTCTTTAAGCCCGAAACATGTTTCGGGAGTGCCAAGATAGAATTCAGACGCTCGCATTTTTCTAATATTCCTGAAACGCACTCATTCATAGTGTCAATAATGTCTTTTGCAATAGTAGTCAAAGCAGTCTCCAATCGCTCAGTAAAGATATCTTCCACCATATCCCGTACTGTTTCCTCCATTCGTTTCAATGTTATCGGCTCCTTTTTTTTCAGAATGACCTTTGTGGGTCTTACCTTCTTATACGACCTCTCTGCAGCTTTCTTCGGATTGTTCAACTGCCCACTTGAGACTGGAGTCTGAGTGGGGCATTTTTTGAATGTTCTGAATCATCCCCAATAATATTACTGGAGTTGGATATTAAGGGATCCGGAATTGACTCGATTATGATCAAAGGCTCCAAAGGGACTTGACTGGTTAGCGTCATGTTCCTGGGGGAAATCTCTGTCAATTTGGTGTTAATTTTATCCAGCCCCAGTTCTGCATTAGCGATTTCTGTATTCAGCGCTCCTACAGCAGACGTTAAGTATGAAATTATACTGGTTGATTTTCCGGGAACCTTCGCCTTTATACCCCCTCTATCAATGGTAGACTGTAGTTTCCGCTTACCCATAATGTAAGGAGATTGAAAAGGGGGTGGTCCGGCCCGGCCTCCTTTGGCCCCGGACGGCCACAGACGGCCCTGCCCTTGTCCGGGGCTTAGCCCAGCGCTGCCCGCGCGCGTCCCGCGACGCGGTGGAACCTCTGGTCTTTAAGCGCCTTCGGGCGCTAGATTGCTCAGCAGTGAACAAGAGTTCACATTGCTGCATGTGACATACACACAGGAAATGCACACTACACATGCAACACACATCTGAATGTATCTCAATGCACTAACTACTCACACACAATGTCATGCAAATAGAACATCACACACACATTGCAAATAGAACATCACACACACATTGCACCGGTCAGCAGAAAAAGCCTACACAGGCCAAACATTGCATCCATCTGCAACAAAAACACAACAGATGCACATACCAATCCATCACATAGCAATCTCAGCTTGACATCAGGGGGATGTACACCAGGCAAGTACAAGGCAACATACACCGACAGGACACTAAACCAGTAACATACATATCTGAATGCCCCACCATGAACTCCCACAACACAAATCATCACAGCACACAGATAACATCGCACTCAGGAAGGGTAGCAGTACCTCAGCAAACAGACATACAGCTTAGCCATCACCCACAGATGCACAACTCAAGGAAACCCAGATGCAAACAACATGACTAGAGGACTGTGCTGCTCAAACATATGCACTGCACATGAGCAACCATGACTGCATACAAGGAGAAGAAAATAACACATAACTAATTGTGAAACTGTCTTGAGTGGCACATTGGTCCTGTACACAGATCACCTTCTCACAGTATAGTGTCACACTATCAAGTGGTGGGGAGGATCACACACTGGCAAGGCATGGGGTGGAAGACATGAGATTGAAGTGATATGTTCATCAGTATTGGTCAGGTGAGGAGTGTACAGTACACAAACACATAGAGGAGTAACTCACAATATGTAGGCATCAGAAGCACCCATAGGGGATGGTATAACTCCTCATACCACATACTATACTCAAACCAAAAATGTGTCAAGTGACAGCAATGCATGGGAAAACTCACAAATAATGTCAGTGTGGATGAGCAGGTCAGCACAGTGAGCACAATCTTAAACAAGACACATGGCTGATCAACAAAACCCATCACAGACGGATGTATGATGTTACAACGCATACTTTTACAACGCCTACCATTACAACGAAACTTTTACAATGCAACAACCATTACAACACATACATTTACAACTCATGTTTTTACAACGCATATACCTTTACAACGCATAGTATTACAACATAAGTATTGGTAAGTATATAATAATTTTTTTAATGTAAATTAATTAAAATTAATATATTTTAATTTAATGTTATTTATTTTAATTTAATTTAATTAATTTATTTTAATTTAATTTTACTTTTTTTGCGCCCTGTACCCCCTTACCCAAAAACCCAATCCTTGCCCTGAACCCTAAAAATACCCCTTTACCCAAAAACCCAAACCTAGCCCTGAACCCTAAAAATACCCCTTTACCCAAAAACCCAAACCTGGCCCTGAACCCTAAAAATACCCCTTTACCCAAAAACCCAAACCTAGCCCTGAACCCTAAAAATACCCCTTTACCCAAAAACCCAAACCTGGCCCTGAACCCTAAAAATACCCCTTTACCCAAAAACCCAAACCTGGCCCTGAAGCCTAAAAATACCCCTTTACCCAAAAACCCAAACCTAGCCCTGAACCCTAAAAATACCCCTTTACCCAAAAACCCGAACCTGGCCCTGAACCCTAAAAATACCCCTTTACCCAAAAACCCAAACCTAGCCCTGAACCCTAAAAATACCCCTTTACACAAAAACCCAAACCTGGCCCTGAACCCTGAAAATACCCCTTTACCCAAAAACCCAAACTTAGCCCTGAACCCTAAAAATACCCATTTACCCAAAAACCCAAACCTAGCCCTGAACCCTAAAAATACCCCTTTACCCAAAAACCCAAACCTAGCCCTGAACCCTAAAAATACCCCTTTACCCAAAAACCCAAACCTAGCCCTGAACCCTACAAATACCCCTTTACCCAAAAACCCAAACCTAGCCCCAAACCTATTACATTTTAAATATAATTATATACTTACCAATACTTACGTTGTAATGGTATGCGTTGTGAAGGTATATGCGTTGTAAAAACATGCGTTGTAAATGTATGCGTTGTAATGGTTGTTGCGTTGTAAAAGTTTCGTTGTAATGGTAGTGCGTTGTAAAAGTTGCGTTGTAAACGTTGTATACCATCGCAGACTTTGCAGTAACACACTGCATACTCACAACTGACAACGACAACAAGTAAGTGTCCTCCAGGAGTGCAAGGACACTCCGACACTGCACAGTGCTCAACCTACAACTCCTATATGAGCCCACAATCTGAAGCACGTGTCTGACAATGTAATCTAACAGGCACACATTACCTGTGGCATACTTATGTATAGTTGGCATGTGCAGGGGCACATACACACCAACACTACTGACAATGACAAGCCAATCACACTGTATGACTACTCAAGTGCACGCATTAAAATTTACCCATGTGACTATGCAGACAGGCCCACACACGATAACTACACATCAACACTGCTGTGTACACATCAAGAAAGAGACCACAGATATGGCGGACTCTGGCAACCCCGCAAGTAATCCTGTGGATAGCATTCACCTCTGTTCTGGCTTTGCATCCTACCATGACATGTGTACAATTTAGCACACCTGAGCTCAGAATGATTAGGATAAGAGCAGATCATAACAAACAACCATCATTGTACCCTCAAGCCTCGGACTGAAGAAGAACAAAAGTGCCTGTTACCTCTGGAAACCTCTGAAAATGTAAAACAAGTAAATGCCAATGTGAAAGTGGCATACAGAGCATGTATCATATCAACCAATACCCATACATAAAACCTTTTATTTAACAAGGGCATTGACAAAGCAGACAACAGAAGTAACACTCTTTATTACATAATACCCAGACAGGAATCAAAGGTACAAAACAGCAAGGCCATTGGCCAGTACAAATTAAAAGTATGCACATGTGTGTCCATAGTCCATAGTTCCAGTCCAGACATATGTGCATGAGAGACTGCACAGGGAATGGGCATCACATGTAACAAACAGCAAGGCCGTTGGCCAGTACAAATTAAAATTATGCACATGTGTGCATGAGAAACTGCACAGGAGACGGGAATCAAAAGTACAAAACAGCAAGGCCATTGGCCAGTCCATAGTTCCAGTACACACATGTGTACATGAGAAATTGCAGAGGGAATGGGTAACACCTGCCGCTGCCATGGCAATCACCACAGCTCTGGGGCTACAAATGGGCAGTCCAGGCACCACTGTGTGATGAATGGTTGGGAAGGGGCACTTGGCTTCAACTTTGGCTTGAAGTTGAACTGGGAGGTGGCTGATTGTCGGGCCAGTTGGAGGACTGGACGTGGGAGAAAGAGAACCAGCTGAGGTAGAGGCATCAGTGGCTGTGGGAAACTGAGGGCGATTTGGACCGGGTGGAGTGGCTGCACAGGGAGGTGGAGACATGCTGCCGGGAGACATAGTGTGTGAGGGTTAAGGTTGAGCGCTGGGTCTCAACTTCTTGGGGATTCGATAGCCCACAAGTGTCTTGGACACAGTAGGAAGTGGGGTAGGCAGAGCAGCCTTACCCTCCACCAAATGTGTATCAGGTGCAGATGGCTCTCCCTGTGAAGACTTGCTGGATCTGGTTGTATGCTTGGGGTGGCCTTGCCTCTTCTCCTGCATCCCCTGTTGTCCAGGTGAACCCTCCACTTTGCTCTCCTGTCCCAGCTTCACAGTGGTGTGAGTGTGAATTGATGTTGTGGTTGTGGGTGAATCTGCCTTAGAAATGTGTTTGTGATTCATCGTTGCAGGCACCACGTTCACAGCAAACAGGACAAGTGTTTGTCTTTGGGAGCAGGTGTGGGGATGGGAGAACCCTTGAATGGGGGTGTTTTGGTGAATGTGATGTTTATGTCTGCTTCTTGGCCTGACGCCTGTGAGTGTCACATGATGGGCTTTTGGTTTTGCGCTCTTGTGTGCCTGTTTTGTGTTGTGGGGATGGTGTCTGTGGTCTGGTCCTCTTGGAGTGCTGCTGTTGTGTGCTGCATGTGGAGGACTTGGTGCCTGGGGGCTCTGTCATGTGGGCACTCTCGTCAGGTGGTGCCACTGGCAGGGTGGTTGCTGAAGGGACAGGAGCTGGGCTGGGAGCTTGTGACTGCTGAATGGCTGCCGTCACTGTGAAGGACAAAGACTGGAAGTTTGGTGTAGGCCACCGATGTCAGAATGAATCCCCTCCATGAAGGCACCTACCTGTGCCAACTTCTTGTCATGATCCTGAAAGGTATTCAGGAGAGCAGTCTGACCCACACATGGCTGGGGCAAAAGGTCCATTGACTCCACACTGAGGGCAGAAGGGGAGACAGGGGCAGGGGCAGAGGTGCCTGGGGAGAAGGAGACTCTACCCTTCGTAGGGCTGCGGGCATTGACAGCATTTCTGGGAGCAATTGGGACGGTGGGCACTGGATGTTGTGTGGTGGAAGAAGAGGCAGATTTGGAGATCCAGTGCCAGCCAACATCAAGGAGTCACCGCTGGAGTCTGAAGATGTGGAGGTTGGTGTCCTGTCCATGCCCCAGGCGCTGGCAACATCAGTTTCATTGAGCTCATGTGTAGCAGTCGTGCCAGAAGCTTCCCCACTGGTGTCCGTCCCCTGTCCTTCGGTGCCCTCAGTAGATACTGCAAGTTACAGAGACATAGATTCAGTATAGTGCCATACTCACAAACATCATATGCAAGCAAAGCACAAAACCAGAAAATGATAATCCCATGTTGGCCTCCTCTGTGTACAGTTAGCATGTGCAACATTTATGCAATCACCAGAAGATGCATGGAAACATGCTTAGTTGATAGTAATGCCCCATGTGGCGTTGACACAGCCAAATAGCTGGCCCATGCCTCCTTGTGCCCTAACATACTATTCTCTGTAAGCATACCTACGTGCCTGTAGGTGAGATAGATATACATCTAAACATGTTGTCTCTGTCGCATATGAAGTCACTTTATGGGAACACCACTGATACAAACTCCCAAATGTCCTTTTTCAATGGCCACAAGCTCCTGATATCCACCATGTTGTGCTTTGAAGCACAACTACAGTTGCACATTGGTGTCACTTGTGTAGTTGTCCCCAATGTATGTTGTGCACAGCACACATCTATAAATGCACACTAACATGATGCTCACTGATGATCACTGCCAGGTGATGTCTATGGCACTCATACTGCAGCAAGGCCACATATCATCTGTCAATCACAAGGGCCATGGTTTTAAACACATGAGAAACCACATGTTGTACAAATGCATAACAGCTGCACTCAACACAGAGGCCACTTAGAAGCCATTGCATCACACTAGAGGCATCGCAGAGCTTCCCTCTGGCTCACGGTTGGGATTCATGCAGTCAATCACACCCAAAGTCACACTTAGCTGAATACTCACCCTAAACTTGCTGCAGATGGGCCCTCAAGCATCCATCCAGCTCTGGCTGTGTCACTGGCAAGATGCGGGCCATTAGTGGTGTCATGCTCCTGCTCGCCAACCTGCCACTCCGAGGAAGCACCCCCAGCATCATCTCTGCCACGTTTATGCTCAGCCAGCAGATGTCCTCCCACCTCTTGTGACAGTGTATGTGCGTCGGTTGGAGACACCCAGAGCCCTCACCTTGTGTGCAATGGCCCTCCATATGGCCTTATGCTGGTGGACCTTAAGCTGTAGGCATGAGAGACAAAAAGAGGAAGTTTCAGTGACAATGTTTTATGTACCACTGAGTGTCAGTACAGGAGCATGAAAAATACATAGGACACCAAGACAAAAATGTTGAGCAGAGGCCAAACAGCATGACAAGTAACACACTTGCATCAAATAATCCTATAGAAATGTATGCATGTATGATGATGAACACAGTACCTGGCCATCTCATACACATGCAGAGTGTCAGCACAGAAACTAATGTGAAAAAGACCCTCATCAGTGAAGCAATATGTGAGTGAGCATTACATACTATACATTTGAAATTATGTATCTGGGCAGACTCACTGTGTCCAACACTACACACCACTCAAGTCCTTGGCGAGTAAATGGCTACATGTGTCATGGTGGTAACATTTAAGGCCATTATCTAACATTCCCACACTCTTCTCACAAGGTGTAGTCCTGTCTTGTGCAATTCCCAGGCCTAAGATAGCTCACTGAGAAATAGGGTGGCGGAAAACACATATGTTTCACTCAGTCCATTTACTGATGGGTCCAGGTAAAATTGTGCTGTTTCTCTGCAGGCCAGTGGGACTCACACTGAAGTTAAACGTGGGCCATCAGAAAAATCACATACATGTACAATATGAGAGTGCAAACAGTGCCTACACGTGCGAGACAGAACACATAATGAAATCAAGGGATGGATAACATCTCCAAATTACATTCATCTGATGTGTCATGAATTACCACCAAGAGTATTACATGCCGGCATTTTACTCTTGTGAATAATGCACACATCAGCAAAGGGGCAATTTGAAAACTGTACACACAATCTTCAGTACCCTCTGGACAAAATACACCTGTAATGTCACAAATGAGCATGTGAAGACCTCATGGACTATGACATCACATAGCACAGGCACTGTTTGTTCAGATTTCGAGTGTCCAAATCAGCAGTGTAACTGTATGTCTGCAAAACCACTGCATATCCCTCCTATCCTTCAATGCAGCCATGGATCTGTGGAAATAAGGCTGCACACCCCATTGACATGAAGTCAGCTTGCTAGGCAGTGTATCACACATTTACAATACCCAGGCTCAGACCAACATGTGTTTCTTTTTGTTGAACAAGGGCTGTAGAAATGTCCATGTTTGCCGCCCTCCCCAAATACTCAAGTACAATTCTTTTTAGGCCATGTATGGAGCTTGCTATACGAAAAATAAGGATGCATGAACATTAATTGCACTCACAGGCACATACTACTGCAGAGCAACACCATGTGAGCACTCTGAGCACTCTCAAACTTTAACTCTGAAGCACTTACCAGTACATCTGGTGAACCATACAGCCTCGCATACTGGTGAAGGGACGGGCCCTGATATTCTCCATTCTCGCCATCACTGGGTCCAGAATATAGGAACAGCAGCAGTTGGTGGTGAAGAATAGCAGGCAGCAGTGTCTGAATGCAATTGAAATGTGTGGCTCTCTCACAGACATATATATGCCCCTGGGGTTGTTACAGTGATACTCAGCTGCTGCAATTGGTGTTCCTGCTTAGCATTTTTCAGTTGAAACCAATAACCATGACCGCGGTGTCGGGGTATACCTACCGCGAGTTTCAAATTTGTAATTCTCTACCGCGATCATATTTCCCATTGGCTTCAATGGCATGGGCACAGGCGGTGTCACACCGTGGGGGCCAGGTGGTCACTACCGCAATCCTGCATCATTCAATTGTAACCAATGACTGGGGCGGTGGTAGCGGAGCACGCCTACCGTGGGTTTTAAATGTGTAATTTACTAACGTGATTGCAGTTCCCATTGGATGCAATGGCATGGGCATTGGCGGTGTCACACAGCAGGGTATAGGTGGTTGCTACTGTGATTTGACATCTTTTAATTGTAACCAATGACCAGGCCCGCGGTAGTGGAGCCTGCCTACCGCAGGTTTCAAATGTGTAATTCTCTACAGCGATCGTGGTTACCATTGGCTGCAATGGTATGGGCATTGGCTGTGGTACACCACGGGGGACATGCGGTCGCTACTGCAATCCTGCATCTTACAATTCTACCCAATGACTAGGCCCACCTCATCATTGAACACTAGACCATCACAATGTATCACAGCACCTGTTTGCAAAATGTAATATTAGTGTGACATGCAACTCACTGATGCCTACACATGCCATGTCAGTGAACAGGATTACATGCTTTGGCATGTACTTACTCACATTTCACCCATGATAGTTGCGGGCATGTACTCAGATTTGGTGTGTAATAGAGTCTCATATTTGTGCACATGTCAATGTGTAAGATGGTTAATCAACACACAGTAATGATGGCCTGATCACATAATGTGCCTATTTCGCTGTGTAGATTGCCGTGTTCATTTTGATAGCTGATCAGACTACACACACTGTGCTCATTGTTTAGAAAAGTTGTGCTCTGTGCGACTTACGCAAGAAGGTGTGGCAGATACAGCAGCTGCGTAGAAGTCAGCAGTGTTGCTATTTCCAACATGTGCTGTATCACCTACACCCAGGGCTGGTGACACAAGATGTATGAGTGTACCATGTACCATTCACATAGTCAGAATCTGTTAATGGAGGTAGTCAGTATGTACATACTAACCACATGTACAAGTACATGAGATCAAGGTGTCTCTGCAATGTGCATTAAGCTGTTGTTACAGTCCAGTCATTGTTGACGCTGCGTCAGTCAAGATGTAAGATGTTTGACATCTGATAGGGGAATTAAATTAACATTTGTCCCCTTTCATAATGTGTAGGAGACAACCAAATGTGGATCGTCCATTCCCAGTTCTGGCAAACATGGAGGAGGAGGACATCATAAGGAAATTCCATCTGAAGTGCCTTACCCTTCAAGACCTATGTGGTCAGTTGGGGCCCCATTTGAATCCTCACAGAACGTATCTGATGACTGCTTTGATGCCAACAGTTAAGGTGGTGGTGGCCCTGCATTTCTTTGTAACTGGTTTGTTTCAGTACACAGCGGCCATAGCCGGTGGGATGTCTCAAGCTATGTTCAGCATGGTGCTACGTGATTTCTTGTCCACTTTGTTGACATACAAGGACAGCTACATCCACTTTCCAAGGAGACATGAATTGGCAGGTGTGAAGGGTGATTTCTATGATCCTGGACCCATACTTAATGTTGTTGGTGCCATTGACTGCACCCATGTTGGCCTAGTTTCCACAGCCACGTGAGCACATCTACCAGAGAAGGAAATATTTCCATTCCATAAATGTGCTCCATAAATGTGCAAGTGGTATGCAAAGCGGATATGATTATTTCCCATGTCTGTGCCAAATTTCCTGGGTCTGCACATGACTCCTACATACTGCATAACAGCATCATCCCACAATTGATGGCAAACCTGAATCGGATGGTACGTGGCTTGTTGGTGTGTATGCAGAGTCAAGTAGTGTGCTGTATGTGTGACATGCTGTCCTCAGCTACTGTTTATATTACTAAATCTCTCTCTGAATCTCACACCTAGGTGACTCTGCGTATCCCAACCTGTCTTGGTTGCTGAGCCCACTGAGGAATCCAAGCACCCCGGGTGAAGTCCACTACAATGATGCACATGGGAGACACGTGCATGCTGGAGTTTACTTTTGGGCTTCTGAAGTCTAGATTCCAGTGTCTGGATAAGAGCAGAGATACACTACTCTACTCTCCCCAAAAGATGTGACAGATCATAGTTGCATGCTGCATGCTCCACAACCTGGCCTTGAGCAAAGAGATCCCTCTGCTCCTGGAAGACAATGAGCAGCAGATGCCTCCCTGCAAATCCACACATGCCCAGTGATGACAATAGTGGAGAAGAGGAAGGGGTTGACCTGCATCAACAGCTCATCCACAACTACTTCTCTTGAGTGTGAGTGACATTGTACAACAGTGAAATTGACTGTTGTCTTTGATGGTAGTGGCAAGGCATAGAATACCTTATTGACTGCTCGCTGTTGTTGGCTCTGTGCTAATGGCTGATGTGTGTGGCACAGGGTATTTTTATCCAGGTACCTCATGTCTATGTTGATGTTGCTGCTCATTGTTATATATGCTGGTTTATGTACCTTGATAACTAGTGGTGTGTTCTACCTGTAATGGCACACCTGACAAGTAAATGTCATTCTCTTGTGCCCGTGCCCGGTGTTGGATTCACTAATTGCTGATGTGAACCTGTAAAATTGGCTAAACAGGTCCCTGGACGCCATTCTCCCTAAAAAGAGAATGACGAATAGGGAGAAGAGAGTGGGTGCAGCCCCTTGGTATACCCAGATGTTAAGAACTCTTAGGAAAGGCTGCAAAAGGCTAGAGAGGATTTGGAGAAAGGATTGGGGAGAGGCAACCTGGAATGAGTATCATACGGCAATTAGAGGATATAAAGCCGCTCTCCGGGATGCCAAAGCCAAGTTATATGAGGAAAGAATTGGCAACTCGGCTAACTCCTCTAGAGAGTCCTTCAAGGTCTTTAGAGACCTTTTGAAAACTCCGGAACCGTCAGTGAGCCATGAGAGTCCTCAAAAGAAATGTAAGGAACTGGCTAACTACTTTCATATGAAAGTAGAAAACATCGTAAGTTCCTTACCACGACCAGCCCGGGAATCAGATATAGGCGAACAGCGAGGTGATGTTCAGAACAAGCTTGACGTCTTTGGTCCAGTGACCTCTGACGAAGTTCTCAAGGTTCTAGGGGCCATGAAGAGTGGTTCGCCTAGGGATCCGGTTCCGATGAGATACCTCAAGCAGATTGCAACCACTATTGCGGCACCAGTAACATATCTTATCAATGCATCTTTGGCGCAGGGAGTGGTTCCACCCAGTTGGAAAAAAGCGGTTGTAAAGGCCTTTCTGAAAAAGCCTGGTCTAGATCCATCGGACCTGGCTAATTTCAGACCGATTTCCTTGCTGCCCGGGTTCGGTAACATCGCGGAGAGACTGGTGAACAGGCGACTGTCACAGTTCCTAGAGTCCAATGGCTTGTTGCGGAATTCCCAAACAAAATTCAGGCCGGGCCAAGGCACTGATACTGCCCTTCTGGCAGTTGTGGAAGAAGCCAGGAGCATTCTGGTTTCAGGGGGATCAGTGGCAGTGATCCTCCTGGACCTTAGTGCGGCTTTTGACACCGTTAACCCTCAGGTGTTGCTCCAGCGACTGTCAGAGGTAGGCCTGACTGGAATGGCCTTGAAGTGGCTCACGCCGTTTCTGCACCAACTAACCTATCAAGTCTGGGAAGGTTGTGCACAATCTGCCCCCATCCCCCTTCAATGTGGTGTGCCTCAGGGCTCCTACCTGAGCCCCACATTGTTTAACGTCTATATGGCGCCATTGGAGGATGTGGTGGCACCACTGGGTATAAGAATTATCAGCTACGCTGATGATACCCAGTTGGTGGTGGCCCTTTCCCAACTGGTGGATCATCCGGACCTATTGCACTCCAGCTTGTCCAGGGTGTATACATGGATGGGCAATTCAGCGCTAAAACTGAACGGCTCTAAAACAGAGCTGATGCTGCTGGGACATGCGGGGCATTCTTTGCCGACAGGCAGCTGGCCGAGTTGTTTTGGCGATCCTCCAAGCCCAAAAAAGGAGATCAAAAGCCTGGGTGTGTGGCTTGAACAAGACCTGTCTTTCAAGACCCATGCAAAAAAAACTGCCGGAATCTGTTTTGCTCTGCTCCGATCAGCCCGTAAGATTCTACCCCTTCTCCCTCCGACCTCCAGGAAACTTCTTATCCAGAGTCTGATTGTCTCGAGGTTGGACTAGAGCAATGCGCTTTTTTTGGACGCTCCGGAAGCAACGCTCAATAAACTGCAACAAGTGCAGAATGCAGCAGCAAGGCTGCTGATGAATATTCCAAGGAGACAGTCAGCAAAACCGGCATTAAGAGCATTGCATTGGCTTCCGGTACGGGAGAGGATAACATTTAAATCTCTCTGTACGGCTCATAAAATCCTGCGGGGGAAGGGTCCTCCCATTTTGGGCAATATGGTGCTCCTTTACAAGGCTAACAGAGCTCTACGCTCTGACCACAAATCTTTGTTACAAGTGCCCAGAGTGAAAAGAGCCCGGACGGGCGGTAGAAGATTCTCGGTGAACGCAGCCAAGTTATGGAATGCGCTGCCTTTGAATCTACGGATAGAGACTGGTACTATTCGGTTCCGAAAGCTTCTTAAGACCCACCTATTCCCCGCTTAATGCTGTTTTCAATGTTGTTTTCTTAGCTCCATTCCCTTGAGTCATGAACGAGCGCTGGGATGCCCAAGGGTAACCGTGCGCTATACAAGATTCCAAATAATAATAATAATAATAATAATTGTGTCTTTCTAGGTCCATTCACCCTCTCAATGCCTCGTCACAATCAGAGCTTGTGGTACATTGGATTCTGAGTTGACATTGCACATACTGTGATAAACATGGAGCTGACACAAAGACATAGGTGTGTAAAGGGTGTTTATTTACAAGAAGTATTTGTGACAGAGAAGTGATTTTTTACAAAATGGTGCTAAGAGAATTTCAGAGTTGTCAATGAAGGTAAATGAGAAGAATAGAGGAGTCACCACATTGATGTAGTCACAGTCCAACAGACTCCTGCCATCAACATGGCAATGTGGGTAAGGATAGTCAACAAAGTCATTGTCAAGGGGAAGAGAGGTGCCATCATGGCTTGCTCGGCAACTAGTATTTGGATGGTGCATTGCCACGTGATCCTCGCCTGGTGTTTCTCAGATGGCCTCTTGTGCGTTTGGCAGGGGAGGCCTCTACTGCAGGCTCAGCGGTGTCTAAGGAGTAATTTTGTTGCCGCTCACCCCTCCCTGTGGCCGCAGCTGAGGTGGTGGGTGTGTCAGCATGCGGGCCACTGAAGGGGGGTTGAGCTGTCATTTGGGCCATATGTCTGTCCCTCAGAACACAAAAAAGCTGGCCCATGAGGTCCACAAGTTGGCCCAAACATGTGTCCAAGGACCTCAGCAGCCGGCGAAGCTCACACACTTCTTCCACAACCTGGCCATCTGTCTCTGGGTCTGATCATATGTCCCAAGGACTCTGGCGATGGTGGCCATGTCTTCTTTCTCATTGTCTTTCTGTATTTGTCCCCCAGTTTCCCTCTCACCTGCCCTGCTGACCCAGACCTGTGGCCTTGTCATTCAACGCACCCGCAAACTCTTTCTGGCCTCCTCTGATATTGCGGTGGTGTTCGTAACCACTGAGGCAAGGAGAGTGTTGCAGGTAGCAGTGGTGGTGATAGAGGCCACACAGGTCTTTGCAGCAGGGGTCAGAGCTGTTATTGTTGCCTATGGTGGTGAGAAAATGAGGGCCTGAGACGTGGTGCACCCTGTCAGTCCAGATGGCCCAGGTTGTTGCTCCTCTTCTGAGAAATGTAAGGAGTCTGCTTCCGAGAGTTCATGTTCAAGGGGGTGAGACTGGCTCTGCAGATTGGTGTTGTCTTCTGCAGCAGTTGCTTGTGGATCTCCTGCTGAACAGAGGTGAAATGGTCATTTAAGTGCATTCCACAAGCTTGGTGTTCAACATTTGGGTGTTACATGCGATACACTACACACTTTACATTGCAATCACTTGGTATGGCTGCAAGATACTGACCATCATGTCATGATGTTGAGATACTTACATAACTTGTCCATGGCTGTGACATGTAAATGGAACCATGTGCCAAGTACAGATTGTGTGATTACAAGGACATGTCATCATCTAACGACTTGCAGCACATCAACTTTATATGGTACATCTTTTTAGTTTGCTCTGCATGGAATCACATTCAGCTAAGCGAGGACTAGCCATTGTAATGTTATACATACCTTTTTCATATCATATACTTTAGTTTGTTTGTCTGATTGACCATTAATGTTTTGTGTTCATGTGGGCCTTCATGCTATGAAACCTAGGCACTTACACATTGTATTCTGTGCTGTGCATGATTGGGCCCTGAATTTCTTCAACATGTGACTTGGTCGTTCAAAGTATAATTTCTGTGACAGTTGTGCACGCTTAACTGTCTGAACACTGGATGTGGCTTTTGGATCTACACCAAGTTTGATTACATGTGAGGGCTGGTGTGGTCATATGGCTCCATGCATCTTGAGAAAGATTGCAGAGTGCATGCACTGTCTACCTACCTGTTCGGAGACATAGTGGAGGGAAATAGCTGCCACATGGTTATGAGTGGGAGGAGTGTACCTTCCAGGTCAGCTGTGGGACAAGGGGGCCTGGTGGGAGTTGTAGTCCTGGCTTCCCACCCACAAACACCCCTCATTGTTAAGATGGCTACCTACCTATACGTTTGAGGTGTGCAATGCAATGGCTGCCACATAGTTATGGGTATGGGGATTGCTCCATCCCACTGAGCTGTGGGACAATGGGGCCTGTTAGGAGTTGTAGTGAGGGCTCCCCAACCACAAACACCCCTCCCTGTTAAGATGGCTACCTACCTGTAAGTTTAAGGAGAGCAATGCAATGGCTGCCACATGGTTGTGGGTTGGGGAAGTGCTCTAGGCTGCTGAGCTGTGGGACAAGTGGGCCTGTTGGGAGCTGTAGTGATGGCTTACCACCCACAAACACCCATCCCTGTTAAGATGGCTACCTACCTGTAAGTTTGAGTTGACCAATGCAATGGCTGCCACATGGATGTGTGTGTGGGGGTGCTCCATCCTGCTGAACTGTGGGACAAGGGGGCCTGTTGGGAGTTGTAGTGCTGGCTTCTCACCCACAAACACCTTTCCTTATTAAGATGGCTATCTTCCTTTAAGTTTGAGGTGTGCAATGCAATTGTTAGAGCTAGAATGACTTGTGTCATAGGTACACTACAACACCCAGAATGGCCTGTAGAGGAAATAGGTTGTGTGCTATCCCATACTGCCTTGGGGCTGACCAGGTGATGGGAAGGTTCTTAAGCCTCCAGGTGCAAGGGGCTAGTGCTTGGCTTTCCTTGCTCATTCTTGTTTCCTTGCTCGAGAGTGCCTTCATTGAAATCTCCCTGTGTTAGTTTACTGTGGACCTCTGTGCTGCTACATCTAGGATTACCTTCCCCCCTTCGTTTCCCTTTGTAATTCCTTCTGCTCTGCGAGCTGTGCACCCGACCTAATCTGCCGAGCTGTTCCACTTTTCTCTAGCGCAAAACGAGCTGTATTGAATACTTCAATCCCGTGTTGTTCAGCCTCGTCCCCTGCAGCAATTGAGACGCTGCCAACGAGATCCTTTCCTTGCCTGGAGTCCTCCAGCGCAAGACGCGCTGCAACGTTTCTTTCCCTTTTTCTCCATAGTGCTTCATTTTAAAAAGCGCGAGACACGCTGCTCCGTTTTTTTTGTTTGTTAATTTCCTCACATGTGCCCCATTTTTCTCCAGCGCGAGACGCGCTGCAACGCTTCAGTTCCTTTTCTTCAACCGTGCCTCATTGTGGTCAGCGCGAGACACGCTGCAAAGTTTCTTGAAGTCTTCAGCTGTGCCTTTTAATGTGTGGCGCTAGTAGCGCGCCAAAGGAGATTTGATTCAAACCCTTTCCTTTTTTTTTGTATATTGAATAAAACTTTATTTAGCGCTGAGGTGCACTGGTATAATTCGATATCCTTTTGAATTCAACCTTGTTTTGGGACATCATTGATCGTGGATTTTTTATACTTTGGAAACTGAAGGACGCTATCAGTTGCTCCTGCTTGTCTAAACGGACTCTGATACAAAACCTGTATAAATCTCCTGGATCTCCAGCCTGTCCTTTGGGCCCACGGTATTATATTCTTTTCAAGAGACCAAATATCTTTTTCCTAAACAATTCCGCAAGGCCCTTCCCAAATGAGGCACACGTAAGTGTGGGATGGCACACAATAAAGGGTGATAGTGGGGGACAAATATTGTTCTGTACTTAATTAGCCTGTTATTACCCTCTTACAGAGTTTGTTTATTTCATACAGGAATTTCACCTTCGCCTGGCTTGGACCTACCTCCTTTTGGCTTGGACTACTTAATTTTGGCGCCATTCCTTTGGTCTCTTCATTTTCCGGGGTTACTTACCCTTCTCTGTTGTGTTTCATGGTGACGCAGAGGAGGTGGTACCTTTAGGAAAGGTGGAGAACTTAACTTCGCTCCTGGGGAACGTTCCTTCTTGGCAGAAATACCTGTGGCGCCCGACAGCAATGGCTGGCACATGGTTGTGGGTGGGGAGGTGCTCCATCTTGCTCATCTGTGGCGCAAGGGGCCACCTAGTCCCACAGCTCAGCAGGATGGAGCACTCCCCCGACTCACAACCATGTGGTAACCATTGCATTGCTCTCCTCAAATGTACACGTAGTTTATAAATAAAAGGGGTATAAAGGTCCTAATTCCTTACTAGCCGGGAAATGAGTGTAGAGTCTTCTGTTTCTGGTTCTTGCCCTTGACAGAGGAAACACCCCTAATCCCCTAATGTGAGCAAGGTTCAACAGGTTTGTCTGGGCAAGATTCATCCCATCTATGTTTTCCGGAAAAAATTCTAATCATGCACTGGCTTGTTATGAGGTGTTTATAGTATTATTGGCACTCTGTCCGTAAGAGTGAGTGAAAGAAAAATAGACAACACGTCTTTCACCCCCTTACATGGCCATCTTGCCTGGGGGTTCCTCAGGGCTGTACAAACATTCATCACTGAGAAGGAGGACAGTGGTGTTTAGTACCAACGAAGACAGGATAAGAATTTTGAGTGGGAAGAGTGAGGATCAAAGCGTGTTTTAAAATCCATTTGTACCGTGACCAAGGGCAAGGGAGGTGTGGAAAAAAGCTGGGGGAGGAAGAAAGGGGCAGAGGAAGGGCTCACAACGACAGAGATGTATTAGTATTTGGATAGTCAGAGTGGGATAAAAGATTGTAAAGTGGGAAAGGAATGACGGGGAGGTCAGAGGAAGAATTTTGAGGTAGTTGCATAGTTTGAAAAGGGGGAGAGTAAGCAATAAGTAGGACTAACACAGTAGGAGGGACGGAGAGGAGAGTAGGAGGCAGGGAGAAGAGGAGTGAGAGACAGGAGGCGCAGTAAGTGTAAATGATATGCATAATACGTTTACATAAAATATTTGAAATTTACAAAGTGGTATCCATTAGCATTATTTTGGGGGAAGAAACCACGATTTAACAAGTATACAAAGTTCAAATTGGAATTGTTGCAGACGAGAGACGGGCAATTTTCAGGTTATTTGTGGGATTAGGATCAAAGGGCGACCATATTCGGGATTGCATAACACGGGAAAGTCAATTCGGTGTTGAGAACGCATTAATGAATGAGGAGGAATTGGCTGAATAAATGCATAGATGCGTAGCAGAAAATCACATTGCAGGTCATATTAGGAGTGTGCAACACAAATTGTACGATAGTGTTTTAAGATAAGTGTCACAAGTTGATAACAATAGCGAGATGCCTTTTTTTGAAAGTAGAGTAATTGTAGTCAAAACATTTGCGCGTGAGCGTGACATAGAACAACATTGAAGAAGAATGCATTTTTGGGGGGAAAAAGATTTGAACACGTTAGTGCATATGCATGGCACAGGGAAAAAAAACCAACAGCAATACATTTGTTAGAAAGAGAGGACATGAATTCAAAGCGTTAGAGCATATTTATGTCATAATCGGACAATGAATGATTTTTGAAAGAGAATACATTATTTAAATGTGTTAGCGCATATTGTTAAATCAAGGATATTGGGAGAGGAAAGGGAAATGGTATATTTACAGTGTTGTATTTCAAGATATTCGGTTCAGTGGGGTCCCGGGTTTTCCGAGGAGAAAAGGGGAGGCGAGAGTTAATTATACAGTGTAGGTGTCGGTAGAGTAATGATTCCATGCCGTGGTTGTGAGAGTGAGATGAAGGGATTTATACTGTAAGCATGGATGTGTATAATGTCGACCAGGAAATATCATGATGAGCTAACGGATAAAGTATTTAATGTGTGATCTAGCTAGGGCAGTTCCTAGGTTGTGCAAAACAGTGGTCAGGCAGGTGGGGATGCAATAGTGTGCTCTGGACGAGCGTCTATTTAGCATTGTTGCAACTAGATTGTCACCATTGGCAAGTGGATTTTTTCTTAGTATCGGAGGGTGAGCTTGCGTTGACTTTAAATCTAAGCTATGTCGGGCAGTGAGGCCTGGGGTTCGTGTTCGGATCAGTAGGTGGCTTACCGGGTAATAGTTTTGGAAGTCAATCAACTTTGTAGGGAATTATAAGTCCTAGGGATTCAGTGGGGGAGAGAAAGGCGGCCAAAAAATAACTAATAAGTCCAAAAACGGGAACTCTGTGGGATCAATAACAGAGCGTGAGCCTCAGAATGAGACTTACCTTAAGTCACGGGCATAATGCCGTGCCGGGATATTGCACTCAGCTTACGGTGATGACGAGATCACTGAGCTTGCTGTTATGTTCTAGGCCCACGTTCCGCCCCTGGCGCAAGGGGCGTGTAGTGTTGAAGTCATGTGACCGCCTATAATAAAGAAAGGCTCCGCACGCACGTACGCTATTCTGAGACGTGCGCACGGAGAGCCAGCAAGTTATTTCCCGTGTCTGACTCCTTTATTCCTAGGGCCACGTGTTAGGCCTAGTGCTGAGTAGCTGAGTTGGTCCAACCATTCTGCAGGACACAACAATTGGCGACGAGGGTGGCTGCTGAATCCTCGCTGGGTGAGGGTACGTGCTTCCTGCCCCGTGTGGCGGCCGCGAGCCTGTTCCTCGGCTCGTGGTGCTCGTGCCGTGCGGAGTACCCCACCCCCGCGCAGACCGCCGAGAGGAGCGGCCTGGTGCATGGACATCGAGTAGGTGACTCCGACCCTACTGCCGCACAGCTCACATCTGCACGGTGCTCCGGGCGGTGCCCCGTTTCAGCCCACGCATCAGGTGGTCGTGCGAAGTGCCTGATCCGGCGCGACTGGGAGGATGGCGACGATTCCGCCCATTGAACCTTTTGTGGTGGAGGGTGCGCCATCAGCGCTCGCTCCCAAATGGAAGGAGTGGGTGGATAGACTCCTAGTATTCTTCGAAGCCACGAAGACGCACAAGGAACAGAAACGGGCCATGGTGTTACATCTCGGCGGCAAGGACATCCATTCCATTGCTCGGACCCTCCCGGAGGCGACCCCCAGAACTCATCACACGCTGATTAATGCCCTCAATGCCCATTTTGAGCCCATGGCCAATCAAGATTACGAACGATTTGTGTTCAGACAAGCGCGCCAGTTGCCCGAGGAGTCGCTGGACACATATCACACCAGGCTCAAAAGGTTGGCGCTCACGTGTGGGTTTCAAGATACCACCGAGGAAATTCGGGGACAAATTATACAGGGATGTGCATCGGCCAAACTGAGGGAACGGATTCTAGAGGAGTCTGGCAAGCCGCTAATGGACATCCTAACTCTTGGCCGCACGAAAGAACTCTCCAAAGCTAGGGCTGCGCACATGGAAGCTGCTTTGCAGGCATCGGTTAAAGTGGAACCGGTTAACAAAATACAGACGCACACGCCCACTAAGTGGCACAAGAGACCGCCCACTCAGGGTGGAGCGTCGGGACAGTCATGTGGTTACTGTGGAGGTCCGCGACACCAGATGGCAGAATGCCCAGCACGGGGCAAGCGGTGTTCGGGATGTGGCAGGCAGAATCATTTTGAGAAGGTGTGCCGGTCGAAGAAATTCCGTAAACCACGCCCCGCTGTGCAGGCCATAATGGAGGGGGAACAGAGTCACAGTGATATGGATGATGATGAGGAGGAGGAACGGTCGGTACACAAGGTACATATGATCGGTACCGCTGCCCGCCGTACCAGGCCACTGCCTCAATGCGCCATACAGGTAGCGGACCAAGATCTAATAGCAGTGGTGGATACGGGCGCGTCCATAAACCTCATGAGTGTTTCCCTCTACAGGACCATGACCACGCCTCCGGCGCTGCGTCCCACCCCCATCACTGTCTTCGCATATGGGCAAGACACCCCTCTCGAGATTCGAGGGAAATTCAAAGCGGTGATCCGCCATGGGAACAAGACAATCAAAACCAACATCTTCGTGTCAGAAGAAGGCCAAGGTATGCTGCTGAGTTGCAGAGCGGCTGAAGACCTGGGTGTGGTGACATTTGCCTTTGGGGTCCATGAGGAATCCGTTCAACATCTCCTTATGGAATACCCGGATCTCTTTGAGGGCATTGGCAAGTTCAAAGGCCGAGAAATTCATCTGCACATAGATCCAACGGTACAGCCGGTGGCTCTGCGACACCGCCGCATTGCGTTCCATCTACGGCCGTTGGTGGAAGAGGAACTCCACAAACTGGAAGCGGCGGGCATAATCGAAAAGGTTTCGGGCCCCACCCCATGGGTCTCGCCCATCGTGGTCACCCGGAAACCGAAGCAACCCGGAGCGGTCCGGATCTGCGTGGACATGCGCCTCCCGAATGCTGCCATAAGACGGGAGCGCCATATCACGCCCACTATAGACGACCTCATTGGAGAGATGGCAGGTGCCCGGTGGTTCTCCAAGCTGGACTTGCGATCAGGGTATCACCAGTTGGTGTTGGACATGGAGTCGCGCAACATCACTACTTTCTCCACCCACATCGGCCTTCGGCGATACACTCGCCTCAGTTTCGGAATTTCCAGCGCCGCGGAGGTATTCCAGAACGTCACCCAGGAGCTGATCGCTGGTATACCGGGAGTGATCAATGTCAGTGATGACATAATGATACATGCCCGCACCATCCCGGAGCACAATCAAAGGCTGGCCCAAGTATTTCGAAGACTCAAAGACGCAGGACTGACGCTCCACCGAGAAAAGTGTGAATTCCTGCGGGACCGGATAGGGTTTTTTGGATATGTCTTCTCGGCTGAGGGTGTCAACCCGGATCCGGATAAAGTAAAAGACATCAAAGATGCGCCACCCCCGCAGACCGTCACTGAAGTCCGGAGCTTCCTGGGCATGGTCAACTATTGTGGCCGGTTCATCAGAGACTTGGCTAATCTCACGCTCCCCTTGCGGGACCTCACCAAAGACTCCACTCCCTGGCACTGGGGACCTGAGCAAGAAAAAGCTTTCCGAGACATCAAAGAGTCTCTGTCTAACAACACCACTCTCGCCTTCTTTGACCCACGCAACTTCACGCTCATTGCTGTGGATGCGGGGCCTGCTGGACTGGGAGCGGTTCTCATGCAAAGGAAGAGAGACGACATCGACTGGACGCCTGTTGCTTTTGCGAGCAGATCTCTCACGGACACGGAACAAAGGTACTCGCAGATTGAGAAAGAAGCAATTGCCATTCATTGGGGGTGCCGACACTTTCACCTCTACATCTATGGAAAACCATTCACTGTGGTGACTGATCACAAGCCCTTGCTGTCTGTGTTTGCGGGAACCTCATCTAAACCCCCGCCTCGCATAGAGAAGTGGCTGCTTCAACTGCAGGAGTACAATTGCACAATCGAGTATCAGCCCGGGGCTAAGAACCCGGCAGACTATCTGTCACGTCATCCCAGACCAGCCACGGCCGAGGAGATGGAAGAAGCTGAAGAAACGGAGGCCTATGTCAGGTGGGTGGTGGCGCGATCTTGCCCTCGTCCCATCTCTCTCAGTGACATTGTGAGTGCCACAGCACAGGACGCCTGCCTTCAGAGGGCCAAAGAACTTGTTCACACGACCAACTGGAATCGGGTCAAGGAAGGGTGGAAGGTGCTCACGTCCGAAGCCCAGAAAATAATGGAAAGCCTGTATCATGTCCGGGAGGAGCTCAATGAGGATGAGGCCGGATGCCTGCTGCGGGGGCATCGCTTGGAAAATACCTTCAGCCCTCACTGATCAAGTAATACAGTTAGCGCATGTAGGTCACCAAGGGATTGTCAAAACCAAGGCACGCCTACGGACAAAGGTGTGGTTTCCCCTGATGGATGACATGGTGGAGCAGGTAGTAAAGACATGTGCTGCGTGTCAGGTGACTGGGGAAGCCCCTCGGGAAGCCCCGATTGCCGTGGAACCTCGTCCCCAACAGCCATGGGAGAAGGTCAGCATGGACTTTGGCAGTCTTCCGGATGGAAAGTACACGCTGGTCATGATTGATGACCATTCCAAGTATCCGGAAGTAGAAATAATAGCCAGCACCAGTGCCGAGTGTGTAATCCCAAAAGTAGAGAAGATTATTGCCACACATGGGGCTATGTGTGAAATCCGCACAGACAATGGACCCCCATTTCAAGGACAGGAATTGGCCACCTATCTATCATCTCTGGGCATTCGGCATCGACGCATCACTCCCCGATGGCCACAAGCTAATGGGGAAGCGGAACGTTTCATGAGGACTCTCAATAAAGTGATTCGCATTGCTCATGGCAAAGGGCAGTCCGTGGAAATGGCCATTTTCACTTTTCTCCGCAGCTACCGACAAACCCCACATTCAACCACAGGGATAGCTCCGGCACATCTTTTGATGGGACGGATCATACCGGATTCTATTCCTCACCATCCCCAATGGGCCTCAGCACCCGCGAATGAAGAAACAATTGCCCGCAAAAGAAAGACTGCCTTTGCTAAAATCTATTCAAGCCAGAGGGGCGTGGATCAAAGGCTGAGACGAAACCCGACGCCTTCCTGTCGACTACGCGATTACCTCACGTAAGACTGTTCTATGTATCAGTGTTGAATACAATGTCCAGTAATGTGTCACATTTGTCGGTAGTGGTTTTGGAAAGTGAATTTGAAGTCTATGAAAATTAGTACAATAGACTATCCATCGAGACTGCAGGGTTGCAGCTGTGTGAATTTTGGTTTTTGAGTTTTTCTTGTTTTAGGAGGAATGTTATGTTCTAGGCCCACGTTCCGCCCCTGGCGCAAGGGGCGTGTAGTGTTGAAGTCATGTGACCGCCTATAATAAAGAAAGGCTCCGCACGCACGTACGCTATTCTGAGACGTGCGCACGGAGAGCCAGCAAGTTATTTCCCGTGTCTGACTCCTTTATTCCTAGGGCCACGTGTTAGGCCTAGTGCTGAGTAGCTGAGTTGGTCCAACCATTCTGCAGGACACAACACTTGCTATAGATGAATGCACTGTGATGGGTTACTTCTGGGTCATAACCCTAAAGGCGAGTTGTCCGTATTCTTGGGCGCCATATTGGAATGGGTTCAGGAGAGTCAGTGGCTGAATAATGACCACAGTTTGGTATGTACGGCAAATGGTTAATATCAAGCCAGAAGCTTGCTATGGAGTAAGTGGCGGTAAGCGGGCCGGGGAGGGGGGGTGGGGAGGGGGAAATGAATGGTTATATGGTGTAAGACCCGACATGGGAATGCAGGAAGTATGGGGAAACGAATAATTATAAGGCGTATGATCCGACATGAGAAAGCAGGAAGTCTAGGTGATTGTATGAGGGTCCGGATGAGCTTAGATCTATCATCAAACCAAGTTTTGCTATTTTTAGTAGCGATTGTTAGTAGCATACTTGGTGTATCTTAAGTTTGGCCAAAAAAACATGTATGGTTTGCGTGGGTATGGAGAGATAGCCGAAAAATGAGGTTAAGGATGTTAATTATTCAAAGAATTTAAGGGACCTGAAGAAGAAAGGTGGACAGGGGGTGCAGTGATATGGACACATTATAATATAGGTTTAGAATAGCCTGATGGATTGGCATAATGTCAGTACGTAAGTGCACATGCCATTGTGGGCCGTTTCTGAGGTCGACAAAAAAAAAAAGAGCAACACGATGATGCGCTTCATCACAGATTATCACAATGGTCATCACCAAATAAGACAAAGCCTGAAAAGACACTGGCATCTTTTACAACAAACACCCAGCCTAACTGAACATCTGAAACGTATCCAGAAATGACATTTAGATGAGCACCCAACCTCAAAAGCATTCTGTGCAAATCTGAATTCGAGGATAAAAGGAATCCAATTACCACATTTCTGGACAGACCACCAGGATTTCACACATGTAAAAGTTGCAGTATTTGTAAACTAAGCAGAAGTAAAATGACGCAGTTACCAATTACACAAGGAAATGATTTTACCATCAAAGAATGTATTGACTGCAACAGCACATTCAGCATCTATGTAATTATCTGCCCTTGCAATCTCCCGTACAATTGGTAGCACAATACGACCACTGTGCACCCGGATCCAGGAACACTACCGCAATATACACAAACATAACTCCGGTCATTCACTAACAGAACATTTCCACAACAAACATCATCACAAAAAATAATTCCTTTTCTTCGGTCTGGAATTTGTACATCAAGCCAGAAGAAGGGGAACCGTGAGCAGAGACTAAGAAGATGAGAAAGTGAACTGATCCTGAAATATAAAGCAATCAATTTGGGACTTAACAAAGACGCAGAAATGAATGTGTGGCTATTAAATGATTATTACATAATAACACCATAGATCTCGACTGAGATTGGAACTGCATCTCTCTCAGCTAAGATCCGTTTATGTCTCTACAACTATCTTCCAAGAGCTTTGGAAACCCAAATCACTACTCAGTGAATAACGTAAATCTGTAACTGCACACATGTAAAATTAGTCAACTTGTATCCACTTGATAAATGCAAATGTATTACTGCAGTGTCGACCTCAAAAACCGCCCACAATGGCATGTGCACTTACGTACTGACATGCCAACCCATCAAGCTATTTTAAACCTAAGATATAATTTGCCCATATCACCGCACCCCCGTCCACCTTTCTTCTTCATATCCCTTACATTTTTTCAAAAATTAGCATCCCTAACCTCATTTTTCGGTTATCTCTCCACATCCCCGCGAACAATACATGTTATTTTGGCCAAACTTAAGATACACCAAGTATGATACTAACAATCTTACATATGTACGTGCCGATCCGAGCTTAAAAACCGGCGAACCTAGATTTGATGACAGACCTAAGCTCATCAGGACCCTCATACAATAACCTAGACTTCCTCCTTTCTCATGTCGGATCATACGCCTTATAATTATTCATTTGCCCATACTTCCTGCATTCCCATGTCGGATCTTACACCATATAATCATTCATTTCCCCCTCAGGGATGAAAAAAGGGAGCATGAAAACGCTACCTACCTGTAAGTTTGAGGTGTGCAATGCAATGGCTGCCACATGGTTGTGGGTGGGGGTGCTCCATCTTGCTCAGCTGTGGAACAAGGATGCCTAGTGGGAGTTGTTGTGCTGGCTTCCTTCCCACACATACCCCTACCTGTTAAGATGGCTACCCAGCTGTACGTTTGTGGAGAGCAATGCAATGGCTGCCACATGGTTGATGGTGTGGGGAGTGCTCCATCCTACTCAGATGTGGGACAAGGGAGCCTGTTGGGAGTTGTAGTGCTGCCTGCCTACCCACATGCCCCCAAGGAAATATTGCTAGCTTCCTTTGAGGTGATTCAGAGTAAGGACATTTTAGATTTGTGAGAAATGTGTTGGGAAGAGTGTGTTGTACGTAAGTGCATTTCTGTCTAGGAAGTGTAGCTTTGTAGTTGTAGAAGGCAGTACATAGCAGTGTAATGGTAGACATTTGTTGGTACTTACCAGCCTCCACTCCTCAGGTATTCCTGTGAGAATCTCCGGATGCAGTGTGCCAAGCACCTTCTCCTCCCATTTGTGTGAATGTTAGTGGTGGAATGGGAGGGTCACCACCAGTCATCTGAGTCAGCTCATGGTTCTTGTTGGCACGTTCTTTCACCCTGGTATTGAGGTCATGCCACCTTCTCCTGATGTCCTTCAGGGTGCGCAGGTGGTCCCTGCTGCATTGACTTTGTTGACTATCCTTGCCCACATTTGACTGTTAGTGGCTACTGATGTCTGTCGGACCATGCTTCAAAACAAATGGGGTTCTACTCTGATTACCTCATCTACCATCACTGACAACTCATTGTCAGTGCATTTGGGCATCTTCTTCTGTGACATGGTGTGCGATGTGCAAATGGGTGAAAAGTGCATGTGTGAAGATGGTGGTGGTGATGTGTGTTGTGTGTGGTTGTGATGGTGTGATGTGTGCTGATTTGCCTCTGCTTTGTGCTGTGGGGTTGTGTCATTAAGTTCTGGAGTTGTGCAAAGGATTCTGGGCAGGGATTGGGCTGGTTATATACTCAGCTATGTGGGTGGGTCAAAATGGATTATTCATGCCAGGTGTGTTGTGTGGGTTGACCTGGGATTTGTATTTTTTACTTACCATGGCGATGTGTCATTGGGGTGTGTTAGTTGTTTTTTTGAGGCTGAGCCAGATATTTAGCCACATTTGGTATCCTTGTTGTGTGGTTGCTTTCGACCGCCATTACTCTTCCGGCGCAACGGTCAGAATGCAACAGCCCTTCCACCAGCTCTGATCATTCTGCTGGCACCGCCGTTGTATCGTAATTTCACTTGCGGTCATTCTACTGGTCGATCAGCTGTTTTGGTTCTTTCCGTAATAAATCAGACTTCAGATCAGAGCTGAAATCAGTTGTACGGTGGACCGAGGATGTGATTAGTATGAATGCCTTATGCTTTGAAAAAGGTTTAAGAGCATTAAATGGAAGGACATTAAGTGATAAAAATGGGTCTATGACATTTGACAATGGGCGGCATAAAAGTAGAATAGATTATGTACTCTGTAGTTTGAAACTGTGGCCGTTGGTATGTGACATGGAGGTTGTTTGGAGGAGTGAGAGCGACCACAACCCTCTGTGTACAGAGCATAAATGGTGGTCACCTACCAACGGGCCTAGAGTCCCTACTACCCTTGCACCACCCTTAACTGTCCCTGCAAACGACATGCGTAGGTTAAGATGGGTAAACGTAGCGACCAACCAACAGGCCATTGCTTACATCAACACTGAAGCCGATAAAGCGATATTAGCCATGGAACATATTAATTTTTCTAGTTCTGGGTTGAGTAGCGTGGTTGAAATTCATGATACTCTTTTTTTGCGCAATCAAAAACCACTTTTTGAAGCCTGTGAAGGGCAAGGGTGGGAGAGTCCTTAAGCATGCAAAATGGTACAATGCCCACTGCAGGGACGCACGAATTGTCCTAGGTACTGCTTTAAAGGGTAGGGAGACCATGGCTATCCAAGCTGCTAGAAGGGAATATAAAGCTAGTATAGTGAATGCAAAGAGAGCCTGGGATGAGCACCACTGGTCTGAATTAAAAAGAGCTAGTGATAAGAAAGATTCTAGACTGTTTTGGAGCATTGTTAAGTGGGGTGGTGAGGGGATACCTGAACCCCCAAATAACAATGTACCGGAAGAAGAGTGGGTAAAATTCTTTAGAACACAGTATGCCGTGGCAAAACAGGATACACCTCCAGGGGATATACGTCAAACCCACTCAAAAGACAACTCCTTCAGTCTCAAAGAAATTTTGGTGGCCTTGAGCTCTGTGAATAGCGGGCGAGCCCCGGGCCTTGATGGTGTTCCTGCCGACGTCTTTATTAACGACAAAAAACGTTGGTGTAAGTACATTTACCTTCTTATCAACAACATTGCTAAGGGTGCAGAGGTACCGTCATCCTGGCAGGGAGCAGTAATTATACCAGTGTATAAGAAAGTAGACCGATCCCAGCCCGGCAACTATAGGCCGATAAGCCTTATTGATACCATCCAAAAGATAGTAGGGCGTGTGATTGTGTACAGGCTCCTTGACTGGGCTGAGGATAATAATGCTCTGTCACCGTTTCAAGCGGGATTCCGTAGGTCCAAAAGTACAGTGGATCAGGTATTCCGCTTTAAATGTTAAATGTTAAATGTCGTATACTTGTAAAGCGCACAGCTGCCCCAGCAAAGGGGCGTCCCGGCGCTGTATACCGCTGGGGAACCCATCTTGGCTTTCCCTGTGAGATGGTCCCTCCTGGGCATCTCCAAGGTGAAGACAAGCATCCCCGGCGCTGATGGGGCCGTTAGTAGAGATTAAGCAAGCTATTGCCCAGAGTTGCTGAGTGGGACCCATGGTTGGAGTAGGCACCGAGGCGAGAATTATCGAGTCCGCTGACCATGGCCCAAGACCCTGCCGTGTCGGGAATCGAACCCTGGTCCTGGGCCGACCTCTGCTTCCGGGTCTGCTGCCTCTAACCAGTGAGCCACACCACTCCACATATAACTTGCTGCAATGGAGGACCGTGGTGCTGGGCGGGGGTAGCCTATATGCGGCTTTTGTCGACTTGCGGTCTGCCTTCAATCTAGTACCACGGTCGAAGCTGTGGTCTGTTCTCAAGAACTTGGCTGTTCCAGATGATCTATTGACACTGATAATGCGGCTCCATGAAGTAACCTTTGCTAGAATCCAGTGGGGGAGGGGGGCAGGGAATGGTGACAGCGGATTTCCCGGTTGAGCGGGGCGTCCGGCAAGGTTGTTCAATGGCTCCCACTCTCTTTACACTGTTTATTAACGGTGTCGTATCCCGCATGTTATCTGCGAAGTTGGACGCTCCTTCATTAGCTGGTCTAAAAATACCTATTTTAATGTTTGCAGACGACACTCTTATCCTATCAAAGACCTCAAGTGGTTTACGGCGTGCATTGTCTATCTTTGAGCTATTCTGCGGGGAGCACGGCCTAGAGGTTAATGTGACAAAATCAAAACTTATGATTTTTAATCCTCACCGCAGTTTTAAATCTAAAATTATCATGAATGGTCGTCCTCTAGAGGTGGTGAACACCTTTACGTATCTGGGTATTCACATCTCAAATAAGAGCAGATGGTGCCAACAAATAGATATTGCAACATTGAGGCACAGGCAACTAACAGGTGCTATTAGTTCCGAGCATAGAAAGTCCCTGACGAAACCTGTAAAGCCTGCCCTTCAGGTATATGAAGCAAAGGCTCTTGGCTCCGCACTTTACGGTGCTGAGCTATGGGGTTTCGATAAAGTGGCTGCTCTACAAATTTCGGAAAATAAGTTCTTCCGGGCAATAACTGGTGTCCCTAAAAGTACTCTGTTGCTGCCCCTTAGGTACGATCTGGGCAGAAAAGCGGTTACAGATTTGGCCAGGCTTCGACCAATTCTGTACTGGAGAAGGCTTTGGACCACGCCTGAGCTTTCCCACTATGCTGAGGGGTTTTATACATTATCAAAGCGGATATATTCCACAAAATCGGGTGGCTCAAATCGTTTAAAGCAATTCTGATCGAGCTTGGAATGAGTTCGCTTTGGTCAGACCCAGCTGGAGCAACATTCCCTACTAAAAGTGCTCTAAAATAATTTTAGTGGGAAAAGGTAGCCTCCCGGGGTTGGAGTAGCTCTAGTACAGGATCTATGGCCGAAGGATTCTTAGAGGCTAAGTTGTATCCTTCTCTGGAACCCTACTGGGATATCATAACTAGACCTGGCGATAGAAAACTTTTCTTTCAACTGAGAGCAGGTGCACTCCCCCTTAGATGTTTGACAGCTACATGGGAAGGTGGGTTGAGCGATAGTTGCCCTGCTTGTGGTTCCACTAAAGAAACAACTGGCCATTTTTTATTTTCTTGTACAGCTTATTCGGACCCAAGACGCGTATGGTTAAAACCGATGTGCAAGAATTTAGGGACTACCAGTAGTACAGTTGCCTTGCGTATTATATGCACTAGCACTGTGATTTGGATATCAATAGCCACTGCCAAATATCTTGGATGGGCATGGTCGATTAGACAGAGACTGCTAGTCATTTGACTATTCTCTGTCTGGATAAACTGCCAGCATTTTTGAACTACGTTTTTATTACAAAATTGTTTTATCCAGGTGTTTTTTAAAACTTTTTATTACTTTTAAATATTGCTAATTTTGCATTGTCTGAAAACTTTCAAAATTGGAACTGTACATCGAGTCATAAACTGTAAATATTATGCTTTAGTTCTCAATATAATTGATTGTAAGTTTAATCTGTATTTTTAAATTTAGGATGCTCTTGCTTTTATGAGTTAAATCTCGAATAAAACATAATTTGACTTGACTTGACAGTAAATCCTTGTTCCCCTGTCTCAATTCCAGGAGTTCTCGATCTGCGGAGAAAGATTCTGCCCGTCTATCAAGCACTCTGATAAATTCCTCCTTAAATGCATCCCAGTCATGAAGCAGAGGGTTGTCGCTATTCACTAGAGGTACATCCCATTGGGTAGCGTCCCCAGGTAGGTATGATATGAGGGAAGCTACCCTAGCCTGGTTGGTGGGAAAAGATTTTTGCATACAGGAAAAATGCAACAATATTTGTGTCAGGAATACTTGAACTTTATCAGATTCCCCATGGTATCTCTCTGGCGTAGCCAAGGGAATGTTAACTGGCATTTCAACTACCACTGTGCTAGGAGTAACAACTGGCGTGCTATTTATGTCAAATGGATTTCTTGGAGACGTTCTACACGTGCCCGGAAATCTGCTGTTTCCTGATTAGATGCCACCAGCTCCGCATGTACTCCTGCCAGGACAGTTATCATGTCCTCGAGAGTGGCCATTCTCGTACAATCCGACTGGGAGGATAGGTATTCGTGGGTCGGAAATTCTGTCACGGTTGTACATCCTCAGGATCGGCTTGCAGCTGAGAATGGTCCACCTCTTGATATCCCCAAGCCAGATGAGCCGTAAAGGCACTGGACAGCGAGGTGATCAAGTGAGGGAAGAAAAGGAAGGGAACTGCGGGGAGGGAGACCTGAGGAGAAAAGAAAACATAATCAAAAACTCTTCAGCTTCCCAACCACTCTAAAAGATCCTTCAAACAATCTAGCGCTCAATATATAGATACATCTATATTTGTAAACACATGTAATGTACCTGTAAAGAAAAATAACACGAGGCAATGCGTGGTTCCTAAGGAGGTCATTCAACTATGTTTTCTTATGAGTAGTGGGAGCGCTGAAACAAGACACATGAAAAGATCTGCATCAATAAATATCCGCAATCATGATTACACCCACATTGCATTTCATGAAAATACATTCTATACAGTAACACACAAACCTTTCTAAGACTCCTAACTGCTTCACAGGGAAATGAGGGTAGTCTGTACTTCACCCTGTTAATGAGAGTCAAGAAAACAGCACACCAACAAATCAGAACGACATCATGTGGAGCAGAACATTAATAAAGTAAATAGCGCTGAACATTAGATTCATGCTCCTGTGTTTTCCAATTGAATATCTATAGAGAGCGATATGTACGTCTCCGCCGTGTCGGCAAGATGCTATGATCCAAAGTATCAAGAACTTCGAAGTCCCAATCAGGGACAAAAGACAATACTCTCCTAGGGAAAGGTACACCAAGTCTCTGTTCTTCCGGAACGAGAGAACCGTTGCTGAGGAAAAACGAATACCAGAGAGAGAGCCCCTGCCAAGGGGGCAGATAAAGGCTACAAGTGCGGTAACCATACCATACGGGCAAGACCAAGCCGGGAGTCTGGGGAAGGACACTGAGAGAAAGCAGGGCAGGAAAAACCCGGTGAGCGGTGCCAAGCACCCCTAACTCACCGGAGCTGGAATCACGGCGTTCTCCTTCTGCAGCTTCACAACAAAGAATTTCCGACGCAGTATCTTGGTCCGTCCTCATTTTCTGGGCGCCCCGGAAGCACGTCACATTGAGGACTAGAGGTTCATGGTGGTTGTAGTCCTGGGTTCTTCTGTGTTACCCGCAATGCAGAAATATATTCGGTATGCGCTATTGATCCTAATGGATATGACGCGCTCAAATGGTTTTCAACAGTTCTTTGTAAGTTGTTTCTAGCTTGCTTACTTTCGTTTTCATTCCCAAGACGTCATTGTCAATTCTAATCCGCATTGTGTCTTTTGTTCAATAGTCTTTTCTCATTCTTCATTAATCCACCATCTTGGAAGACCAGACATACTTTCAAATTGAGGTTGTCTGTCTAGACTTTTGTGCTTATATGTTGACTGACACCTTGATCTTTTCCCCATTCTGTTGCTTTGTTTGAATGTTGGCAAAATTACTTAATGCAGACATTCTTTGGTTTTAAATGCACCTCTGTGCTGTTAGACTCTGTGTGATTCTGCTTATCTACAGTAGGGATAAACTGTACCAGCACACTTTAAATGTTATGGATCTTATTCATAAGGGAGGATTTGCACGCTAATTAAATGACTCCTACACTTTTGTGAAACTTAAATACTTTTGGCTTTTTACCATTTCCGAGTGTAAAGTTACTCAAAAGTGTAAATTACATATCCCTAGTAAAAAGATTAATATGACCATAAAGGTACAGCTAGTAATGACTTTATAACTGGATTTGATGTTCCACACACTTGGCAGAGACCTCCATATTTGGGGTGGAAATCTACATAGAGAAAGGTATAGGGAAATTAATAAAAGTTTATTAAACTCTTTTAAAGACACTAGAACACATATGTTCAAGTTACACATTATTGTAAATTAATTTTATATATTTATTTTGAGTGCTGAAAAGTATAAAAAATGTTACAGCATTATTGATTTAATTTTAAATGAATCATGTAATTTTTTTAATACACAAAATTAATAAAAATAAATTATGGTGTTCATATTAAAAAGCATTTCCATCCCGCTACATTATATACGAGGCCTCCAACGCAACCTCACGACCTTTATCTGGGGCGGGAAGCGACCTCGGTTCTCTCAAAAGCTCCTTATGATGCCACAAGATAGGGGTGGGCTGGCTTGCCCCAACCTCGTGGATTACTACTTGGCCTCACACCTTTGTTTTGTGGTGGAGTGGGGGTTACGGAGAGTGAGAAGGGATGGTTGCATATGGATCGGGCAGTGACTGGGCAAACCATTTGGGACCTTGTATGGCTTCATCAGGCGGCACGCTCCAGCGGTACCCACAAGAACAGTTTTGGAGATATGGGATCAAATTGCTGTGCACAGAGGCCTCACGACATTTCCCTCACCGCATACCCTGCTGGAGGGGAATCCATTCTTCCCGCCCGGCCCATCGCACACGTGCCTTTGCCAAATGGACACAAGGGGACTGCAGGGTGATTTGTGATCTATATGAGGGGGGTACACTCAAGACCTTTGCCCAATGTAGGGAGGAGTTTTACGTCCCATTAGAAGCGAGATTGCAGTATGCTCAGTTGCGGCACTGGGTGTCCGGGGGGGGGGGGTGTATCAGGCAGCTACATGCGACTTCACCCCCTTCGAACGGCTGGCCCGCTCTTTTATTGGATCCACGGGGCTGATATCTTGGATCTATCAGATTCTGCAGCACCCAAAGGCACCACCCTCTCACTCATATCAACATCAATGGCGGTCGACGTCCGGCATGGACATTGTGCCCTCACAGTGGTGTCGATTATGGCAGGATATCCCCAAAATCTATCGTAGCATCCCACAGCGGGAAAATGCCTATAAAACCATGACTCTATGGTATTACACGCCCCAGCGTCTCCACAAGATGTTTCCTAAATCCTCTCCTCTGTGTTGGAGGTGCCAGCCTGCATCTGGGGACTTTATTCATGTTTGGTGGGCATGACCATCATTGACCATATTCTGGAAAGAGGTCCTTAGCCACATCAAGGGGGTACTGGGGTTCCCTCTGCCTGAAGCCACGAGCACAATCATATTAGGTATCAAACCTGCTAGCCTGAAGGCACTCATCCGGAGCGATTGGATTTTGGCGCTCCAAATGCTAGGAGCAACCAAACATCTCATAGCCCTGTACTGGAAAAAAACCGAAGCCCACCCAATCGCAGCCTGGTTTGTGCGTTTATGGCATGTCATCACGATGGAGCTCTTCAAAGGGTGACTGCAAGCGCGCGACACACGTTTTAAGGCTGTTTGGCAACCTCTGGTTAAATATCTCTGTGCTGTTGAACATGCACGCCACCTGCCTACCAGGCTCAGGACGCTGCGCCTCTTTGAGGATGCTATTGTTCCACCTGTTCCTGGTAGATTGCTTCCGTAATCGCCCACATGCATTGGGACCCCATCAGCATTAGTGCTGGACCAGGCCTTCTTTCCTTTCCCTTCCCTCCCCACCCTGCGCACACCACTACTAGCCTTGGTGTGCTATCTACCCCCTTCTACTTCCTTCTTCGCTTTTCCTCTTCTTTCTTCTTTCCTCTCTCCGCTACTCTTCAGGTTATAGGGCCTTGTTGGGCCGACTGCTGATTTTGGGCAGGTTGCCTCTTCGTTATAGAAGTAGACCTCAGGGGTCTTGCTTTATCACATGCCCAGGTGGCATCACATTATACACTATGTGACGCGGCCAGCCCCTCAAGGGTTGTAGGCGAAACGCTGTCTACAAACTTGCTTTCTACGTCCACACCAGTGAAATGTCCAGTTACGCGGCCGGCCCTGTATAGATGTATAGAGTTGTAGGCTTAACGCTGTGTATCAAGTAGACCTGTGTTATGTGTTTTTGCCTGAAAAATAAAAACAGATCTAAAAAAAAAAAGCATTTCCACCTTTATGTAAAAAATATGTTATTCCACACATAAAAAAGTGTAAATCATGACATATAAAATGAATTGAAAACAATGCAATTATGTTTAATACATATTAATGCTACATTCTTTCTTAAATCAAAAAAGTTTAATACACATTTTAAAAGGAAAGCAATAATTATGTTTTGCTTGCCGACTTTTTAAAACTTAAATAAAATGTATTTATATTTTTTTTAATTGACGGCATAATTATTTTAACATAATTTCCTATGATATTTAAGCCCTTACCAGCACTATTTTTTATTGGGGGTGTTGCAGCACTAATTTTTGGCCATGTGAGGCGCTGATCTCATGCTAGCTCTGTGGTGGAGTACACATACTACTGTTTTGGCTCCTTTTTGGCTTTAGTAACTACAGAAATCAGTTTGCGAATACCTACCAATGGACTTATTATTGTGTGGGTGGATGCTCCTTACTCCTTCTGTACCGATTCCCATTTAGTAGTAAGTATTTCCCATTTTCCAGCCTCTCTTCATCCCTCTCATATTTACTATGAAAATGTATGCATAGTTTTGTGTACGGCTCCACAGTCAAAGCAGAGAGCTCAGCACATAAAAGTTTTGGTCTCCTAGCACCCTGGTCAGTACTTATCCACATTTCATCCTTTGCCCAACAGTCTGTTCTCGGCCTCTAATAATCCCCCAACTCTGAAGACCAGATTTACTTCCAAATTGAGGCTGGCTGTCTAGATGCTTGGGTGAATGTGTTGACTGACCAAACCATTTAAAAATTAACTTGCTGCACAGATACCCAGGGGCCAGGGATGCTACCCTAGTCCGGCCAGATGACCCTATATATGATGTTGATAAGACTTATTACATAAACTCCCAACATGGTTTGTCTTTTCTTGGTGATAGACAAGTGCTCTTCCATTAAATAATTAAAATGCTAATGTGAGAAAAGATTTACCACCCAATTACTCAGGACTACTGTTCTTCCATAGCAAAAATAAAGTGAATTAATTATTGTTCCTATATTCAAAATAAAGAACCCAAACCCTTTTGTCATTAATGTTAATACTCTTTGATTTGTGCTCTTTAACATCCATTCTGCTATCACAAAGGAGAATCAAATTAATGATGTTATTGAACAATATAATCTAGACATACTTTTTCTCACTCAAACCCGAATGACCACAAACTCAACTGTGTTGTAGAAGAGCTTTTCCTTACTACTTTTAAAATGATTCAAGACAACTATAATGCAAATAGAGTAAGCAGGGTAGTAATCATTTTTTGGACCACGATGTTGTTTACACAGAAACACAACCCATTATATCCTTCTTCAAATAGCATAATCACAATATGCCACATGAATATGCTACTTTATCACCCTCCCACTTAATTTTCCATTGTACTCTCCTCACTAACTGTCATAACTGGAACCTATACCTAAAATAACCAAACCTAATATTGTTGGAAGACCTAAATCTATAGCTAGAAAGTCACAGAGGCTTAACCCTAGATTTTTAGCAAAATCTAGACATTTTCACCCTGACATTTTTCTCTACTGATCCTCTCCGTTCTAGAGGTCAGCTTTCTTGAATGTTCTAGTCATTATGGACAAGCACGTACACCTGATTTGTACTTGTGATTTTATCTATAGTTCCGCTGACAAAAACAAAGTTTGATCAATCTACAATCTCGAAGAAATACACTTGATCCAACAAAGCAAATAGTTAAAGAAACCATTTCCAACGGTAGCCCTCGATTCTACATTACCTCCTAAAAGTAAAGTTTAGAATGCTAAATCAAAAAGCAACCACTGCATCCAGAATTTGGTAACAGTAAGCTTGAAATCTAATAGAATAAAAATCGTGCAAAACTAATTTCCTAGACTTCAAGACCATTTGCATTCTGTAAACAAAGAACACAGAAAAAAACTAAGCTGACTATAAAAAACACAATAATCTGAACCTTTAGCTAATGCTCCTAATATATCTAAAGTATTGGTTACAAAGGCGGTTCTTTAAGGGCTCCTGGCCTACGCCCTTATTGTTTTCTGGATCATTTTCATTTCTTTTATACAAAGAGTTCATAATAAATACAGCATTATTCACTTGTAAAATAAAAAAAAAATGCCGACCAGTAGCTGCCTGAGGCAGCTTGTTGTAACATTGGCTAATATCTGGGGCAGGCGCACTATCTCGCCTGCCACGGCCATCAGAGATTATCCAGGGCTGGGGAAACCCCCAACTCTGGCCTTGGGCCCCTAGCACGCCTCAGTGCCTCACCACTTGTGATGTGTAAAGGGTCACAGATCAAGGTAGATATGGGCGCTGCAGACTTAAACCCTGCAGTGCCAATGGCTACATGTCTGTTATGCCTGTTATGCCTGTTATGTTCACCGGCTGTGGTGGTGAACATACGCAGAGGTAGGCTTTAACCTGCGCTAATTAGTAAAACACACGCGGACACAGTTTGCTGGGTACTCCTTCACTGGCCCGGCAATGCCCCAAGACTGTTTATTTAACCTTTGATGCCCCTACGTCACAGTCATGACTATTGGAATAACACACAGAGGGGGAGTTACAGGAACACCCCTTGGGCGGGTGAACACATTGGCCTGCCTATTGGGGACCACATAACACTCCTCTAAAACCGGCAAACAAAACAACACCAACATAAAAATACAACAATGTTTGTGCAACAAAAAACATGTAGCTAGAAATAAGTGTTTACCTCATCAAGTTAGTACAACATGTTACAAAGTTCTTCAAACAAGACGACCTGGCTGGACAAGGTTGAGCTGGTACATCTCCACACCTCCTCATTGGACACCCAACTCGGGCTCCTGGGATTCTTCTGGGAGGGGCAACAGATCGCTCTCAGTGTTCCACATGGCGGCTTCTCCGGCGGACAGGGATTTCCCTTTCCGACAACAACAGCCTCCAACCAGGATATTCGAGACTGTCAAATCCTCCACCGGCTCCAGACTCATCATCTGACCCCAAGGGATCGCCAGCACCAGTGTGAACAGCCACAGGCGGGCGTTGGACCTGGAGCGAGAACCAATTTCAATTGCTCACAGGTCGACCCCGGGCAGGCAGACACGCCTGTTTCAGCTCGTGGGGGTTCTCAGTCGGGCGGGTTGAAAAAAACATCCAACGGGCATCGGACCTGGAGCGAGGGCAATCTTGAAATGCTCACAGGTCAGCCCCAGGCAGGCAGACAAATCAGCTCCAGCTTGTTGGGACTTCAATCGGGTGGACGGGTTGCATCCACCATCAGGCAGGCGCCGGGCCTGGAGCAAGGGCCATTCACAGTTGCTCGCAGGCAGGCTTACAGGCAGGCTCCAGTCGGGTCACAGGGTCTGGATAGTTTGGTCGTGGACCAGAGAAGGGGAGATGGGGCAGTGAGGCGTGCCCTGCAAATGGCGTCGCCACCCAGGATCACCCCCAGAGTCCGAGAACACTGCAGGTGACGATCGCGACTGGAGGGTCATCCCTTCCCCCAATGATAATGCAGCCTCGAAGAAGATGCCACGCAGAGCTGGCTCCTCAGCGCTGGCGGTGCCCTGAGCAGTGAAGGAGGGTCCCAGGTGGCAAGGGAGCAGAAGAGGAGCACGGCGGCAGTCACTCACAGGTAGGGACGAAAATCCACAGTTTGCGTAGTAGTTGAGGGGAGTAGTTGAATGGAGTTTCTGCTGGGGTGATGAGCCGTTGGGTGGTGACATAGTCGTATTTCGAGAGATGGTTTAACAGGGACAAATACCAAATTGGTAATCCCCAAACCTTGAGCTCATCGAGGGGGGATCCTAACCTCTTAATATCTCACCACTAAAATTTGGTATGTCCTCCCATCATAAGCTTGCCTCCAATCCTCCTGTCTAGTTCAAAAGTTGGGTGTCCACCTGGATTCTAATCTTGATGTGACTATTCAGGTCTTAAATTGCCATGAATCATTTTCCCCTTTCATCAATGAATATCTTTTCATTCCTTTTATGAATAAACTACTAAACATGATTGGATTATGGGAGCACCTTATACTCAGTTAGACCTAGCATTTATTGCCGGGGTTTCTCCAGTCTTTTTGCTGCTGACCTCCTTCTTTTTACTGTGTGCTGAACTTTATTTTTGCAGGTTTCAGGACTTTGAACACTTTATCACGGCCAACCAGAGCTAAAGTGCATGTGCTCTGTGCCTAAAATGTGATTGTATTTGGTTTCTCCATGATTGGCATATTTGATTTATTTCTAAGTCCCTAGTACATTCCAGTACATGTGTCCAGGTCATGTAAATCAAATGCTGCTAGTGGGCCCGCAGCACTGATTGTGCCACCCACATGAGTAGCCTTTCAAACCTGTCTCAGACCAGTGTGTGCAATTTTAAACTGCTTTGTTGACCTGACAAGTTCACCTATTTGCCAGGCCCAAACTTCCCCTTTTATTACATATATGGCACCCCTAAAGTAGGCCCAAGGTAGCCCCTTGGGCAGGGTGCAGTGTATTTAAAAGATAGAGCATGTGCTTTTACGACTGACATGTCCTGGTAGTGAAAACCTGCTAAATTTATTTTTCACTACAGCAAGGCCTATCTTGCCTATAATTTAGCATTGCAGCTGCCCTGTAACACTTTATACGTGTATCTTCCAATTAGAAGCAGACATCAAATTGGAGTTTGGTGTCTCTGGCCTAACAATTCAAAAACATATCTTTGAATGACGTTTTTTTTAAATTGCAGGTCTGAAAATGCCTCTTTTAGAAAGTTGTACAAAAGGGGATGGTGATGGACGGAGCATCTGAACCAATCAAACACTCACACCCAGCCAAAAGATCTGGGTTTGATCCATCACCGTTCTTTAGCCCACTCTGCCACCCCAGTTCAAGACATGGCTATATGCAAATCAGTCTGACCCTGTGCCTCATGGGAACAGTCCAGCCCGAACTGCCAAGCCATGCCTTCCCTGGACCGGAAACAGGCTTCCGAGGATCGGTTTCTGGCATTACAGCCGTCTTCAGCCCGGCTTGCTGGAATCCAGTGGCAAAGTGAGCAAGGGACTCACGTCTGTGCATACCCTGCCACACTTATGGTGGCCAAAGCGGTACAAAAGGGGGTGGTGATGGACGGAGCATCTGAACCAATCAAACACTCACACACAGTCAAAAGATCTGGGTTTGATCCATCACCGTTCTTTAGCGCACTCTGCCACCCCAGTTCAGACATGGCTATATGCAAATCAGTCTGACCCTGTGCCTCATGGGAACAGTCCAGCCCGAACTGCCGAGCCATGCCTTCCCTGGACCGGAAACAAGCTTCCGAGGACCGGTTTCTGGCATTGCAGCCGTCTTCAGCCCGGCTTGCTTGAATCCAGTGGCAAAGTGAGCAAGGGACTCACGTCTGAGCATACCCTGCCACACTTATGGCGGCCAAAGCGGTACATCACCACCCCCTTTTGTACCTCTTTAAGAAATTTGGCATTTTCTTATTCTAACCATCTGTGCCTCTGCCTGCCCCTAGAATTCATTTCTGGGTCAGGGTGACAGCTGGGCCTTGTGAATTCCCTCTAGATAGTCACACACAAAGGGAGCTGAGGTGTTCCCTGCATATCCTGAGACCCATCACCAGGCAGCTAGGTCTTCCTGAGCTAGAGTGGTGGGAGGAGTTGACATTTGCTCCTGCATAGGGCTGTGCCTGCCCCCACACAAAGAGCTGCATACCCACTGTAGTGTGTCTGAATCCAGGGCCAGGAAGGGTACGGTCTTGTGCACTACAAAGACCTTTCTTTAGAGTCTCCCGACTTCAAGGGCCAAAATGGATGTAAGTACCAGACCTCAGACACCATATACTCAGAATAATTCTGGACTTAGGATATTTTGCTAGAAAAAGAGCTGTTTTGTTGCCAGGAGGGACTGCCACTTTCCTGCTTGCTTTGCTGTGTTGGCTTGCTGCCTGCTGCTTCTTGCCTGACAGTGAGAGCTCTGGACTTTACTCTCTTCATCCTCTTTTCTCACGGTCTCCAAGGGCTTGACTGAGCTTGCCTCGGTTAATATTGAAAAAATCGATGCCAATGTTTTTAATGATACACTCTTAAATGCGAGTGAAATTGCATCACTAATAACAAACACGGCCGCCATGAACTCTCCGTCAACCCTGAAATAAATAAATAATAATATAATATATAATAAAATATATATATATAATAAATAAAAACTCAGAAATACATGTTCAGGGATGCTTTGTGACATAGGCCTGAGTTAACTGATTGACACATTACAATTGGATTGGGTGTTAAAATACCGAATTTGTAGGGCCTTTGGGACTCTGAAGAGTCCCACCTACATATGTGTTTACAGAATCGGTATATTTACCGATTCGGTAAAATACCGAAGTGGTAAATTTACCGAATCGGTAAATATACCGATTCTGTAAATTCTGAACCACCTACATCTCAAAAGCCAAATACCGGTCGGTAACGGCCGAATTCGGCCGTTACCGACCGGTATTTGGCTACCTACATCTGGCCCCAAACCCCTAGTTTATGTTTTCCAACAAAAACGCAGATCCCACAGGTTAGTAGGAACTACATGGCATGGTGCCACCGACGTTGGATGGGTTCTTATTTAACGGTCAATCTGAGTAGTTTATTTGTGCTTTCTGAGAGACTGCTGAAGTGGGAAGGGACATAAATCTACCTCAGCTGAATAGGTATACCCTATGTATTGGCTGTAGGTTATTCAAGCTTGGAGGATTACAAGTTTGCCACATTGTGCAGAACATATCTCAATAAATTCACTTAAAACACATTTTCTTTAACAATGATAGTACAAGCTGAGGACATTGAGGAGCAGGTAGTTGCTCTAGACATTACAGAAAATTGCAGACAGGCAGTTACTCTGAAACTATTATAACATGGCCTCCCAGTAACAAGTGGAGACATTACCTTGGTGGGTGCAGAACATGAAACAATCAGAACAGGGGAATTCTACTTTTAGGTTAAATTCCTGCCTGCAGAGGCAACCAGATAGTTGTTTCACATAAACATTGAAGATGAACTACCTGAAGATATATTTTCCATATGTGGGCATTGAAGTCACTTTAACCTACCAAGAGCATATTAATTGGTTAAAAGGCGCCCTACCCCATACCTCAGGAAATGTGATACTCGGTTCGCTCAGTAATAAAGGAGCGCCCTTGCTGGTCCTAGCTTGTTATACACCTCATTCAGATACTGCTACTTTACCAGCAGCAGGAATGCATTTACTTTATAGAGATTTAGTAAACATTTACAGAAATCTTACACAGTTCATAATGCAAACACTACAGTTCATCCTGTGAGGGCTGCTCAGGATGCATAACCTCAATTGGCTACTACAGGTATCAGACCCCAAATGCTGAACACTGTTATGGGAAAGATTCCCACCAGTCGTGAGTAAATCCCATTCTGGATAGCGCAGAAAATAGCTCAGATTGAAGCAGGAAAAACACAGATTATTAACAATTTGCTTGCCAATAGGGATGGGTCCCACAATAGAAGATTGAGCCACTTGCGGTACAGTCTTTTCTGCCGTTTATACCAGAAGTCATGGTACCCTTTCAATGGCAGCTTTACCCAATATACTGAAACAAATAGAGAATGAGTATGTGGCAGATTCTGCCCTAGACCTGGGGATGAAACAAATGGGCCATTTTGCCCAAGTATCTGCCATTATGTTAAGTAACATCAAAGGAGAGTCAGCAGCAGTGGCTATACGCCAACACCTGAAGGAGTTCACTCCTCCACAGAGGAAGCAAGAACTGCCTAAGATTATCGAAGAAACATATGCTACACTGGGTAGAGATAATCGGGGAGACAGACTTGCAAACCAATAGTTAAGAGCAATTCTGAAAAGGATAACTCTAACCAAGCCCTTGGTTTTCCAAGAAGAAATAGGACTACAAACAAAAAAATAAGCAAAAAAAAACCACAGTCATGGGGTTGGTCTCCCCAACAGCAACACACCGAGAGAAAATACAATTTGTGAAACCGTGATAATATTAGAAAACCTAACAGGTATTAGCATACTGATATACTCTTTCCTCTCATTCATTTCAGGAGTCATCCGATAAACTTTCAGAGCAGAGACGGGCAGTCAGAGCACAGTCAGAGCACAGATCAGAAGAGCGAGTCAAGCCGAAAAGGGAGACACATTGTACTTCAGACTACATCATTAAACAAGCAGACAAACACAAAACTCCTAAACCTCAATTTCAAAAGAAGAAGGTAGCCGGGATCAAAACTAGAACTGCCTAGGCTACTGAGGACTCTGCTTCTGAATGGGAAATGGTCAGTGACAATGCTGGACAGGGAGGCAGAAGTCACAATCGCTTGCCGGAACCTGACGGATTATCTGGCTGCAGTAGCGCTGAGTGAGCATATCACAGTGGTAACACCTTATACAATGGGGGTAAGTTTGTTTATACAAAGTAATGCTTCAAATGGAGGAGGGACATACCTAGGAAAGAGAAGCATCTCTTTTGGAAAGACCTGACATATGGTTATGGTTATGACATTCTTTTGCTGAAAAAGATTGGCCAACTGAGTTCAAAATGGAGTGCCCCATGGGGAAGACGTAATTTTACCTGCTTTCTCTGTCCTCTTACCAGAATCAGTAAAATAATTCATATTTATTTATTTATTTATTCTGTGTTTTACATATCGCGAACATGACCCTTGGGTATCAGAGCCCTTTACAGGTACATGTCATTAATCATTTGAACACAACAGAAAGAGATGTATCAAACACAGTAAAATGTGAGTACATTTCATACCTGGGTAAGACAATAAAAAACAGTAGGACCAATTGAGTATAGTAATGTACAGCCTAAGTGCACTCATTGTAATCTTGATAGTCTATCATTATATACGTTACTGATCTTCCTTCTTGAAGATTGACGTGTTTGGGATTCTTCTAATGTTTGGAAGAAGCAAGTTCCAGATTCTGGGGGCAGATCCAAAGAAAGCTGTGTCATTATCTTTCTTCTTCTGAGCGATAGGAGGTTTCAACATCAGGTCTCTGGCACTCCGGGAATGTCTGCCTCCTCCAGATAGCTCAATTTGTAAGCTAGGAACATTGGTGTTTTGTAGTGGAGCAACTTGTGGGTAATACATGTCAGTTTAAGCTGAATTCTGGCTTTACATGGCAGCCACTTTGAGACAAGCTTTTAGTGGCACTGTGGAGATCTTGGGTAGTCCTGTTAATGTCGTACAGCCATATTCAATCCTCCTGATGACTAAGGACTGAACTGCCAATTCGAGGTCTGATGATGCAATGATTGGTTACAATTTTCTAAGGTAGCTTAGGTGAAAACGAAAAATTTTTGCTATTGATTTGATGTGGTCTTGCATGTTTAGATTCTTATTGAATGTGATTCCTAGTGATTTGGTTGAGTCAACTAGGACTGGGGTGCAGTTTAGCGCTGTGATCAGTTTGGTCCATTCCTTAACATCCAAGGAGCTTTTTGGGGGGATATTATTAGGAATTCCGTTTTTTGCAAGTTTAGTTTAAGATGATTGCTAGTTAACCAATGTAATGACACCTTTAAGGCATTGTTCATTTTCTTGATCTCCTCCAGCGAAGAGATCTTGATGTAAATCTGGGTATCTTCTGCATATATATGATAGGAGATGTTGGCGTGCTGGAGATTTTCTGTTATAGGGTCTACATATAGGTTGAATAGCGATGCAGATAATGTTAATCCTTGCGGAACTCCAATCGAATTAGGGGATGGCGTTGACAGAGCCTGTTTGACCAAGAATCTTTGTGTTCTGTTCTGTAGGAAGGATTTAAACCATTTAATCACATTTCCCAATAATACCATCCTGTTTTCAAGATGGGTTAATAATTTTACATGATTTACTTTGTCAAAAGCAGAAGACAGGTCAAGAAAAATTAATAGACATGTTTCATTGTGATCCAGTAACAGTAGGGCATCATCCACCATATATAATATTGCTGTTTCCGTACTGTGGTCTGGTCTGAATCCAGATAGGCAGTCGTCAAGCAGACTGAATTGAGCAATTTATCGGCTCATTTGTTGTTGCACACATTTTTCTATTAGTTTGGACAATAACGGAATATTGTTCACTGAACAGAAATTATTCAGATCGGACGGGTGCTCTGTAGGCTGTTTATGATGGGGAGGACTTGTCTTGTTTTAAGGCAGTCTGGTAAGGAGCCTTGAGATAGCAAGGCATTGATTATTATTTTCCAAATGGGGATGACGATGTGGTTGACTATTTTCAAGCATTTTGAAGGCGGAGGATCATTGTTGTGGTTATTTGGTTTTATAGTTGAGAGAGTTTTGGCAATGGCATTCTGGTAATATAAATTGAAGACTGACCATTGTTCATTTAGTATTAGTCATAGTTTGTGTGGTGTATATGGAACATCATTGTGGGATGACAATGGTCTAGAAAGGTTATCTGCTGCTATCGTGTGCTCCCTTTCTAAAGAGTTGGCTTTGGATGTAGAGAAGGGCGAGAATTCCTTACAGATCAGTTGAGAATGTATTGGATCATGAGAGTATTTGGCCAATCTATTAGATTGTTGTTTTAACATATCGAAGAGTTTACAAGGTCTGTTTTTTGCATTATCCAGTTCAGATCTAAAGAATTCCTTTTTGGATCTGAGAATGCTTTTGTGGTATTTGTTTCTAGTTTTTCCAAGAGCTTTTATCTGGGGATGATGAGTGTTGTCTCCATTTCCTTTCAGTTAGTCTCAGATTCCTCCTTCCATCATTTAGTGTCCCATTAAACCAGGAATTTTTATCTTTCTCTGGAATTCTTTTCAGTTTTAAAGGCACAAAGGTATTGATTATATTCATCATGGTTGAGTTACAGTGTTCCATGAGTTTGATGATGTTCACCATGTTGTTAGGTGGATGTAAATCCTTCTCACAGTGTGTCACTAATTGCTCATCGTTTAATTCTCTAGTGTCCCGAACCCACTGTTTAAGTTTGATGGATTGCATGTTTTTTTTAAATTTATGGTAGATATATGGAAGGTTATGGAATGGTGATCGACCAATCACATGGATCAATTGAGTGTATTGTAACAGCCTTTTCTCTAGAAATAATCCAGTCTAATATTGACCCTTTTGAGTGTGTCAGCAGTGTGCAGGCTTTAGTAAGACTTAGATCTGCTAGGAAATCTTTGAGTACATTGACCTGTTTATCATTACTATCATCCCCATGTAAATTAAAGTCAACTAGGAATATATAATTGGTGTGAACGCAAGAGTTAGGAGTGATGATATCCGTTAACTGGTCTATAAAAAGGGGCCTTGTTACCTGGGGGACAGTAGAACGCTTGTAATTTGCACATTTGATTATCTACAGTTCTTATAGCAAGACTGAGGCATTCACATGATTCAAAGGGGATCAGAATGCAGTTGGGCCAGAGAGTGATCAGAGCGATGTATGCAAGCGATACCACCCACTGTTTGTTTAGTGTGTCTAGCCTCACAATGTTATAGTTGGAAGGCACCAGTTTATCCATGGAAGGGAAAGATGACTAAGTGAGCCATGATTCTATTAACCACTCCCATACTCATGACGAGCTCAGCTCGTCATGAGCCACGGTGGCCGTGTGCTCATGACAAGCTGAGCTCGTCATGACTGTTGCGCCGCACCCACGCGGGGATAATTCCCCTGCTGTGCTGGGTGTTCCATTGGAATGGGCGTGGTCATGACGAGCTGAGCTTGTCATGAGCACACGGCCACCGTGGCTCGTGATGAGCTGAGCTTGTCATGAGCACCGGGGAGCTGCGCGCACCACCCTCCTCCATCACAGCGGGGGAATTAGCCGAGCAGTTAAGGGGTTAAGATTGTCATGTTGACTTCATGACTAATGATGAGGGCAGCAACGTCTGAGGCATGTTTCACTGCTGATACACAGTTGAGTAAAAGGCAAAATATCTTTTTCCCTGAATTTTCAATTTTCTTGATTGCTGGCACTTAAAGGTACTTTTTCAGATTCTTAAGGTTGACTTTTCAATTTTTGGACAAGGTCGTTCTATTTGCATAGATTGAGACTGATCAAATTTCCTCACCTCTAATGATGGGGAGTTTGGATGCAGTCTCATAGGAATGACGTAAGGCATGGGTTTCATCAACCGATACATATTTAAGATGTTTGCATGGTCAATTTTGTCTATTTAGTTGCATGGCTGTCCATTTACGCTTTCCTTGAAGTTCATGTACTGATTCTTGAATACGTTTGATTTGGGGTGAGTACTTGCTGTGAGTTATAGAATTTACTTAATTCCGTGTAACACATTTAGAATGTCCTGTGGCACACTGTCATCTTGTACTTTAAGTATTTAGATTTCCCTTTGTGGAGAAGGAGATAGATGAGAAGTGTACACATGCATTGTGCGCGATTTGCTTGAGTCCCTTGAGTCCCAGTGATTTAGACCGACGTCATTTTCAACGTTAGTTTTTTTCTTGTTAAGTAGGGTGCCTGAGCCTCACTTAAGGATAATGTGCGTTCAGCTGCATTTGTCATTGTACCTTGTTTTATGGATGCAGATGCTACTTGGTACTGTCATAGTGTGGGGTTTAGATGGTGGGTTAATCTCCCTACTCCCATTTGCTGGAAGGGCGTGCCACTATGTGGCCTATGTATGGAAGTAACCATATCCTTGACAAGAGGTACAGACCTTTCCAGAGGGAATACCGTAGGAACTACTTTAGAGTAGAGAATGATTCATCTTCTAAACCTGTTGAGCTGATGTCTTGGGTATCAATGGTCATTGATGTAGGGTTTGGCTGTTGGGAGTCTTCTGACACTAAGAGATCTATACTTGTTGAGTTGGTGGTAAACTGTGCATCTGCTTGTGTAACCAGGTGTTGTTGGGAACTTATGTTATGTTGTTATGTTATGGTATTGGTCTCTTATATAGCGCATGACTCACCCAAAGGCATCTCAGCGCTTACTTAGGCAGAAAGAAACCAGAGGAGAAAATGGGATAACAGAGCCAAAGAAGGTTAGAATAAGAAGGCCTTGAGTTGTTTCCTAAAGACCAGATAGGAGGAACATTTACGTAAAAACTCAGGATGGGGGGCGTGGCCAAGATGGCGGCTTGACTGGACGTGTCTCGAGAGGCTCCCCGGCCCTAAGCCCCATTACCACGTAATTTTCAGCCTCAGCCCAAATCCAAGCTCGACCCTCTCTACTGCCTTGGAGAGCTGCCGCTCGGACTCCTCTGGGCGTTTGACCGCCGGTGGCCCCACATTCCCGGTCGCCGGGGAGGACGGCGTGATGGCGACGGGGGTCTGAGCTCTTCCACAGCGCGGCTACACCGCGGAGGCTGCATTCACCACGCCGGAGCACCGTGGCATAACCCGCCGGACTGCAGTGAGGCGTACCCAGCGGCCGCGGGAGTTCCCCGGGGGACGCGGTGCGTCCCGAACCCCCTGGACATAGAGCGCCACGCAGAAGGACCCCTGGCAACTCTAGGCCCCGGCGTGGGCCTACCAGAAGACCGGACTGGCCCGACTCCGGCGGCCCCACAGCGCCCACATCCCGCGCACATCCACTCTGCTCCGCCGAGGGACCGCCGACCGGAGACTTGGGCACCAACGGACACCGACAACCCGCGGCTTCTGCTGTAGCTGGGCCCGGTGCACCGGCGAAGAAGGTTAGAGCCCTTCCGCCGCGCGCCGACTTCCCGGTGGCTGCGGGAGTAGACGGGCCTGCCGGCCCTGCGGTCGGCCGCCCGAGCACGGACGCCCAGAACACTTCACGGCGGACCACCTGGGGGCCGGTGATCTCAACCCTCCCGGGCGGCCTCATCAGCAGCAGACCGCCGACCTCGGGCCCCGGCGTGGGCCTCCAGGCGCATACCCGCGCCCTCACCTGGCGGGCCTACGGATCCTTGACCCGTGGGGTGCGCCGGCCTCCAGCCCTGCGCACTTTCACCGGCCATCCCCCACCTCATCAGTGGCCCCTGGGGGGGCGCGCCGGGATCGGTGGCTTTGCTCCACGGGTGCCTCGTGTGCCCCAACGGGAGCCCTCTGGACACTCTGGGCCCGCGCGCGGGCCTGTCGGGCGGTGGCACAGACTCACCCCACAGCGCCATTCACCAGGCGGGGAGCCGTTCACCCGCCCCCACACCTCACCGGAGTCTCCCCCGCACCCCTGCTCGCCAGCGGAGAGTCGCCACCTGAGCTGAGGCCTGCTCTTCCGGCCCCTCCGGGTACTGCGAACCCCGCCGGACGTCTCCTGCCACTTTACGCCCCGGCATGGGCCTGCTCGGGGGTCGGAGGGATCTCCAACCACCACCCACCCACAGCGGACGTCTCACTGGGCGGCGTCGGCCCGCTACCGGAGGAACCCCGGAGCCCCCCCATCCCCTGATTTCCCGGCGGAGGGATACGCTGACGACGCGAGGAGCCGCACAGCAGTACACCCCCGCATTGGAAGCGACCCCTTGGACGGGGGGCATCAGGTGAGCGGCGCCCTGTGACCTAGACTACCGCTTGCTTCCCCCCCCTGGGTCCCTGCACTCTAGGCTGGGAGTCCCTCGACAGCTGAGGTCGGTGTCATAGCCCGACTGGACACTACCCTGGGCCCCCGCTGACCGGAGCCGTCGGTCCGGGCCTCCTCCCTGCTGACCGCTGTCCACCGGTTCCCCGCTTGGTCCAGAAGTGGACACCTCCGCGACCTTCGACCGCTCCAGGGGCACTGCTCTTCAGCCTGGCGCCTACGCACTCTTCCTGGATCCACGTTGCTCTTCCTCACTCAGGCATAACCTTGCCCAACGAGGCGCAGTGACCCCAACCTGACTGACCTGGTCGCCTCTACCCCCACCACCTCACCGGCCACGACGCACCCTGAGCGCCACCCTTGCGGCGCCACACGAGAGACTTTTCCTCTGGCCGCCCCCACGGCACCCCGCGGAGCCTCTTCTTGGGTCGCCGCTCCTCGCCTCTTCACGGGTCCCGGCGCCAACTCTGGTTCGTCCACTACCCTTCACGGTTCATTTCCTTGCTGGACGATCACTCGACGACCTCCGACGACGCCCGCCAGCTGGCCCACCACCCTGCTCTGGACACAATGACGCACTCTAGTCGCAAAGGGAACCGGAACGTGGTGGAACTTATGCATAAAGCAGCGTCGAAAGGTGACAAGACCCAACCACAGCCATCCCCGAAACCCCCCGCAAACCCTCAGCCACAGGATGAAGACTCCGCTCCGATTACAAAAGCCTTCCTGGCCTCCCTCTTCAACACACTGCGTGAAGATTTCCAAACTCTAAAACAGGACATGGCCGGGGAACAGCGCGAACTCCGTCGCGACATTGACGGCCTAGGTGAGCGGGTTGCCTCTTTGGAGGAGGCTGATCGGTCCCGCAGCGAGGAGGTGGAGAGACTTCAGCAGGAAATCCTGCGACTTCAGGATCAACAGGTGGACTTACAGTCGCACTCTGAGGACTTGGAGAACCGCTCCAGGCGGAATAACATAAGGGTCAGGGGTGTCCCGTTGAACGCTGAAAAGGACAGTGTGACCACCTACCTGCAGGACCTATTCAGGCACATCCTAGGGGAGTCGGACGACTTCGACATCCGAATCGACAGGGCGCACAGGGTGGGCATGGCACGCAGGGCGCCAGCACCACCTCCGGACATCCTAGCATTCCTACCGGACTTCCCCCTGAAGGAACGCATCCTTAGAGAGGCCAGGAAAGCGCAGCCCATAAATTTCGTGATGACCCTGTGGCCCTTTTTCAAGATCTCTCTAATATCACCCTCCTGAAGCGCAAATCCTTCAGACCTGCGACGAACTTCCTGAGAGAGGCCGGGATACCCTACTCCTGGGGCCACCCGTTCCGTCTGGTCTTCAAGTGGAACGGATCCCTTCACCAGCTTAGATCACTCCGCGACACCTGCTCCCTACTTGGGATCGACATGCCGGACAGCTCAACCTCCAGGGACGCCTCTCCGTCCCGGTCGCAAGGAGACCCACCTCGCCCTGCAACTGACGGCTGGCAGACGGTCCGCAGGAGGAGGACGCCGAGAACCATCCCAAAGCCAGACCCGATCACGGCCGCCCAGGAACGAGAGGCTGCAATTCAGGAAGTGGCAGATAACACAGCACCCGACCTGTAGGATACTGCCCTTGTGAACCTTGACTAGCTTGGGGGTGTTCTCTCATTCGCACATGGCTTAACTGGGGTCTGGGCCGGGGAGCCGCCAATTGGGCTGCAACCACGGTACCCCTTTCTTTGACATTCTACGGACCTGTGCCCTGCACGACTAGGCCCGAGACTTTTCCTGGTTTCTGTTGGGGGGAATGTTCTGGGAGGGGGTGGGGAAGTTGGGGATGGGGGGCTCTGCATTTGAGGGGAGTTGGGGAGGTCCACTCTGTTGGGGTTAGGGTGGCCACGGGGGGGAGGGAACTGTTGGGGGGGACCAGTACGCCATGGGGGGTGGGGACCAGTACGCCATGGGATCTTTACACACACCAGAGTTTGCCCACGTTCTCCACCACTGCGCAGCGTCTTGCAAAACTGAACCCGTTCTCCCCTGTGTGCCCCAGTGATGGCTGACACGCTCAAAATCCTGTCCCTTAACGTCAAGGGACTCAATAACCCGATTAAGCGCAGGGCTATCGTCTCCTACCTGGAGAACTCTGAGGCCGACGTCTGCCTTCTGCAAGAAACCCACCTCTTGGCTAAGGATTGGCACCGGCTACGCTCCCGCGCTTTCCCACAACAACTCTTCTCCTCTCTCACGTCCAAAAAGGCTGGGGTGGCTCTGCTCATATCACGGCGCTTCAAAGGCAAGGTAGGGGCTAAAATAGGGGAAATTAAGGGGCGCCTTCTAGCCCATGCCTTCCAGATAGGCAACACCACCTACGCGATAGGCTCCATCTATTCCCCCAACACGGGTCAGGAATCCTTCTTGCTCTCCGCAATCTCAGAAACGCTTCAAGCACCTCACACATACATGATACTAGGGGGGGACCTTAACCTCGTCATGGATACAGTCAAGGATAGATCGGGGCACCGTTACGGAGACACAGGGGCGATCTCGCAGAAAGGCGTTACTTGGCTGCATGATAGGGACATCTTGGACCTTTGGAGGCACGCACACCCACTTACGACGCCGTACACATTCTACTCACACGTACACCACACCTACGCACGCATAGACCACTTCATGGGCTCATCGACCCTCATTCCCCACATCGCCACAGTGTCAATTGTCCCGGCTGCCCTCTCCGACCATCAAGCTGTGGAGCTGACACTTAACGTGCCCCGCACGCCACGCACTCCGGGGTCGTGGAGGCTTAACGAAACCCTCTTACAAAAACCGGCGGTCACCCGCCAACTTCATAAATGCATCTCAGACTACCTGGCCACCAATGACACCCCTGATGTGTCGATGTCGTCCTTATGGGGGGCTTTGAAAGCTGTCGTTAGAGGGGAGCTGATAGCGATATCAGCTGCAGACGCCAAACTTCGCAAAGAAAAGAGGAGCGACCTTTCCGACAAAGTCGCGGAGTTGGAGAGAGTTCACAGCCGCACTGGCGCCCCGAGAATATGGCGCCAACTTAAGGCCGCCCGAACTCAGTTGGCTAGCCTCGATACCGACAGAGCAGAATTTGCTGCTCTTCGCCTCCGCCACACGTATTACGTGGGGGGCAACCGCACTGGCCGGCTCCTGGCCAGCGCCTTGAAGGCCAAACTCCAACGATCCAAAATCACGACGCTGCTAGACGACGCCGGCGATGCAGTTACTGAGGACGCACAGATTGCCTCGACCTTTCGCTCCTACTATGCCTCTCTGTATAGCGCAGATAAGGCATTACCGACAGCCATTGACGCTTACTTGCAATCGGCCAACATTACGCCGTTATGTTCAGCGAGCGTGGAAACCCTTGATAGCCCCATTCGCCCCGACGAGGTCCTCGCTGCCATTGCACGCCTCCGTCCGCTTAAATCCCCGGGCCCTGACGGCTTCTCATCGGGCTTTTATAAGTCCTTCGGCCATGTCTTGGCGCCTATTCTCGCCAGGCTCTTTAATTCCTTTGAAGGGCCAAGCTCCATCCCACCCGATATGCTTGCAGCCGATATTGTGGTCTTGCCTAAACCGGGCAAACCCCCAACGCACTGCTCCGCATTCCGCCCCATCTCCTTACTCAATCTGGATCTGAAGCTGTTTACGGGGGTACTGGCGGCTCGCCTGGGCCCCTGCCTCCCGGGCATCCTCGAACCGGACCAATCGGGCTTTGTCCCGAACCGCCAGTGCAGTGACAATACCAAACGTCTCCTGCACCTCGTGGACAAAGCTCATTTTCAGGTTTCCGACTCTGCCCTATTAGCCATCGATGCAGAGAAGGCTTTCGACCGTGTCGACTGGACCTACATGCAGGCTGTGCTGCAACGCTACCGCCTGGGCGACCGATTCCAGGCCTGGATCGCGAGCTGCTACCATCGTCCCTTGGCGCGTGTCCGGCTGGGTGGCCTCAAGTCCGACCCCTTCGAGATACAGAGGGGAACCCGCCAGGGTTGTCCCCTCTCACCACTCCTATTTGCTCTATACGTGGAGCCCTTGGCACAGAAGATCCGCGATAACCCCCACATTTTAGGTATGTCTTTCGGCGGCGAACCCCACACGGTGGGACTATACGCAGACGACGTTATCGCCGCGTTGGACCGTCCATCTAGCTCCATACCAGCGCTCTTGACGGAGCTGGAACAATTCGGCGCGGTGTCGGGTTTCAAGGTCAACCAGGGGAAATCCCTGATATTGCCCCTTGGCAGCCATGCTCTTTCCACCAGCCCGCCGGCCGCCTTCGGTTGCCAACTGCGGTCCACCACTCGACTGCCTTACCTGGGGATTACCCTGACCTCTTCCACGGTCTCGACGGTTACTCACAACTACTCTACCTTATCATCCCAGATCCGGGCTGACCTCGCGCGTTGGTCAAAGCAACCCCTCTCCTTACTTGGGAGGATCGCAGCGGTAAAGATGTCGGTCCTACCCAAAATACTATACATCTTTCAGACCCTCCCGGTGTCGCCGCCAATGGGAATGCTAGCTGACCTCCAACATGATCTTCACCAATTTGTGTGGGAGAGGAAACGCGCCAGGCTACATCGACGAGTGGCACACAGGACTGTGGACGAGGGCGGCCTCGGGATCCCAAACTTGCTGCAGTACTTCCAGGCCTCGCAAATTCGATATCTAGTGGAGTGGTATCGGCCCGAATCAGAGAAGAGATGGCTCTTCCAGGACAGGGCCATGGCACAGACCTCCCTGTGGAAGATACCGTTTCTTGCTCGCCGACACAGGCCACGTTATCTCCTCCGTTCCCCTATTACTCGGACCACCATGGCGACCTGGGACATGGTGGCGGTCAAACGGGGCCTCACGACCTTCCCGTCCCCACTTACTCCACTCTTTGATAACCCCGCATTCCCACCCGGCACGGATACTCGAGCTTTCTTGCAATGGCGTGACACACCGTGCCGATCAGCTGGGCACCTCTTTGATACGGAGGGGTTCCTCTCTCTCGCCGACATCTCGCGAGACTATGGAGTGGATAATCCTCACAAGTATCAATATTTCCAAATCCGCCACTGGCTCTTGAGCCCGGACGTTGCCCCCCTGGTGGGCCGGCAAATGACGCCGTTCGAACGCTGGCTAGTGTCCAAAGACTCAGATAAACATCTTATCTCAGACCTCTATCGGATGCTCTCCCCTGCTGCTGACCCTGCTAAAACCGCTGGGCAGCGGCGATGGGAAACGGAATTTGGAAGACCTCTTTCCACGATAGAATGGAACCACATATATTACAGGGCCGCCCACACTACCCGCAACACCAAAGCCAGGGAGTCGGCGATAAAATTGGCTATCTACTGGCACCTTACCCCAGCGAGACTCAATCAAGGCAACCCGACCCGTAGCGCACTGTGTTGGAGAGGATGTGGCAGCCGGGGAACACTGACTCACCTCCTGTGGGACTGTCCCGCCTTGCAAGAGTACTGGAAGGTCGTCCTGGACGATATTGACTCCACGTTCGACACAGAGATCCCACGTTTCCCAGCATATACACTCCTAGGCCTTCCCAATGCACTTACATTCCCCCTAAGATCAGCTCGCGGCAAACAGATGGGCATCGCCATGCAGGCGGCATCGCAACACATCCTGTCGCTGTGGGGCTCTACTATCCCACCCACCCACACGGGCTGGCTACACAAGCTGTGGTTCACGTTGGGCATGGAACGGATCCAGGCAACACTAACACATACCACTGACGCATTCCGCACCACTTGGCAGCCGCTCCTGATGTTACTCTCCAGGGAATTCCATGAAATCACCTGCCCGAAGTACCTTCGTTTCCTACGACTTACAGACTGCATGATGGACCGAACGCAAACAGAGGCACCTTGATATATTTAGACTACTTATACCTCACAAGACTTCTATGGAAGACTGGCGTACTGGTGGGGTGGGGGGGGGGTGTTGAATTGGGGTGTTAGGGGGGGAGGCGGGTTTTTAAGGCTGGCTTGTTTACCTGTCGCCCCAACTGGGGGCGTCTTTCGACTTCCGGGCACTGCCTTTACATTTGAGCATGCTCGTCCTGCTCACCTAATGCTTATTAAGAGAAGACGTGTCTGTCTGTCTCGCTTGCCTAAATTGCCTGTTGATTATCCTTCGCAATGCCATGCCTTTTCTTTTTCTCCTTGTTCTAAAACTCAATAAACATACTTTGAAATTAAAAACTCAGGATGAGAATTCCAATATTTAGGGGCAATGTATGAGAAGGCTTTGCCCCCCAGACGGGTGCGTCGGATACGAGGGATCTTAAACAATGCCTTAATATTTGATCTCAGATTGCGGCAGGAGGTCTGTTTCCAAAGTTTCTTTAGTAGGTAACCAGGACCCGTACCATTGATGGCTTTAAAAGTGAACCAGCAAACCTTGAAAAATGATCTCTTTTTCACTGAGAGCCAGTGAAGCTCTCTAAGCAGGGGAAGTGATGGATATCGTGAGGGATGATTTAAGACCATCCTTGCCGCAGTATTTTGGATGGTACCAAAGGGGGTGGTGATGGAGGGAGCATCTGAGCCAATCAAACACTCACACCCAGTCAACAGATCTGGGTTTAATCGATCACCGTTCTTTAGCCCACTCTGCCACCCCAGTTCAGACATGGCCATATGCAAATCAGTCTGACCCTGTGCCTCATGGGAACAGTCCAGCCCGAACTGCCAAGCCATGCCTTCCGTGGACCGGAAACAAGCTTCGGAAGACCGGTTTCTGGCATTTCAGCCGTCTTCAGCCCGGCTTGCTTGAATCCAGTAGCAAAATGAGCAAGGAACTCACGTCTGAGCATACCCTGCCAACTTATGGCGAACAAAGCGGTACAAAAGGGTGTGGTGATGGACGGAGCATCTGAGCCAATCAAACACTCACACCCAGTCAACAGATCTGGGTTTAATCCATCACCATTCTTTAGCCCACTCTGCCACCCCAGACATTGGTCTACAATTATTCAATACTTTGGGATCTACCGTCGTTTTTTTAAGAATCGGTAGGACATATGCTTCCTTCCAGTCCGTTGGGATAGAGCCCGTTAAAATGGAGGAATTAAGAATTTCCTGAATTGAAGGAGCACAAGTGGAAGAGAGAATAGCCACTATATTAGGGGAGCTGATGTCACTTGGAGATCCCGATTTTACTGTCTCCAGTTGATCTTTTATATCCTTCAAAGAAATAGTTTCAAAATGCTTGAGGTATCAGCCATGTGCTATAGTAGTGGCACCAGTGACCCCAGTAGATCTACTATCATCAGAATTGCTGATAAGAAAACTGATAAAATGATGAGTGCACACAAAGTGGTGTGACAGGAGGTTTATTATTACCCAACAGGGAGGCAAGTTGTTCAGGCAAAGACCAAGAAATAACTGACTCCAACTCCACACAATACATTCTAAACCAATGACCTGGGTACATTCTAGACTAGGAATGTACATCGTTAAAGGAGAACTACAACACATCTCCCTTATTATAATATTAAAAACAAAAGGACAGGGAACAAGGAAAAGGGAAAAGGACAAAGCAGGAAAAACAGTAAAAAGGAACAATTCACTTTGAACAGTAATCCTGAAAACAGTAAAAAGGAACAATTCACTTTGAACAGTAATCCTGGAGATACAAGGGAGATATTCTAACTCTTGTGCTATTGCTGCGGAGAGAAACATTTTGAGGTAAGTGATTGGAAGAAACATTCTGGGGTAAATGATTAGGAGAAACATTCAGAGGTAAGTGTTTCGAACATTTCCCTCCTAAACCGTCAGAACCAGATTTCACAATACCATCCCCCTCCGCACACCTTGATAAGCGAGACATATTCCAAACATCTCCACCAGCAAGCATCACAACATTTTTCATGACCTTAACAATGCGTCTAGGCTCAAAATACTTAGACTCACCCTTGGGTGACCAACCAGCTTTTTTAATGAAAACAAAATCACCCACTTTCCAAGAAATACTCTTTGCACCTTTTAAAGAATCAAATCTTTGTTTGTACTTCGTCTGATAGTTCAACACCCTTTCATCCTTGACTACACAACCGCTGTCCTTGACCGAAAGCCACACAGGATTAAGTTTAGAACCAGCAATTCTACCTTTCAGTTTCTTGAAAGGTGACACACCAGTCACACTGTTAGGAGTGTTTCTGTGAGCCCAAAGTTTTTCCCTGAGGATAGGTTTTAGCGGAAGCCTTCTTTCCAAAGCAGTCTGAGCACACGCTCTAATTAACCTATTCATGCTCTCTACAAGGCCATTCGCCTGCGGGGAATAAAGAGCAGTCTTATGATGGGTGATAGACAAATCTCCTAAAAAATCAGACATTTCCTGGGAGGTGAACTGAACACCGTTATCCGAAACCAAAACTTCGGGAACTCCTTCACAAGTAAAGGCATCTTTTAAAAATTCAATTACATTTCTACTCAAAACCGAACTCATGCAAGAAGCAGACAACCATTTTGAAGTATAGTCGACCAAGACAACCACAAATCTTTCAGAAGGAGCCAAGTTCTCAAAAGGTCCAATGATGTCCACAGCTACTTTGGACCAAGGACGTTCAGGTATAGCAACAGGGGAAAGAGGAGGAGTGCTCACTTTCCTCGATTTATCATTACCAGCGCAAATATTGCAGTCCTTCACAACAGTTTCAACCTCCCGGTCTAACTCGCGAACCACCAATAGGTCTCCCTGACTCTACCTTTGGTGAGACTACGACCAAGATGCCCTTCATGTGCCAAATTTATAATCTTCTCCCTCATGCTAAACGAAGGATTTAACCTGTCACCCCTGAATAATTCTCCATGGACAATGTTTAATTCATCCCTCACATTCCAGTAACCCTTGGCAGTGTCAGGAACTTCTTTCAAAATAGGCCAACCATTGACCGTGGACTCCATAACAAAACTTCTTGCCGGATCACTCGAAGAACTATCCTTCCATTCTACTTCATTCAACGTAGATTCCCTCACCCATGAAACAACAGGTGGTTCCGAATCACACAAAACCAACTTATCAAGGGGAGATCTAGAGAGAAAATCAGCAGGAATGTTTTTGAGTCCAGGCAAATACTCTACTTAAAAGTTGTATTCCATAAGTCCTTCAACCCATCTCCTGATCCTTGGAGTGGTACATTCTACATTCCTACAGGAAAATAACTGCACCAGGGGTTTGTGGTCAGATCTGACAACAAAAGGTAAACCCCATAAATAGAACCTAAAGTGCCAGATATCCCAAAAACAAGCAAGAGCTTCACGTTCTATAACAGAATAGCGCTCCTCAGCACCCTTCAGAGAACGTGAGGCGAAACCAATGACCTTCTCAGAACCATCCACCAACTGAGACAAAACAGCCCCCAAACCTCGTAAACTCGCGTCAGTGGAGAGAATAGTTTTCTTGTGTACATCAAAATGTCCCAAAGTTGGCATCTTCGCAATTTGAGTCTTAACAGCTTTAAAAGCTAATGTGCAATCTTTGTCCCAATTGAAAACGGCGCCCTTCTTTAAAAGTAGTCTAATAGGCTGCATAACACTGGCAAAGTTAGGGATAAACTTTGAATAGTATTCAGACAAACCATTAAAAGATTTCACTTGATCTTTGTTGGAAGGGGTTTGAGCTTGAAGAATAGCTTCAGCCAGATCAATTTTGGGATTGATACCCTCCCCAGATATATTGTGCCCCAAATAAGATACTGATTTGACTCTGAACTTACAGTTCTCACATTTCAAGGTCAAACCAGATTCTTTTAGTCTTGTTAAAACTCTAAAAAGAACCTCATCATGCCTGCCAATATCACTCCCGTACACAAGAATATCGTCCTGAAAGAATAAGACAGAATCAACTCCAGATAAAACATTCTTTATGATCCTCTGAAAACATGCAGCAGGACTAGCCAGCCTAAAAGGCATCCTGATAAATCTGTAAGCACCAATAGGAGTCACAAACGACGTTAGGTGCCTCGATTCTTCATCCAACAAAACTTGGTGGTATGCTGCAGACAAGTCCATGACACTAAAAATGGTAGCACCACCCAATCTAGTCAAAATCTCATTGATATTCGGCAAAGGTTGCCTGTCCACCCAAATAGAGCCATTTAGACTCCTGAGGTCCACACACATCCTAATCTTGGTACCCTTGTCCTTGGGTGCCAAAACAATTGGTGCAAGCCATTCTGAGCATTCAATTTCTTCTACAACACCCAATTTCAACAACCTGTGAATTTCATCTTGAAGAGGTTTTATCATAAGATTTGGTACTTTTCGAACCTTGTGCACAACAGGTTTCGCATTCCTTTTCAAAATAATTTTATGTTTGAATCCTTTCAAGAGACCCAAATCATCACAAAACACCTGAGGAAAATTTTCGAAAATGTCAGAAAAATCACCCTGGTGAGAGACCAGCATGACCTGTTCAGGGGCATTAGGATTTAGGGTAATACCCAGGTTCCTTTGATGACGCCAACCCAAAAGGTTGTCCCCCCTTTTCGCAACATATACTTTACCAACAGTTTCTCTACCCTTAAAAGTAATGGTCTGGATGGAGTAACCAATCAAATCAATTTTTTTGCTTAGCATACCCCACAGGATTAATATCTGGGGTCAAAAGCTTGATCCTGTCCCCATCAAAATTTGAGAACCAGAATTTATCGCTAATAAGGGTATACAATGAACCAGAATCAGCTAGCACAGGAACAACTTTGTTGGCAATGTGAATGTCACAAGAGGGCGTGACCACAACATCATCATCAACTTGACTCACACCATTAATACTGTCATCCTGCGAATCAGTAATGCAGTGAATAGAATCCTGAGAATACTCTTCTTCGTCATCTACAAAATTAACTTTGCTGTTTTTGCACATCCTGGCATAATGACCTTTCTTACCACAATTCCTACAAACAGTAGTTTTAGCAAAACAGTTTGGATAATTTGGTCCATGCTTTTCACTTCCACATCTGGGACATCTAAATTTATTTTCCTTGTTAAAACTATAATTTTGTCTGGGTTTCTCAGTTTTTAAAGATGGTTTCTCTAGCTTCGAAGGAATTTTACTAATAGCGGCCACACTCATTTCAGGTTGAAAAATTGGTCGATTCTCACTGTTAATACTAGAAACAGGATCAGACTGAGTAGGACCCTTCCTAATCTCTTTGACACAAGTAGAAGTATGTTCAACACTTTCAACGATGAGTATAGCCTCCTTCAAATTTGGGTTTTTAGACAAAAGTTTTTCCTGAATCTTTAGATCATTTGTGCAACGAACCAGTTGGTCGCGAATGAGGGAATCAGTTAACAGTTCAAAATCGCAAGTTTGCGCAAGAGATTTAAGAGCTGCAACATAGTTTCCAACTCTTTCAGTCTTTCCTTGTATACGCATGAAAAACTTGTGTCTCTCCATGACAACATTAATTCGAGCACCAAAATGGTTTTTCAAAAGTAATACGCTCATTTCATATACATCAGAAGGTTCCCCAGCACCTCTACCAATAGGTATGGGATCTAAGCTATCATAGATGTTTCTGCCTTCAATACCTAAATTGTTCAACAAAACAGCTTTTTTCCTGACCGCAGAAAACTTTTCACCACCAATAGCCAGTAAATAAGAGTAAAAAATTGACTTCCATTTTTTCCATGGCCAAATTGGTTCACCTTGTTCACTCAAGAACTGAGGAGGTTGGTTCATGGTATACAACCTTTACAACGCAACTTTTACAACGACCTACCATTACCACGCAACTTTTACAACGCAGGATCCATTACAACGCATACCATTACAACGCATGTATTTACAACGCAGGTACCTTTACAACGCATACCATTACAACGTAAGTATTGGTAAGTATATCATTTTATTAAAAATATTATAAGTTTGGGTTTTTGGGTAAAGGGGTATTTTTAGGGTTCAGGGTCAGTTTTCAGTTTTTGGGTAAAGGGGTATTTTTAGGATTCAGGGTCAGTTTTGGGTTTTTGGGTAAAGGGGTATTTTTAGGGTTCAGGGTCAGTTTTGGGTTTTTGGGTAAAGGGGTATTTTTAGGGTTCAGGGTCAGTTTTGGGTTTTTGGGTAAAGGGGTATTTTTAGGGTTCAGGGTCAGTTTTGGGTTTTTGGGTAAAGGGGTATTTTTAGGGTTCAGGGTCAGTTTTGGGTTTTTGGGTAAAGGGGTATTTTTAGGGTTCAGGGTCAGTTTTCAGTTTTTGGGTAAAGGGGTATTTTTAGGGTTTAGGGTCAGTTTTCAGTTTTTGGGTAAAGGGGTATTTTTAGGGTTCAGGGTCAGTTTTCAGTTTTTGGGTAAAGGGGAATTTTTAGGGTTTAGGGTCAGTTTTCAGTTTTTGGGTAAAGGGGTATTTTTAGGGTTCAGGGTCAGTTTTCAGTTTTTGGGTAAAGGGGTATTTTTAGGGTTCAGGGTCAGTTTTCAGTTTTTGGGTAAAGGGGTATTTTTAGGGTTCAGGGTCAGTTTTTGGGTAAAGGGGTATTTTTAGGGTTCAGGGTTAGTTTTGGGTTTTTGGGGTACAGAGATATTTTTAGGGTTCAGGGTCAGGTTTGGGTTTTTGGGTAAAGGGGTATTTTTAGGGTTTAGGGTCAGTTTTGGGTTTTTGGGTAAAGGGGTACAGGGTAAAAATTAAATATAATTAAATTTAAATTACATTAAATTAAATGTATTAAATTAAATTAAATTACATTAATTAAATTAAATTAAATTAAATTACATTATATTATATTAATTTTAATTAAATTACATTTAAAAAAATATTATATACTTACCAATACTTACGTTGTAATGGTATGCGTTGTAAAGGTACCTGCGTTGTAAATACATGCGTTGTAATGGTATGCATTGTAATGGATCCTGCGTTGTAAAAAATGCGTGGTAATGGTAGGCGTGGTAAAAGTATGCGTTGTAACGTCATATATCCTTGGTTCATCCCACTTGCAGAAGAAGACATCCTGAAAGGAAAAGTTAACTTAACAAGCTAACACAACAAATTAAAATAATGAAGGAAAAATTAAAATTAAAATAAATGAAGTCTGTTTTATTTATCTTTTGAAGAAAATAGTCACAGAATCCACAGTACTACCTTTCTTGGTATATTGAATTGATTCCTTCAATGTTCAACAAGTAAAGAAAATAATCTGTATTCCTTTCGTTTTTTTTTTTTGTTGTTTTTTTTTTTAGTTCTGCATACCTTAAATAGTTAATCTTTACCCCCTCTTTGTTCTTGGTCAAATTAGCGCAGAAACAGTCAAAATGCGCTATGGAACATCCAAGAACTTGCCTCAAAACTGAAAAATGATTGAAAACTAGAATATCACCGCTAAATGCGTGAAAAACGGTGTGTACGTCACTTTCGAGTATGCGTGTTGAATCAAGGCGCCGTGTGACAATTTGTACACGCCTACTTCAACACGTCGCATAAACAAAGGTTGGTAGGCGCGTTGAGTCAGGAGACGTCGTGACGAGATGCGTGCGCGTCCACATTCAGCGCATCACATAAACAAGGAAGCTTCAGATAGATCGTACAGCTTACCGAGGTGCGCCTGCTTCTCAACGCGTCACACAAGCAAAGACGCTCGAGGCACAACAGATGCAGCTCGCTGGATATTTTAAAAGATGCAGCGGAGATGGTAGGCACAGTTCAAAGTAAATTTCAATATGTAGAATGTACTTGCCAAGAGATTATTTCACCGCTAAGGCGCTGCTCCTCTCATTACGTGCTGCTCCCGCTCCTTTCGTTACTGTCGCTCCGGTCATAAAATCCACATCAGATTAGTTTTCCTTTGTTTTCAGAAAATCGCCATTAACAAAATCTTTAAAAACGAGTCATGCAGGGTTCTTTAACACCTGTTGGGTCCATCGTCGCCAATGATAAAATGATGAGTGCACACAAAGTGGTGTGACAGGAGGTTTATTATTACCCAATAGGGAGGCAAGTTGTTCAGGCAAAGACCAAGAAATAACTGACTCCAACTCCACACAATACATTCTAAACCAATGACCTGGGTACATTCTAGACTAGGAATGTACATCATTAAAGGAGAACTACAACAAAAACTATCATAAATTAATGAGATTTTATCATGAAAATATGTCGCGAAGGCATCACAAAGCTCTTGCGTTTCTAGAAATGATTGTTTACAGGCCGGAGGGGAGGCAAAGTCTTTCACGATACAAGCAATTTCTTAGAAGAATTTCCGGCTTGTACTATTTGAAGCTGTATAAATGTGCATCTAGCTGTTTTGATTTTATGATGATAGAGAGATAAAGCTGCTTTATAGCTTTGTTTATCTGCCTCATCTTTGGTTCTTCACCATCGCCTCTCTAAGTTTTTACATTAAGATTTGTCAGCTTTTAGGTCCTCTCTGTACCAAGGGGCCAATTTCCGTCGGGTCGACGGTTTCTTGTTGCACTCTGGAATAATTACATCCAGAGTCTGAGTCATCGCCAAATTGAAACTAGCCAACTTTTTGGAGGTGTCCTAAAGATTTTGACCAGGGTCCTTGTGGAAGAGAGGGAAAGTCTCCTCGAATGCTTCCAGTGTAAGTTCTGCCAAGATCTACCCCTTTGAGAATTTACCGGGTTACAGAGCCTTCGGTTAGAGCAATCCATGTGAGACGGGCATGAGAATAGGATCAGATAATGATCCGTCCATGTCAGAGGACGAGAAAAGTGAAACTTTAATTGTTCCATATTCGTAAAAATCAAATCCAACATGTGGCCTGCGCTATGGGTGGAGTCCCTCACCTGTTGTAATAAGCCCATGTCCTGTAAACTTGAGATCAACTGAATGACATCAGGATTGGACAGAACCTCTCCATGAAAATTAAAATCCCCCAATAGGACAAAATTATTTGACGCCAAAGCCTGCGGAGCTATGAATTCTGTCAAATAATTGACAAAATTTGATTTCTGTCCTGGTGGAAGATACAGTAAGGCTTCATCCCAGAACACTGTAGGCGATCTGGAGATCCTAAAGATACCCAATTCCACTGTATCGTTACAGGTTGTCGCCAACCATTGGGCTTGTAGATGGTCTTTAAAAGATAGCCCGATTCCTCCTCCCATTTTTCCCTCTCTATCCAAGTGGATGAACTTATAGTTATCAGGGATTGCCAGATTAATCGCAGGGCAGTTATAAGGGGTTAGCCAAGTTTCTGTGAAAAAGCATATATCTGGGGAGTAGGAGGACAACATATCCCAGATTTCGATAGAGTGTTTTACCAGGGATCTTACATTATGATAATATTTTTACCTAAACAATCTTTTAGGGTTGCAAAAAACTCATCAAATCTTTTCAAGTAATACTTGGATGCTTGTATAAGCACAATGCCATTCTTATAGGTAGTTATACATCGTTAAGCTCTTAAACTTAGTAAGGGAAAAATCAAAAACGTAGTACCATAATGGATATTAATTTTTTTTAATATGTTGGTCATCTCCGTCATGGCAGTGTGCCATTTAGCGAATTTTCTTGTGAAAAAAAATCAAACCATTTACAATAATGCCTTTTTTTAGATTGAAGGATGGATTAGCGGTCTGTTTTTTTCCGATTAATTTGTGTTTGAAGTTTTTGGCTGCATTCCTGGAAAGGTGATATGGTGTAGTAATTACTGCCTGTTCATTTCAAATGGACTCGGGCCATTATTAAAAACAGCAATATATATCACTCAGTGGGTGGACTTGCAGAAGTGTCATCCAATGTGAGGGATCCTGTAATTCATATCTTTTTCATCAGTCTTTGCGTAACTAAGAGCCTTGGTGGAGTCCTCTGTAAGCGTCTTTACTATCCTCAATTTCCTGCATCCCATGACCATTTAGGACAATACACTCAGAGGGAAAACTCACCAAAGAATTGTCTAGAGAGAAGAATTAGTAAATTGCCTGTACTCATTCCAAAACCATCAATTATTTCAGTGAGAACAATAGCTGGTCAAAGCCATTCCAAGATAGCTGCCTCTTTGTGGAAAAGGGCTCAGCTTGCAGATGTAGTCCTTTGTTTACTTCTTGTGTGCTAACAATGTGGTCCTCTTTCCATTGTCTTTGTTTAACTAGGTGATCCAACATCTGCCATTTTGTTATTGAGTAGCAGGGATAAATAATTGCTCAAGATGGCTAGGGCAATAAAGCCGAGCCAAATCCAAATGGCCAACGTCAATAAACTACAGGCAAACGGCATGGCAAAACCCCACAAAAGTTCAGAGTAGAGGCTTACCCATCGCTCCCCTCAGGTCTTTGGTCAGGCAGTGCCTCAGCTCTGGGATGCAGCCTCTCTTCATGGACACAGCATCTCTCTTTACTTTGCAGTAGCAGAAGAATTCAGCAGCTGGTGGGGGTGGCGGCCTCTGGTCATCCTCGCGGCTCTGGAGTGGAGTTGCTTACTTTGACACCCAGTGTACAGAGCAGCAGGGCTGTCCAACTTCATTCCGGTGTTGCATATCATTGGGGCTGCCTATACTACCCCCGGTTGATTCCCCAGTCCGGTCAGCTGCTTCTGTATCTTACATTACTCTTTAGACATGATTCAGCCAGTTGCAGCAGTTTATTGAATGATTTTTTATTTGTATATTTGAAGTATCATTATCATTCTCTGGCCGTAATCCGCAAGAATCTTCCTCTTAGGCGATGCTAACTAGGCTGCCCTTCTGGGATCCAGAGATTCGTCTATCAGCTCCCCTTGTGGGGTTTCAATCCAGATTAGGCAGGCCTGTCAAACGGGAAACAACCTTTACAATGCAACTTTTACAACGCACTACCATTGGAGAACCCGGCCTTATGGGCCGAGCGGCGCAGGGCACGCCTAAGATCTCCGAGTTCACCTGCCTCGACCGACAGAGACACAGAACACTCTGTTTGGCGTAGAAAAGTAGTTTTATTAGCTGCAGCTAAGCACAGTTATCTAAGAAGTACCACACAGGTAGGTTCTCAAGAGACTGCCACTTCAATCTGTGGCGCACAGTCTATTATACAACACAAGTTTACAATGACAACTCCCAATATACACAAAACTGACAAATAGGAATAGTTCGAAAACAAGCTATCAAATGTCTAAAACACACCCTCCTTTCAGACCCCGTGTGCTCTCCTCCCATCAGGTTAATCAACACTGGTGCCCGTAATTCGATTTGCAGGTGGCAAAACATGTGTAGAAAGCTTCAAAGAGAAGAGCTATGTAACAAGAGAACACACAGAGAGAATAGTGAGGGCCAGTTAAATAAGATAAGAATGAGAAGAATGGTGGGACCCAAACAGTGGAGCAAGTCATGTATTAATCAGTCTAGACATGGCTTTGCGAGCTCGGCCGGACCCTGACATCTGTGTTGCACACAAGGACAAAGGTTGTTCCTTGACGAGAAAAACATCGAACAGCTGAAAGTGGCAGAAAATACCATTTTCTCCGCGTTAGCCGTACTGCCTGAGTGAGGCAACATAAAATGGCGACTAAGCGCAAGATGGCGGCTATAGCAGAGCGAGGCTGAAAACTTTGTAACCTCAGACCCTCCTTTTGCCATACTCAGGCAAAGCAAAAAGGAACCCATTTCAATCTGAGTCGATATATCAATGGTCATGAGGTCACTAAGATGTTGCTGCACCATCATCTTAATGTGTTCTGTCTGTTGTGCTACTGGTTTGGAGACACAGATTGTGGCACAAAGTCCACAAATGACTGGACCACACTGTAGACAAAGACAACAAGAAAAGATGAGTGCTAAAATCATTCCAAGGAAAGTTAGCACCTTCCATCCCCAAGTGGACAGCAGTCCCCAAAACCATCCCATCACAGACCAATATCCAGTATCTTGGTGGATAGAATCAGAGATGACATGTAGCTTAGAGATGGCTTGGTATACTGTAGGGGCGTTGTCAGGAATATAAATGCAACAACTGGACCCAATAAATTTGCAAACTCCTCCTTTATCTGCAAGTATTATGTCTAACACCATTCTATTCTGTAAAGTCATAAGCCGATCCGCCTGAAGCTCAGCAGTCAAATTTTTCAAAGCTCCAGAAGTTACATTGATTGTGGCATCAACCACACGGATCAACTGTCTGATATTTTTGCTATTGGCCATCGAACCCCAAAAGGGAAGAAACCCTTTCAGAAAATCCCCTCCTTCTTGCCCTGCTGTATCTTCTGAATCTACCACTCCTCTAGCAACTCTCTTCCTATGATAATCAGCAGGAGCGGTGTATGTAGGAGGGAGGAGAAAAGCTACATAACATGTTCCAGAGAAGTGTGTGGGAAGCCATGCATAAGCTTTATCATGACAGATGAAATATGTACCTTGTGAAGCCACTAATGGTGCGGGTGTAGAAGGACTATAGACATAAGTGTGGGAACAGTTGCTTCTCTCTTGCTTAGTTTTGGTATTCTGGCCATTTATTTGCAAGCACAAACAACCTCTTTGGGGTAGTGTCAGTAAGGCTAAGAGTATAGCGAGTTATATTCCACCCATCATACGCTCTCTTTTCGTCTTTGGGAATCTTGATGATATCAGCAATCTTTGCCATAGTTACAATGCCCTTTATCAAAGAACTATGACTGAAATCCACTCCACCATTATAGGATCCACCAGAAGGGTATCAAAGTAAATTCTGGTATGCATTGGAAAACATAGCCAGATAGGCCCAAGCAGAACCTTCATATGAGAAGGGGAGGACTAGATACGGCATTCCTCTTTGTGTATTATGTGGTATGAGACCACATACCCAACAATAAGTAACATTTACTATCAATTGATGCTGGTGTAACAGTTGAATAAACGAATTGTTAATATATTCCATTCTTCTCATTTGCTCGTGATCTGGGAGTGAGTAAAACTTATGCGGTGAAACAGTAGTAGAGGGAGTTAGAGGGACAGAAACTGGAACAGGTACTAACTGCAGGACATGAATAATCCATCCTATGCATGCTAATAAACTACTTAAACCTACTAAAACACATATTGCTACGCCACAACGACCAAATAATAATTTCTTATAATGAGCTCTCTTCAACATTTTAATATCACTTCCTTTCCCTGCACTATCCATTATTCTAAAGGCGTCGCTCACGATAATCTTCCTTAATCACTTGGCTGTGATTGTTAGCCGTCCTATGACACTGCAAGTCCTGTTGACCTAGTCACTATTCAGGTCACAGCTCAAGACTCCTACCGTGACCATGCAACTTGATGGATAAGGGAAAGACAAACTTTTCTTTATTAACAGAATTTAAAAAGTGAAAGTCAAAATTAATTGTCCTTAGGGGATCTTTTCCTCAAATTATATCGTCTCTTTCCAAGCGTTGTCTGGTCCTGGAACAAATGTTCGGGATCTGTGGTATTGAGTCTCAGATGAACGGGTACAGCTTCCTGTAGAACATCATCATCCTCTTTCTCCGATCTAGTCCAATCCAGGTGTGCACTGCTGAACGCACGAAACTGGGTACCTGCTCAAACTCACTGTCACCAAAACCTTCTCAGACCCACTGGTCATACGGCAAAGGCAATGGTACCCTTTTGCAGTGCACACCGTGGATCCAGTGTCTTTTCCCCAGGACCTTGACAGCTGTACGAGTTGTAAGCAGAACTTGTCTTGGAGGCCCCCAGCGAGGTTCCAGGTTCCTTTCTCTCTGGAAATTTTTCAGGCACACCCAATCCCCAGGCTGGATGGTGTGTCCGGGATCTGAAGATGCCTCTGGTAAAGCGTTTTGGACCTGTTGACGAATAACATGCAATTTAGTGGTGAGATCATGCAAATAATCAACCAACAGTGGGTAGGGGATATCTGAGTACTTTTTGGGTCTGGGGAATCCCCAGACGTTAGCTGGGCGTCCAAACACAATCTCGTATGGGCTAAGCCCCAAACAAGAATGAACAGTTGTTCTAGTAGAAAGGAGTGCCAAAGGCAAAGCATCAGGCCAAGAAAGGCCCGTGCTGGCCTGAATCTTTGCTAGCTTAAGTTTGAGAGTGCCATTGTAGCACTCTACCAAGCCTGCTGACTGAGGATGGTTTGCCGCATCGAATTTCTGTCTAATGCCTAGACCTACACACACCTTTTGCATAATTTCACCTACAAATTCACTTCCATTGTCACTCCTGACAATACGCGGCAAACCAAACCTCGGGAAGAATTCTTTCAAAAGTATTTTTGCAGTGGACAAAGCAGTGTTGTCCTTTAGGGGGTAGGCCTCTATCCATCTGGAAAAGGCACAAACCACCACCAGGACATACTTGAGATTATTGAAACGCTCCATATGGATGTAGTCTATTTGCAGTACCTTGAATGGGTAAGTAGGGGGTGCAAAGTGACCTGCGGGAGTTGGAGTTCCCTTTCCTGGATTGTGCATCAAACAAACAATGCAATGTTTCGCCACATTTTCTGCACAATTAGGAATACCAACATTCTGCCATACTGGAGCTAAAAGCTTACATATACCCCGTGCATTAATATGGGCTGGTCCATGGGCCATAGTAACTACAGGCAGTACATACGCATCAGGTAACAACTATCGTTGATGCTCTGACAATTCCGTCCAACATCCCGTACTATCCAACATTCCCGTACTTTCTCTCCACGTACTTAATTCCTTCTCAGTGGCCTCCTTCTGGATTGCCTTCACACTTTCCACTGTGTCCTCACACATACCAGCTTCTGCAACCCATCTAGCAGGCCCTGCAACATACATGCGACTTCCAACATTCCTCGCTGTTTCCTTCGCTATCTCATCTGCAAACGCATTTCCTTGACCCACATCATCAGTAATCTTTTTATGCGCACTGCACTTCACAATCGCTATTTGAGTAGGCAGGGCAAGTGATTCGAGAAGGTCAGTTACCAACTGACCATGCTGTATCTTGGTGCCGTGGGAGGTAAAGAATCCTCTTTCCCTCCACAAACGACCAAAACTATGGGCGACGCCAAATGCATATTGGCTGTCGGTATAGACAGTCACTCTCTTCTCTTTCGCCAACACACATGCTCTTATCAACGCAATCAATTCTGCAGCTTGCGCTGAATTATGCGGAATGCGTGCAGTTTCTACCACTGTATACAACGTCGTTACTGCAGAAGCAGCTGTGGTTTCACCATTAGGAAGCTTGAAACATGACCCATCTACCCATAGGATCCCATCCGGATCCACAAGTGGTGTATCCTTGAGGTCTATTCGACCCATCGTTTCTTCTTCAGTGCGAAGAAAACAATCATGTTGATCTTGTACATTGCTAGCATCCAAAGCAGGCAACAATGTTGCTGGATTCAGGACATTACATCTTTTTATGTGTATGTGACTAGCCAGAAGTGTCAACTCGTATCCAGACAAGCGAGCATTCGTTAAATGCTGAGTTTTCGTCCTATTAAGAAGAGTATCTACTGCATGTGGCACCATAACATTAAGAGTATGATCTAGCACTAGTCCAGCGGACTGACGAATAGAAATTGCCGCTGCTGCTGTTGCTCTAAGGCAACTAGGTAATACTTTAGCTACTGGATCTAATGTTGCAGAAAAATAGGCACACGGCCTTTGTTTGTCGCCAAATCGTTGCGTCAACACTGATAATGCGCAACCTTCCCTTTCATGCACATAGAGTGTGAAAGGTTTACTGTAATCTGGAGTACCCAACACAGGAGCAGAACACAAAGCAGTACGCAAATCAGAAAAACTCTTTTTACATTCATCAGTCCAAGGCAAAGGCTGGGGCGTGTCTTTAAGTGTAAGTGCCAACAGTGGTTTAGCAAGAAGGGAAAAATTTGGAATCCACTGTCTACAGTAAGAGGTAATGCCTAGGAAAGCACACACTGCTCTTTGTGTGGACGGTACAGGCATTCGTGCAATTGCATGAATACGTTCTGGAGTCAATCGCCTTCCCTCCTTCGACAAGAGATGACCTAAATAGGTTAATTTATTCGATAATTCTGGAAGTAAATTAAAAACAAATTTGTCTACGAACAATCCTTGTCTACCTTCAGTACTCATATCCTGCCCACTATGGTCGATGAAAGTCTCCTCAAACCGAGTAAAGAAGTCGGAGACACTTTCATCCGTCTTTTGCTTACACGCCGCTAACTTATCCCAATTAACACGCATCGCAGGCATTAAAGTTTTCATCAAATCTATTATTTTTCCAGGCAATTCTGTGATCAGGGCATCCGGTTTGGCCCCACCTACTTGACCTGCATCCACAGCTGTAATGGCAGCCCAATCACCACCTAGAGCTACCGCATGATCCTGCCTACGAATCTTGGCCCATATTGCTTGTGGGACTACATTCCCCATGAGTAAGTCAATATCTGCCAAATTCATAATACAAGCGTCAACAGTCTGAGACAGCTCTTTATAATATCCCGCAGGATTCTTACGAGGGTCCGGTAAAGACTGTTTGAGTGCCAATACTTCTGACCTTTTCCAAGGATCGTGTACCCATATACGCTGAAAATGAGCAGGAACACCAGGAACATTACCTGCTTGTGGAACTGCATCTCTCCATATCGGAGGAACTTCTCGCATTGGGTATTGCACCGTCTTACGACGAACCGTGGGATCAGGCTCAAGAGAATTTTGAGAGAAAAGTGTAGATCGAAAAGCAACAAGTTTCTGAACAGCATGCTCTACAGCAGGACCCACAATAAGTCCCTTATCAAATTGATCCTGTATGTCGAATAAATCCTGAGGAGGTGAGTCTAGATCTACGTCTCCCCATTCCTTAATCAGAGTATTACACATGACATCAAATACATATCTCTGTGTGGGCGCGTTCCATTGAAGGAAAGTATCTAAAATATCACGTGTATTATACTGTACACGACTCATAATCCAATTATAGGCAAAGGAATCTAATTTAGTCCGTTCTTCCAAATCTGGAAATTGACTACGAGATTGCCTCCTAGACGAGGCAGGAGAGAAGAAAAGAGGTCCAAGGAAAGGCGACAAAAGACCTGAAACAGTGTCGACTAAACGCCGTCGAGCTGCAGGAGAATCTGACACTGAAACGGGGGACAAAGTATTCTGTAAGACAGAAGAGGAATCTGTAGTAAAAGAAACGACAGATGGAGAAGACTGAGGCACAGGAGATTGGGGTACCGATATTGCTGGCAGAGGGGGTTGAGGCGGAATCACAGGGACAGGCAACTGTGCAGGAAGTACAGCGGCTGCATTGACAGCGGGCTGTAATGGCGGTGCATTAGCTCCTAACACATAAGGCGGAGGTAATGTCAACAAATGGGACATAAAAGAATTATCATCAGGAGTTTTACTCTTTGATACCATAGGCAATACAGGATAGCATCTATCTATTGCCATGCGATGTTGTCTTTCTGACACCTCAATCGCTTGATCAGCTTCGTTATTTTTAAATTGTTGGGCAGCCTGTAGAATCGACATACTCTGGTCTTTCTTATCTTTCTTCATTTGCTTAACTTCTTTCTGTTTGGCTTCCTTGCGCCATAGGTGAAAGGAGTCAAACATTGCCGTCCGGGCTTTTCTCTTGAACAAAATCACTTCCAAATTGTCTAATATATCTGACTCAAAACACCCATGTTGTGGCCATTGCAAAACACCGTCCTTTTTAGTGTAACGGGTCCATGTTTCATTAAAAACTATAGGACCCAGACCGTGCTTTGAGTAAAGTTCGTAAGTAGGAGTTCCAACTGGAGGAATTGGACAGGAATCCTCCAGTCGGGAATCCGCAAAACAACCACAACAACAAAATTTCTTAAACTTACTAAATCCAGGCATTTTGTCCTTACAAACGTCAAGGGATTTTCAGACAATAGAGTCACAGCACAAACGTACTTACCCATTGGCTTCGGTTAGCGCGCTAATCGAATAACAAAATACAAAAACAAAGAGAGTGGGCGCTACCCACAAATACTTAACTAAATGCTTTTCTCACGCCAACAGATGTCCGTCTATCGTCTCGCGATACCAATCATCACCAAAGGGCCAAGGCAGGGCGACAGTCAGGGCAGCAGTCGTCAGCAGCCGTCGGGAAGGAGTAGCCACGCTTCAAAAGACCTTCGGTCCACTTAGACATGCAGGGGTCGCTCACGTGGTTCGCGAAATCCTCCGGAATTTTCCTGCGAAGCTCCTCACGACTCTCAGGCAAAAGTACTACCGCTGAAGTCGCCCCACATTGGGCGCCAATTGGAGAACCCGGCCTTATGGGCCGAGCGGCGCAGGGCACAGGACACTCTGTTTGGCGTAAAAAACTAGTTTTATTAGCTGCAGCTAAGCACAGTTATCTAAGAAGTACCACACAGGTAGGTTCTCAAGAGACTGCCACTTCAATCTGTGGCGCACAGTCTATTATACAACACAAGTTTACAATGACAACTCCCAATATACACAAAACTGACAAATAGGAATAGTTCGAAAACAAGCTATCAAATGTCTAAAACACACCCTCCTTTCAGACCCCGTGTGCTCTCCTCCCATCAGGTTAATCAACACTGGTGCCCGTAATTCGATTTGCAGGTGGCAAAACATGTGTAGAAAGCTTCAAAGAGAAGAGCTATTTAACAAGAGAACACACGGAGAGAATAGCGAAGGCCAGTTAAATAAGATAAGAATGAGAAGAATGGTGGGACCCAAACAGTGGAGTAAAGTCATGGATTAATCAGTCTAGACATGGCTTTGCGAACTCGGCCGGACCCTGACATCAGTGTTGCACACAAGGACAAAGGTTGTTCCTTGACGAGAAAAACATCGAACAGCTGAAAGTGGCAGAAAAGACCATTTTCTCCGCGTTAGCCGTGCTGCCTGAGTGAGGCAACATAAAATGGCGACTAAGCGCAAGATGGCGGCTATAGCAGAGCGAGGCTGAAAACTACGTAACCTCACCATTACAATGAAACTTTTACAACGCAAGATCCATTACATCGCATGCCATTACAATGCAGTCATTACAACGCATACCATTACAACACATACCATCACAACGCATGTCATTACAACGCAGTCATTACAACGCATACCAGAACAACGCATACCATCACAAGGCATAGTACCCTAACACTATCCAAAACGTACCCTACTGTTGCACCCCCTTGAGTTAGAATAGTAATTTTTACCCCTACGCTATCCAACACTTACCCTACTGTTGCACCCCCTGGAGTTTGAATAGTAATTTTTACCCCTACACTATCCAACACTTGTTGCACCCCCTGGAGTTAGAATAGTAATTTTTACCCCTATACTATACAATATTTACCATACATGCAATGTAATGGTATGCGTTGTAATGGTATTTCGTTGTAAAGGTTGTATGCGTTGTAATGGAATGCGTTGTAATGGTAGTTTTTAGGACATTTGTTGTAATGGCATGCGTTGTAATGGAATGCGTTGTAAAGGATTTTGCGTTGTAAAAAATGTGTTGTTAAGGCATGCGTTGTAAAAGTATGCCTTGTAACGTCATACATCCTGTCAAACTGATGTTCCGATCTTCCATGGCTAATGATGGATACTTTGGCTAACATAGGATTGTTGCACAAACTGCAATCCCTAGACCTTGAGCTTCTTCTCAAGCTCCTCACCAGGCGGCAGCCATTTACCAGCAGGAGTCTGTATTAGCGCTAGCTACTGCACTTTATCAAAATAATTTTGGGTGGGACGATGAGCCACCTATCACAAAATCCAATTAAAATCTATTCCTCAACCACAGAGACAATACCCAATAAAATAGGAAGCAAAAAAACAAGTCAGGAGATCCTAGGGCAACTTGAGGACCAGGCTGTAATAAAGAATTGTACCTCATCCATGAATAAACCTTTGTTTTCCATAATGAAACCCAATAATTCATACCATCTAGTCTTATACTACAGACATGTAAATGCTTCCATGCATACATTTGCAGTACAAATTGCACATAGTGTAGCACTAATGAATAACATTGTGCAGAAAAAATACAAAACAACACAAGATAACTCAAATTGATTTTTCTGCCAAAATATAGCACCTGAGAGCAGATATTTGACAGCATTCTCAGCGCTTTTGTCAATTACTACATCCGTAAAAGGATAGCCCCAGGCTGCTTTTAGCCAGAGTGACAGAGGTACTTCAAAATTTTGATGAGGCTGCATTGTCCTATGTAGACGGTATTTATCTGATGGAGGATCATTTAATGGAACACTTGGCTAGAGTGAACAACATAATTCTTGGATCTGCTCACCTTGGCTACAAATGTAATTACACAAAATCAAAAATTGCCCACCTCAATGTCCTGGTCCTGGGATATGAGTTAACTAGTGGATGCAAAAGCCTGGCAGCACATTGTTTATAAAAATGCGCTTCGCTCCAACCTCCGAAAACTTCAATTTCTAAACTTTGGCAGTACCTATATTTTGAATTACACAGAAAGGGTAAAATCTTTCTACAACTTAATTTGTCCTTATTTTTCACTACATCATTGGACACAGGAACATGCAAATATGTTACGTTCAGTACAAGCTGACATGATAGCTTCTAAACATTTACACCTGCACCTGGTGATCTGTGTAGTAGGTAGTCTAACTGGGTACGCCAATATCACTTTCAATAAAAGAGATACAGTACCTATTGCATACAAATCCCATTTGTACACAAACACGGAAATGCATTTTGCATGCACTGGGAATATACTCACAGCGGTACAGACTGCTGTGGTGAGAGAGAGAGAGAGCACTAGCGCAAGGGAAATGCTTTGTTGTTGTGACCCTGGTACCAACCTTACAGACCATTACCAGAGCAAGCTTTCCAAATGCTTAAGCTTTACATCCAAGATGGATTCAATGGGCTAACTCTCTCACTGCAACGAATGTAGATTAAAGATTCGACTCAACATTACAAACACAAGCATTCTTGCAGTACCAACAAGAATATCCCCAGTCAAATGAAATTATGCCTCTAGATCGATATGAATGCAACATTTAGACTGATGGTTCTGCCCAGCCTGCAGTAAGAACAAAACAGCAATTCTCCACGGCATGTGCAATTGTTAAAGGGTGCATGCATGATGGAAAATTCCGTCCTGGAAAAACAGACATTCAGTCCCTAGGGACTATACTGCGCAGCTGGCAGAACTCAAGGCCCTGATACTGACACTACAAAATAAGGATCGTGTATTACCCACACTTATTGTGTGTCATTTGTTTTACTGTGTTCAGTCCTATTTTTTTTTTATATATTTTTTATTGAGTTTTTATCCCATTTTATGCAAGGAGAGCAGAGCAGAATACAACAGATGTTACATGAGAAGATAACATAATACAATACAGGATCAAGAAAATACATATAGATACAAGAAACAAAAACAAAAAAAGAAAGGAATGATCAAACAATTTCCCCTTACATCCAATCCGTAACCGCAGCCCAGATCTTCATTCCCATGGACCTTTTTTTTCAGCCCTTAGTCCTGTATATAGCCATTTCCAAATTATACATATCTAAAAGGCGAGCACGCCATGTCTCAAAAGACAGAGGAACAGAACTAATCCAAACATGCGTGACGCAAGCGCGCACTAACGCCATACAAATGAACAAAAAGCTTTTCCTAGCTTCGGAAAGTATATCTGAAGTTACACCTATCAATACAAATTCCCCCATTATAATGACCATTGACCTCAATACTACACCCAGAAATTGTTCAATAGAAGAAAATAAGTCAGACAATTTTGGACACAGGAAAAACATATGTAGTGCATCGGCCGCAAATTCCCCACATCTGCTGCACGTGGTCCCAACCGTCGTCCCCCATTTTTCCTACCTGGGCCCAACGCTTTGGATCTTTTTCCTACCTGGGCCCAACGCTGTGGAACTCACTGCCTATTCATATACGCAAGGAGGAAAGCTACATGAATTTCAGAAAAAGTGTAAAAACATGGTTATTCAATAAATAAATGCTTTGACTGTTCTCTCTCCAGTGGTATCGTGTTCATGCTGGTCCGGCGCCGGGAAACCCTTTGTGGGTAGCTGTGCGCCTTACAAGTGCTATAAAATAAATAAATAAATTTAGATATCTTGTCAGGCGTGTAATAAAGATCATATAAAGCCATATAGTGTTGTGAACGTGACCTTCCTGTGATTAAAATTCTATTTGCTAAACTAATTGATTCCTCTATGTTAGTTATATTCCTACCTATCTTTATTGATCATTTAGTTTGAAATACCTCTACATCATCCGGACATGAAAAAATAAGGAATTTATAATATTGTCCTATCGGTGTTTTCCTGAACATGCCATCGATAATGGGAATTCTCCTCAATTGAGATTCCGCCTGAGAACCTAAAGCATTGATATAACTGCGGATCTGTAAATATTTTAAAAAATCACTTTCTACTAGGTTATATTTATTTTGCCGCTCAGCAAAAGAAACAAGGCGTCCGTCAAGCATTACATTACCCAAATACTGGATTCCATTCATACGTCATCTATTAATTACAGGATCTTGAAAAATTGGGGGGAGGATACCTGGTGCTGCGAAAGTTGTATAAGCAGTAATCTTTGCGATACCAAGCTGTCACTTAATTAATCTCCATGCCACGTAGGCTGATTTCAATATCTTAAATTTAGTTTTTTTTAAAATAGCTAGGTTCTATCACTTTAAATAAACAGCCTCGACATACCTCCCCTAGTGTAAATTCATTAATAGACGGGGAATGGGTCGATAGAATCCGTGCCCTTTCACAAATCATCAATGGGTTAATAAACTGCAAAACGGACGCCAAATAATAAAACAGAAAATGCGGTATACCCCAGCCTCCCCAATCTTTAGGCAATATCATCATTTTATATGCCCGTCTCTGACGCATGTAGCCCCATAGAAATCTTGCTGACATCCTTTCTAGCTGCTTAAAACAGCTAGGAGGGAATTCAAGCGGTATAGCACGAAACATATATAAGAACGTGGGCAGTACCGACATTTTTAAAACATTGGCACAACCATATAGAGATAAATAAAAATGGTCTATTCTCTCCAGCATTGAGTTCACTTTTTTCAAAACCGTGTTTAAGTTTAATGCTGGAATAGTAGAGAGTGGTAATGCAATTTTAATGCCTAAGTATGTGACTTCTGTCACAATTCTAATATGGGCCAGGGGATCCTGGCCAACGTACATTATTTGAGTCTTGGAAATGTTCAGTTTGTACCCTGAGAAGGATCCAAACTGAGTTACTAGGTCCTCTGTTATTGATATTGCCCTCTGAATATCTGTAGTTACTACAACTATATCATCCGCATAAGGAAAAGCCCTGTAATTCATACGAGACCCTTGAACTGGCTTGATATTCTCAGCTTGATTTAGCTTATTTAAAAATATATCAATATAAAGGGCGAATAGTAACGGGGAGCACGGACACCCTTGCCGTGTTCCACGAGAAATAGAAAAAGGAACGGATTCCTGACTGGCCAGATTAACAGAAGCTGTTGGAGAGACATAGAGAACCTTTAAAGCAGAGATCATCTTTGGACCAAAACCCTTCTGATAAAGCAAATCCCATATGTACGGCCAGGCTACCCTGTCGAATGCCTTTTCGGCATCCAACAGGGTAATTCCCATTGCTGTCTCAGTTGCTTGAGCCCAGTCCACAAGAGCAATTAGGCAACGGATAGGATCAGTGGTGTTACGATTTGGGATAAATCCATGCTGGAAGTGAGAGACGATAGATGAAATTATACCTGAGGTCCGAGAGGCTAAAATCTTTAAATAAATCTTACTATCAGCATTGATTAAAGGTATAGGTCTATAAGAGGCAGGCAGGGAAGGTATTTTATCTTTTTTCAGAAAGGCCAAAATTGTTGAATGACGCCAGGATTCCGGTGCAGGACCCTTCTGTGCTTCTTGGAAAGTTAACATCAAATCTTTCTTCAAAAGATGCCGAAAGATCAGAATGCCATCCGGGCCCACAGCCTTTCCTGATGCGAGATAAATAATAGCAGCTTCCATTTCTTCCCATGTTATATCTTTCTCTAGATCTGCGTCATGATCTACCGTTATTTAAGATATCTCAGTACTACCACTAAAATCCATAGGAGAATCTAAAGAATAGGCTATTACCTCATCCTTATATAATTTATTATAATATTGTCTGAAAACCTCCAGGATTTCTTCAGATTTTTCATGACTTTGTCCTACCTCGTCCTGAATACTATCTATGCAATTGATAGCCTCCTTTTGTTGAATGTTTTTGGCTAGTATGCGGCCCGCATTTTCTCCCATCTCATAAACTTGCGAGCGATGAACTGCTATCTGTGCCGCTAATTTTAATTCTCATAAAGCCTTGATTTATGAATGGCCAGCTCCAGCATTATTTGTTCCGTATCTTGAGAGGACCTAATGGCTATTATAAGTTTAGATTCAAGTTCCTGTAATTTCTTAAACTGAAGTGCTAGTTACTCAGGGGATTTCCTTTGATTATTAATTGAATAAAACAATGTCTCCCCACGTACCCCAGACTTAAAAGCGTCCCAAACCATCTGTGCAGACGTGGATCCGCGATTAAGCTCCAAAAATTCGGTAATCCACCTCCCCATATGTTCAATATAAAATGGATCAGCTAATAGTTTGCGTTCAAATGTCCACGGACGGGCAATAGGAGTACCGCTCAGTTCTAATTCTATCTCCAACATGATAGGGTTATGGTCCGAAATTATTTTAGGAAAGATGTCAAACCTAGAATTCTTAAGCAATCTGGAGGTAATGAAAATCCAAACGGACAAATTTCTGGTGGGGAGCTGAGAAAAACGTATAACCAGAGGCACCCGTACCTTTAACATGACCTACATCTGATAACCATATTCCTTAACTAACCCTCTCATAGCTTTGTACACCTTCTTTTTTTTACCTGGGTACAAGAGATCACTGGCTATATCAAAGTGCCCCTCAAGGTGAATATTAAAATCTCCACATAGTAATAATGGAGCGGGCCATCCAGCAAGCTCAATGCTAAGGTGATTCAACATTATCTGGGTCGTCTAAATTAGGACGATAGATAGCACAAATAGTCCATGACAAGCCTCCAATAATAATTTCACTAATCACCCATCGACCATAAGAATCGGCTTTTACCTGTTTACAGATCCCTCCTCCCCGATTTTTCATAATTGCCACACCTCTTGTGGTAGAGCCTTGTCGGGTACAGCCCACAATTTCCAAGCCTAAATCATTAAGCCAATGTCTGCTGCTCCAAGGTAAATGTGTTTCTTGTAAACACAGGAGATCAACCCTCACAGATTGGAGAATTTGGGCCGCCATTCCTCTTTTCTTTTTATCATTCAACCCGCAAATGTTCCAAGAACAAACCCTCATTTTAACCATTATCATGCACCAGGTAGTTTCCTAACAGTGATTTATAATAAGTGAAACCTACTCTTAGAACCAAAACATTAATCTCAACAGTGTAGAAGTATTTCATTAGCAAATTACAACATTTTCTTACATTTAAAGAACCTGTTCTGCTCTTGCTTGCCACACTCGCTGCCCACCCAAAACCCCACCCTGACCCCATCCTCACCCCACCCTCACCCACCCTGGCTCCCACCCAAAAAAGGCAAAGGGCCTGAATAGTCCCTCTCAGTGATGGAAAGAGAGGCATGATGCGTCTCACCGACCGCACTTAGCCCCTTGACGGCAAAAAAAAAAAAGAGTCACAATGTGAAAAACTCACTCAACAAAAGAAATCTATACCAAAAAAGATCTATATAGCTATATTTACATTAACATTTCGCTAAATAGAGGCCAAGAACTCTTTGGCACTACTCTCCGAGATGAGGAAATGCGTTTTCTCCTTGTGTATTATCTTAAGTTTAGAGGGATTAATAAGGTATGCCTGTGCACCTTTGGCCTGAAAGAGGGGTATGAGCTGACAAAGTTGCCATCTCTGCTGCACCGTAGCGTGGCAATAGTCAGGCCAGACAAAATTCAAACCCTTTCCCCTTTCGTTTACGGTTAGGCCTAGCTAGGTCATATAATGCTTCACGTGAAAGGAAATTATTCAAACAAACATATTAATATAGCTCTTGGCTTGACATTTGTAGTCCCTCTAGTGTTCTTCTGTTGGAAAGGGAATCGGTAAGCCCTTTGCAGTTCTGTATCCCACTGTCACTGGGTTAACTCGGGGAAGGCTTCTGTGAACAGTTCCATAACAAATTTACGGATATTGCTTCCCTCACTTCCTTCGGAATAACCAGGACTCGCAGATTATTCCTCCTAGATCTGTTCACTAAATTGATTAGTTTCCAGTTAATATCTTCGCGTAAAGCCACTAGGGAGGAGATCTGAGTTTTATGATGAACCATTTTGTCTTCAATTGGAGAGATTATTCTTTCTGCCTCCACTACCCTAGTCACCATCTCATTACAAGTCTTAACAACTTGTCGAACAGTATTTTGAAGCCTGCAAACCGCTCCTTGCGTTTGCAGGTTCTCTGCCTTCGTCGCTTCACTATGCTGTAGCATTGCTTGATAAATGGTATTTAGTGTAATTTCAGGGTCATGGTGTCTCTCTGCCAAATCCTTAGCAGGTACGCCAGAGTGGTCCAATATTGGAGATCCTTGATTTTCACTACCATCTCTATCTCCAAGAGGAAGATTAGGCCTTCCACGGTTCACTGTAATTTTGCGAACAGTACTCTCCTCTGCGCCCCACTCTTCCATCCTTGAGGGTGTGGTATCATCATCCTCTAGCTGCACTGAGCTTGTTACACTAGTCAAACTTCTGTCATCTCTCCAATCCCCCTCAGTCTCCAAAGCATTAGAAAGATCTGACATAGAGTAAAAATTACCAGCAGAGTCAATAGAGTCCGTATCGCCAGCTGCTTCAAATAAATCATTAGGGAATGCCACTATGCCCCCCTTTTTGGTTGTGCTCGAGCCTCCAGCACCTCCCAAGAGTTCTTCTGGATTTATCTGCCCTCCAGGAGGAGGTATCGCTAATGCCTTTTCCGGGACCAGAATTATTGGCAGCCCCTCGACAGACTGTACAAGTGGTGTTACACCTTCCGTTTGGGTTGCAAGGGCCAAAACAGTCACATCAGCAGTCGTATCCCCCTTAGTACTCTGGAGTGTATTTATGACATCTAGAGATTGCTGCCTACCTTTAAGTTTATTCTTTTTTGTAAACATTCCTGTAATTTTGGGAGTTCCTCCGGTCTCATTGAATTTTTCTGAAGCAGATGCCATAGCAGCGTTATCCATAACAGTGTCGCCGGCCTCAAGACCCATACTAAAATCCTGTACTGCCGGTGTTTTGGGTGCTCCCCCTGTGGCGGCAGCCGTGTCTTTAGCCCTTTAGGCTGATTACTGGCGTTTTTAGGTGCCATCTCATTTGGAAGTCCTCACCCCCGCCAGCCAGTCTCCTTCTTCGTGATCGTCCGCTGGAAGCCAGGCGCCGCCTCCATGCCACGCGGGCCGGGAGCAGCCCACGCAGTCCGCCGACCACACCTGCAGACTGCTCGAAGGTAAAGCCCGGGAAACGCCAAGCACTACGGGGGACTAGGCGATATAGACAACACCAGTCAAGGAGCATTCCCGGCTCCACCGTGGGTACAGCAACTAACCGGGTGTCAGGAATCCCTCAAACCGTTTAAAGAAAAGCCGTCAGGTAAGAAAGGTATTAGTAACGGCGAGAAACATCCCGCGCCGCACACTCAGACGCGCGAGCATCCGCCATCTTGCCTCGCAAACTAACTTCTTATCTACCCTGTGTTCAGTCCTATAATGAATATTTAAACTATTGGGGCCAGAATGGATTTAGAGATTCTATATTCTGCACATTAAAGAACAGGTGGCAAAGCTGAAGGAAGGCCTGCTACGGGCTCATGTAAATGATACATTGAATCATCAATGTGCTGGCTTTCACGTTGAATGGAATTCCATGGCAGAGAAAACCTCTAAGGCAACAGTTCATACTGCTGCCGTTGCTGCAATAACTCGCTCAAGTACGAGGATAGACGGAACAACAGATGCTTACGGAAAAAAGATTGTGGTTCTCCTTCATAGTTGTTCAAATTTTAACTGCCACCTTGAACTGGATGTCCCCTACATATCTGATTAGAATGACACCAATCCTTTTGTGGCATATCCATATGGTAAAGGGATTCTGTGAACATGACAAAGCTGTTCATCATTGATTGCTTTACATAATAACATGAGCAGAGGATCCCTTGGATCATGTATATGAAAAAGATTTAATTTGCTCTGGGATTGGCAACATTATATGACACACTAAGTATTTGCTTGACTCGTTTCCTATCCCTCATGGGTAAAAACATGCTCAAATTCAATAGTAGCAAACATACAGTTCAAGCATATCTTGATGGCCTACATTTTACAGTGGGACAATCAACTTATTTGTCGATGGTGAAAAATCCACGTCACAGATTAATTTTAACATGGTTTTGATTGAATCTTATCCCCTATATGCTGGGCTGCCTAGCAAATACTTTTTCTTCACATGCCCTATTTTGTTGTCCCTGCGACAGCGTCTCACCGTAATCTGATTTGCATATATTCTTCCTTTGTAAATTTTATATTGATCACCGGAAATTGTTTATTACTTCCAATCATGCGCAAGTATCAATTTAAACAATGTCGTCAACGTCTGTTTTTCCGAAGAATGTTGTCTGATCATCTGATCTGTTACTGTGTGGCATTGGTTTTATGCCTTTCTCTATAGGCTAGGAAAATGCACAATTGATCAAAATGAATTATTATGATTGTTTTATCCATCCGTTTTAACGTAGTTTCTAACGACGAGGAACTTGCACACATGTTTATAATTAATTATTATTTCTTCTTATCTTTTATCTTTTAAATTTGTTTTCATTCCTGTAAAAGCTGTTCCTTTTGATCTAATACTTTGCAAATGTGTATTCAATTTTGTTATTTGAACTTTTATGATTGGTATGCAAACTGATCGAATAAAGTTGCTGATGATGAAATATGGTGGCAGTTAATGCCATGCGCAACGGATCAGCCCTGCCAAAAGTCTTTCCACTCAAGTACTCCTACAAGTTAGATGAACAAAACATTCCGTGTACTCAGATTCCAGGAGTGGGGGATAGAGTAATACCAAAGATTGGTCACTGATTATGACTGATATTAGCTGCACATGAGGGTCTGGGTTCTGCTCACGCAGGGATTACTGCTACAGTTGCATTACTGAAGCACCACTATTGGTGGCCAGGTCTATCAAAGCAGACAAAATACTTTATCCTTAAGTGCAAGATCTGCCAGCAGATGAAAGACTCCCCCATAGCATGCCCTGCATAGACCCCTCTCTTGATTTCAGAAAAGCCCTTGGTTTGTGTGTATTTTGATCAGAGGAGCACCTTACAATCAGATGTGGCTTACAAGCATATTTTGGTGGCAGTGGATTTATGCTCCAGATTCCCGTGGGTTTGGAAACAGCACTTGACTGACACTCAAACTGTTATAAAGGATTTGCTAGTCTTTATCGGGACATAATCAAATGGTACACACCATTCCAACCAGGGTCCAGCGTTTAGCTCTAGGGCTTACAAAGAAGCCATGGGAGGTTTGGGTGTGGCTTTGCGGTACTCCGCCTCATTCCATCCTGAGGGAAATTTTCCTGTTGAGATGAAAAACCATTACTTAAATCAGTCCTTAACAGCAAGGGTATTAGGCTTGAGTGGCAGTTGGGTCAATCCCCTATATGGGGTCCAGAGGGCACTGAACAACATGCCAAGAAAATCCTAGGGGGTTGTACTCCTTATGAACTCCTGTTTGGTGTAAATGTAAATTGATACTTGTATAGCGCACTACTCACCCGCAAGGGTCTCAAGGCACTTATACGAATACCGCTGTGGAACCCATCCTGGCTTTCCCTGTGAGGTGTCCACTCCTGGGCACCCCCAGGGTGGAGGCCAGGCATCCTTAGCGTTGTGGGGGCCGTTGTGGAGATTAAGCAAGCTATTGCCCAGAGTTGCAGAGTGGGACTCCATGATTGGAATAGGCACCGAGGCGAGAATTATCAGGTCCGTGGAATGTTGAGCCCAAGACCCGCCGAGGCGGGAAATTGAACCCTGGGCCCAGGCTAGACCTCTGCATCAGGGTCTGCCACTCTAACCATTGAGCCACACTTCTCCTGTGAGAATGTGGGTACCAGATCTCAATAGTGTCTGCACAGTGGAGGGTGAAACACCATTTGACATCAATTAATGTTTGGCTATTTTACAGGAACTCAATGAATTGCGGCTTAATTAAGTAAAATGCACCACCACTGGGAAAGTAAAGGTTGTACCGGCAAGACCTGCCTGTGTCCCAAAGATTGGGAACCTGGTCAGAGAAAAAATAGTGGACAAGAAAGAATGTGTGCCATTATACAGAGTGCCTGTACCTGTCCTGGCGGCTGAAGGTACCAGAACTGTACTTCTTCCGCCCCTGCCACAAAAGGCTTGTCTCTATCGATCTGATAACACCACATTATGTGGCTAATTCTCAACAGTAGGCCACATGGGCTCCTAGGTAGCTGCCACACTCCTTTCGCTACTGTACAGGAGGTTCAGATGGAAGCTTTAATAACGACAGAAGCTGTAAACAATAATGAAATTATATTTCTCTCTGTGGAAACAACTGTACAATCAACAAGTACAAAAATCTCAAGTTGAAAAATTGACGATGTCTATGTAAATATGCTACTGATCAAGTCAAATCCCAGTTCTATAAAACCTGCTGAGCTGCCAAAAATAGACCCGGGCTCACTGCACCACTGAATTAAAGCCAGCCTGGTTAATGAGTGGTGATGCCCTGAAACCGGTCCCAGGATGCTTGTTTCCAGTCCAGGGAGGACCTGGCTTGCAGTTCGGGCTGAACTTTTCCCATGAGGCACAGGGTCCAGACTGATTTGCATATGGCTGTCTCGAAACTGAGATGGCATGGTGAGCAAAAGAACAATGGGTTTAACCCAGATCTCCTGACAGGGGGGTGAATGTCTGATTTACTCTGCATTCCGTCTCTCATCTGTGTATCTTTTGAAAAAATAGACTCTACGGCATCTGGTGACTTCATACATTATGATGCCTTCTCATCAGATTCAAGTGAATCTGAGATAATTATTTATTTATGACATTTATTGAGCGCGAACAAATGCCCGTGGGCGTCTCGGCGCTAAGATATCTGCGAATAATTCTCCTACTGCCAGGGTAGATCTTGTGTTACTGGTTGAACAGCCAGGTCTTTAGCTGTTTGCGGAAGGTCCAAAGTGAAGGGCTGTTTTTTATTAACTGGGGTAAGGAGTTCCATAATTTCGGGGCCGAGACCAAGAACCTCCGATCCCCCCGGAAACAGTTTTGGTGCGGGGAACCACTAGATCATTTAGAGTGGAAGAACGTAAAGATCTAGATGGACGGTAAGGAGTCAGATGTTGTTTGAAAAATGAAAGGTCCTTGATTGTGCAGAGACTTATACACAATACAGAGAGTATTAAACTTTAATCCTGTTTCTGATATAAAGCCAGTGTAACTTTCTAATGGTGTCAGTCGCGGACTTATATTTGGGAATTCTGGCCAAGAGTCTAGCTGCTGAGTTTTGGACAGTTTGTATTTTATTAATGACCCTTACTTGGGCATTTGCAAACAGGGATTTGGATTTGGATGTTGATTTATAGAGCGCGAATTGCTGCCCGGAGGCGTCCAAGCGCTAAAAATAACCAGAAACCTACAAGAGGCCTGTAAGGGAGGCTAGCTGATGTTAATGGGGTGGGTTAAAAAGGAAGGTTTTTAGCTGTTCGCGAAACGCAGAGAGATTGGAGTTGGCTCTGAGATGCAGGAGCAGGGTGTTCCAGGTCCTAGATGCATTGTGGGCGAACGTCCTGCCACCAGATCTAGTCCTTTTTATTCTAGGGGCCACAGCTAGGAAGGTCTGACTGGAGCGGAGGCTTCTACTGGGAATGTAGTGGGTGATTAAATCACGGGTAATCCTGGGGCCTGTGTCCCAGAAGGCCTGATGAGCTATACACATTGCCTTGAAAAGAACTCTCTGGCGCACCGGTAGCCAGTGAAGGCTGACCAGCCCGGCCCTCACTGATTGTCTGAGAGGGAGCTCGAGCAGTATGCGGGCTGCGCAGTTCTGCACTGTCTAGAGTCTGCGCATGGTGTACTCTGGGGCGCTGAGGTAGAGCACATTGTTAAAATCAAGGCGTGACTGTATTAACCCCTGTATAGCCACCTGTTTGGCTTCCATGGGAAGGAGGGGGAAGATTTTCTTTAGCATCCTCATGATGCCAAAACAGGTGGCTGAACGTTGAAAGACAGGGATCTATCCAACCAAACTCCGAGGCTCTTGATGTTGTTTTTTGGGGTTGGAGGTGAACCCAGACAAGGGGGCCACAGAGAGGTGGAGAAGCAGAGATCCGGGGGGCCTAGGAGCATCAGCTCCGTTTTGTCCCCATTCAGTTTGAGGGATGATGAGGACATCCAGGTCTTCACTTCTTCTAGGCATTCTCTAAGCCCACCTGACGCAGGCAAATTGGCCTCCTGCGCCAGTGAGACCACCAGCTGCGTGTCGTCCGCATAAGAGATAATCTTGACCCCAAATGGACGGACGACCTCAGCCAGTGGCCTCATATACAGGTTGAAAAGTGCGGGGCTTAAAGAGGAGCCCTGGGGGACTCCGCACTTCAGAAGTCTGCTGGTGGACACAGACTCACCCTCGAAGACTCAAAAGGATCTGTCCTCTAGAAAGGACTTAAACCACAACCAGGCTTTGTCCTTGATCCCGGTGCAAGACATACGGTACAGCAAGGTGTCGTGGCTGACCGTATCAAATGCCGCGCTGAGGTCAAGGAGGATCACTGCCACTGATCCTCCTTGATCCAGGATTTTTCTGGCTTCCTCGGCGACCATGAGGAGGGCGGTCTCGGTCCCGTGTTTAGGTCTGAAGCCCGTCTGGGTGGGGTCTAGTAAATGGTGGTCTTTTAAGAAGTTTACCAGCTGTCGATTTATATATTTTTCCAGGATCTTGCTCACCCATGGGAGCAGGGAGATGGGTCGGTAGTTACCCAGGTCAGTCGGGTCTAGATTGGGTTTTTTCAATAATGATCTGACCATGGCCTGCTTCCAGACGGTCGGGACAATGCCGGAGGTGATGGATGCGTTTAATACCTCCCTAATTGTGGGCAGAATGACTTGAGAGGCTGCCATTATTATGTCTGGCGGGGCTGGATCATCAGTGGAACCGAATTTTGCTTTTTGGAAGTGTAGCATCTAGGGTTTGTATAAACCAGTTAACGTAGGCCTGGTTGGCTAGGCCAGGGTCCTCGTTATCGAGGGGTTGATTGCTGGCAAGTTTGATAGACCAAAGTAGTCCAAAGTAGACAGCACTAAAGAGGCCACCAGGATTTTACCGGCCGTTTCGGAGAGGAAGGGGATGATTTTCTTTATTAGGCGTAATATATGGAAGGCTGAGGATGCAACTTGGTTGGCGTGTGAAACAAAGTTGAGACTTTCGTCAAAGACCACTCCCAAGTTCCTCACCTTGCTTGCAAGTTTAGGCGGAATTCCGAAGGCCGTGGGCCACCATACGGAGGACCAATCTGGGGTGAGTTGTCCGAATATGACGACTTCGTCTTATCGGAATTACGTTTTAAGCAATCGGAGGCCATCCAGTCCCCAATAGCCAACATACCTTCTTTAAAGTTTTCTGCTACCTTATCGCCATTGTTTTTGATAGCCAAAACCAACTGCGTGCCATCCGCATAGGAGGTAAGGCTCATCCCGTGTGCTCGAATGATGTTAGCTAGGTCCGACACGTAGATATTAAAGAGTGTCGGACTTAGGGATGAGCCTTGTGGTACCCCGCATGGCAGAGACAGGTTAGACGATTGGAAGGAGCCCAGTGTGACAGCCTGGGTTCTGTCAGACAAAAAAGATGCCAGAAGTTCCTTGGCTGTGTGTTGAATGCCCATGTTATCAACACGGTCGACCAAAATCGAGTGGTCGACCGTGTCGAAAGCAGCCGATAAATCTAGCAGTATTAATACTGCGGTTCCACCATGATCTCGGATGGATCTAATGTCGTCTGCAGCTTTGAGCAGCGCGGTCTCCGTACCGTGGAATCGGCGGAACCCAAATTGAGTATCATCGAGTAGATGGTGTTCCTCTATGAAAGCAGATAGTTGTAAATTCATTGCTTTTTCGGCAACTTTGGCCAGGAATGGAAGGCTTGCAATTGGCCGGTAGTTTTTCAATTCATCCTTATCAAGGTGAGGCTTCTTTAGTAATGGTTTGAGGAGAGTTTTTTTGAGAGCGTCTGGATAAATACCTGATCTGAACATGGTGTTGCAAATTAGGGTGATGGCAGGTATAAGCACATCGATAATGGGTGGAAGAATTTTAAAAGGACAAGGATCAAGTGCAGAGCCTGTTCTGATCGTGGTAATGATTTCCGCAGTTTGAGCGTTGGTGATATCTGTATAATGAGTAAACTTGGGTGCAGAGTAAGTCAAGGTATGGGTAATAGAGGGGGTATTGCTATTATTTGAGAAAGCCGAGAAGATGTCATTGACCTTCGTGAAAAAGAAGGTAGCCAATGCATCACAGAAAGATTGAGAGGGAGGTGGGTTCAGATCAGGGGAGTAACCAGTTAGCTGCTTGGTGGTATCGTAAAGTTCCTTAGAGGAGTTTTTGGCTAGCTCTATCCGTTCACTAAAGTACTTTTTCTTAGCTTTACTGATCATGGTTTTATATTTGACCAACATCTCCTTATAGCGAATTTTGTTGTCTTTGCTATAGGCCTTCCGCCAATGCCTCTCCTTATTCCTGCAGAGTTGTTTCTGGGTTCTTAGTTCTTCAGTGAACCAAGGTGCCGAGGGGACGAGTCTGTTTCTGGTCACCTGTTTAGTGGGAACCAGTGAATTATCGACAGTACCCAGCCAGTCGTGGAATTGCTTGGTGGCAATGTTGGGGTCGGCGGAAAAAATGGGGTTGGAATTACCAAGTAGCGTTTTCAGGCTGGGACTATCTATGTCATTCCAGGCTTTAAACGGTTGACGGGAATTGGCAAATACTTTAGAGGTGGGTGTTTCCTGAATGATGATAGAGCCCAAGATGGCGTAATGATCTGACCAAGTAAGAGGGAGGATTTGTTTTATGTGAATATCCTCCAGATGGGGGAAAATGCCATCCAGTGTGTGGCCACCGTCATGCGTAGGAGAGTTAACCAGAAGGGTAAGACCAAATGTCTTTATGTCCGAGATAAGGGATAAAGTATCCCTATCCTCTAGTTTGTCTAGGTGAAAAATAAAATCACCCAAAACTGTAAAAGAGTCTTCCAGAGCCAGGGATTCCAGGATAGAACTCAAATCCGTGATAAAGTCTGATCGTGGTCGTTGTCCAGGTGGTCAGTATACGAGGATCCCTTTGAAGTTGTTAGAAGGGGATAACATGATTGCGAATTGCAAAGCTTCACAAGAGGATGACGGGGTGGCAGTAATTCTCACGTTAAGTGAGTCACGGGCGATAATCGCTAGTCTGCCCCCTTTTTTATGCTGTCTATCGTGTCTATAGATTGTGAAACCTCTTGGGACTGAGATCACTAGGTCTGGGTCGGATGAATTGTCCATCCAAGTTTCGGTCATGAATTTTTTATCTAAATTCCTATCCTCTATCAAGTCTGCTATATCCTGTCGGTGTTTATTGAGCGAGCGTACATTAGAAAGTGCTATCGATATGCTGGTATGTGTATTTTTGTTAGCACTTGAGGATAATTTAATGGCGAGGGGGATAGAAACCATACAATGAAGACAGGACTGGGTGAAAAGACCGGGAAGGGATACTGGTCAAGCTTTCGACAATCGCAGTGATTGTGAGGACCCATCTCGAGCAGCTTAATATTAGAGTAGTATAGGCGAGTCACTAGGTTAAGGGGACCAGGGGTGGTGGCCCTGGGCCCGGTCCAGGCGCGGACGGGCACAGGCGGGCTTGCCTTTGGCGCGCCGCCGGCGCGCCACCGGCGCGCCCGCTGCGCGGACGGGGAGGATTAATATTTTTGTACATGTAAGGGGCGGGATTAGAGGAGGGTGGGAGGCGTCCAACAACTGGACCGCAACCCTTCCTCCCAGCAAGATGGTGTCTGAAATGGGTGCAGTTACGGTGGCAGCACCTTAAATCGGCTGCGCCGTGCACAACAAAGGAATTGGCGGCTTCGGAGCGACGCTAGTCTCGCGCCGAAGTGCAAAGAGGTAGCGTTTAAAATAGAACTGTTAAAATATGTACAAATTTTAAAATACACGTACTTCGTATTTCAAGAGCGTGCAGTAAGGCAGTGAACAGAAAAGAGCTAAGATCCCCCGGCTTCCGCCTCAGGGGAGAATGTGGCAAATATCACAGCTATAGTATGTGACGCTCCTTAAATATCCTGGGAGGGCGGAGGCGTCCAACAACTGGACCGCAACCCTTCCTCCCAGCAAGATACCACCACTGCCTCTCCCTTTTAAGCTAAGGATGTATACTTTCTACCTTTGGCTGAAAAAGACTTACTTCATCCCTCCCTGGTTACATCTCTGGATCATAACAGGCTTGCTTTATCCTGGTCCTCTAGATTGGTTTGGGGACTAATTCCTAATTCTGAATGGACACTATCTCTCAGAACTCTCAGCAGTGAACTTATGAACTTGGTTCTGAAACCAAATGCATCTTCACACTGTGAAGTGAGGGACCCGTCCCTGTTGAATTTTACAGCAGTTCCACCTCCTGAAGGAATTGTTTAGGATAGGGTATTGTATGATGTGTATGGTCCTACTGAACTTTTACAAATTCCATATTTTTTTACATTACCTTAAATTATATCATCACGTCTAGTACTTTTTCTGACAATTGGGACATTGAAAAAGTGCATAATATCCTTGCAGACCTAGAGCAATCAGCTGCATGAATTGTATGAGGATACATCTAATGTCAGTGATATGTTCAGCTCTCAACATTATGAACACCTTTTTCTACATGAGGAGAGTATTCCAAGTGCTGTTTACAATTACACCCAATGGGAACACTGCCCAACACCACCAACACCACCATCAGGTAATTCAAAAACATTTGCACAGAATTTTGCATATTTTAAGGGTTTAGACACATCCGACCCAGCCTCTTAATATAATAGGCTTGCACCTACACCTGCAAAGAAGAATATTAATACTAAGCATATATACTCTGCCTATTTTATTTCCCAACTGTCTGTACAACCTATCAACTTTAGGAAGGAGACAAGTGACTCAAAATCTATCTGGGGATGAAAGATTTGCAGGTTCAGGGAAATGAGACTTTGTTTAAAGCATGCCTCATAACACTTCAGATGATTTTCTTTAACCGCATGCGCTAGCGGGTTTTCCCGCTGCGCGCTGGATTTAAAAAAAAACGCGTTACGTGACAAAGCCAGCTCGTCATGCGCGTAGCGCAGGTAACGCCCATGACGAGCTGGCTTTGTCATCCGCACTGAAGGGGTTAATAAAACTGTGCAAATGACTAGACACCATGAAACGGAATGGTTCTTATAATTCATCAGAGGCCAATTAAAAGAGATGGTTGGATTGGCCTGTGGACACAATGGGTGCCAATGTAGATTCATGGGTAACATTTTAGGGAGCTGTTCCACTGTATATTTAACATGTCTGATGCCAACATAATAGTGCACTTTTTTAAATCTATCAGCTCTGGTCTGGTTGGCTCTTTTCAGATGATTGTTGGAGTTATACCGTCTTTCATACACTCCTTGTTGGGAATCGTTTGTGGAGGGCTCCCGCTTGTCCTGCTACTTGAAATGAGATTAAATCAAATTAAGATTTCTAGAGTGCACTACTACCTGTAGGTGTCTAGGCGCTGGCTCCCAGTAGGTAGGAAAGGGTGATGGATAGAACCAGACGTCATGTGTAGAAAAGAGGAAACAATATTGTTGCTGAATTAATTATTAAACAGCCAGGTTTTAAGAACCTTACGAAAGATATACAATTTTTTTTAGGGTTTTTAGTTTTAGAGGCATCAAGATCCAAAATGTGACAGTAGCCACTGCAAAGCTTTTGCCCAAGTGGCTCTTTTGAATATTGGTATGACCAAATTTGCCTGGGAGGAAAATATTAGAGTCCTGGAAGGGGTGTACCGTTAAAAGAGCAGTCTGATGGATTCTGGACCATCACGAAGAAGGGCCTTAAAGGCTATGCACAGAGACTTGAACATTACTCACTTTCTTACCGGGAGCCAATGAAGTAAGGGGAGAAAATTGGAGACCAATTTATGTTTGGGTATCCCTAGAAACAGGGATACTTGGGGCGGGAATCCTGATTTAAATTTTTCTGCTCCACAATGAACTTCCCAGTTTACCTCAGAATGGAGACAGCACTGCTTGTGCTGTGTTGCCGTGAGCACATGGTACATTGCTTTGGCACACTTCAGCCTGAAGAACTGTACAAGCACTGGTTCTTATCCTTCTGGTCTATCTGGCTTGACTGCATACAACCTGTCTTCCGCTGCCTGCTTTGCAGGCATGAATGTGTTCTGAATGTCTCAGATCACAACTGGTTGCACCAGCTTACATTGAAGTAGTGATGGACCTCTTAACGGTCCATGTGTATCATTGTCCCCAGCGTATTCCATTAATGATGAATGCATTCTTAGATCCACTCTGGGATGCTTCAGCTCCTGGTGAGGTGAACTGCGGCTCTGCGGAACACTGATAAAATGGATTATGCCAATTCCCATTTTATTTTTCTAGGCACTGTGGCTTTCAGAGAGCTCAGTGTTTCCAATGGTATGATGACTTTTAGGGCTTTTTTTTAAATATTTTTAGGGGAAGCTTGCTTTTTAGTTTACATATTACCATGACCTGTTGGCTTTTTAGAATTGTTCTAGATAGCTTTTCATATATTGGCCCTTTGTAGGAGGTGTGGGTGTTTCCGACTTCGGCCCATGTAGCGAAGCAGCTAATTTCTTACATCGTCCTTTTTTCCAGCTGTAGCCTTTTGCATATATTGGGTGTGCGACAATGTTGGATTAGTTTCTCTGAAACTAAACTTGTTTACACATCTAACTTTGTTCAACATTATCACAATGCCCTGAGCATTATGTACAAGGTTTGTTTTCATACTATGTACAAATGCCATTTATATCTTCATCCACAGGGTGACATGGCTATCTACATATCTATAACATCACTAATCTATATGTACATTGCAATGTTGCTTTCTATTATAAAAAGATGAGCATCACAATAGATTAGCAGGGGAGGCACTTCTGCTGACACCAAGGGTCCCTGCATGCTGAGACTTCATCACAGAGATCACTGACATCTCTGTGAGGGGGTGTCCAGTTTGTGACCAAGACGGGCTCCAACATTCTCTCTCATCAGGTCAGGTAATTGGGTTGGCCCATCCTTTGAGGAGATTCTTGGCTCTACACATAAACACACTCTAGCTACACTTTGAGTAGGGTTGGCATAGTAGGAGAATGGTTGATTACTGCCTTTGTTTGTATGCCGTGTGGTACAAAAACGCACCTTTTACTTTCCTTACCCTATCGTGTGCGGAAGATATGGTGTAATTCTCTAAAAGTAGCTGTTTGAACTGTGAGAGGACGTGACTACGGAATGAAGGTGCCTGCTTAGGTGGACATCCTGTAAAATACAAAGCTGAGCCAGCCAGGACAAGAGGGAGATAAAGAAAGAATCCCCGCGCATTTTTCAAGTATTATAACGACAAAGTTGATACTGTTATAGCTCACAGGAGCAGGAAGGTCCCGAAACTTCAGAAGCGATGCCAGAATTGCAAACCGGCACCTATAACACAGTAATACAAACGAAAATATTAAGTTTACGTGAGCTGCAGATGATATAACTGTAGTACCCATCAGGAAGTTCTGTGAATGATATAAATGAGTCAGAAACTATAAGAGGACTAGAAAAGTCAAATTGATGGTCCAGTACTCTGAGAAAGCAATGGTGAATATATAACAAGAAATGGTTTTTATCAAAGTTCAGTCCTGAGGAAGGTGTTTATCTGATTCAAACTAAAAAGCACCGAAACGCGTCGACACAAGGACTCCAACTAAATTTTTATGTAGTCTAAAATTGTATTAATTTGTACACCGTACGTTAAATTTATGTAACATCTGCCAACAAAGATTGATTGATCAACTTAGAATTGTATAGAACAAGAATATCTTTGTTTAGAGCAATTGATTGCATATTGTCTTCTTATTGTTTTTATATTGTTTTTAATTTGTGAATTGAATTTTTAACTTAGTTTTTCTAAAAATAAATTTGTGAGAAATGAGGAACCAATAATGTTTCTTTAGTATTTTATATTTCCTACATGTCATGTGAAAATTGTTTGAGTCTATCTGCTATTTGCCAAATGGTCTAGATTTAACTGAAGAACACAGAAAGGAAAACCCCGCCTTTTTTTCTGATTCTCTAATCACCTGTATCATTAAAAAGGTCTAATCACAGCCAAAAAGGTAAAATGGAAAAATCAACCTTCCATAACACTTGCCTGCTTCTGTGTTATGGGGCAAATGTATTACCGTTCTCGCATAGCCCACAAACCAGCATGACGAGTGTTCCTATCTAAATCTGGAACAAACGAGTCCCTCATTTTATGCTGAAGCGTCAAACGCGCTTCTAGGTAATTTTAGCGGTTCTAACAGAATCCAGTTTCCTTACCGATTATCCCGGCTCCTGCTTCTGGTGTATAGAGGCCTAAGGGAGGCCGATGGACCGCCGGCTCCGCTTTTAATACTCTTGCCGCATATCCGAACATGAACTACTTCGACTACTTCCGGTTTGCGGATCGCGAAAGGAATGAAATCGGGACTTTTTAAAAGTTAATTGGCACAGATTACAATTGGCCATTACTCGAGTGTCTGTGTTTCAAATAAATATGAAAGTAGAATAATAAAACACACGTTATTATTTATTTTTATGTATCTTTCTTCCTCTCTGTCTCAAACTACAAGATTGATGGAATTTGTAGTTTTTTAGTTTTCAATCTCCCAAACATAGAAAGCAAAGCAAGTAGAGTATTACCGTATTGTGTGTATTTATGTACATTTCTTCGTCTCTGTCTAAAACTAAAAGAATGATAGGATTTGTAGTTATTGTTATTGTTTTTTATCCCCCAAACATATAGACAGTAAAGAAAGTGGAGTATCCCGGTATTGTATGCATAGGATGGAAAAAAGGACACACCTTCTTCTAAACGAGAAACATCAAATCTATAATTATAGGATATGTGTCGGACCACCCAAATATATAGTGTCATTAATAGAAGGTTGTCAAACATGATTATAAAGACACTGACTATGGGGGTGTAAGTTATAATACGCCCCATGGGATATCCTCATTAAGGCATGTGATGTGAATTTTAATGCGGAACACCCATCTCTGTTCCCTTTGCAGAAGTACCCTATCTAGGGGCCCCATGTTGGTATCATATTTTGGTTTGTCAATGACAACCCATGCAAAATCATCCTCTGTGTGGTCCATTTCTACAAAGTGTCTTGTCATTGGGGTATTAGTTTTTTTGCATCGAAAAGCACTTTGATGCTCCACCAACCTCTCTTTAACCTTTCGCGTGGTCATTACAACATAAATTAGTAAGCATGGGCATATAATCATATAAATTACTCCACTTGTATTACAGTTTGTGTGTGAATTAAGTACGCAAGGTGTTGCTAGGCCCAAATCCAATTGTGTCACATGTTTAGTAAATGGGCACACAGAACAAGAGCCACAAGGGAAGTGCCCTATCACTAGTGACGCTCCCCATAATGTGGTCTGTCTAGTCTTTTGTTGTCTCAGTCTTGGTCTCGTATGTACCAGTAAATCTCGGAGATTACTACTCCGTTTCAACGCAAAAAGTGGTCTCTCCAGGGTCAATGCCCTGTATTCAAAATATGCCATGTTTTGTTGACTGCCTTTTTAACTTTGTCAGTTAAATTACTAAACGTAGTCACACAAACCATCCTCTTATTATCAGGTTTTTCATACGACTCAAGGAGTGCCTCTCTATGGTTGTTACATGCTTTTTTTTCTGCTCCATATACCAGTTTAATCAGATAACTCCTTGCCAATAATTCCTCACTTATATTTAACAATGTCAGTAGACCAATACCACATTGATAAATATCAGCAATGCATGCTACATAATTGTGAACCATATCAACTACATGAAAACAATTATAAAGTGTAAGGAAATTAATATACCAAATTCAATTTCAAATTATGCTCCTTCTATAATTGAGATGGCACGTGATAGAGATATACTCATCTCATGGAAAACTTCCATTATAAATGGCTCTAAATATATAACTCCAAAGACACATACTCAAATTCCCTGTAACTAAATCATTATTACAGCATAAATTCTGAGACATAGTTTGATTCCATTTACATACAAATATTTACCTGGCACAAATCTGACTGATATATATATATTTAGGCTGAGGAACCGGGGTCGAGTCTCAGCATGGAGCCTCATCAGCCTGTGATTCTGGGCAAGTAACTTGAGCTCCCTGTGCCTAACAAAATTAATTTGTCTGCCTGTACCCAGCTGGTGCTCATGTAAAGCGCTCTGTTACCTTCAGGTCAAATTTGCACTATATAAAATATATATAATTGTTTTCAAATATGTATATATACGTGTTTAATACAGTATAGTATTTGTATTTGTGTGTAATAAAGTACTTGTTAAATATAATTAAAAAAACTCTGACTGGATAGTGATTTTATGAGTGCTGTTCTTTTGCATTGCTAATTTCTGAGTCTATAGCCCTCATCGCTTCCTCTCATTGAGTCTTGGACTGTTGTGACACATTAGCCTGATAGTTAAGTGATAAAAGGGTACTTAGCTCTCACTTTCGGGGTTTGCAGTATGAAGGCCCCACAACACCGAGTTGAAATGCTGCAGTTGTGACTTCTGGGGCCCAATGTCTTCTGACTGCCTGGGGACCCTCTAACTCTGATTTATCACAGGTGTCCAATGTAATTGTATCTAATATCTTTGCTTTCTTACCTAATTTACCTACATTTATAGTTATCAATACGCTATCCCACTGTTTCTGATATTTACAAATCTCAAAACAAGGACAATGTATTTTTTTCTAAACTGTGGCATAAAATTAATAAAATAAGTGCATCGATAGCTACGTAGTAAGAACAGTAATGTAAGGTGTTATGGATTTGATGTGCTCAACCTGTGTTAAAAGTGGGTGCGTGTTGAGTGGATTATCAACACAAAATATTTCACCAAATGTATGAGTCTAAATTGCACACAGAATAGGAAAATAAGCATCCCTTCCAGTCTCGAAATTATTATCTATTATATTAAGAAAAGGGTAGCATGGTCTGCAAATTATGTATCACTGCTGGTCATGTAATTTTAGCCCAGCTACCCTGATTTAAATGCTAGAGAGTTGCTTTGGAAACAGTTGTGATCTGGACTATTTGGAAGGGTACATTTGTTAGTTACTGTCAGTTTTTCATTATTACCCCCCTCGAAATCTTTTCACAACATAGGAGACACTTTATCCTGATATTTTTTAGAATAAACACTAGTTACCTGGTAAACATGTGTCTACAATACTTCATTAGAGGAATGGATGGTAGAAATGCATACATTGACGACTTATGGAAGGTGGCATTGTTGAGATAAAGGAAACTTGGAAAGATATGGAACACCTTTAATAAGTCCTATAGGGGCATATTATCAAGGACAGGCGATACATTATGGCCGCTTTTATCGGCAGGAAACTGCCGATAAAGCGGCGATAATGGCCTTGATAATATGCTCTATGAATTCCAATCGAAGCCCATGTTAGATGTGAACACATCTAACATGGGCTTCGATTGGAATTCATAGAGCATATTATCAAGGGCATTATCGCCGCTTTATCGGCAGTTTCCTGCCGATAAAAGCGGCCATAATGTATCGCCTGTCCTTGATAATATGCCCCATATTTTTTTATTCTATAGGAGGTGTACGCTAACTTAGCTAAGCACTGATATATGTGTTTCCACCTGTTTCCTTGACTTATGAAGCCCAAATCTTTGTCCCTATATCTCTCACTTACAAAAGAGAAAATATTTGTATAATTGATGCTAACATAAGAGATTCGTAGCGTTCCTCCTTGCATTAAATCTAGGAAATAATATACGTTGTGGTTGTTGTGTTGGTGGAATGCTTAACTGATAATTGATTAGTTACAAAATGTGGCAGCTTTACATACATATGAATCTTTAAATAAATATGAAAAGGAAGAAACCAGCTACTATTGCTGTTCGTTGTCTACAGGCGTTAAAAAAACACCCAGAGTTAAATACCAATGAAAATAGGTAATACACAAAACCACCAAGGAACGACAAAAGAAAGATTTTTTAATAATATGCATGAAGAGTCATACGCAGTGTAATGGAGTTCGTTATTACATTACGCTCATTTACAAAAATGCAAAGTACATTCAGCAAACGTCTGTAATTATTAAATTTTACATAATCATCAATTCAGTAGGTCTTTAGTAATGCAGAAATCGTTAAGAAGGAAGTGTATTAATGAAGTTTTGCGTTGTTATCAATCCACTCAAAGTTTCCATTGATTTTTACATCTCAGGGTAGCATTTCCAATCTCTGTTAGAATGGATTATAGAGGGCATGTTTCCATTCTCTCTTGATGTGCGATTAATTAATCATTCGGTTATTGCATATTTGGAAGAATGAAAGGAGCATGAAAAGTGCAACGCTTTCAAACTTCAAACTTGCTAATCATATCAGTTACGTGACATTACTCTTTGCGTGGTGTTCCATTTCTCAATGGTTGATGTCAGCTATTTAAACTACTATATACCAGTGCCGAAAGGCATGAGCACGCTCCTTCTAGGCAATATTACTCTTTTACAGCCGCCATTAAAGTTACACATTTTTTATTCCTTCTCTACTGCCACCGAACTTCTCTCGACTCTGCGACATTCTCCATAAACGTCCTATTCTGTCATATTCCCCAGAAGTTGGCAAATGTTTTACAAAAGTTTGCGGTTTAAGTTTACCCTTGGTCTCTTGTCATAGATAGGCGTGACATTTGTATATGACTGCAGCATAAGTAACGTTGCCCGTGAAAACCCTTTCATGCGAGTTGCTACTGCTTATATCTAGGGTGGAAATTAGAGGAATGCCTCTGCACGTACTTGTAAATGAAAATGGCGTGGAAGCCCTTGTTTATTTGCCCCTTCCAGGCTGTCTTCCTCTGCAGTGGTTGAATTGCATAATAATAGCACGGGAACAGTAATCCTCAGTGCAGTCACATCATAACTACAAAGAAAACAATATTCTGTACCCTTGTTGTTGTTCTTTCACTTTCCGGTCACTGCATATAATTAAAATAACCTACGCACACTAAATAAAAAATAAATGCAAGTTAAAATAATTTTTAGGGAATCCACGCTATTATGTTATGAAACCTCAGTTAGTTAATGTGATCGCTAAAGATGCTTGTGCGTGTGACTAGAGAGTCACAGAATGGATTCCTGGTGGGTGCGTTGAAGAACAGTGGCTTATAAATTTACATTGGTACGAGGTCCCTGCCTGTGATAGAAAGCACCGTGAATATTTAAATCATTATTTTAAAATTGTATTACACACAGCATACGATAGGCGGGCACAAAATGATTTATTGTTGAAGATAAAACAATTTATTTCACAGTCTATATTTTAGCAATACTTACATTTTCCATTAAACCAAGCATTGCAGGGCTCATCTAATAACCCTCTTTACTTTACCTCTAAAAATAATCTTTGCAACATTCACGTATCTTTCAGGTAGTTAGCAGGCCCCCTGATGAGAAGGCCCGTTTTTCTAGCTGCCTGAACCTATCTTGGCTTCACAGTTTCTACATTTTCAGCAAGATGTACCTCAAAGTCTGCATTAACCACCCAGGTATTTTTTTTTCTTTTTTCTTTATAACAAAACTACAAGAAACGTTTTTGTAAGATTAAAAAGCATGGCCACTAAAGTCCCCTTAGATTTTAGCCACTTTGTCCTGTCCTCTGTGTGCATGAAGATGTTCTTATAGGTGAATTGAGAGGGTGCAGGGATGCCTGCAGGGTGACTTTCAGATGCAAAACCCTGATCGTACTGACCTCTGTGACCCTGATGTAATGGTTGAGGTGAAAGAGGAAGTGAGTGCATTTCATGGATGCCCAAAGAGATGGAATTCATTGTCAATAATACTGATTAGCGTCTTTGTGTGCGTAACACATGCGGTAGGAAAGCAAACCTTTACCAACTAAGCTTCATGAAACTTTGCGACTATGGGACATATTCTCAAGGAATTATTGCCAAGTCAGCGGCACTTTATATCAGTCAAAGTGGCGATAAATTTATCACCCTATTCACAAGCTGGTGCTAACAGCCGATATCACCAGTTTTCCAGCGATAGCAGGTGCATAAAACATTGCCACGGATTACACCGGCACTAATACTAATGAGATGCAAAGTAGGCGTTTCTGTGCAAAAAGCCGCAAAAACACTACTTTGCAACAATCTGAACGACCACCCAGATCGGTGATAAGATCACAAAACATGAGATAAGGTGCATTAGCAGCAGGGAATTAGCACCTGCTCTTTCCTGGTATTAAGTTGGACGATAACCTGAACCATAAATGGGAGCCCAGCCCACAGCCACACTAGAAGAACAACAGATGCCATGGAGCTACTGATCATGCAGCTCGGACACCCAAGAGGGCCACAACACCCACCGCCACCCCCATGCCCCCCACTCCCCCACCCAGACAACTTTACAAAATCATGAAAAAAAAATGTGCCTGATTTCGAACAATTAGAACAACTAACATTCATGTGTGGTCAGAAAAAGGAGAATCATTCAATCATCTTTAAATTTCCAAACAAATTATGTTATTCAAATTAAACTCAAAACAACTATTTGGAAGAGTCATGGCGGGTCTTCTCTGAACAATCTGTAAGACACAGCCTGCAAGACAAAATAAAAAAAAAAAAAAGTGAGTCATGCGCTCATCAAAGGACAGAGAGAGAGAGAAAGAGAGAGAGCAAGAAAGGGAGAGAGAGAGTGAAAGGAAGAGAGGGAGAGAGAGAGAAATAGAGTGAGAAAGAGAGAGAAATAGAGAAAAAGGGAGAGAAAAGGAGAGACAGTGAAAGGAAGAGAGGGAGAGGGAGAGAGCGCGCTGACACTGCTGACCCAGGCCTCAATGCTTACCTGCTGCCACCGGTGTGTCTCCAACCACGTGCCGGCATACACTGCAGTCCACCAGGTCCCTTATCTGAAACAGAGTCCAGATTTATGAATGGCAGAGTTTATATCATTGCACACACCATCATTGCTTGTACGCCCGTGCACACACAGGCTGCTGTACCCCAGCCCCTCCCACCGCCCAGCGGTGATTGCCTGCTCCTGTGCACCCAGGCCTCACTGCTCACCTTCTGCCACTGAGAGGGCCTACCACGTGCCGGTGCAAGCTCCAAGCCCAGGGCCCATGACCTTGGCAGCCTCCACAATATGCAGCCCCTCACCGCACGTGATTATGGGTCTTGATTTCGCAATGGCAGAGATCATATCAGTGCACAAAGCATCATCGCAGGCTGCACACCCGCTCAGCTCATTAGGTGCCACTATCTCTGTGAACCGCAAGGTAACGCCATGTGGAGGTAGGCCCATGCTACCCGCTGGCTCAGGCCTACACTGCGGTCCAGCAAGGCTCACACAAATCCTTACTAGTCGGGAACTCCAGGATGGTTCATCATTGCAGGCTGCGCACCCAATCAGCACTTAAGGTGCCTCTACCTCAGTGCACCGAATGTCACCGTCCCGTGGCAGTAGGCCCATGCCAGCCGCATTGTATCAGGTGGCACAAACTCTGTGCAATGCAAGTCATGAACCCTTTATGATTGAGTCTTGTAATATGCCAGGCAAACGCAGCCATGTCACATCCGGCAGTGGGGAGTAACTGGGATCACATCCGGCAGAGGGGAAGAACTGGGTCACATAGCGGTCTCGTCCCCCCTTTAAACATAATCCAAGTGGGCTGGTTCGGCGTACGCCAGGCCAGCGTAGGGGTGTGATTAATTATCCCTGGGTTCTGGGTGTGGTTCATTTCTGGGCTGTGCTGTAGAAACACGGGTTAACCCAAGAAGTCACTGGGACCTGGGCAGATAAGTGGTACAAACAAAGTGGTCCCAGATGAACAATCAATTAGTTCAATATTAAAAATACATTCAAGAAACATTTATAACAACATTGTTTTTAATCACAACGTGTAGCATACAAAATCTTTTTATAAAAGTCCATGCACAGTCAAACGCATATAATGCCCCAGGGGGGTGGGTTCAAGGAAGGGTAGTGGTGGGATAGTGAAGGTATGGAAATAACATAAATTGGTCATTAATACCCAAATGCAACAGAGATGATAAAAGTTGAACACAATAGAGAACAAATCAAAATTAGATTAGGTAATCATGCCTCAGCAAAAAATCACAAATGATAATTCAAAACAGAGGCTGAACACAAAGAAAGATGTCGACGTTTCGACCCAGATAGGTGCAGGCGTGCTTTAAACCTTGCTAGAGGGTCTTCATCAGGACGGGGGATGTGTGAAGAACGGGGCAATCGATCTGATAAGCTCGTGCTGTTTCGTGAACTAAGACGTCATTGAAACTCAGGATTCGACTGGTAATATCGTGTCTGATATTCAATTAATGTTGTACTTTCGACGTCTTTTTGTCGCAATCTGCAACGGTGAAAAACACCGGCAGAAGTGGGAAACACTTTAAAGACGGCACACAGTCTTTGCCGGAGTGAAGGACTCGCGTTCAGATTTCCGCCTCGCAGCAACCGTGGGAGTCTGCAACTGGGTAAGGACGAGATCGTATCGTGGGGTTCAGAAAGGCATAAATCAGCCTTTATGCCTTTATGAACCCCACGATCATGATTGTTTTACTTAATGCGGTCCTGCAACCCCAGGAGGCAAACTTTGAGGTAACTCGCTATTTTAAAACTCACTAATTGTTTAGTGGTGCACATAACCTTCTACCAGTACTGATGATAACATTACAGTTCCTAAACATATGCCTCAAGTGTTTGTTTTCTGAGTGGCACCTGGGACACGTGTTGAAGTGTTGATTTGTACATTTGTATGTAGGTGATTGGGTGCCAAATATGGTTGCTGCACTAAATTCTGCTGTATTAGTTTAAATATAGCATTCCTGATACTGTTTTTGTGTATCCGATCACAGCTTTTAATTCACTGTTCATCGTTTTTGGGCACAGAGCTGCTATGTAGGCATCTCCGCACATCATATTCACTAACACTATGTGGGTAATATTCGTATGAATAGTATGGATATGGGGGGGGAGGATATGGGTGGGCCCTCTCCAGTTCATAAGGGGCGCCAAGTAATAAATCTGATATCCTGGAACGTAGCTGGGCTAAAAAGGAAGTTAGACATCCCTGAATGGCATGCATTCATCGAGAAGTTCGATGTCTGCCTGTTCCAGGAAACTTGGTGTCTGTTACCAATTGACAAATCTGGTTATACCACTTTCTTTTCCCCTGCGATAAGTGGAGGGAAGGGCAGACCAGCAGGAGGTCTTCTTGTCTGGATAAGAATTGATCTGGACTGGGACATGGTTTCCAATGACCCTCAGTGTAATGATATAATGCACCTCTCTTCTAGGGGCCACATTGAGGGGATTAGGCTTGAACTCTTTAATGTGTATGCTAGAGGGGCTGCGGGGGATAATACTTCTTCAACCATAATGAGCTTAGATTCTGCTCTAGCTAGTTGTCCTCCTGCAGCCAGAATTATGGTGGGTGGTGATTTTAATTGTACGTTCGAACCCCTTCTTGGAGATGATCCCCTAGGCACGGAGGAGGAGGACTCCAGGTGGTCTATCCCACCCTTGACAGTACCCCCCATTCGGAAATGGTCTGCTAGGGCAATCCAATTGAACGCCCTTACCAGGGAGCACAAACTAAGAGCCCTCAATGGTAGGACCCTGTCTGATATGTCCGGTGCAATGACCTTTAACAGGGTTACGGCCCCGTCCAGAATAGATTATATTTTAATGAGCGTTAGTATGTGGCCTGACCTTATCGATATGGAGGTGGTACCTACCTTGGATAGTGACCATAACCCGCTATGCAGCAAGTTTAAATGGGGCAAAAGTAAAGAGAGGGGGGCGAGTGCGCCATTGAAAATAACCAAAGAGATCATCCCTTACGAAAATAATCGTAGATTGAAATGGGATAAGGCTCAGTTAAATGTAGACCAATTAGGGACTATTAAATCTGCTATTGAAGATTTGCACCGGGATTTGGAGGCAATGGAACGGGTGGATGATAGTGTTCCGAGCCCTTCCTTCAGCCTCGATTTAGCTTATAAAGGCATGATAGACCAAGTGAGCCACTATTTTATCTCTAAAAGAAAAAGCTGTAGACCGAACAGGGCCCCCCCCATCTCTAGCAATCCGTGGTATTCGGCGGACTGTAAGGGGAAAAGGAAAAGATTGTCAGATGCCTTGCTCTCAAGGAATCCTATTCTGGTTAGAGCGGCCAGGAAGGATTACTTGAGAGCAATAGCACTGGCAAAGCGTGATTGGGAGGAGGAGCACTGGAGGGACATAACAGGCGCTGTGAGCAAGAGGGATACGACGTTATTTTGGGATTTAATCAACAGAGCTAGGCAGGGTAAATCGCAGCCTTTAGCAACCCATATAACCAGCAATCAATGGTTCAATCATTTCCCAGCTCTATATGGCGGTAGTGAAGTTGCAACTGGTGCCATGGTTGCCTGTGGGGAGGGAGGGGAACACGGCGAGGTGATTGAACGTTCTTTCACGGCCTCTGAAGTAGTGGTAGCAATCAAAAACTTGACCCCTAAGAAGGCGGCTGGGCCGGATGGGATCCCTGGGGACCTTCTGATCGCCGAACCCCTGGCCTGGGCCAATCTTATAGCTACTATAATGAATTTGATAGTAAGGGGTCACCCCGTGCCTGATTCATGGAAGGGTGCCGAGGTGGTCACAGTGTACAAGAAGGGGGCAAGAGATGACCCTGCCAACTACAGACCGATTAGTCTGATAGATATAGTCCAGAAAGTGGTTGGCAGGGTCATTATCTCCAGGGTAGGCGACTGGATGGAGGAGGAATGTATTCTCTCTCATCTCCAGGCTGGATTTCGCCAGAGGGTGGGCACGATGGACCAGGTCTTTCGTCTATTTGGGATCTATTGGAAGGCAGTTACCATCAAGAAGGGCAGCCTGTACATGGCCTTCATAGATCTCAAGACGGCCTTTGACCTGGTCCCTCGTGCTAAACTGTGGGAGATCCTGGAAAGTATGGGCTTCCCTGGCTCACTCTTGAGACTAATTGTTAGACTCCACGAGGGGACATACGCGAGGATCAGATGGGGTACCCAGGGCCAACTGACAGATAGGGTACCAGTGAGGAGTGGAGTCCGTCAAGGGTGTGTTATGGCCCCGACCCTCTTCTCCTTGTTTGTGAATGGAGGGGTGGACCACCTGAGAGGAGAAGAGACGGATGCCCCAACCCTGGCGGGGGAAAAGATTCAGACTCTGCTCTTCGCCGATGACACCTTATTGATAGCTAAACCCCCGATAGGCCTGCAAAAACTTTTGCATCGATTCAGTTCATTTTGTACAGACAGAGGCCTAACCATCAACACTACCAAAACCAAATTGATGGCCTTTTCGCCCTCCAAAAATTTTAAAAACAATTTTCTGCTTAATGGGGCCCCCTTGGAGCTGGTCGATGCATTCGACTATTTAGGGGTCCGGATAAATAGCCGAATGACCTGGAAGGATCACCTGGCTAAAATGATATTAGGCCACAAAAGAGTATCGGGGGTGACCATGCAAGAGTATCGGGAATCAATTAGTAAACCGGTGTCTCCGGTAATGGCCATTTATGAGGGCCAGATACTCCCGGCTGCATTATACGGCTCCGAATTATGGGGGTTCGACAATGTTAATGAGTTAACCTTAGCAGAAAATAAGTTTTTGAGAGATGTGGTGGCCCTCCCTGTCTCTACCCCGCTGATCCCCCTGCGGTTAGACCTTGGTAGAAGAGCCTTAAAGGATATAGTGAGGCTGCGCCCACTGCTCTTTTGGGTCCGTTTAAGAAGGACTAAGGAGCTGGCCAAATACGCCGAAGGTCTGGACGACCTAATTTTACTTGACACCGGAAACAAAATTGGCTGGTTGAAAAATGTGAGGCAATTAGTCTCACAACTGGGTTTGAGAGATGTATGGGAGACCCAAGCTCCCCCGCCCAAAATGGTGATCAAGAAAATATATTGGGATTGGGTTCAGGCCGAAGCATCACGCAGTATAACAGGGGGCTCACTTACTGAGTGTTTCCTTGAGTTTAAGTGGGCCAGGAAATTGGAACCCCTCTTTGACCTTATAACCAAGCCGCTAGACAGGGCCCTCTATTTAAAATTAAGGTATGGGACCCTCCCGGTTCATGAATTTACTTCAAGATGGTCCAACCAGGATGGCCCCTCACGATCATGTCCCGGTTGTGCGGCTCCCAAAGAGACTGTGGCCCACCTCTTTTTTGCCTGCCCCGCGTATAAAGTGGATCGGAAAAACTGGCTGAAACCAGTTTGTAGAGGGCTGGGGCTGAGGTGCCATCGTTCGGCCCTACGAGTGATTTCAACGGATTCATCATCTACCTCATTGATATGCGGGGTGGCAAAGTTTTTGAGTAGTGCCTGGCTTATTAGATCAAGAATTCTGGGAATGAATGCCAGGCCACTCACTAACTGGAGTGGAGTTAACTGAAACCTTCTATTTAGAGTTTTCCTGAGTATTATCGCCTGTGGTCTTTATCAAATGCTGACTGTGCCCTGTTATATTTAATCATGGTTATCCCTTGTTCTTGCTATTATTAACTGATGAAATGTATTTTAAAAATGTATATTGTTGTCTTTTATGGTGAGCAATTTTTTTACCGAATAAAGATATTCACTCACACTAACACTATGTATTATCTGGACACTGCTTTTCTGCTGTTACCCATCTCTATTACAGCCTCTCCAACATAATGTGAGTTGGCAGCACTTCAATACAGTGTGATAAAACTGTAATTACCACCTTGGCCAGAATATTAAAGGTCAAGGACTTGGCTGTTGGGACAGATCTCATCAACTACAGCTTTTGAAACATGGCAAGTATGTCACCATTAAATAAATCTCCCACAGTCACCACTCCTCTGTCCCTGAGTGCGACCATAACAGGCCTAAATTCTCTTTGTTGAACCACAGCCTTAATAGGACTCTGAAATGTTAAAACTCTTTCAATCCACGACCAAAATGTATTTGTCCTAAACGGATATAGCTTGTGTGAGTCCCTTTGTAATGACGTCCTGGCATCCACCCTCCTCACCAAACAATGCTGTGAAAGGTTCTATTGCCAGCATGAATAAGAGTGGGACAAACTGGCATCCTTGGTGCATGTCACTCATTATGTGCAGAGGCTTTGATACATTTTTCCCATTTGTACCTCTTGCTGTTGTGCAAAAAAACGTATTCTGCCAATTGTTCCCCAGCTCATAAAATGTCCTCAAAACTACAAATATATAACCCAGTTAAGGGAGTCGAAGGACTCCTCCATATCGATAGATCCACAAATGGCAGACCAGACCCTTGTTTGCAGACTCTTATATCAAGGAACAGTAGACTTCTCAGGCCTGATTCATGAAGGGCGCTTGCACTTGTGGCGCAGGAGCCCACACTCACGGGGGGACCTTCGCAATTGATAACTGCAGTACGGTGGTCCTTCCACAAGCACCTGATGCACACCACAACTGTGGGATCTCTGCCACTACTACGGGCCTCCGCCACAAGAGCAGAGGCCCTCTGTGAATCAGGCCCCTAATATTTGCAGCCATCCTCCTCTGTTGATAAAGCTTGACTTGTGTGTCAGCCCCTCCAGGATAGGTAATATTCAATGTATGAGATTTTTTTCTAGTAGCGTACAATCTATGTTTAACATGGATAAGAGAAAGTATGAGGATACTTCTAGCTGGTCCATTTGGGGCTTTGGGAGAACCACTAGTGGGTTTTCCTGTAAGTGGGCAAGACTAACCCACACTTTCTATGTGCCTGATTGAGCTGTAGCAGCTTGGGGGGCAGCACTGTTCAATATGTGGCATAGAACTCAGAGGGCAACCCAACACTGCTCAGGGCCTTACTGGCTGCAAACCCTTTGAGTGCCATCTTGGCCTCCTATAACAACAGTGGTTCACCTAACACCTAAACCTGTGCTGATGTGTGTGTAATATGCCTGTATGACACTATTTCTTTCAGACTGTGTGCTGACTACTCTGCCCCCTCCTTTTCAATGCCAAAATTGGACATTTTGGCATCTTGTTTTTAACCAGGTCAGTGGACAACCCTTCTTCTCTCCTTCAATGTGTCTCCCTGCTATGTAATATCAGTAGTCAAGCTAGCACAGTTGCAACACTGGTTTCTTGTCCGTCTTTCCTTTATGCCAGAGTAATCCCTGACTCATTGCTCCATCACTACTGTCTTGTCTAGCTGTCTAAACACTTCCTCAGGTCTGGTGACACCTCTCCTGTGTGTAGACCTTACACTACATGAATGTATACCCTAGAGGTAGAAATTAAAGGCCTGCAGTCTGTCACAATATAACCAGTCAACCCTTCTTTGTCCAAAAAGTATTGCTCAATGCATGTCTATGAATAGCCTAGAACAGTGTGCTGACAAAGTGCAACCTCAATGTTGGATGATTGCCATATTCTGTCTGCAGTGTAAATGCACCAGAACTGGGTTGTAGTTGAAAGTTATCCGTCCTAAATGTTCTGTGCATTCTATTGCCCCACATATGAGTTTGGAATGTAGCATTGTGTCCAGCCTGGAGGTAATGAATCATGGAGTAAAACGTATATTCTATTCCTATGAGATGAGTGTTTAACATGTCTCTAGCTGGTTCCGTTTGGGAAGCCAGGCAAAAGCCTTCTGTATTTCTCACCACTGGGACACCTGAAATCAGTGTGTGTTTTCAGTCCACTGTGATGTCATGTACACAATTATAGCCTTCTTCACATGGGTTATGCCTGCGTAAGTCTGACCAAATGAAGTGTCAGTGAGTCCAGGTATTCCAGTTGATAGGAGGTGAGAGCATAAAAGCTTGCAATCACTATAGGTCTACAATGAGGTGTGTCCTCTAGAATTAAACATGTGCCTTCTGCGTCAAACTTACTTTGGAGCACTGTGAGTGGCACCCTGGTCTGGCCCATGTCAATGCTATCCTCACATATGACTAATATGTTTGTGTAAGAAACACAAAAAATGTGATGGGAGGCTGCTTGCGACAAGTCTAGCCAGTGGCAATCTCTTGGGGTAGCACTCCAACCCATCATTGTTTTCCTCACCATCCACTTCAGATTGGACACAGCCATAAGCAAATCAGTTTTGACCATGCTCCTCATGGGAACAGTCCAGCCCAAGCTTTAAAGCCAGGTCCTCCTTGAACTGGAACACAAGCAACTCAGAAATAGTGTTGCCCTATTTATGGGCTCATAAGGCCGGTACAGCTTGGTTCCAGTGACACAGTGACCATGGGGCCCAAGTTAGGATAGACACATGCCAGTTATTGTATTACATGAAACACAAGAGGTGATGGGAGGCTGCTTACATTAAGCCTAACCACTGGCAATCAGTCGGGGTAACACCCCAACCTATCGTTCTTTCACTCAACATCCCACCTCAGTTTTGACCCAGTCATAAGCAAATCATTCTTGACCCTGTTCTCAATTGGAACAGTCCAGCCTGAACTGCTGAGTAAGGTCCTCCCGAAACTGGAAAACTGGAAACCCAAGACCGGTTTTGCCCTAGTAATGGGCTCATCAGCCAGATACAGCTTGTTTCCAGGGACACAGTGAGCATAAGACCCACATCTTGGCATGCCCATACCACTTCGGGTAGCATTCCAACCCATCATTATTACACTCACCATGCCATCTCTGTTTGGATCCAGCCATAAAAAAATGTGTGTTGACCCTGCTCATCATTGGAGCAGTCCATCCCGAACTTCCAAGTCAGATCCTCCCTGAACCAGAAAACAAGCAATAAAGGAATTGTTTTGTCCTAATTATGGGCACATCAACCAGGTACTGATTGGTTCCAGTGACACAATGATCATAGAACCTTCATCTGAGCATACCCACAAAAGGTGACGGCAATTCGGGCTGGACTGTTTCAATGAGGCAAAGGGTGAAGACTGATTTGCATATAGCCGTGTCTGAACTGGCTTGGTGAAGCAAGCTAAAGAACGATGAAGGATTCATCCCAGATCTGTGACTGGAGGTGAGTGTTTGAAAAGTTTCAGCACTCCGTCCATTATCTCCTTGTGTTTGCTCTGGACTGTTCCCATTAAGAGCAGGGTCAAGACTGATTTGCATGTGGCTGGGTCCAAACTGGGGTTATGTGCTGTACAAAATAACAACAGATTAAAACCAACGATGGGGTGAATTCACCTTTTGCGTGTTTAGTATGCTGTGTAATACATTTGATCCCTCCATGTTAGAAATGGGATTTCTGGTTGGCTGAGGCTTGCGCCAAAGCCAGGCAGAAACCACCACTCTAGTCTGGGCAAGGAAGTCACCCGCCAAAGATAACCCCTGCTCACCCCCTTGGTAGCTTGGAACGAGCAGTCAGGCTTATCCCGGAGGCAATGAGTAACCCACCATGTGCACCCACCAGCAACAACATCCCAGGCCCCCCACAAAAGGAACTCCACACAAGGTTATGTATAAAAATAGCCTTTGTATTATACCAAACACATTAGATAATAAACACACAATTTACACTGTGCCACTGGCACGGGCGGAATTTACAGGGGATTATGTACATAGGACAGGGCCACATGGAACACTGACAGGAATAAGCACTTGGTAGAACTAGCACTTAGAACATAGAATAATTGTAGCGCCACATAACAAATGTAGCACACAACCAGTAACCACTGGCAACAGGTAAGTACACACTGCGCAATCCTAACCACCTTATGCATATATCATGCAGGGAACCATGAACTCACTAGCATAACTATACTAAGTAAAACAACCTCCTAAGCATAAGACACATTTAGAGGTATCAGAACACAGGGTGTGCAAAACATACTACACACAGTAACACCCAAAGCATTAGCACAAACTCACACCAAGGTCCAGGTTGCGCCACTGCGCCAAAACCTAAATGTAGCAGCTGCCCACTACTTGCTGGGAAGCTGAGGACAAGAACAGGGCCTAAACGCTGCAGCTGGCACTTAGTGCTGCGCAGCTGGGGAAGGCCATGGTAGGGGCGAAGGAGTACGACTCAATCCTGAGTCCAGAGACAGGTCCCTAGAAAGGAAAACCTAAACGGTGCAGCTGCCCACTAGTTGCTGGGCAGCTGGGATCTGTAAACTATGGCATGGGCCCTCACCGGCCCTTAGGAGCAAAACTGCGCCACGTGGGAGCTTTCTAGGCTCTAGAAATACAGATTGCGCCCATGGGGACCCTTTAGGCTCTTAACCAACTGTGCCCCCAAGAACAACGTGGGAGCCTCGTGGGCTCTGGAGCTAAAATGCGACCATACTTTGGAGCCTCGTGGGCTCTAGAACAAATGCCCAATGGAGCCTCTTGGGCTCGAAACAAATGCTGCCAACTGGGGGGAGTGGCCCGCTGCCAGCCGGGGCGGCTCTACCTCCCGAAATGCCCCCGAGATGTTGGAGCCCCCAGGCTCGAAATAACCATGCCCCCAAAGTCGGAGCCACACGGGGCTCGAGAAATACTATGGGTGACACCAGGTCCAACAGGGACACCACGGACCCACGGGAAAAAGAATTGCCCAATCGTTGGAGGGCCCACTATCACACGGGGCTGCTCAAAGAACAACCAGGGACAGCCCGAGCACCCCTCCTTACCGAGCTCCAGGCGTCCGTTCTCTGTGGCGCAGCGGTGCCGTTCCCCTCCCCGGGGACAACGTAGGACTCTGCCTCCGGTGCTCCCCTCACTTCTGGGAGCCCCGCCACACGACATCCGGCACCAGGAGAGGGCGCAACTTCATCCGGTCCCCCATCTCGGTACTGGGACTCCTCTCCTTCCTTCCGGGGGCAGGTCTTCAGCCAATCCCAGTGCGGCGGCGGGCGGGACTTCCTTTCCAAACCGGAAGTCCCGCCCAAGGTCAGGCACTACGGTGCCTGACTTCCGGTTTTCGGCCGAACAGGACCGCGGTGGTTATTTAAACAGCGGAAAATGAAGGGTGGGCACCCTTGAGATAAAAACAAAACGTAGAAGCGGGGTGGGCACTCGCTAAGGCTCATTAACACGGGGTGGGCACCTGTACTATACATAATTAAAGATAAGTGGCCATAATGCAGGGTGGGCACCTGCAAGAAACACAAGGCAGGTGGGGATCCCCAGCACACGATGCAGCCCAGCGCTGCAGGGTGGAAATAAAACGCTCTAGGGGCGCTAGGAGCTCCAAGTAAGTCTTTTAGGCATAAGATGAAAAATGTAGGGGCCAGGGGCCAGCACACAGGGCACTCCAGTAAGGTGACAGCCCCCATGGCGGTCCCTCCTGGGCCCCACCATCAGTAAGGCCCCCTCTGTCAGGAATCAAAAAGTAGAAGTGTCCCAAAGAAATCCTCCAGCATCCAGGGCATCCAGGGGCTGGGTAGGGCCCAGGGAGGCAAGCCTTCCCCTGGGACCCAGCAGCAGCACACCCCTGGCAGATTCAAGTAGGAACACAAGAACATTTAACAGGAGGTCACAGCCTCTTTTTATACACCAAATCCCTTTGTCTCTAGGGTGCAGGGTGGGGGGAAACCAGAAGCAGCTGGTTCTGGAGCACTCTGTTGTGCTCAGCCCCTCTTCCCATTCACAGGACAGGCTAGGGACATCAGTCACACCACAGCGGAGCCAGCATTGTGGAGGGAAATCCCAACCCTATTCAGGTCCAAGGGGCAGCCCCTCCCTGCCATCAACATGCAGATCTCCCCATTCACCACCGGGGCAGACCCATCCTGACTCCTGGAGCCAGGCACACCAGCCAGCTCCAGCCAATCACAAGCCAGACAGTCAAATCACATTAACTGCACAAACATGCCAACTTCTAGAAGTGGCACTTCTACACTAGACACAGTAAATCCGCACACATCATCGCGCAGCATTTTGTCTCGCGAGTTCGCACATACCAAACTCGACCCAGCACTCCCCACACATCAGGAACTACCATGGACACACATATCCCCCATGCATTCTTATGGGAGGGCAGGCCAATCTCACACACACACTCAGAGAGAGCACGCACTTTACACTGCGCCACAGTGCTGAAGTGCGCAAAGACCAGAAATCACTATACCTATGTCATATTAAAGGCAAAAAGGTCAGGGGTGAACCTGCCAGAAGGGCTAAGTCCAACACTCAACCTTCTGTGAATTCTGGCACCCTCCAGTTTAGTTATATGAATATCCTGTAGGCATGCTATATCACCATTGGTCCTGTTTCTGTAAGAGTGCATCCAGTACCCCTTAGTATCACGCCTCATCACCTCTGATGTTCAATGTAAGAGTCTTGTCAAATTTTGTTGCTGGTGTTCATGGTTGTTCACTCAAAACATAGTAGTAAGTATCGACTAAAATAAGTTGTGATTGACAGTCTCATAACTTGCACCAACAACAAAACCCTTCCCTTGTCCTGGCATTGAACTATCTGCTCCCTACTAAAAAGTTTACCTCCATATACAGCGCTTGCAAACTCATGTTGAACATCTGGGCATGAGGGAGACAGTTGCTGCTCAAGTGTTGCACCTTCCTAGTACCTACTAAGCAACCATGAGCAACTCTTTTCTCATGCTAGCATATTATCCCACTCTGCCTCCTAAAATGCAGCATCTTACACCATGAAGCCCAACACTTAAACCCTATGAGGAGGCCACTTGCGCACTAGCTAATATGCTCAGTGACACCACACAATCTACCATAAACCCTGCTCAATGGTACATCATCCATACCACCATGTCTATGGTAGGCCATCTGCTGACATTAGAGTTACCTTTGGGACTATGTCTGCCTCCTCCTCCAATCTCTCTTCTTCCACCATTGAGTCTTGTGTTACTGTGTTGGAGTCAGATGAATCTGCTGTGACTTGTCCTTGTCACTAGAAAGGTTGTCACTGGGTATTGCAAACCCAAATTGTAATGATAGAACTCCAGCACCCCTATCGCAGTTCAAGAATATATTTAGAGGAGTTAAAGAGTCCAAAGTACAAAATAATGATACTGCATGTATATAGAAAACAGCTTTAGCTCCAATTAAACTCTTTAAAACATTGGGTTATAGCTTGAGGGGGTGGGAGCCCCTGTCAAGCAACAACAGCAAACCCTATTAGGGTGAATCACAAAAGTCACAAAAAATTATTAATCCCCTAGCAGCATATTACAAACCCAGTCAGGCTTAAGTTAGAGGTAATGTTTAACGTATTTATGCAGAACACAAATAGTAATACATTGAAAACACAACACTGGAAAAATCTCAAACCTAATTTAGAAAAATTAGAGTACATTTTCAAAATAAAATGACAACAGAAGTACAGAATGACAAAAATCAGATCAGCAGAACTAGAGATATTGAATTTAACTGTTTTTAGTGAAATAAGTACCCAGAAGAAAAAGGCGACACTCACAATTATCTGGTCATGCTAGATCACAAGGAGGAGGCTTTTGGCTCGAAGAGCAGGTCAAGTGTTGCGGGAAGTCATCACTGTAATGCGAAGAACTGGCTGTCGCTGGAGCCTTTCGCTGGTGGATCATCGCAGATGGTCACTGTTGATGCAAAGTGCAGATCTTGCTTTGCTGGTTTCGCGGACGATGATTGTCTGTGTGAAGAGCAGGTCTCAGTGGAGATTCACATTGACAGTCATCGCAGGTGTCAACGTTTTGCCACAAACAGGTCCATACATTGTTGCAAAGAGTCCAAACATCAGGATTTTCACCATTTTCCTATGTAGGGGCTCTCACTGATACCAGCCAGTGATCCAAGTTCTGGGGGGCACCTCTTGGGGATTGGAACTCACTCCAGCAGAGGCCAGCGGCAGGGCACAGAGAGGTCCAGGATGGTCCACTCAGGGCCATTTGCAGGTAGGCAGTTGCAGGGAAGCCTCTGGAAACTTGTTTTGTCCCTCTAGCTCACACAGGAGGTCAGATAACTGATCCTTGGAGTCACTCTGGTCAGCCTGTGATCAAAGCAAGCAATTGCTGTCAGGATGCCAACACTTGCTACAGCACGTTCCTATAATGTGCACTGAGATCCCTAGAATAGCTGAGCCTTATTGCTTTAAAAGAGTGCCCCCCCATTCCCAGGATTTTACGGGGTGCGTAACTGAAGTAATTATTAAATGTGACTCATTTGGATTATGATATATACATATATATTGAGTGAGTGAATCAGAGCCTGAAAGGAATCGAGGTGAAACTGGTCCAGTCAAACAAAAATTATCCTTTGCTGAGGAACTTATTTTTTTATGCCAGGAAAGAAAACAAACCTTGCGCCTGAGAAACGCTAAAACCGGCAGAGCTGAAACAAAAAAAGTCACGAAAGGAGAAAAGCAGCTGGAAACGAAGCAAGGAAGAAGCCAGTAACCGGCCGGTGGAGATGCAAGTGAATCCATGTCCCCATGATGCCAACACAATAATCAACTTGGCACAAATCAACTTAAATGAAGTGGAAACACAACTCCTTTCATTAGGTTTGTCTTATTGTCCTAAGATGAGTTTCAACTATGCGCAGAAAAGAACTGATGTTTTTAGATTTATATGGATAATTGAAACTAAGAAAATATCATCTCCTACACAAGGTTAACAGCAATACAAGGCTAATATTATCTCTTCAGACACCATGAATATGAAATTAGGTGATGTGACATTACTCAAAGACTTTCAAGATTTGCAGGATGAGAACAGTGGTGAATTTCGCACAAACAAGGAGATTATAATGCATACCACTTTAATTCCATGAACCCCTATAGAGTCATTTGCTTGAATCAATTCACCATTCAAGCCCAAGTCTATGTTTAATTTTGATAGAGCACTTTCCGCACTCTGAATTGTATTGGTGCATTATATTCATGGTTTAAATGCACTTACATATATTCTGTCGTTTGTAGTGTTTTATGATTATTAAAATGCATTTATTCAAGTCACATGAGCATTTGTAATGTAGTGTGCACATTTTGGTAGGACTTTGTATGTATTATAAAAGTCTATAATTCCTGTATGCATAATGTGCAGGATGACATTATACCCATATCATGTAACCATGTATTGTTAAAGTTGCCTGCACTGTAGGCCCTAACTGTAGGTTGTTGTTAGTTACGATATTCTTTGGTTGCCCAAGAATTAATTAAATGAATCCTTTTTGTATGCAAAGACAGTATGTTCTCATTCTACTGCAGGTGCAGGAATTCGACCTCGTTATTCATAGATTAAAGGAGATACCCGGAATGTCTTTAAAGAAGACTAGAAGCCGAAAAGGGAGGATGCCTTTTGTGTCTGGCTGATCTGGGAACCAAGGCAACAGAGCAGGAGCTGAAAAACTTGGCTCCAGTGGAAAAGTACAGACAGACGAGATTTAAAAGCTTATATGTGATGTATTGGGGTGGAACATTGTCTTTTTGTATGATGCGCAGGGACAGTGTTGGAAGACTTCTGCATTTTTCGGAGGAGACGGAGCATCCTAGAGTGAGGGCCATAGCCTTAAGCTATCTGACCCATTTGATTTGAGTACTTCTAAGGAAGTCAACATGTGCTGACACCTTTGGGGTATGATGTAAGGGAAATAGGAAGGTCCCTCAGTGGGAGAAGTGTAGGGAAAGATATCCTTTGTTTTCCTTCCACATGAAAAAGAATTTGGACTCAACTTCAATTCTGGGTTGTATTTTGATTTTGGAGTTCATCACATTACGCCTTTTATGCTGAATGAATTATATACGTAGATTCGGCTCTGTATTGATTTTCATGCATCTATATTCTCTGATATTAAGGTGTGTTTATATTTAATTATTTTTGGCCTTATAATAAAATCCATAAATGGAAATTCGGAGTCTGTGGTCTTTTAAGCATGACTACATTGTAAGTATAATATTGAATTGTTTACTCCGCTCAACCACTTTCAGCAGGCAAATAAAAGACCATCTGTGCTGAATTTAGTAGGGAAGGCAAGGACTAAATTTCACCTAATCAAATGGTAGCAGAGGAAACTGGGCTCGGGACTTGGAGTAGACTACGGCAAAAAAACAAAATTGATGGAGACCGGTGGATGCTGATGGTGAGGCGGAAACGGAAACAGTGGTAGCTTGAGTATGAAATTTTGTGGCGTGCTAGATTGCGGTGATTGAATAATTGTGTGATATCTTGCGAAGTTGGAATGCAAGTCGAGTGATTGTGGGTTAATCGGTTTACTGGTCCGGACACGTACAGATCAGGATGTTTGGTGAGCGGACTCAGGAGAAGTCCAAGATCCCGGGATAGTTTTGTATATGTGATTGTCCAATCAAAATTGTGGGTGTCGTGAACAGCTATTGGCGATCCACTTGTGATAGAGAACTTTGTGTGAATGTAGGAGTACGTCAGGGTGGAAAGCCTCAGGTACCGGGGTGGACAATGGCCATTGAGTGACCAACGCAGGTCGGGGTCACAGCGGACGAATGTTCTTGTAAGAGTATTCTGTCGATCTTTTAGCAGATGGACAATTACTTGTTTTATGTAATTGTAAGTTATTGTGGCTGTGTTAGGAAGCAGTTACTTGTTTAATAACTTTTGGTTATACAGATACTTGTAGTACGAATGTGTGAGCGAGTGTACGAAGTGAAATTGTAAAGGAGGGTGAGCCGCTGCAAGGAGGGAGTTGTGACATCAGTGCGCGCAGTGCTGGGATAGGTCGGTTGGTCTAACCCCGCACCAGGATTGGTGGAAGTTCATCCAGAGTCGAATATTGAAGTTTGGATTGCAAATAATTGATTTTCACAGTTAGATGTTTTAAGGTGTTGCGTGATTTGTTTAGAGGTGCCACAGGGGTGGTAACTCAGGTGGGAGAAGAAGCTCCACTTGAGGATACCCCGGCACATTACATGGCAACGAATGTAGGGTTCCATACTAATGTGTGGCTGCAAAATTGGCATAAAATCACAGAGAAAGAGGGAGAAGTGGCTTTCCCTTGTTACGGGTCATTTTGGATGGAGGTGCTGTACCAACTGAGAGGAGTGATGTTATCTCTGAAACCTCCACCTAGACCAATACAATTTGAGGCATTAGATGCGTGGATGAGAGCAATGGTGAAGAGAATCTTCACAGGGAAGAATGAAGAAAGCAATGGGAGCATACCAGGATGCTAGGTGGGATGCACAATTGAAGAGGTGGAAAGTAGACACCATAGAGGGAGAGCACTTATATCCATTCAGGTTGCTAAAAGGGGGGTCTGAAGGACAGAGTAAGGCAGAGGAGGACAGTGATACAGATGATAGTTTCCTTGAAAGACTGCTAGCAGAACGTCCTACACCTAGTGTCTCCAGGTTGGAGCCGAAGCAAACACAGCAATCGGAAGAAGCTTTAGGAGGGGGATGAATGGGTTCAGAGGAGCAGACAACAGGAGTAAGAGTGAGAATGTCAGTGGGAGAATGAATTCCAGGTGGATCTGGAGAGGCAGGGTACATAGCTCCTGAGCCAGATAAAACAGCATGCATCATGTGGTTACCAGAGTCTCTAATGGTACTAGTCACTATTGGACCTGTGGTTTCGATATATAACCCTAGAGAGAGAAAACGTGGAAATCAACAGCAAACAGGAGAAGGGGAAGAGACTATATCTGGAGGGAGTCTTACAATGAGTGGAACAGGAATGGCTCAGATGCCAGTGGAAGCTAGTACTCCACTGCCAGCTACGGCTGATCCATCAAGGATGGACAGTGGATCGGAATGAAGACAAACAGGAGCTTTGGTAAATTCTAGGTCAGATATCAGAATGTGGGTTTCACAAGTGAGGGAGTCAATGATACAGAGAGAGGACTTGGACATGAGACAAGAAACGCCTCGGGTAATGTTCGAACCCCAGAATTTGTGTGAAGGTAACCATTGAAGAAGTCGCAGTTGTGAGAGAGAAAGTCACCCAGTTTTGAGAATGGAGGAGGGTAAAGAACTAAGGAGTGCACACAGTTGTGGCAGGAAAGAAGCAGGAAGTGAAAGAGATCAGAGAATCATACAAGTGGCAATGAAGGCACCATTCATAGTTGTGGTACAATTAAAGGCTGAAATAGATGAAGTGATACACGGGAATGGACAGGATAGAAACATATGATCCAAATGGGTTGCTATTTGTAGCTAAGGATGTTACTAAAAAGGCAAAGCGATCTCATGAAGCATTGGTACAGTTGGCAAGACGGTATGAGGTGGATTTGACCAAGATTAAATTGATGCAGAGTAGCTGCAGATTGAATTATACTGATCAAGATTTAGAAGAAAAGCAGACAACAGGATTAAAAGCACAAATTAGAGACTTGATAATAGTGATGCGACCATGGAGAGAATTGGACAAATGGAAATAAAGGTGGTCAAAAAAGAAAAGTGCTAAGAAAGTGATACGAGATACTCCGCCTCCTGGTGGAGGGATGGGAGCAGCAGGAAATTACCCTTTGAGAGAAGTACAACATGGGTGGTATGTACATGTACCATGGAGCAGGGGTGATTTGGCAGCATTTACAAATGATTTTCCTCGACTGAGGGAAAAACATGCTGACTGGCATAAACAGATTGACCGGTTTGTCAATAGTTCAAAGGTGTTATGGATTGATTTGAATACCTTATTTGACATAGTAGTCACAGGTGATTTGTAAGGTTGCCATTGATTGGCCTGCTGCAGAACCGGCTAGAGATGTGGTGCCTCATGGTACTTTAGCTGAGGTAATGAAGAAATATGAACAAGTGATTACGTGGTTGCAATCTAAAGTAGCTCTTCAGATTGTTGATTGGCTTAAAATCAATTGTGTTACTCAAGATCCTAAAGAGTCGGTATATGACTATTATGAGAGACTTTTGGTGGCCTTTAAACAACATACAAATAGATTCATCAAGCATACATTTAGCGATTCCTTATTAGCAAAAAATAAGGATTTGCTAATAAGGAATAGCAAAAGGCTATGCATGAAGAACTCGCTTAAAAAATAGCAATTACTTAAAATTCCTTAGTTGCGACTCGCAAATTGCGAGTCGCAATTAAGGAATACCTCCCCATTCATTCCTATGGCCCTAGAGGCTCATAGGAATGGATGGGAAGACAATCTCAATTTGCAATTCTCAATTAGAGAATCGCAAATTGAGATTGCAATTTCCAGGGTGCCAGGGTGTCAAAAGGACACCCTGTTGCACCCCTGAACTCTGCATATGGGTACATCTTGCACACACACATGCCCTGAGGGCATGTTTGTGTGTAAAATGGAACTTTAAAAAATTCACTTTAGTGCATTTTTCAAAGTTTTTGCAAATTACCATGAAGTTCAACTTCATGGTAATTTGCTCCCCCTATTAGCGAAATCTCTATTTTGTTAAATTTAATGCATTGCATTTAAGGAATCTCAATTTGAGATTCCTTAAATGCAATAGCAATTTAAGTAATCGCAATTTTGCGATTTCTTAAATTGCGATTTTTGCATTTGGGATGATGCATCCCAAATGCAAAAATACTGGTTGCAAAGGGGCAGATTCTGAGAATCTGCCCCTTTGCGAGTGGTGTTTAGATTGATGCATCTATGCCATAGTGAATTGGAAACCGTTGAGCCAAAATATATGGGACAGTTTGTTTCGAAGTTTGTGTTAGGATTGAAATCTGATATCAGTCTGGTGATACAGCATCACTTGATATGTTGGCAGAACAAATCTGTAGACGAAATCTTGTGTTATGCAAAATATTGCAGTGAACAGGTAGAGGCAGCGCAAAAGAAAACAAAGGAAAAATTATTGTTGGCACAGTTGGTATTAATGAGTCTACGTAGCACTCCTGCTAGGAGGACAAGGCTCTCTCCCCACAAAATATTAATGGGAAGAGCTATGCGATTGACTATGGTGCCAGCTACAGCAATGATAAACATCACTGAAGATTTGGTTATGGATTATTGTAGGGGACTGGCTGATGTGGTTAATTCTGTGTCCCACCAGGTTGAGCTGCAACTGCATCCACCTCGAGAGACCTGTTGCATGATCTTAACCCTGGTGAGTGGGTGCTTGTCCAAAAGCACGTGAGGAAGAGCTGCCTTGATGCTCGCTGGCGAGGACCATATCAGGTGATTTTGGTCACAAGTACAGCAGTGAAGTGTGGAGGATTGCCAAACTGGATCCACGCTTTACATACTCGCAGAGTTCCAGAACCTGTTGAGGACACGACTCCCCTTGTTCTGAGAAGTGCAATCGAGAATACAACAGAAACAGAAAGACTAGGTTAGATCGTGAGAACTCTTGATGAGGTGGAACAATCAACTGAGCAAGAAATAATAAATCAAACAGCTCCAGAGGTGGATTCAGACTCAGAGATAGATGACATTGTAAAGGTGACTTTGAACCAGAGCAGAGTGAACAGCCTGATGCAGAAGGATTGAGAGGAAGAGAGGAGAGCAGATGATGCATCAGCAATGTGGGCAACAAAGAAAGAAAGGCTGACCATAAGGCTTGCATCTGGGAAAAATCTTGTTCCAATTCCTGAAACATCTGAATGCAATCAAAGTGAAGCTGAAGAAAAACCGGATGGTCTAGGACGCTCCAGAAGGGAGAGAGTACTGTCTCAAAAGTAAGCATCTCCTGAGTGGACATATCTGGCTGTAGATGCAGAGACCGGAGAGATCCCGTAGGTTGAGGACCGGCACAGTGAGTCACGGAGAGAGCACGCAGACAATTGACATTCAGTTAATAGTCCCTGGAGTTGACGTCTTCAAAATTCTGACTCTGACCATTCCCGATCCACCAAGGCTGAGTGGTTTGCAATTTTTGATCCTCAACTAGGTTGCTTTCCCTACCTTAGGTCGACAGGCTACTGCACAAGAAATGGGAGAGATTCATGCTGAAATACTACAGCTTGTTCTTGCTATGCTTGGATCTAATATCATTAATGATAAAGTTTGAACTGTGAAATAAAATCTTATTAGCCTTAGAAAGAAGATAACCTAGCCCCAAGAGAAAGAAGACTTAAAATAGGGACTTTCAATAGAAGAAGAATTGAGTGTTACTGCTGACTACGTTTCTTCAATAGGTTTAGTATGATTGGACTGTAATTTGCAAATAATCAAATAGAAAAGAACAATAAAAAGACATAGTAATTACCAAAATCAGCAAAGAAAAGGAGAAATGAGACTTTGTTAAGTTTGTTTACGTCTCAAACCAAACAGTGGTTCAAAATGGAATCTGAAAAGTCAGGTCGCAAGCAAAAATGCATAATTAGTACCCTTATTGTTGTGGTGCTTATTGTGATAACTGTGGTGATTTGGTTGGGTCTCACGATGCTGAAAAGAATGGGAAACAAGTGATAACTACCCCATCTACCGCAGACGTAGGAGAGGGTGCATCTGCCAAAGATAGAGATTTGATTAGGGAAACTAGTCGAATGTTACAAGTAGATTTGTCAAAAGGTGTTTTCACGCTAAATGCGTATGCCCGTTTGTTGTATGTGTATGTTGATACAATGGAAGCGAAAGTTTGTTATGTGTGTATGCAACTGCCAGCCTCAGTAGAAGAGGGTATCCAATATCATCACTTACCTTTGACTTCTGGCATGAAATGTAGTGTGTTGCTGAGCATGTTTTTATAGCCAGGCCCATTTTGAGTACTACTTCTCAAATTGTGGTGTGGTACTCTCACAAGTTCCAGTTCTTGAGTACATGAATAAATATGATTACCATAAGGAGGTAGAGAGGATGTCTACGTATTTTGTGCCTACTATTACTTTAGATACATTGTATGTTCATAGACACAATTTGACTTGCATGTTGACTGACATCAAAAAGAAATTTGTAGATAAGACAGAAGATCGGCATAGACCCACCTTATTTAGACCAGACCCAAAGCATAAGGTTATCCCATGGACACAGGAAGCATTAGATCATAAGGCAAAGGGAAGTTCTGGTCCAATAGCTTTGGACTTTCAGCAAAAAGGAAAATTGTGCATTAGACACCAGTCAACATATTATGACAAAATATTTGTGGGTGAGAGTGATTGTAAACACATTTTCTTAATTGAGGAGGCAATAAGAAAGGCGTCATTGGATAAATTAACCATAGTACCAAATGTGTATTTGATGTGGGGAAAAAGTGCTTGTTTGTAATTGCCCAAGAATTGGTATGGTTGTGGTACATGTTATTTAGCGGTGGTATTTCCCAAAATCTTTCATGTAGATGATCTATGGCCCTAGGATGGAAAAAGCTTTCACAGAGGAAAACGTGGTGCAAGTGCTGGAGAAATTGTTGGAAATATATTTGGAGCCACTATACCTAGTGTGGGTGTGATCTTGAATGATGTGAAAATTAGAAAATTAGAAAGTTGGCAACAATAGTGGATACACTCTCTGTGAATAAGGCTCAAATCTTATTACTTGTGGATGGAGAGATGGTTTTGATAAGGGCTATGGTTCTCCAAAATCGTCTTGCTTTAGAAGTCCTATAAGCAAAAGCCAGAGGCATCTGTAAATTATTGAAAGTTCAACAGTGCTGCACGTATATTCTGAGCGTGGGCTGAAAATCTGCTCCGCTCGTGGAATTTGCGAATTTTTGGCAATATCGCGGTCCGCGAATCGCGCAAATTTGTCAAAAAATTAGCAATTCGCAAGCTGGTGGACTATTTTGCTTGGTCGTGCTTCAAAAATACAATATTGCGCGCGCGGCATTGACTTACCGTGATTCTGAGTTCACAGAGTTGTTTTTTCTCCCGGTTTGCGTGTGCTGCGCCATTTTGTATCTAGCTAAATGATCGCGCGAGACTTTTCGACCGCGAGTACGTCATAGCGGCCCGCCATCTTGCATTGCGAGAGTTTGAGAATGCGACTACGTCATAAGAGCCCGCGATCACGCATCGCGAGAGTAAACAATTGCGAACAAGTAGATGCGACGCGCAGCTGACTTCCGGCACGAGATTTGAACAGCTCGCTTTCCCGAAATTGCAAAAATTGCAATTCTGCACAAGAAATCTACCGCAGGCAGCATAAACCTTCTGAAAAAGATGATTTGGATCAGATTAACTCCTCAGATTGACATTTGGCTGCACTTTATTGTGAAAGGAGTTCATTTTGGGGGGGTGGGTGGAAGGAAGTGCCCCAGAGTATCCAACTTTCTGTTCCTGTCCAGCAGGCTCCTCCCAGTGCTTTGTCCATGTCCTGGATCTGGAGCTGGCTGGCTGGCTGCCTTCTGCTGGATATTTGTATTTGAGGACTTTTTGTTTCGATTACTTTTGGATTACTTTTGGATTTGAGACTTTACAAGTAAGTTGGTGTTGTTTGTTTGGGGGCATTGCAGTTGCTGCAACTACAATTTCTAAACTTTTTCACAACTTTAAAAAATATTGTGGATAGATAGGCACAGTATTCACTAGGCCCATGGTTAGTCATGGGTGCATGATACGACTGTTGTGAGTTTTGTTGAACTTAAATATCATGTATATCATGGAATTGATGAATAGCTCACTGTTATATGTGGATTTTTTTTTTTTTTGGGATGCGTGTAAAGCCACACTAGCCAGTAGGCCCAGGGGTAGTCACTCAGTGGTGCATGGACCAAGTCTTTCTATGGGGTCTCTTGAATTTAAACATCATTTAGGGCATGGATGGCATTGGATTGTGGTAATTTTTGTGTGTTTTTTGTTTTTTTTGGGTGTTGTTGGGGCCTGGCCATGTGGGTGGGGGCCATTTTGAGGCCTGGTCCAGGCAGGGCCTGGCTATGTGGTGGGGGTTAAGGTGCCGTTTTGAAGCCAGGCAGTGTGCTTTGTGCCATAGGCCTGCACCCAGTCTGCCTCCTTACATCCATTATACCCAGGGGTACTCAGTGGTGCATGAAACAAGCAACTCTCTCTGTGTGGTCTCTCTTCTATTAATGTAAACATCTATTTTTGATTAGAAATAATTGCAATTTTTATTTTTGGTCTTTCTGTTTTTTGGAGTGTTGTAATAATAATAAATGCCTAGTTGCAAATATTAATTGAAGCACGACATATGAATCATTTATTTAACTGATGTTCCTCTGGCTTCCTTTGCTTTTAGGTGCACAAAGAAGAGAACCACAAATCATCCTCATCGTTCATCATCATCTCAAGGAGAGGCGCAAGGAGAGGCGCAAGTAGAGGCGCAAGGAAAGGTGCAAGGAGTGGCACAAGGAGAGGTGCAAGGAGTGGCGCAAGGAGAGGCGCATGGAGAGGAATAAGTAGAGGCACATGGAGAGGCACAACTGCCCACAATGCTTGTTCCTCCAGAAGTAGGGGCACATCAAGAAATCAAGATTCAAGCGGAGGTATCATCCGAGCAAGCCACTCCTCCTGATGAACCATTGTCTTTTAGATCCCCAGCAAGAAAAAGGTCAAGGAGGGCTAGTACAAGATCTTCAAGTCCCCTTCCTTCAGATGATCTAGATCAAGATTGGAACCCACCATCTGAGAGGGCGGCACGCCATGAGCCCACAAAGGTAGCTAAGCCTAAAAGGATGGTTCCCGCAAGGCTTCCAGTTATGGGTGATCACGACGAACAAGAATTAGAAGTGGTGTATTCGGCTGCTGATGAACAGTCTGGCGATGATGACCCAGTCATCACAGTCGTCACTCCAGCCCCAGCGGGCATGCAACAGACAGACATTTTTACCCTATCCCGAATTGCTGCTGAGCGGGATGTGGGCGGCGTGGCACTGGTACCACCACCAACACAGGTAACCACTACACCAACACGACCTACAGCTGCCATATTTTCCCTTCAGAAGTGCCGGCAGGGACCTCCATCAAGGTCGACCTCCATTACCTCAAGGAGTGGTGCTGTAACTGTAAGTGCACAACAGGGTCAAATTCAGCTACGCCCATCGTCCACTTCATCTGGCGACCCTTGACCCTGATCTTGGGTCAGGTCACTCCCCACGCTTCACGGCTCCTCCTGTGCACCCCTGACTCTGCCCCACTGCTGCCGCTGCCAGGAGTTCGCCGCTGTTGTGCTCCAGCGGTCTGGTGACTGTCTGTGTTTTTTCTTTTTTCCGTACTTCTTAATTGCATTTGTACTGCATTTGTATTTCTGTATCTCTGTATTTTCTGTATTTCTGTATTTTCTCTCATTGTAGTCCCTTTGCGTCCCTTGCCCTCTCTGCTCTTCCCGCTCCCTGCCTCCCACTGCTGCTCCCCTGTGGCCCCGCCCCTTTGCTTTCTGTGTCCCGTTCCCATTGGCCGCACGCTCCCGCTTCCCAGCTGCTCCTCCCTCCCACTTGGCCTCTTATGGAAGGCGCCGCGTGGCAGTGAGTGAGACCCTTGACCCTGATCTCAGGTCAGGTCGCTCCCCACGCTGCACGGCTCCTCCTGTGCACTCCTGACTCTCCCCCACTGCTGCCGCTGCCAGGAGTTTGCCGCTGGTGTGCTCCCGCGGTCTGGTGACTGTCTGTGTTTTTTCTTTTTTCCGTACTTCTTAATTGCATTTGTACTGCATTTGTATTTCTGTATCTCTGTATTTTCTGTATTTCTGTATTTTCTCTCATTGTAGTCCCTTTGTGTCCCTTGCCCTCTGTGCCCTCCCCGCTCCCCGCCTCCCGCCATTGCTCCCCTGTGGCCCCGCCCCTTTGCTTTCTGTGTCCCGTCCCCGTTGGCCGCCGCGCTCCCGCCTCCCAGCTGCTCCTCCCTCTCACTTCGCCTCTCATGGAGGACCCCATGCGGAAGCGCGCAGCGGGCGCGCCGCTGGCACGCCAAAGGTGCGCCAAAGGTAACCCCTGGACCCCAAAGCCGCTACAACACCAGACTGCGCTATGACTCCAGCACCCTCCACGCACTCAACCCCGGACAAGACCACATCTGCTATCAGGCCATCCCGAAGCACACCCAAGGGCTCTTCACCTGCCAGAACTACAGCTTCACCAGCATACAGCCCGCCAAACCACCAACCAGAGAACCCAACCACCTCCGTTGCATCCTCCTCAACACTTGCTCTGCTCGCAAGCACGCCATTGAACTTTGGGACCTCCTTGACTCCACCGCCCCTGACGTCTCCTTCCTGACGGAGACCTGGCTGAATGCCACCTCAGCGCCAGCCATCGCCATAGCCATCCCACAGGGCTACAAGATCTCCCGCAGAGACCGCACTAACGGAGTTGGAGGGGGAATCGCCATTGTCCACAAAGACACCCTCAGAGTCTCGACCAACACTGATGAAACCCTCACCACCGCCGAGCACAAACACTTCCAGATCCACACTGACCCCAACACGACCCTCAGAAGAACACTCATCTACAGACCACCCGGACCCCGACCACAGTTCTGCGACACCGTCGCCGACCTAGTAAGCACCCACGCCCTCGCCTCTACGGACTACATCCTGCTCGGGGACCTGAACTTCCACCTCGAGAACAACAACAACGCCAACTCCACCGCCCTGATCGACAACCTCGGACTCAAACAGCTTGTGACGACACCCACCCACGCCGCTGGACACACACTTGACCCCATCTTCTCCGCAAGCCTCCATGTCTCCTTCAACCACACCAACGAACCCAACTGGACTGACCACAGTTGCGGCCACATCACCTTCAGGAAACCCACCACACACCACCGTACCCAACAGTTGTCACGCCGCTGCTGGGGCAAGGTCACCAAGGACCAACTGACCACCACCCTTGCCCTGAGACCACCCACTGACCCCATTGACCCCAACACCGCCGCTACCAACCTCAAACAGTGGATCAACGACTGTGCCTACACCCTCGCCCCTCTCAAGACCTCCACTACCAACCACAACAACAAGAAAGCCGCCTGGTTCACTGAAGACCTCCGAACCTCCAAGCACACCTGTCAGAAACTGGAGAAGAAATGGCTCCGCGACCGAACACCAGAAAGCCACACAGCCCACAAGAACGCCACCCGCAGGCACCACCAACTCATCAGGACCGCCAAGAGGACCGCCTTCAAGGACCGCCTAGACAACAACGCACACAACACCAACGAGCTCTTCAGCATCGTAAAAGAACTCTCCAACCCCAGCTCCAACACCAACAACATTCCACCATCACAAGACCTATGCGACTCTCTGGCCACCTTCTTTCACCTCAAGATCACCGACATCAACGACAGCTTCAACTCCGTCACCCTCGCACCCACCACCGAGACCACCACCCCTGCAACCTCCACCCGCACCAGCCGCCTGACCACCTGGTCCAACATCAGCAATGAAGACACCATCAATACCATGAACTCCATCCACTCCGGATCCCCATCCGACCCTTGCCCTCACCACGTGTTCAACAAAGCCAGCTCAACCATCGCGCCCCACCTCCGGAAAACAATCAACATCTCCTTCGAGACAGCAATCTTCCCGAAAAGCTGGAAGCACGCCGAGATCAACGCCCTACTAAACAAACCCAAGGCGGACCCCAAGGACCTCAAGAACTTCCGGCCCATCTCCCTGCTCCCATTCCCGGCGAAAGTAACGGAGAAGATTGTCAACAAACAGCTAACCTGTTACCTCGAAGACAACCATCAGCAAATCAAAAGGGAGAGAGAGGACTAGGTAAGCCAGTCCGGGTCCCCTGGTTATATGTAGAGATATCAATATAGGACTAGCTATGTTGTGTTAGAGGAAACTCAGAAGGTATATCTGTAGGCAAACCCTTAGGTTTGGTCATGAAGCCCTCACACACCAACCTAGTTGGTGTCATGCTTCATCATCGGGCCCACCACAGTGACACCGAATGTGTCCCGGGTGTGCTGCGACTCCAGATTACTGAGGAGCTGGTATTCTTACTGAGTGTGCAGTGTTGGTGAGAATGAAGATGAAAGGTTTTAAAAGCTATACAGGTGGTCCCAGTTCCCGAGGGTAAGAGGTAAATTTAATACCTGGGCCCCTGTTAGCAAGATAAAAAGGCTGTGGACGATGTGGAGTATATTAGGGGCTCCTACGTCCTTGTGGTCTACATGTTTCAGCCAGGCCTTTTGATTAAAACTGGCTTTCCTCAGGACCAAATGAGTATGTGTGGGTGAAAATAAACTATATTAAGTGAAAGTGTGTGGTAAAAAAGTGTTGCACTCGCTAAGGTGCCGTACGTGTAAGAGGGGGATTCCCTCTGCTTTAACTTGCTACTTGCTGTTAAAGCCTCATGGGTCACTTGGCAGGGAGGGAAAGAAGATCGGTATTTCCGATCAGCGGTTCCTGCGACCTATCGTCCTGCTCCAGTGTCCCGAATGATCATTCGGGACACTGGAGCAGGACGATAGGTCGCAGGAACCGCTGATCGGAAATACCGATCTTCTTTCCCTCCCTGCCAAGTGACCCATGAGGCTTTAACAGCAAGTAGCAAGTTAAAGCAGAGGGAATCCCCCTCTTACACGTACGGCACCTTAGCGAGTGCAACACTTTTTTACCACACACTTTCACTTAATATAGTTTATTTTCACCCACACATACTCATTTGGTCCTGAGGAAAGCCAGTTTTAATCAAAAGGCCTGGCTGAAACATGTAGACCACAAGGACGTAGGAGCCCCTAATATACTCCACATCGTCCACAGCCTTTTTATCTTGCTAACAGGGGCCCAGGTATTAAATTTACCTCTTACCCTCGGGAACTGGGACCACCTGTATAGCTTTTAAAACCTTTCATCTTCATTCTCACCAACACTGCACACTCAGTAAGAATACCAGCTCCTCAGTAATCTGGAGTCGCAGCACACCCGGGACACATTCGGTGTCACTGTGGTGGGCCCGATGATGAAGCATGACACCAACTAGGTTGGTGTGTGAGGGCTTCATGACCAAACCTAAGGGTTTGCCTACAGATATACCTTCTGAGTTTCCTCTAACACAACATAGCTAGTCCTATATTGATATCTCTACCTCGAAGACAACAACATCATGGACCCCTCCCAATCCGGTTTCTGCAGCAACCACAGCACCGAGACCGCCCTCATCGCCGCCACCGACGACATCAGGATCCTGATGGACAAAGGAGAAACAGCCGCCCTCCTCCTCCTGGACCTATCAGCAGCCTTCGACACGGTCTACCACCGCATCCATTCAGCACGCCTCCATGACGCCGGAATCCAAGGAATGGCCCTGGCCTAGACCTAGAGCGTCCGCCTCCCACCCTTTTGCTCTAAAACCACCAAGATCATCTGCGGCATCCCACAAGGATCCTCCCTCAGCCCCATGCTGTTCAATATCTACATGGCACCCCTCGCCCATGTCGAACGACAACATAACCTCAACATCATCTCCTACGCCGACGACACCCAGCTAATCATATCCCTCACCGCCAACCTCCCCAGAGGAATGAAGGTCATCGCCGAATGGATGAAGGACAGCAGACTGGAGCTAAACTCAGACAAGACGGAGGACCTCATCCTCGGGCCCAACCCATCAGCCTGGAATGACTCCTGGTGGCCCACATCGCTAGGCACAGCTCGGAATCCACCAACCATGCACGCAACCTGGAGGTCATCCTCGACTCCACCCACTCCATGACAAAACAAGTCAACGCTGTCTCCAAGTCCTGCTTCAACACCCTCCGAATGCTCTGCAGGATCTTCAAATAGATCCCCCCTGACACGAGAAAAACCGTCACCCAAGCCCTTGTCACCAGCAGACTCGACTACGGGAACGCCCTCTACTCAGGAACAACATCCAAGCTCCTGAGACGACTACAACGAATCCAGAACGCCTCGGCACGACTGATCCTAGACATCCCCCGACGCAGCCACATCACACCCCACCTAAGAGGTCTGCAATGGCTCCCAGTCAACAAGAGGATCACTTTCAAACTCCTCATCCACGCACACAAAACAATTCACCAGCATACCTCAATGAGTGACTCAGCTTCTACACCCCCACCCGCTGCCTCCGCTCTGCCAACCACGCCACAGTTCCCCATATCTGGAAAACCACCGCCGGCGGCAGATCCTTCTCTTACCTCGCCGCCAAGACATGGAACACCCTCCCTATCAACCTACGACAGACCCAGGACCTGCTGACCTTCAGAAGACTCCTCAAGACCTGGCTCTTCGACCAGTAGCAGCCCCCCCCCCCCCCAGCACCTTGAGACCCTCACGGGTATGTAGTGCGCTCTATAAATGCATTGATTGATTACTTGACTGATTGAAAGTAGCACCTCCACCACAGAAATATCAACTCCCCAGTTTGGGACTTCTTTAGTATTAGCAAAAAGGCAGAAAACATAGTTGTTTGTTCGATTTGTAAAACTGTAGTTAGTCAGGGTAAGCTTGGTACCAACTATGGTACCGGAGGCCAGAGAGGTCATCTCCAAAAACACCACACTATCCAGTGGGAGGCGCACCTAAGTAAGATTCGGGAAGCTAAAAGTACAACAAATGCAAATGTACCCATTGATAGTGCATCTGATGATGACGAGGGGCTGATCGTGCAGGGGGGAGGTGAGGAAGCAACAGACTTTTTTTCTGGTACACACAGTACCCCTGGCAGCAGCACTGCAGTGGTAGCGCCCACACCCTCTACCCCAGCAACATCTATGAGGCACACTAAGAGTCTGGGAGAGACACCAACGTGAAAAGTACATAAATGAGGCTAACTGGGTTGAAGAAGTCTGGATCATGATCATCATCATCACGTATGAAAACGGTCCAGACCACCATTAAAAGCATGTTTTGGTCGGAAGCGCCATTTGAACGCAACCACCCAATGGCATGTCTTAATAATGCAGTGCTGGCTAAAATGTTAGCGCTGGAACTTCTCCCTTTTTCTTTCATGGAAGGGTTGGGTGTTCTAGAATTTGTGGCAACAGTCTGCCCTAAATGGAAGGTTCCTAACCGGTCCTATTTTGCCAGAGTTGTGGTTCCTGCACTACATCAAGATGTGCTGGAGGTGATTGGGGCAGCTTTGCAGAAGAGTGCTGTTCACACTATCCACCTGACAACAGACATGTGGACCAGTTGCCAAGCCCTTGATTACATGTGCATTCACTGCACACTGGGTCTCTTTTGCAGGGGTAAGAGACAAGTTATATGCAGGTGTTGACAGTGACACAGTTTTTCAAGCTTGTCGGAAACATGCAACAGTAGCCATGTTTGCCATGGAGAAATCTCATACTGCAGTAAACATTTGGGAGGAATTTAACAGTAAGGTCTTTGAATGGTTATATCCAAGAAACCGCATGATTGGTTATGTTTCCACGGATAATGGCAGTAATATAGTTAGGGCCATGAATGATGGTGGCTATTTCAGAGTGCCGTGTTTGGCGCACAGTATTAACTTAGTTGTTCAAGATTTTTTGAAAAAAGAAAACAAAGTCAGCAAGTTACTGACCACCTGCCGAAGAATCTGCACACATTTTAGCCATTCTTTTAAGGCCCTGAAGCATTGAGGAACATTCAACGTTTCCGTAAAGTGCCAGTCAGAGGACTCATCCAGAAGGTGGTAACACGTTGGAACTCAACCTTCTACATGCTTGAGCATCTGTCTGAGCAGTGCTTGGTAATCAATGAGTATGTCTTTGCACTGGGTTCTAATATGAAAGACATGAGGCTAGAGTTGGAGGAATGGGACCTATTTAAAAGCCTGACAGACATGCTTCGTCCTTTTGAGGTCTTCACGCATGAAGTCAGCAGGGAGGTCTGTACTTTGGGCAAAGCTATCCCATTGTTGCGCATGCTGGAGCACCAACTGAAGGCGGTGTCTTCAATGTTCAAAGGTGATACTGACAAGCAAGACGCATATCAGTTGGCTGTGAGCTTATTAACCCGCCTAGTTGACAATGAAAGGCTCAAAAAAATACATACAGAACAACATTACATTTGTTCCACTATTCTGGATCCACGGTACAAAAAGGCAGTGGCCAGCAAAGCATTAATTCCTTTTAATGAAGCAGATGTTTCAAAGTACACACATTGGCTAGCTCTGTCAGCCACTTGGTTCGAAAAAGAGCGGCAGGAAATTGAAGGAACCGGCAGAAGTATTACTGAATCAGCAGGCCATCCGGCGTCAAGGTCCCCTTCTGTGGCTGAAGGCAGTCACTTTCCCTCACAGCTGTTACTGACACCAGCAACCGTATCATCATCCTCACCTGCACCAGGCCCATCCATAATATTGTCGGAAGCGGATTGGCTAACTCATCAAGGGTTTGCTCGTTCCAGTGTTGATGAAAAGGCCACCGATGGTACGCAAAGTGGAGCACCCCTGGAGAACCTTGAGTGGATGGTGCAGGCCTATCTGGATGACAAAACAGAGGTCTTCTTTAATCAGAACCGATTGCTGTATTGGTATGGGAAAAGGGGTCATTGGCCACTGATCACCAACCTGGCTCTAAAATATTTGTCTTGCCCACACGCAAGTGTGTCTTCTGAACGTGTTTTCAGTGCTGCTAGTGCCATTGTAACTTCAAAAAGGCTCCGCCTCTTGCCCAAAAATGTGGAGAGGTTAACAATGATCAAGATGAATCAGCACTTCATAGCACCAGATTACAAAATACGTGAATCCACGCAGGAAGAAGAGGACACCGACTTAGGTGGGGGAAGTTCTTCTCTGTTAGCTGACCTACTCCTGTCTCAATTCACAGAGTTTGAGGATGAGCTCTACTTCCCTGACACCTAGGCCTGAAACTGACTTTCTTTTTTTTCATCCTGACTCCTTATTCACTTTTACTCCTGTGTGTCTTTCTTTGTTTTGCAAATTTTACCACAACAAACCTCTTATCACAACAAATCCATCAGCAGCACTGTCTTTGTCTTATTTCCTTATTGAAATTGCCACTGTCTGCAATCCTGAAGTTCACAAGTTCACAACTCAGTCATGCTCCTCTATCCTCCTCCTCCAGACTCCCCCTATCCATTTCCCTTAAGGCAGATGGCAGGATTACGCAGAATGAAGAAACTGTTGTTTCGTAGAAGAGTCACCTCGAAAGAAGTGGGACTGGAATTACTGACTATATGCTGATTGCTGACAGTTACTTCTGAAATTGACATGAGAGGCGGCCCTGTGGGCATTAACTTTAAGAACAGGATGCGGACAAAAAGTGGAACAGGTAATGAATAATGAGATGGCATGCAGTGGACAGCACTGGCTGTCTGGCTCTTTTGAAAGCACTTGCTGTTTGTTTGTTGTGCATGAAATGAATCATCATATGTCTTCAGTTATTATTTAATCTTTTACACACTAAATGTAACTCAAGTCTACTCTCTTTTTTGTTACCTTGTTTAATTCAAATTCTACTTCTACTGCAGGCGTCACTATGTTGCATTTTTTAATATGCAAAATGTCCTTGGACTCACTGTGCGTGTAGACTGCGACTGCATGAACAACATTGAGTTTCCCAGTATACCATGATGATGATGAGTAGTCTTGAGGATCAAAGTTACATAATATCTTTTTTCTTTACAGTCACTCACTGGGATGGATGGATCAACATCGTCGGTTTACGGAAGAACTATGGCCATTTCGTGAGTGGCAAACAGGTAAACCAGTCAACATCAACTACAGCAGAACTACATGTCTGTCTAGTTGTGGTATGGAGTGGTTGAGCTAGTGTAGTGTTATTATGCCAGAGTCCAGACAGCACTTCATGTAAAATTGCGGCTGTGTGGCTTGCTGCATACAATTAGATATGCTTTGTGTGTCTGTGTCAAAGAGGTATGCTACATCAGGTTGCTTCACTCAGTGGTGCCTGCCTTGACCGTCTGCATGGCCCGGTCTGCTGTGTGCTAATTATTATCCTTGAAAAGGAGACTCAGAGTACGCACTTTAGAAATGAAGCTTGTATATAATACTGTCGCCTCTGAAACTGGAAGTGGGATTTTTGCACTACACACCGTACCATATATTTTTTTCTCCGTGGTGTTTTTTAATATCACTTCCTGTTTTTCCATCAACAATTACAGGCCGGCTTTTACCCTGTGCGATGGGAAAAACGATTAACTCAGGCTTACCGTTAGCGATCCGCAATTCCGCATCCGCCAGGCAGGCAGTGGACAATGTGTCTGTTTGGTCACCAAGATTGGTCGACGGAGCGTCAGATGGAATGGAGGAGTACCGCGAATAAGAGGAATGTCTGGATACATGCAACTTCCCAAATTGAACAGGACAACTACAACATACAGTTACAGTATCCTCTTCACTTCTCCTTATCTTTTAAATAATGTTATTGTTGTGAACTTGTATGAGTGTGACTCTGTGCGTTTGTTTGCTCTCTGCTTCAAATTCATCCCTCCAGCTATTTGATAAGTGTGTTTGCTATTTCTAAAACAAATTTAATGTACTAATAAGTGTTTATTCTCTCTGAGGGCAGATAGGCAAGTGAAATTGCGTAATTACTGCAGCCCTGCACTGTCAAATAATGTTTCTTCATAGTTAGTAAGTTGTAGTAAGTACTACTTTTCAGTAACCTAACCATCCATTTAGCAAACAACTTCATGCATGCAGTAGTGCACTTCCTTAATGTCCCTTAAAAGATTTATGAATATCTTTGTATCCAAAGATTTGTTTTTCTTAATTTGTTGTTTGTCCATGCAGTGTTTTTATTTTTCCTCTATCCACAAAACTTTCCCAAAAACACACATTCCCATCCAATTTTCAAACCCTAACCCTCTTCCCCCGGGCTGTGTGGTTTTCATTGGAGTAGTGTGGCTCACTGGTTAGAGGCGGCAGGCCTGAGAGCAGAAGTCAGCCCGGGACCAGGGTTCAATTCCCGACGCGGCAGGGTCGTGGACCTTGGTCAGCGGACTCGATAATTCTCGCTTCGGTGCTTACTATAATCAGGGGTTCCACTCGGCAACTCTGGGCATTAGCTTGCCTAATCTCCACAACGGCCCCACCAATTCCGGGGATGCCTGGCTCCACCTTGGGGACTCCCAGCAAGGGACCATCCCACAGGGAAAGCCAGGACGGGTTCCCCAGAGTTATACAGCGCCGGGACGCCCCGTTGCTGGGGCAGCTGTGCGCTTTACAAGTATACTACATTTACATTTACATTTGAGGTGTGACTAAATGACAACAATATTTCCACACACTTGCTGGGGAGGATAAGGTCAAAGCAACAGAAAATCAATTTCAAGGATGGTGAAGGAATCCGAGGATATATTCTTACTGTGTACTGTACTATCTATCGTACTGTTCTAATGCTACGCTCAGGCCACTCAATCTTTCATTTCTTTTTTTTTCATATGCTGCTACTGCCAGTGTGTACCACTACTACTACCACCACCACAACGATGACATTTCATCTGTCCAGGATTCCAGTGCCAACCTTAATCGCCATTTGCCATGCACCCATCCCTGTGCCTAGCCCTTTTCTCAAACATGAATCACAGGTAAGATAAGCATTTTTGGGGAGGAAGATTAATGGACTAGGAGGAGAGGAGAGACTGACGGTAGTACTAGTAAAGTAGTAGGACAAGTGAATTCCCTAAGTCTGTCAGTGGCGCTTTTCTACAAATTTGGCCGATTAGACAATTAAGTTCCAGGAAAACAAACATACAGTTGAGTTAACCCCCCCTGCCTCCCCCACAAAACATTAAAAACGCGTATAGTATGTTTAAGTTGAAAATAAATAATTATTTACACCCTAACAAAAAAAAACTATCCCACAAGACCTGACCCACCCCCTTCCTAACCCCAACCAATGTCCATGAAATGTCCTGACGAAAAGTTCCAAAACCCCAATGCCCAATTCCTCCCCCCCCAAAGTCTTTAAAAAAGGGGCAAGGGACTGTCTCTCCTCTACTTCCGCTGGCGGTGTCCTTTGGCCAGGTGGTCACGATGCTCTCTGCGGAAGTCCTTGAGCAGGGATTTCAGCCTCGCCACCTCCTGCTCAAGGTTGGGCACTCTGAGGGTTAAGCGATGCAGACGAGCCTTGTACCTGCTGTGGGGGGCAGCTGATTTTTTTGTTGCTTGAGGTGGCGGGTGGCTTTGGGACCACGGCTCCATACTGCTGAAGGCTTGCGCTGACTGGATGAGCCAGGGTGAGCGGAGGAGGATGTAGCTGTCATGGATGTTGATGTCGACTGCGACTGCGTGTCCTCCTCCTCCTGGGTCACCAGCCGCCGATATTCGGCAACAATTGCCTCTAGTTTCCATTACCGGGCCCGTCTAGCCAACTCCTTCTGTGTTAGTTTGGAAGGAGCATCCATATGAAGAAAGAAAAACATACTGTAACCAATTCTCTTTAAGATTAACGCAAAATAATTCAGCAGAAAGTTGTGTCACAGTAGCACTAGCAACTTGCAAGCACAGTACATAACATTAGTGGCACGTATCTATCTAACCTCCCACTTCGTCGCCCTCTGCTCTAACATTAGTGGGAGTTTCAGGAATTCTACTAGGACTATATGGACCCACTACATTAGACTCAGACAGTACACCAGTCTTCTTCTCTCTTGTTTAGCAAAATTGGTACGTCAACTTGTGGAAGCCGGCATAATGCAAGTGCAGTCAACTTGCACCCGAAAAAACAGACGAAAGCCATGATGACACAGACTTGCGTTACTGTTACCAGTCCAGTACATGCAGGTGGCGAAGCTCTTACTTTTCTATTATGGGTGGCACTGGCCATACTCTGTTACAAGGGCTACTGCTTAAATAATTTAACTTTCACCCTGCCCTGCCCCTGACTACTACAATAGGAAAATGAAGAAGATAATATGATCATCTATCCCTTCACAGGATTTTTGCTTACATATGGGATGACATTTAGGTGCTTTGTTTTTGATTGAGGGAACACCGATAGGCCACACATGAATGGCAGAGTAGTAAAAAAATTATTAACAAAGGTAGTGAGTGAGTGGTCACCATAATCGCCGGATATATGCTGTGCTTGCAAACTACTGTTACTAGTCATGGTAGTATTCTGAAAAATTACAACTTCTACTTTCCTCGGCTTTGCCACTCTGGCACGGACGTGGGGTGTTACATGCTCTTCAAAGTAACACTTCATCCAGTGACTGTCTACTCTGTCTACTACATACACCAATCCTAACTAAGAGGAAGATACCATCCAGGCAGGCAGGCATCATCCATTCAAAGTAAATGTCCATCATTCTTCTTAATGTCTGACTCTCAACTGGACAAACCTTAATTTTTTCTCACCGAAAAACAACCTTTTTTTTTTTTTTCTAAAACGCCAGCCATGCATCCGTGCTTGACTTGCATTTGAATTTGATCCAAAGGATATATTGCGCACACATACAGTTTCTGTTTCACCCACCCAGGCAGTCCTCTTTTCTTTCTCCTTCCACCCATCCTTGCTTCAGCCTTCAACCGGCCATGCATCAGACCATGCATCGGATTTCCAGCCACCTCGGTCAGCATTCAAAAACAAGTATCATTCTTTGCCAGTCATTCATTTTCACTTGCTCGCCCTTCCTTGCACCCTTTTTTCCCTTTTCGTTCATCCCATTCATCAAGTTCATCTCCGATCTGACTTGGCTTATCGATAAAACTTTCACAGCTGAGTTGAAGTCAAATTTAGAGGAGGCCATTGGTTACTCATCAACTCCCGCCACTATTGCTAATGAGAAGTCAAGGGTGACAGTCTTCTACCTGTTTGACAAAAACTTAGTTCTAAATTTGTAAGTCTTCTTACCAGTAAAGTGTACTTGTACTGTACAACATATACACCCCTGCAGAGAGCCCACTCTGCAATCTCAATAAGTAAGGAATATAATAGCTTACCAATGCCCGCCACTACAGTTTCATCCCCCACAGCAGTTCCGGCCGACCCTGGAGTGCCCACCTCCGCGCTGGCCTCGGCACTGGTGGTTGGCTGTGCCGATGGTGTTACGCCTAGAAAAAACATTTAATATTTTTAGATGCCATATACACCACTCCCTATTTTGTCTAGGAATGGAAAAAAGTTACTAGTACTACATAAACACATTTAATAATTTGTGACTCTCTAGAATAAACAAAAAATGTCACTTTCTTCAGGGAAGGGTGTTTTATATTTATGCTTAGCCATAACATGTGATGCTACACTTTTTGACCCAACGGATGAATGCTTGCTTTTTAACACGCACCATTTTTCTCAAAACAGACAGAAGCTTCCCTTCTACCAACAAGAGCAAGATCATCATCATTTCTTAGTCGGAGTCGTCAACGATTCATCCCCACCAAGACTTACAGTTCCAACCAGGTGAGGGCTCTCTCACAATTAATGTGTGAAATCAGCCACTTTTCCGTTTGTTATATGACATTAATTTTAATAAATGTTTTTATATAATGCACAATTAAAATTTTTACAGAGTACACACAGAGCTACTTGTTTTACTTTTAATAAAGCTTCAAAACTTACATAGACTCTGTGGTTTTTGGTCATGAGTGAGTGAGCGAAAGGGTTTGCAATTTACAAGCATGAGTCCGTGACCCAGAGAGGTCGGGACTCTGACTCCATAGTCTTATGTTCTCTGGGTTGTATAATCATTGGGGATCATCGCTGCATTCAGGAGCAAAATAATTACTCTCTGAAACACTAGCTAGTCACTAAGGAGATTGGGGGTTTAACTTCTGGCATGACTGAGGTATGTGGAAAGTCTAACTGCGCCTATTATAATTTATAAACAATGCCCTATTTATTGTCCATAGTTCTGTATGTGCAGAATGGTCCCTGCAACAGTAGTAGTATGTCCTCCTATCCAATCAAAAAGTAAACGAGTCTCCTATTCTTGGTGGCCATTGACATTTTATTGTTGGGAATTGTCAAAGCATAAACATTTAGAAGACTTCAATAGACATTATGAACAACCCAGACGACTGCACTCAGTGCCTAGAGCTATTGCTGAATAGTTGTTTTGTTTAACAGTATACATGTTGCCAACTGTGCAAGCTTAGCTAGCTACACAGACAGACTAATAATAACCTGGTGGTAGCACAGAGAGTCATAGTAGAGGCAGGATAAGAATTTAGAAACAGTCTACAAGAAGATCAAAGACGATTTAGGAAAAAATAGAATTATGAGGAACGTTTGGAATACATAGGTGCTGTAAAAGATAGGGAAGTATAATTAATAACATTAACAGGAAAACTTACTGGGGCCTGTAGAGGAGCCCTCGGCAGACCTATCCTGGCCTTCCTGTTGTTGTTCCTGCTCCACCAGCGCCACTACCTCCTCCTCTGTCCTCTTGCCCCTGGGGGAAGCTGATGTACAACATGAAAGAAAGACACAAACATGGATGATTGTTGTCAACCAAATCCAACATTTCAAAAAAACAATAACAAATTATTTCGGGGAAATAGACAACAATTGCACTAAATTTATTGACCTATCTGATGTGGTCTACTAGGATATTAGTACTGCTGGATTCGCGGACCGTCTGCTTGCAAAGTTATGTAACTCACTAAACCAACTACAAAAAGGTTCTACAGCACGCGAAGTGACAGACACAGTCCGTCATGATTGCAGACCACTAAAACGTTTCCTACTAAGTAACCAGTCATATTATACTCAAACTATCAATCCACCACCACTATCTCTTGGCAGGAGTACAAAGGAAGGACTGGACTTGAGTTTCTGGTGTCTAGCATTACACAGTTCTGTAAAGTACAACTCACTCATACATAATCACTCAGGCCAAATGAGCACAAAATGTAAAACAAATAAGCATAGTAGCACCGCAAGTGAGCAGGCAAGCACCAGCAATCACAGAAGCTTTTGAAACATAATTTACCTGCAATGTAATCGGCAGCATTCTTGCTCTTCGGAAAAAACAAATTGCAATATCACACAGAGCAGGAGAAAACAAAGTAGTGATTAAATACTAGCTACTACTACTCACCAAGGACTGGGATCACGACTCCAGGCAGGTCGAGCAGGACTTGCTCCCGGTCCAGGATGTCGGACCACTGGTGCGTCGCCTGGTTGTAGGTGCGCCGGACCCCAGACTCCCGATACATGGCCCAGCACACCTTCCCAAATAGCTGGCGACGCTCCCGGAGCCTGTACATGGAACCGGGCCTGCCGCCTGCTGAGAGGGTCTTTGGGAGGTGGCGCTAAACGAAGAAAACCAGTGCGGCAACCTCCACCGTGCTGAAGATCTCCCAGGCTACTACTGCCTCCCCCCTTAAGTGCCCGCAAGGGAGCCAGGTATGGGGTGCAGGACCCTTCCCCTTCATGTTCTTCCCAGCTCCCTTTGCCATGGTCCTAGCAGGAAAGGAAAAAAAATAGGAAAGAAAGAATAGGGAAAAAGTAAATAATAGAAAAGAGTTTAAAAAAGTAGTTTTAAGTAACCAAAAATAGAAAAAAACACAAAATATAGATGTACAAAAATAAAGAGATAGTTAATGAGTAAAAAAAGTAAAAAAAAGTTCAAAGAAACAAAGGATTGCAAAGATTAAGGGAGGATTGAAAAAGCATACCCAGAACCATAGCAATGAATGAAAAACAAGATGGCCGCGCCCATTGCGGCCGCGTGGGTAAGTTCGCGTGATATTTCCCCGCGAGCACGCAAAAACGGAGGCGAACACGTAATTGCGGCCCGCATGTAGGAAATGCACAACGCGAGCATGCAACTGGTGGCCGGAAACGGAAATACGAAATGCGAACACTGAAAATAAGATGGGCGCGCCCATGTACGACCGCATGGGTAACTTCGTGGTCGTCCCGCTGGAAAAAAAACCCGCGAACACGCAAAGCGCCCCGCGAACATTCAAAAATAAATAAATCTGCAAATTCGCACAAATTTGTGGATTTTGCGGACCGCGAATTCGCTTTCGCGTGAATTCGAGTACCGCAAATTCACAAATTTCACCCATACTTAGTATATTCCTGACAATAGTCAGGATATACAGAAATATATCAGTAACATTTCAGAGATACATCAAGAATTACATTATTTGCCTGCAGATGGAATTTGGGTACAAATTGGCAAGGGATTTGTGAAGATTGAAAGCTGGTTTGGATGTCTGGGAAAAGGAATAATGGGGTACATCTTGAAACCTATCATAATAGCAGTCATTTGTATCATTGTGTTATTGGGAGCTATCAAAGCTTACAAGTGGCAAAAGGCATTGCATAATGAACACTCCTTGATGAAACGAGAGCAGCAGTTAGAACGACTACAGGACAGTCATTATCTGCACTTTAAAGCATTAGAAAGATTTAGACATGGACGGCAAGCTACAACGTAGGTTGATCTCTTCAACAATGAGAAAACTGTAAGAGAGTAAGATGTTGGTGTTATGACACTAGTCATAAGAGGGGGGACTGATGGAGTGCTTTCACCACTCTGAATTGTATAGGTGCATTATATTCATGGGTTAAATGCACTCGCATATATTCTGTTGTTTGTAGTGTTTTACGATTATTAAAATGCATTTATTAAAGTCACATGAGCATTTGTAATGTAGTGTGCACATTTAAGTAGGACTTTGTATGTATTATAAAAGTCTATAATTCCTGTATGCATAATGTGCATGATGACATTATACCCATATAATGTAACTGTGTATTGTTAAAGTTGCCTGCACTGTAGGCCCTAACTGCAGGTTGTTAGTTTTGAAATTCTTTGGTTGCCCAATAATTAATTAAATGAATCCTTTTTGTATGCGAAGACAGTATGTTCTCATCCTACTGCAGGTGCAGGAATTCGACCTCATTATTCTTAGATTAAAGGAGATGCCGGGAATGTCTTTGAAGAAGACTAGAAGGCAAAAAGGGAGGATGCCTTTTTGTGTCTGGCTGATCTGGGAACCAAGGCCACAGAGCAGGAGCTGAACAACACGGCTCTGGTGGAAAAGTACAGACAAACAAGATTGAAAAGTTTTTATGTGATGTATTGGGGCGGAACATTGTCTTTTTGTATGATACGCAGGGACAGTATGGGAAGACCTCTGCATTTTTTTATCTGACTCATTTGAGTTGAGTACTTCTAAGGAAGTCAACACGTGCAGACACCTGTGGGGTATTATATAAGGGAAACAGGCAGGACCCTCAGTGAGAGCAGTGTAGGGAAAGATAACCTTTGTTTTCCTTCCTCATGAAAAATAATTTGGACTCAGCTTCAATTCTGGGTTGCATTTTGATTTTGGAGTACATCAAATGATGCCTTTTATGCAGAATGAATTATATTCGTAGAGTTGGCTCTGTATTGATTTTCATGTATCTATATTCTCTGATATTATGGTGTGTTTATATTCAATTATTTTTGGCCTCATAATAAAGTCCATGAATGGAAATTCAGAGTCTGTGGTCTTGATACATTGTAAGTATAATCTTGAATTGTTTACTCCCCTCAACCACTTTCAGCAGGCTAATAAAAGACCATCTGTGATGACTTTAGGAGGGAATGCAAGGACTAAATTTAGAATAATCAATCTCATCATGCCCCGTGATTCTTTAGATATTTTTAATGAGCAGGTTGTGGCCCAGATAAAAAAAATTGAACTATCATCTTCCAAAAACTTGATCCAAATTCAGTAGTCAGGAGTGGCAATATTGTCAACTGATCTCCAAGTTACAGAAAAATAACCAGATAGAGATTAGACACTCGGACATAGGTGGGAACATAGTTATCTGGCCAAAAACAGATTATATAGACAAGGCATTATCCCAATTAGGTGACAGTGACTTCTATAAAAAGAAGTTCTGTTCAAACAGTTCGATTGACAAACAATAAATATTATGCAAAATGATTAGCTTGGAAAAGTGCCAGGCTTTTGAGTATGGATGAATACAAGGGGCATTTTTACAAGGGCTTTATCTCCACTTTTTTGGCTTTAAAGATAAAACTACCGCCCTATTAACAAGAGGGTGCTACATGCATGAGCTCATGTTAGCACCCTTTTACCCGACGCCTCCCTTTGTATCTCTAATGAGTTGTAAATAGCGCGCTAACAGGGCGATATAATCCAGCGATAGACGGCGATAAATAGAAAAAGGCTAAGCGTGCTTTGCATTTATTTATCGCCGTCCTTGTAAATATGCACCCCAAGTGTCTTAAGCATGAGCTTCCAGTGATTCCTGTGATATATTTCATACCTAAGGTTTATACAAATCCTAGTAGACCTCCTGACAGACCAATGATATCAGCATGTAACGGCCTACCAGAGAATACATCACGTTACATTGGTTACTTTTTGCAAGATCATGTGAAGGGTTTACCCTCCTATATTCAGGACGCAAGTAACTTTTTGTGGAGGATACATGATATAGACTGCCAAGATGACTACATCCTCATGTCACTCGATGTCACATCGCTTTACACAAGCAAAAGACACAAGGATGGCATTGGAGCTTTGGAGCATTATTTGAGTAACGAATCAATCTGTTTATTGCAACATAGCACAATGCAAATCAATATGACCACATTTTGTCTAAACAACAGTCTGTTCATGTTTCAAAATCAAATCTAATGTAGGGTGCATAACTCAAGATGAAATCAGAACAGCCCTTAAGAACCGCTCCAGTGGTAAGGCTGCAGGCCCCAACGGAGTCCCAATTGATGTATTTAAACACAACATGGACTTCTGGGTACCCGTTTTGTTTAAATTCTTTAATGCAAAAACTGACGGGGTGATACCGGCCACTTGGGCGGAGAGCCTGATTGTCCCCATTTTTAAAAAGAGTGACAGAAGTAGTGCTAGTTGATATCACCCAATATCTTTGGTTGACTCAACGTCTAAAGTCATGGGCCGAATATTGTTGGCCAGGTTAGAGCAATGGTCAAACGAAAATAATATTTTATCTATAGCACAGTATGGCTTTAGACGTGGTGTTGGTACAATTGAGCAGTGCCTGAATTTTGATCTAATAATAGGAAATATACCCTTGCGAGGGAGGGCTCCCTCCATCTTTGCTTTGTGGATTTATCAAGTGCTTTTGACTTGATGAACCACTCAAAGCTATGGGAGACATTGAGAGGAATGGGTGCCCCGGAAGATATTATTGGCTTCCTATCTCAGATCTATGCTCAGCTGTCCACAAAGATACGCTATGGAATACATGGGGAATGCACAAAGCACTTTAAAATCACCCGCGAAGTAAGACAGGGCTGTACTCCTGCCCCCCTCCCGTTTTCTCTTTATATAAATGGTGTTGACATTTTATTACAGAACAGTGGAGTAGATGTACCAATGATTGGCAAGCGGGCCACTCCCCTATTACTGTATGCTGATGATGCCGTCCTGATTTCTAGGACAGCTAACGGCCTACAGACGATGGATAATTTTACAAGTTTTCTGGTGGAGAAACATTTGAAAATTAACCTGAGTAAGACGCTGGTTATGTCCTGTGGTAAGAGGAACATCAAAACAAAATCTCATTTTATTAACGGGTAATTAATAGAGAGAACATTCACATTTTCTTACTTAGGGATTCTTTTTAATAGTAAGGGTAATTGGAATACACACAAAACCCTATGTAAGTTGAAATTTGTGAAAATAGTGGAGGCCATTTTCAGATTCTCCCAAAAAATTGGTAATAAACCGGTTCGGGAGATTCTTAAAATGTACGGAGCAAAGTTTATTACAGGGAGTTGTTACGGGGGCCCCTATGGGGTCAGATTGATACCTCGTCATTACATATCCTTGAAAACAACTTTTTAAGATGCCTGTTAGCTGTCCCTGTTGCTACACCTTCAATTGTCTTGCACAGGGAAACTGGAACTCCATATATAGATGATTTAATTAGTATGGCTGCTTTAAATTTTTGGCATCGTGTTTGGGTCAGGGAAAAAACTCACTTCACGAGGGATATCATTTTAGATTGTTTGTCTCAAGATGGTTGTAAAAAAATCCCTGGTTAAGCTATATTGCCAGTCTTCTAGAAGAATGCAGTTTAACTGTGAATGATTTTTAATCAGTAGATGTACAACACCTTAGTAAGGTTGAATTAAAAAGGAGTTTTTTGAGTGTTAGGGCGGCCCGTAGAGACGAGGCCTCAAACTCCAAGAAAACTGTTATATCTTTTCTTGAGGGTCCTATGGTTATGGGTTTACAACCATACCTCGTTTTTGTAACCATGTACAACATAGATTCTACCTAACCAGACTGAGGGGCCGATTAGGATGGCGGACGGAAATGGGTACTGTCCGCCATGGTGGGGGAAATTTTACTCCCGGCTGCGCCGCGGAGAAACCGCGGTTGGGATTAGGATATTCATGTCACGAAACTCCGACCGCGGCGGACGGAACACAACCAACACCGTCCGCGGTGGACGGAACACAACCAAGTCCGTCCGCGGCGGACGGAGTCCAATGAACAACCACTGCCGCGGACGGAAATGACCGCGGAAAATAAAACATGTACCGCCATCCCTGAGAATACTCCGTGGCCGCAATTAGGATAAATCCGCCCGTACAACGGAACTCACAGCCATCCACGTCCGCGGCGGAAACAATACAACGAGAACCACAGCATCAGGGCGGAAGGCCAACACGCACAACATCCCTAGCGCCTAACAAATGTATGAAAGTGCACCGCAAGTCCTAAGCAAACATACGAACATTGACAAGGCCCCCCCCCCCCAGCACAAGCCACCATGACACGTCCCAATTATCCAATAATGCACACAAGTCAACACGCCCACCTACCACCTGACTGCCAACAACCATCGAGACACGACTATAAAAAGACACCCCCACACAACCACAATCCCTTGCACCACAGCATTGCTGCCAGCAAGAGGGCCATTCGAGACACTGCTAACTCACATAAAATCACATAGAAGACACCCACCCACCACCCTACCACACAAACACCCACCACACAAATCCTACACATCACACACCACACACCTGCACCTCCCAACTCACTCAACTCACACACTGAGCACCACACACCATGGCACCCAAAAAAAACCTCAAATTCACGGAGACAGAGTTGCGGGTAATGGTAGATGAAATTATCCGTGTGGAGCCCAACATCTTCGGGGCCCAAGTCCAGCAGACGACCGTGGCGCAAAAGAACCACATGTGGGACAGGATCGTCACTCGTGTGAATGCGTCGGGGACTGTGCCGAGGACCAAGCACGACATTCAGAGGCGGTGGCATGACCTTAAGACCAGGGTCAAGGGCATCCGAGCGAAAAACCACGCCAGAGCCAATCTTACTGGCGGTGGCACACCCCCGGAGCCCATACCCTACACCGATTGGGAGGAGAAGGTGCTGGTGATACTACACCCAGAGAGCCTAGACGGCCTTGACGAAGGAGAAGAGACTGGTGAGTACAAACCAAGCACCACGATCAGCACGACATGGTCAGGCTCACACAACTGAGAAGAAACATCCCCCACGCCCCAACCCATGCACGTCGGACACCAACACACTAACATGTCCATGGCTCCCAACAGGCCCCCATGTTCACGGGGAGGGTGGTGGTGGTGGTGGCGGTGGTGGAGGGTGGGGTGTGTGAGAGGCCCAAACTACAACTCCCAACAGGCCCCCATGTGCACGGGGAGGGTGGCGGTGGTGGAGGGTGGGGTGTGTGAGAGGCCCAAACTACAACTCCCAACAGGCCCCCATGTGCACGGGGAGGGTGGCGGTGGTGGAGGGTGGGGTGTGTGAGAGGCCCAAACTACAACTCCCAACAGGCCCCCATGTGCACGGGGAGGGTGGCGGTGGTGGAGGGTGGGGTGTGTGAGAGGCCCAAACTACAACTCCCAACAGGCCCCCATGTTCACGGGGAGGGTGGTGGTGGTGGTGGCGGTGGTGGAGGGTGGGGTGTGTGAGAGGCCCAAACTACAACTCCCAACAGGCCCCCATGTGCACGGGGAGGGTGGCGGTGGTGGAGGGTGGGGTGTGTGAGAGGCCCAAACTACAACTCCCAACAGGCCCCCATGTGCACGGGGAGGGTGGCGGTGGTGGAGGGTGGGGTGTGTGAGAGGCCCAAACTACAACTCCCAACAGGCCCCCATGTGCACGGGGAGGGTGGTGGTGGTGGTGGCGGTGGTGGAGGGTGGGGTGTGTGAGAGGCCCAAACTACAACTCCCAACAGGCCCCCATGTGCACGGGGAGGGTGGCGGTGGTGGTGGAGGGTGGGGTGTGTGCGACAGGAAACAGAAATGTCTACAAATCAATGTAACCATGTACTGTCCACATTACTGACCTGCTCGATCTTGTCCCTCAGGTGATCGTCAACTGACTGGGGAAAGCAGTACCCGGCCGCCAGCCTCGCCTCCCACACCTACAGGACTCTCTGCCGACGACGACACAGGCAGCTCCGGGGCGGAGGATGGAGCGGGACCAAGCACGCAGCCAGGGCCATCTGGCTCACAGGGACTCCCGGGACCGACCAACGTCGCATGTGTGACTCCCGCGGCACCCGTCTCTGTGATCTGCACAGTCCCCACCACCACCAGTACCACCAGTACCACCAGTACCACCACTACCACCACTACCACGAGCACCACGACTCCTGCCGGTGCCACCCAGCATGACCCAGCGCGCAACGCTGGTCCAACGGCCCCACACACAAGCAGGGTGAGTGGGCCACAAACACAGGCAACGGGACAACTGCCAATCAGGCGACCCACACACCGCCGGTCAGAGGAGGGACAGCTACCCGAGCCAGTGGCACAGTCCCTACAAGCTCTTGCCAGGTGCCAGGCCTCATACGACCGGTCCCAGGCAAACGCTGATCGTGTTCACGAGGACTCAGTGGACAACACCAACAGCCTGCGCGAGATCTCTGGCATCCTTGGCCAGATGTTGGTGATCATGGGCCAGCAGGCAACGATGTGGAGGGAATGGGTTGCCCGGAACAACCCCCCCCCCCCTCCACCATGTGTGTCAGCGCCACCGCCACCGTCACCTCCGCCTCCCCCGTCACCTCCGCCTCCGCCTCCACCGCCGCCACCACCACCTGAGCCCCTGGCGACGGATGTGGCCCATCACCAACCTGCCCTCCCAGCTGCCTCTGTACCACCTCCGAGACGGAGGGGGCGGCCGAGGCAGGAAGTTGCTGAGAGCAGTGTTGGAGCGCCAGGCACACGCTCCAAGAGGGGACGACCTTGACAATGCCACTGCCTGTGCCAGACATTCACCCTGCAAACCATCCTGTCCCACATAGACAATCATTGCCACTGGTCTGCTGGACTAGCCTGACACCCCCCAATGTGGTGTCAGCACGGACATTTCATCTGCCATTACCTACAACTCCAACTCCCTCCCTCCCACTTACTTGTAAATATTCACCAGCACAAAAGCACAACCTGTCAATAAATTGCATTTACTCACACAATGATGTTTTGCCTCCATGTTTATTCACATGATTGCCATCAGATACAGACGTAAACAGGTACAGGGATCATAGTCGCACATGATCATGGCGCTGCGGGAGTGACCTAGAGAAAACCAGAGACAGCAAACACACGTCAGTAAAGAGATTCACACACATCACAACACAATGCACAGCAACATTACACAAACGACAACCATCACACAAGCATGGGATGGGAGCACACACATCATGGACACTCCTATGTCCAAAGACATGAAGACACACATGTGCAACCATCACAAACCACACCCAGCTGAATAACCCCATATCCACACAACACCAGAAAACATACATGAGGCATTGTCAACCGCCACTAGAGGTAGATACTCACATTCAAGGGAAGTAGCGATCAATGAGCTGGCGCCTCTGGTCCACACCTTCCTCCTCACCACTATCCTCATCAGTCGACATGGGTGGGATGGGAGGCCGAGGAACTCCTTCGTCTTCAGGGTCCAACAGCAGTTCAATGTCATTGCGTACTGCCAGGTTGTGGAGCATGCAGCAGGCAATCACGATCTTGCATACTTTTCCTGGTGAGTAAGGCAGTGCCCCTCCGGTCTTATCGAGGCACCGAAACCTAGACTTCAGCAGTCCAAAGGTACGTTCGATGACTCTCCGTGTCCTTCCATGTGCCTCATTGTACCGCATTTCACCCGCCGTCCTCGGATTACGTAGGGGACTGAGGAGCCAGGGCCGGTTTGGGTAAGCCGAGTCGCCTATGTAGGGGGATGACAGAGACAAACATCAGAACAAGATATGGTGGGTACCCCATGCAACACAGAGATCACAAGAGTCCCCACTGCACACTCACCAACAAGCCACGCTTGACCGGGTGGCAGATTTGCCATGAGTCGTGGGACATTGCTGGTTCGCATGATGTGGGCGTCATGTGCGGATCCAGGAAATCTTGCACACACATGGGAGATGATGTTGCTCGCCAGGCACACCACCTGCACGTTCAGCGAATGAAAGTGTTTGCGATTCCTGAACACTTGTTCGCGTGCCCGTGGTGGAATGAGCGCGATGTGCGTGCCATCAATTGAGCCCACAACGTGAGGTATGTGGCCCAGTGCATAGAAACCAGCTTTGACAGCTGGCAACTCTTCCGGACGTGGGAAATGTATGTACTCATCCTTGTACAGCATCATAGCTGTTAACACATCCCGAAGAACCGTGCTGAACATTGCCTGTGACATACCCCCGGCACCTCCAACTGTATACTGAAATGTGCCAGTAGCGAAGAAATGTAGTACCGCCATGACCTTTGCAGTGGGTGTAAACGAGCCAGGATACGTTCTACGTGGCTGCAGATGAGGAGCCAATTGAGCCACAAGCTCCAGCAACCGACGTCGATCCAGCCTGAATTTCCGAATCACCTCCTCGTCTACCATATCCTCCAGCTGAGTGTATGGGCGATGCACATTTGGAGCCCTCCTGTGTGGGAGAGAGATGTAACTTAGGTCAACGTACAAACGACGCATACGTGTACAACTCCATCACATGTGTACCTTACTGACATAACTCCAGTCGTCACCCTAATGTATCGTAGACACATCACAGACACTCATGCAACTGCATGCACACAAACGATAAGTTTACACACGCCATGTCATCAAGCACAAATGCCACCACCAATGATGATGTGCATACGGTAATGACATGCATGGTGACAGAACGTATAAATCACATACACGGAATGCATGTGTACCACCACCACTGTAGTCACCTCGACACAACAATAAACCGACAACAGATGCATGAATTGGCCACACAGCCGTGATGTACTGTGTAGTTGTGAAGATGTAACAACGTCTGTAGGGTCAAACCCGACGTCAACACGTACGAATGCACATCTGTTGGCCATTGTGTGCCGACCGATGTCCATTGTATGGACACACATGCTATATTGTATGACATATGACCTTTCACAATCACGCTCACATCCCTCATGACGCAACTGCACACAACACATCACGGTGCAGCGTCTGACAAGATCACATATTTGGCGCCGCCATGGCGGTGCTCAACTTCCGCTACTTCCCAAAGGCAGAATGCGGCCTGCGTCCCTCTTCCCATTGGCTGCATGTGCAGGGACCGTGACGGGCACACATCGGCAACCGCACGTGCAAGCTTCAGGCACGGATGCTTCAGTTGCAACAATGTACTATCACTGGCGCCTCCATGGCGGGGCACGTACACAGCGGGGGAGGTGCAGGCCTATACACCCTGCAGATGTACTCAATGGACATGCCAGTTCATGACCCCCCTTACAGTCACCTTGCATCATCCACCGTACACCGGCCGGAGCGGCCGGCCCATGAACAACCGCCGTGCCCGGCCATGAACACAACCGCCATGGCCGGGCACGGCCATGAACAACCGCCGGTCCCGGCCATGAACAACCGCCGTGCCCGGCCATGAACACAACCGCCATGGCCGGGCACGGCCATGAACAACCGCCGGTCCCGGCCATGAACAACCGCCGTGCCCGGCCATGAACACAACCGCCATGGCCGGGCACGGCCATGAACAACCGCCGGTCCCGGCCATGAACAACCGCCGTGCCCGGCCATGAACACAACCGCCATGGCCGTGCCCGGCCATGAACAACCGCCGTGCCCGGCCATGAACACAACCGCCATGGCCGTGCCCGGCCATGAACAACCGCCGGTCCCGGCCATGGCGGTTGTGTTCATGGCCGGGCACGGCGGTTGTTCATGGCCGGGACCGGCGGTTGTTCATGGCCGTGCCCGGCCATGGCGGTTGTGTTCATGGCCGGGCACGGCGGTTGTTCATGGGCCGGCCGCTCCGGCCGGTGTACGGTGGATGATGCAAGGTGACTGTAAGGGGGGTCATGAACTGGCATGTCCATTGAGTACATCTGCAGGGTGTATAGGCCTGCACCTCCCCCGCTGTGTACGTGCCCCGCCATGGAGGCGCCAGTGATAGTACATTGTTGCAACTGAAGCATCCGTGCCTGAAGCTTGCACGTGCGGTTGCCGATGTGTGCCCGTCACGGTCCCTGCACATGCAGCCAATGGGAAGAGGGACGCTGGCCGCATACGGCCAATCGCAAGTAGCGGAAGCTGTGCACCGCAACAACAGGGCCAGTCATTGGCCCATTTCACGATCACGCTTCCAGGGCTGACCAATTGCTGGCGACGTATGCCACTGACACGTGCTGAGGGCCCTATATATGTGTCTTGGCCAACATGAAACTTCCTACCCTGGGGACCAGTGCTGCCTGTGACCATCACCTCGACCTGCTGCTGCTGCTGAGCTGACCACCGACTGCTGCCTGTGACCATCACCTCGACCTGCTGCTGCTGCTGCTGAGCTGACCACCGACTGCTGCCTGTGACCATCACCTCGACCTGCTGCTGCTGCTGAGCTGACCACCGACTGCTGCCTGTGACCATCACCTCGACCTGCTGCTGCTGCTGCTGAGCTGACCACCGACTGCTGCCTGTGACCATCACCTCGACCTGCTGCTGCTGCTGCTGAGCTGACCACCGACTGCTGCTCTAGTGCCATACTCCGTGATCTTGCCATGTCGAGTGGCAAAGAGATCCGGTCTCGACCCTTCACCGCCGCGGAGCTTGATGTCCTCGTGGACGGTGTACTCCGCAACTATGGACGCCTCTACGGCGCACCGGGACGGGTGGTAAGTGCAGTGTGGGACATGTTGGTGTGCATGAGGGGGCCAAATGATCAGGCCTATTTATATCTTAGCTGTGTAGTGTGGGCTAGACATATGTTCCTGATTGTGCATGGCTGCTGACAGTAACGTCTTGCCCCTATGTGTGTGACAGGCCACCTGTCCACTGACTTAAACCCTTTTGTCTCCCATCATGGTAGGTCAAGCTGCACCTTCGCAAGGACCTGTGGAAGACCATAGCACGGGAAGTACGGGCATTGGGGGTGTGCAACAGACGACATACACACTGCCACAAACGCTGGGACGACATTTCCAGGCTGAGCAAGAATGTAGCGGAAGTAACACTGGGCCTGATTCCAAGGACGCCCCGTCTGGCCCGACGCTCCATGACCCCTCTCATGCACCGTATCATTGCAGTGACGCATCCTGAACTGGCCGAACGTCTGAGTGCCAATCAACAGCAAACTAGCGGTGAGCATACTGTCTGTGTAGGAAACTTGTGAGTGCTATGCATGTATTGGTGCACAGACACACTATTGAGTTCCGTGTTGCGTATGTATGCCTGTGATGGCATTTTGGTCCCATTGGGTGGTACTCATTTGACATCCAGGTCCGCCATGTTGACACGCCACTTGCTTAGTAGTTGAGTGTTAAAGCACATCCCCTAGTGGTCCATGTCCCCATGGCAGAAAATGTGAGGATGACTGGTAGGGGTGGGCCATGTGCAGGCTGAGGGCTCATGAACCTTTGTCTGCTATGTGATTTGGCTATCCTGTTCCTTCTGTACGTGAGTGTGCCCATGACTCACACATCTTTTCTGTGCATTTCAGCTTTGACAGAGGACACTCAGCCACAGACGGTGGAGAGTAGCCGAGGAAATGAGTCCGGCTCAGACTTCGCACACACGCAGACTGACACGGAGGAGGCCAGCGCCGGAGAGGGGGACAGGACCGTCCCTGAGGACTCGCATCCTCCTCGTCGGACACTCTTGGTGAGCCTGCACTGTTGTCACAGACTGGGAGTGGGCACTCATCACCTTCTGTCGGAAGACAGCACACAGGGCCCACACTTCCGCCAACTGCACCATGTATTGTTCGTGGCCGAAGGAGTAGGGGGAGCAGAGTGGCGTTCGGTGCAGGCACCGATGCCCCTGCCACGGTGAGCCAAAATGCACTGTGTGCTGAGGCCGTTGATCTGCTGCGACAGCTGTGTGTGGGTCAGACCAATATGACAAATGCTTTCCAGGATCATGATAGGAAGTTGGGGCAGGTGGTGGCATTCATGGAAGGGATGCATGGCGATCTTGCAGGTCTACACAGGACAGTGCAGTCATTGGCAAGCAGTGTGTCGTCTGCAATAGTACAGTCGAATGAACAGGGTGCTACTTCTGTTTCCCCATCTACACCGCTGGATGTCTCAGGGGGTAGTGATTATTCAGAGCAGGACTCAAATACAGGTTATTGCACTAGAAGCAGCGTCAGACAGCACGTCAGGGCACGCAGGGCACAGACCCCATCCCCTAGATCAGCTAAATCTGTTCACGTAGACGACGTCAGATGCACTGGAGTACACACACAGGATCCACAAGTGTTGTTGGGGGACATGCCTTCCGGAGCTACACAGGCATTCAACACGAAAGGTACTCCGAAGGCAAGGGATACTCACATGTCCATGGACTGTTCCTTGGACAAGGCCAGTCAGAAGACAAAGGCACCTACTGAGAGCAGGGAGACTCCCAAGAGCAGGCCCACAGCAGAGGTAAGGGACACTCCCAAGGACAGTGAGAAGACTAAGGCACCTACTGAGAGCAGGGAGACCCCCAAGAGCAGGCCCACAGCAGTGGATAGGAACACTCCCAAGGACAGTGAGAAGACTAAGGCACCTACTGAGAGCAGGGAGACCCCCAAGAGCAGGCCCACAGCAGTGGATAGGAACACTCCCAAAGACAGTGAGAAGACTAAGGCACCTACTAAGAGCAGGGAGACTCCCAAGAGCAGGCCCACATCAGTGGATAGGAACACTCCCAAGGACAGTGAGAAGACTAAGGCACCTACTAAGAGCAGGGAGACTCCCAAGAGCAGGCCCACAGCAGTGGATAGGAACACTCCCAAGGACAGTGAGAAGACTAAGGCACCTACTAAGAGCAGGGAGACTCCCAAGAGCAGGCCCACAGCAGTGGATAGGAACACTCCCAAGGGCAGCGACACACACAGGGAGCAGGTGTCTGCTGGAGGCAGGTGCACCACAGACGACAAGTCTGCTGGCAGGAACAGGGCGGCGAGCAGGGCACAGGCTACATCCAGAGACAACACTCCACCTAAGGATAAGGCACATCCTACGGACAAGGCATCTAGCATGGACAATGGCGCAATCAAGGACAGGCATACTTCACCCCTGGCTGCACTGAGGCTGATGTTTTCTACTAAACGCCAAACTGATGTCTCCGCGGCGGAGTCCCCCCATACCTCCACTCCCATCCAGGCCAGTCAGAAGCAGAGGAGGGTGTCCCCTGTTGTTGCATCCCCCATTACACATCATTCCGAGTCCAGGCGGCAGGCACAGAGCAAACGACAAGCAGGCTCCAGCACGTCCCCCGAAACCAGATCCCCGGCAGCAGTTGCTCCACCTATGCTGGGTGGTGATTCTTTGGAGTCCCCACCACTTGGCAGTCCTGTCCTGTCCAGGGTGCACTCACACCTCCCTAAGAAACGCAGACACACACCATTGACACCTGCAAACCCCGATTTGGCTCTAGGTGAGCTATCCCCAGCTCCCAGGCCCACCCTGCCTCCTGGCCCATACAGCCCTGTGGCTCATCATTTCAGTTGTCCCAGTGGCGCCGGTGCAGTTGACTCTCATGTATCAGATGGTGGCACAGTGTCAGTTGTGCCCTCTCCTGTTGCAGGTCCTGGCAGTGTATCTGGGTCTATGGCTCACGTGTCAGTTAGAAGATCTGTGGCTGTGTTGCACACTCCTGTTTCTGGTGCTGGCAGTCTGTCTGGGTCAGTGGCTCACGTGTCAGTGACTACATCTGTGGCTGTGTCTCACACTCCTGTTGCTGGTGCTGCCAGTGTGTCTGGGTCCGTGGCCCATGTGTGTGTCACTCGGGCTGTGGCTGTGTCTCACACTCCTGTTGCTGGTGCTGCCAGTGTGTCTGGGTCCGTGGCCCATGTGTGTGTCACTCGGGCTGTGGCTGTGTCTCACACTCCTGTTGCTGGTGCTGCCAGTGTGTCTGGGTCCGTGGCCCATGTGTGTGTCACTCGGGCTGTGGCTGTGTCTCACACTCCTGTTGCTGGTGCTGCCAGTGTGTCTGGGTCCGTGGCCCATGTGTGTGTCACTCGGGCTGTGGCTGTGTCTCACACTCCTGTTGCTGGTGCTGCCAGTGTGTCCGAGGCAGGTAGTTCACGCAGTCCCCCCTGATTCTGTGATGTGACGTGCTGTACACTTCACTCAAATGTTAATTCACATGGTGTGTCCATTGAGAACTGCGTGGCACTCTTGTGGTCCCTGTGACGGGTTGGTAGGGACACGTAGTTGTGCTGCCTCTGATGTACCTGCTCTGTACTCTACAATGCCCTGTTGATGCTCTGATACTGCAACCTGCCCTCTCGTTACCTGCCTCTGATGTACCTGCTCTGTAATGCACAATGCCCTGTTGATGCTCTGATACTGCATACTGCCCTCTCGTTACCTGCCTCTGATGTACCTGCTCTGTAATGCACAATGCCCTGTTGATGCTCTGATACTGCATACTGCCCCTCTCACGTGCTGCCTCTGATGGGCCTGTTCTGTGCAATGGACTGTTGATGCACTTTGCCCCTCTCACGTGCTGCCTATGATGTACCTGCTCTGTACTCTACAATGCCCTGTTGATGCTCTGATACTGCATACTGCCCCTCTCACGTGCTGCCTCTGATGGGCCTGTTCTGTGCAATGGACTGTTGATGCACTTTGCCCCTCTCACGTGCTGCCTATGATGTACCTGCTCTGTACTCTACAATGCCCTGTTGATGCTCTGATACTGCATACTGCCCCTCTCACGTGCTGCCTCTGATGGGCCTGTTCTGTGCAATGGACTGTTGATGCACTTTGCCCCTCTCACGTGCTGCCTATGATGTACCTGCTCTGTACTCTACAATGCCCTGTTGATGCTCTGATACTGCATACTGCCCCTCTCACGTGCTGCCTCTGATGGGCCTGTTCTGTGCAATGGACTGTTGATGCACTTTGCCCCTCTCACGTGCTGCCTCTGATGGGCCTGTTCTGTGCAATGGACTGTTGATGCACTTTGCCCCTCTCACGTGCTGCCTCTGATGGGCCTGTTCTGTGCAATGGACTGTTGATGCACTTTGCCCCTCTCACGTGCTGCCTCTGATGGGCCTGTTCTGTGCAATGGACTGTTGATGCACTTTGCCCCTCTCACGTGCTGCCTCTGATGGGCCTGTTCTGTGCAATGGACTGTTGATGCACTTTGCCCCTCTCACGTGCTGCCTCTGATGGGCCTGTTCTGTGCAATGGACTGTTGATGCACTTAGCCCCTCTCACGTGCTGCCTCTGATGGGCCTGTTCTGTGCAATGGACTGTTGATGCACTTTGCCCCTCTCACGTGCTGCCTATGATGGGCCTGTTCTGTGCAATGGACTGTTGATGCACTTTGCCCCTCTCACGTGCTGCCTCTGATGTACCTGCTCTGTACTCTACAATGCCCTGTTGATGCTCTGATACTGCAACCTGCCCTCTCGTTACCTGCCTCTGATGTACCTGCTCTGTAATGCACAATGCCCTGTTGATGCTCTGATACTGCATACTGCCCTCTCGTTACCTGCCTCTGATGTACCTGCTCTGTAATGCACAATGCCCTGTTGATGCTCTGATACTGCATGCTGCCCTCTCGTTACCTGCTATGTTGTACCTGCTCTGGTGCCCACTTTGCCCATGTTCACGCATACACTGTGATTTGACCCCTATTATTTGACAATAAAGGTATTCTATCAAGTCTCGTGGTCTGTCGTTGTCATTCCTGCTTGCGTACTGCTAATGTGTATTCGTATATGCTTCTCATCAGTGGTTTCGGTAACATGACACTCCCCCTCCCTACGTCACGTCCCTTGCTGGTATTCCCCTCCAGACAGCCAATGGTTTGTACCTTACCTGCGTCGTCGTCCATAGTAGGCCATGACTAGGACGTGGTGGATCGCGAAGAGCATCGGGAAAGCGTGTAGCGCCGGGTCCATGGTGGTGGTCAGCTTGCGGTGGGTATCTCGGCTGTGTCACCTATGTTCGCTGTGGGGATTCCGCCGTGTTGAGACAGGTTGTTTTTCCGCAGCGGTTTTATGTGTGTTTTCCGCCATCTTGATTTGGGGGACGGTCTTCGACGTCAGTGCGTACGGCGGAGCATCCGGATGTGTTCCGTCCGCCGCGTGGTCGTGTGTAGTTGGCCGGCGGAGCGTGTTTTTCCGTCGCGGACGGAAATTTGACACGTTTTCCTATCCTGATATGGCGGACGGAGTATCCGCGGCAGGCGGACACGGAAAAGGCTTTTTCCGCCTACTCCAGGGCCGCGGTGGCTCTTCCGTCCGCCATCCTGATCGACCCCTGAGATTGAGCTCTTTACATTTCCTATTTGCATTTCCTAAAAGGGGTAAGTGGTGTTCCACCATGCCAAATTGTCCGTGTGACGGCAGGTCTAAACAAAGTACCCTTCACTTTTAATTGTTTCTATAAGTTTTATACATAAATTAGGAAAACGTATCTCCGTCTAATTTTTTTAATTAATAGCCTGTTTTCCTATAAAACTGCTTTTAATCATGCACGAAACTTGGAAAAAATATCAGTATGTAACGCAGTAATTTGTTATATAATGATGGCAATGAAACAAAGGAATGAACTTGCTCACCTAGAAAGACTGAATTATGAAGTAATGTAAGCACACCTGTCTAGCGTTTGTGCTTATTTAATCTATGTGATGAAGCTGTGCCTCTTGATGTTTTTAATGCAGATGTGTTTTTCTTTCCAACTATAAATGGATTTTAGTTTTTTTTGTATAGTATGCTTTTGCGGACATTTTGTATGATCCGAATAAAGCTTGTTTGACTTGACTTGACTTGAGTAACGGATCAATCTATTTATTGCAACATAGCAAAATGCGAATCAATATGACCACATTTTGTCTAAACAACAATCTGTTCATGTTTTAAAATCAAATCTATCAACAGACATGAGGTGCTGCTATGGGGCTGGCTTCTATCCCAGTTATGCATGTTTACACATGGGCTGGTGGGAGGAGCTGGTCCTTAGGGTAAAATACAAGTCCATATTGAATGAACATGTAGTGACATGGTTATGATTAATTGATGATTTGTTCATCATTTTGCAGCAAAATCTGCGCAGGGTGCGCGGATACTGCTGATAAAAAAAAACTAAGTGCATCCTTGCTATTTAGCCCCTGGGGGGGCCAAGTCCCGGGGGCAGTATTGATAATATAAAGGGGGGCCCAGAGGGGCCCCCCTGCCCTGAGGACCGCCACCCCAGGGCTTCTTTTCAAATATGAGAGGGGGGCTCTCAGCCCCCCCCCAGCCCCGGGGACCGCCTCCCCCGGGGGTTTAAAATAAAAATGGGTGGAGGGGCTCAAAGGCACCCCAAACCCCAGGGACCGCCACCCCCTGGGGCTTTATAACAACATATGCGGGGGCTCAAAGGCTGCATCTTAGCAGCTCCCCATGTGGAAAAGCAATGCTGGCTCCAGAGGAAAGCGTGGAGCCGGAGGAACCGTGGGGGGATTGGGGCCCCCCCACTTTCCCCAACAGAGAGGGCCAGCCCCGGGAATGGGGTCCACAGGGCCATAAATGTCCTAAGGAGGGGGGCAAGGCAGCCCCCCCCCAAAAAAGTTGCCATGCCCTGGGGGATGGGGTCCCTGGGGCAGATTATGGCTTCAGGAGGGGGGGCCAGACAGCCACCTTCCCAAAATGTTGGAAAAAAATGTGGAGCGCAGGCTCTGGGGGATGGAGTCCCCAGGGCCAAGAATACAGATGGGGAATGAATTCCCCTTGAATACTGGGGGTCCCTGGGGGCCTACTAGCCCACTAGGAACCTCCATTATGTGCCAGCCAGGGGGCTGCATTGCAGAGAGGTGTTCTGAGGCCATGCCCCTTTTTACACCTCTCTGCAACGCATCTCTGTGGTGCTTAATGGAGGTAGCTGGTGGGCTACTTGCACCCCAGGGACCCTCAGTATTCAAGGAGAGTTAATCCCCCAATTTAAAACGCGCCACATGGTGCATTTGCACAGTGGTGAAGGGAGGGGGGCGGGCCATGAGTTGACATGTGTGCAAACACACCCTGTGGTGCGGTTTACGTTGGGGAATTAATTCCTCTTCAATCCTGAGGGTCCCTGGGGGCCAACTAGCCCACCAGGTACTTCCAGTAAGCGATACGGAACTGCGTTGCAGAGTGTTGTAAAAAGGGGCGTGGCCTCTGAACACCTCTCTGAAATGCAGCTCTCTGGCACATACTAGTACCTGGTGGGCTAGTTGACCTTGAATCCTGAGTAACACTGTGGGCAACTAGCTCACCAGGTGCTTCCAGTAAGCGACTGCGCTGTGTTTCAGAGAGGTGGACTAGGCTGTGCCCCTTTAACATCTCTCTGCATCGCAGCTCTGTGGCGCTTACTGGAGGTACCTAGTGGGCTAGTTGGACCCTAGGGACCCTCAGGATTCAAGGGGACTTACCGCTATATGTATCAACAAACCATTTTGCATTTCCTAAATAGCGAATTGTAAGGAATCGCTATTTAGGAAATGCAAAACGGTATGTATGTACAAAATCGCTTTCCAATAGCGATTCCTTAGCATTCCTTAATTTGAGATTAGCAAATTGTCAATCGCAAATTACCCCTTCATTTCCATGGGCCAGGAGGCACATAGGAATGAAAGTGCAATTTGCAATTAGCAATTTGCTGATCGCAAATTAGGGATGTTTCCAAGGGTGCAGGGGTGTCTCAAGAACACCCTGCTGCACCCCTGAAAAAGACATTTGGGGGCATATGGCGCACATACATGCCCTAAGGGCATGTATGGGCGTCATATGGCACCTTTGGTTTTTATCAAAAAAGATTTTTGATAAGAATTCGCAAATTACCACCAACTAGAAGTTGGTGGTAATTTGCTAATCCTTAATGGCATTTTTTGCATTTTATTAGTTTGATACATTGCATTTAAGGAATCGCAAAATTTGCAATTCCTTAAGTGCAATCGCAAAATAAGGATTAGCAAATTTTGCTATTCCTTATTTTGCATCAAACTAGTTTGATACATTCCATTTGTCTAATTAGCATTCGCAAAGGCCGAAATTCGCAGAATTTCGGCCTTTGCGAATGCTAAATAGCTTGATACATATAGCGGTTAATCTCCCAACTTAAAACGGCCACAGAACGTGTTTGCACAGTGGTGAAGGGAGGGGACGGGGCCTGAGGTGACATGTGCAAACATGCCCTGTGGTGCGTTTTAGGAGGTAGTTTTAATCCCCCTGCCCTAATATATACTAGGGGCTTACAGAGGAGGTCATGCTAATCACAGGGAGATCCAAACTCATAGTGTTCCCTAGTGTATGTAGGTGTTTTCACTGTATTCCAAGTGTCTTTTAACATAGCACTGGCTCTAGGACTGGTTGGTCAGAGTCCATTACCACCAGTACCTGTTGAGGGTACAGGATGATTTAGCAACAAGGCTTCTTTCTGCTCTTCTGTTTGTTCTTTCTGCACGTTGACCTTCTTCCTGCACTTTTGTTTATCTTTGAGAACTTCTGTTGCTTCTTTCTGCATTTCTTTTTTCTTTTGGTGCATTTTTTCTTCTTTCTTCACAAGTCGTACCTCTGTAGGCGTAGATAGAAATTAGCATTTAAAAAACCTTAGATGTTCACTGAAAGAACCATAGGTTTAGTGGGTGGTGTTGTAGTTAGTTGGAAATTTCACTCATACAAAACCATAGAAACTCCCCTGTTATAGTTAGTTCCGCTAACTATAACTTGCACGCCTGCAATGCACCGCTGATGACGTCACATATTACATCACTCATGACATGGTCAGTGACATCACTCATGACATCACTGATGACATCTCAAATGACTTCACTGATGACATCATCCTTGTGATAGAGTAGCAGACCTCCTCTCACCCTAATACAACCTTTGATACACACATACAAAAATAGAAACTAACATTTTCAAAACAATGAACATACCAATACCAGTTACAACAACCTATTCAGTAATTCTAAGATCTACATACACATCAACTCATTCACCAACAGTTCTATATAGTCACTCATACATGTACTCACTCATCATATGTATTTATACACCTATAGATCCTGTTACACACAGCCACTCATCCATAGAGTTACTCACACACCTAGTCAATCCTGATAATAAAGAATCAAACTTCCATTTACTTGCATATACAGTTATGCACACACCACCACACTTACTTCGACAGAAACTTACACATACTTACTCTTTTGATCAATCACTTATAGAAACACATACTTATTCATACAGGAACTCTTCCAATCTCTCACTCTCACATATACTCACTTATATACACCAATACTCACATATACTAATTTAAAACATATGTAGTTACTTATAAAGACACTATTGAGACAGTCATTCGCTCACTAACACACCCATACACACACTCATCCACCCATACAGTCCTGCACACATACTGTTTTCAACACATACAAATAGTGACTCACTCATTCATGCATGTATGCACTAAGTAATACCCCCCACTGAACCTTACAGACACTCAGACACTCTTACTGATACTCGAAAAACCAAGTAATAGCCCAAATACACACTCATGTAGCTACTCACCAACCCATGCAGCCACTTATACACAAAGTGAGAGATTGATACAGATATTCACATATTTAAACATTACTCACTAACACATGTATTCACTACGATACACTTAATCAGTCAGTTATACAATCAATTTTTCATTAAAAAAATCATCCATTTAGACTCTTATATACCTATTCATTCTTCCATCGACAGTGAGCTATACATATATAAAACATATTTAATTTTCAGAATAACACACATTCACTGGATGGGAAGGAAAACTTTGAAACGCATTAGGCTCATGACGGGGCAGCTGTTGAATGTACCAGCAAACGCCATTTCTTCCGTACCAATAAAGGCTGAAACAAGCACCCTGGTGTCTCGAGTGCTGCTAAACTGAAGGGGCAACCTGTGAGCGGTATCTAAATGGCTGCCGTCCTGCCGCCGTGCATGCACCACCCCTTCGGCGGGGGCCACTAAGCTCGGTAACCAGACCCACAGTGGAGCATCAGAAAATGGATTGAGGAGGAAGGCAGCTGCTGGGGCCCATCTAGGGCTTTCACACATAGAGAATCAAGTACATACAATTATGGGTCAAATGGGACTTCAACAACTATAACGCAAAGTACTGACACACACGAACAGCCCATAGGAGGGCGTACCATATTGCATAATTAAGGAAGGCCCTCAAAATAGAAAAACAAGGGTGCAGGAGATTGGAAAAACTATGGAGACGGACACATAAGGAGGAAGACAAAGATTGCTACTTAACATCTATGACTACCTATTATAAAAATGTCAAAAAAGCAAGGAAAGCCAGTCTTACCTCCCAAATAACAGAGGCAGGCAACTCCACTCGAGAGTTATTTAAAATCATACAGTCCTTTACCAACCCTGTAATATGTGAGAGCCCGGATGTTTTTTCTCAAGATCTCTGCAACAACATCTCCCAATTCTTTGAGGAAAAAATTGAGGGGATATATAAGAAAATTGTGACAGCTACAGGCTCTCAGGAGACTTTGGACCCTGAGACCCCCCCCTCCATGGCCCCTGACAAAATGCTCCATACAATTCCAGAAGTTACCTTAAAAGATCTGACCACGCTTATTGGTAACATGAAGACCGGCTCCCCCACTGATCTCATTTCTGCAAAAATGATTTCCCCTTTGGTGGAATCATTAGGCCCTACCATTCAGGAGCTTATGAATCTTTCCTTTGCCAAGGGACAACTTCCACAACCTTGGAAGGAAGCGGTTGTGAACCCTATACGGAAAAATTCCACCCTTCCCTGGTCAGAGCTCTCCAACCTCCGCCCCATTTCCCTTCTCCCTTTTATTAGCAAGCTGGCTGAGAAACACGCTAATACCATCTTTTCCAACTTTATCGAGGCGACAGGGGGCCTGGACCAATCTCAATCCGGGTTCAGGCCCAACCACAGCACTGAATCGGCCCTCCTATCTGTGACTGATAAGATCAAAATGTCACAGGACAGAGGAGGGTCTATGATACTAGTGCTGTTGGACCTGTCTGCGGCCTTTGATACCGTGTCTCACAACATCCTTCTCAGCCGCTTGCAGGGACTGGGAATTGGAGGCTTAGCTCTATCTTGGCTGGAGAGTTTTCTCTCAGGGAGATCACAATCTGTCAGCCTGGGCCCCTATCGTTCCACCTCGAAGGCGCTCACGAAGGGGGTGCCACAAGGCTCATGCCTTAGTCCTACATTATTCAATGTATATGTGGCCCCCCTTGCTGAGATTGTGCGGAAGTATGGGTTCATACCAGTCTCCTACGCTGATGACACCCAGCTCCTCTACCCTTTCAGCTCCCTTGGTCCTACAGTCAAGGAAAATTTTGCTGAGGGTATGAGGGCAGTGTCACATTGGATGGCCGCCAACTGCCTCCAATGTAACGTTGCAAAAACCGAGGTTATGCTCTTTGGCAGGGCGAGTCTTCTATGGTCTCCTGAATGGTGGCCGCTGGACCTAGGCCCAGTTCCCACTTCAAAGCCCCATGTAAAAAATCTAGGGGTCAAGATTGACCAAAAGCTGACCCTCAAGGAGCATGTCAATCATACTGCAGGACTGTGCTTCTTTACCATTGGTCTTCTACGGCGAGTGTTTCCGTATCTTCTTGACACCTATAGGAAGACACTCGTGCAGACTTTGGTTACTAGCCGCCTAGACTACTGCAACGGCCTGCTGACGCTAGCAAATGCTGATGCAGTAGGTCGTCTGCAGGTGGTCCAGAATACGGCGGCTAGATTGGTCATGGGTGTGCAGGCCAGGACCCCCTCTAAGCCTTTGTTGATGGAGTTACACTGGCTCCCGATACGACAGCGCATCAGTTTTAAAATTTGCTGCACAGTTCACAAATGTTTATATGGGAATAGCCCCAAATATCTATCCCAATCTGTTGAACTGTACCAACCAAGTCGCTCGCTTCGATCAAGCAACCAAGCTCTTCTGAAACCTCCTGCAACAAAAAGAGCTAGGCAGGGAGACCGAGCTTTTTCATCAGTTGGTCCTGCCATGTGGAATAAACTCCCCACCGAACTGAGGATGAACATCAATTATCTGGCCTTCAGAAAGGCGCTGAAAACACTCCTCTTTCAGGAAGCATTTCAGTCCCTTTAAAGCATCTCAGTCCCCCTAACACATGCTGGCAGACAAAGCGCGGAGATACCCCATGGGATTGATTCCAGCGCGATATAAGAAATTAAAATAAAATAAATAAAAATAAAGTTGAAGTTCGTCATGCACTTACCCTGTCAGCCTCTGATGAAGAAGGAAACTTTGAAATGCGTTAGGCCCATGACGGGACAGCTGTTGAATGTGCCAGCAAACACCATTTCTTCCGTACCAATAAAGCCTGAAATAAGCACCCTGGTGTCTTGAGTGCTGCTAAACTGAAGGGGCAACCTGTGAGCGGAATCTATACGGCGGCCATCCTACCGCCGAGCATGCACCACCCCTTCGGCGGGGGCCACTAAGCTTGGTAATTGGAGCTAGATTGCAGCATCAGAAAATGGATTGAGGAGGAAGGCAGCTGCTGGGGCCCATCTAGGGCTTTACCGCACAGAAAATCGAGTGCATCCAATTATGGGTCAAATAGGACTTCAGCAACCATAATGCAAAGTACTGACTCACACTAGCAGCCCATCGGAGGGCGTACCATATTGCATAAATAAGGAAGTTGAAGTTCGTCAGGCACTTACTCTGTCTGCCTCTAATGAAGAAGGGAAACTTTGAAACGCATTTTATCATGACGGGGTAGCTGTTGAATGTACCAGCAAATGCCATTTCTTACGTACCAATAAAGGCTGAAACAAGCACCCTGGTGTCTCTAGTTCTGCTAAGCTAAAGGGGCAATCTGTGAGCGGAATCTATACAGCAGCCGTCCTGCCGCCAAGCATGCACCACACCTTCAGCGGGGGCCACTTATGCAACTAAAATTAGGTGAAAGGCTGCATCATACATATTTGACATGAAATTAACATTGCTGCAGACATGTAGCGGTACAGCACTGCCATGAAATCACATGTATTCACATGATTGCCCACTTCAGCTGTACTTAATGTACACTTCCAAATTATGCAATCATACTCTTAGCTATCCTCGCTAAAAATGAATACAAATAAACCTCAGTAGCTGGTAAATTAATCTACTGTGCAGTCCAACTTCATTCGTTTCAGCATAATATGCTGAAACGGCTGCTATTATTTTTTTCTTGTGCAGTATATGTATCCAACATATTTTCATTCTCCTAGTAACTGTCATTTACACCAGCAAACCCCAAATTAACCTGTGCTCACCTCTCTGGTGGTTTGACACAGAGCAGTAAGGATTAACTCACAGGCAATGTGTAAAGTATTTGTGCATCAGAAATAAAGTGAAACCACCATACAAAAATGATCCAACACAGATTAGAAAAATAGAGTGATTTCTAATGAATGAAACACGACCAAAAGCAACAAAAACATCCAATTAGTAGAACCAGAGATATGCAATTTTTTAAGATTTCAATACAAATTGCTCCAAAAAGCGCAAAGCACCAACTGTGAATATCTATTTGTGTTAGACTGGGACAAAGTCACAAGTTCAGGCCACTGCGATGGCAGGTTACAGTGCTCCTGTCAGGTCTGCTGAACACAGTACCTTTATCCTGGTTGCAAAGAGATGTGTAGTCCCAAATAAAAATGGTGTCATTCGGCATAGGCGATGCGAGGTCCAGGTGATGGAGCACAGAAGGGCTACAGCGACCCAGTCAGGTCTGCTGAACAAAGTATCGTAAATCCTGGTTTGAAGAGCATTGTAGGGCCCACGTCAAGATAAGTCATGCAGCCGAGGTGATGTGTTGGTAGCAAGATGAGGTGAGGTTGTGATGCAAGGTCCTGTGCCGAGGATCCTATCGATGAGGACTTGTAATGGAAAGTCTAGCCTTGAGGATTAATTGCATAGTTGTGGAAATGTGTCCCTTTTGAGGAATGTCAAGGGCTGCAATATGGTGTCTGGTGTCATCATTGAGCTGCTTTCAGCAAGGGATGCAAGTGCCTGAGCAGAGGATGCATCTCGTGATGGAGGACCTGAGGCAGTTGCGGGCTATGAGGTTGAAGCGATTCTTTGCGATAGACTTGATCCATTCAATCCCTGAAATTAGAACGTTCTGCTCTGGTATGCGCCGCACTGCATAGGAGATGTGTCTGTTCGGCTAAGTCCACAGAGGCTGGCAGAGCACCTTAAGTCCACTTCCAAGGGTCAAGGAAAGAGGTGGCAGCACTTGCAAGGTAGACTCACAAGTGACAGAGTCTAGTTACTGGGGTTGAGTTTGCTGGAGCCTTCTATCCCTGGGGCTCAAGTCAGGAAGCCAGCCAACTACCTGCTGAAGCCACTCTGGTGGTCCCGGGTACAACAGTTGCAGGCCCAGTCCTTCAGAGCTGCAGTCCAAGTAGTAGTCATTCCAGCAGCACAGCAGTCCTTCTTCCTGGTCTGTAAGTGTACCAATGGGGGAATGAGGGCTAGTACTTTTACCCAGATCTGCCTTTGATGTTGGAGAAGCTTATAGAGGCTTTCCTTTGAAGTGTGCTGGTGCCCTGCCTTCCTGGTTCCAGATTAACTACAGGGGGTATGCAGCCCTTTGTATGGTGCAGTACACAGCTTATTCTGGTATAAGGAGGGCTGTTGCCTGGTCCTTCCTCCCATCCTGGCAGTGATAGCCCATCCAGGTACACTTAAGCTCTCTATTGTGTTTGGCTGTCTAGAAGAAATACACAAACCCAACTGTCAACCACAACTAGTCAAGTGACCCAGAGACAGTCTGTCAGGATCTATCAGCAGTGCAAAACAACGAATAAGCCACTAACCTGCGTAGTTTTCCAGCGAGGATGAGGGATCACTGAAAAGCCCCCCAACTCCCCTGAGCGAAAACTCCCACAGAATGACAATACTCTGCACTGAGAGGGAAAATCCCTGGAAAAAGTGAAGTGGTTAAAATAACAAACTATGCTGCTCAGGTAGGCGTCTTCTTATACCTATGTCTGGTCAAGAATGGTGGTATATATTCAGAAGCCACCCCACTGGTAAGTGCTGAGTGTAAAAGAAAGAAGTATGTGAAAAATAGCACAAGAGTACACATTCATATGTATCACTAATAGATACTGGAGTGCTATTCATATTCATACACTTTTGCAGCAATGCATTACCATCAGGGCAAGAAATGTTAATCTGTTCAAAGAGAGTGATTATACTTAGTTAGCCTTCTGCAGCCCCAGCACAGAGGGTGAAACGTTGAATGCTAGACAGTACAAGAAGGAGGAGGAATTAGCACCCACAGGTTTGCAGAATTACATCACAAGAAAGGTAATACACCCAGTTGTCACAATCCTGGGAAATGTCACCAGTGCGAAAACAAGAAAACGAGCCAAGGCAAGGCTCCCTCTCACAGGAGGCAATATTGCAAAATAAAATAAATCAAGTAAAGGTATACGCTGTTCACAGAAAGGAAATTCAAAGTCATAAGTATAACCTAAACCACCCCCGCACTCCCACTGTGGCTACAAACGGAGTGGGGAGAAAGGCAATAACAATAGTCCAGATATACTCACACGCTGATAGGATTCACAGCGCTGTGAGTATTAAAAGAAAAACGGCCTTGCTCCCCAGCTGAAGAACAACAGAGCGGGGGAGCAGGAAGTCAAAGTTAAGCGGAGTGCTCCTACATTCACTCCCAACTAACAATACCTTACAGCTTCTCAGTAGCCATCACAAAGAATCAGGAGCTCCATAGTTGCTGAATCCTGCGTCATCTTTCCCTGGGACCCAGTTCCGTGGTGAAGATGGTTTGGCAGTAGCAGGAGAGGAAACAAACACTGTACAAAAGCAGGGCGATTGACCAGTAAAACAAATCGATTGTCAAGCCCGGACCCCAGGAGGAGGAGGCCCTTTATAGAGCAGCATCCCTCTTTGGCGGTGCCTGTTCCTCCTTCCCGTCTGGCGTCCCAAGGGACTCTGGGATATGTAGGTTCATAATGGGCACCAGGGTATACATAGAGAGGGAATCAGTCACTTTCCAGACACAACATCATACATCCCGGGGATGAAAGCCCAATGTGGTGTATCGGCTAATCCCTTCCTCCCCAGCCACCCTTGGACAAGCATGACACAGGCTGCAAGCCCCAAAGACTAATGCAGGAAAATGCCAACTTTCTAAAAGTGGGATTCAGAATTGTAATTTTGAATCCAACTTCGCCATAAGTTAGGATTTTTCATTACAATTCCAAAGACACCAAACATGAATGAGTGACCTGTTACCATTTGGAAATTACAGTTGATTAAATGTATTAAGGTATCTCCAATATTATCCTATGGGGGATCAGTGGCAGTCGTGAGACATGTTTGAAGGCTGACTCAAAGCTGCATCAGGTATTTATGAATAGCCAAAACCCACTGTTTCAAAAGTGTTCCTAAAGCTGATTAGTGGTTGCTCAGCAGGAGTCATCTCACTGGGTGAAACAGGGTATGACCTGTGGGGCCTGTTTCCTATTGCCTCTTTCTAATTGTTTTATTGGTTTCTCGTCAAAGTCATTACAGATATTCCTTGAGGTGTTCACATGCTTCTCCATATAGTAATTGATTGCCTTCTATAGCAGTTCACCAGTTTTATTGAACTCTCAAGAATGTTCCATTTGAAGGAAAAGGAACAAAAAGGTGAAATGTATTCACATTTGTAAGAGTTGGCTAAGCACCCTCGGGTTAGAATCTATTTTTAAGCTTTATGCAAAGGCCCCCTGGGATCACGGACACAATATAAAAATCGACAATGTGGTGTAACAGAAATATTGTATCAAAAAAATAGTGTACAAAAATAATGATTTCCTATCCTTATTATGGTACAAAAATATCCCCCCAAATATTTTACACACTAATATCATTAAAAACACACAAAAAACATGTTACTTAATATATATGTAGTTTAAATGAGTAAATCCTAAATATTTTAACATATACCATTAATTTAAAAAATCTGTCATTTAATACTATATATAAATATATACTTAAATAAACACGCATGCATATAAGTAAACATGTGTGGGTATGTTTATACACCTATACACATATAAATAATGTAACACAATTATTCAAAATATAAATTGTAATATGACAAATATTTTTGTTTCATATTTAGCGTGCTGTATGCAGAAGTAAATATAAGAATTAAACAAAGAAATTAATATAATACAAACTATGTATTTTTAATGATTGTGTTACATTATATATGCTGTATAAACATGACTTTAAAATATATTATATGTTCTACAAAGCACATTATAAATATATCTGATGCACTTTTTATAGCATTATATATAGTATATGTTTATATGTATATATCTTTCTCTCTATATATATATTTATGTGAAACAGAAAATAGTGAATGAAATAAGAAAATAATTTATCACATTTGAAAAACATATTATAAAACTTTTAAAAACAAACAAAAATATAAATAAATTCTATAAAATTAAGATTATGAACAAATATTAATACACATATATTTAACCAATATTAGGAAATGTATTGGAGCCTAGGAAAAATAGATATACTATTCCCCTCTAGTTTATGCAACAGTAGACAAATTGTAGGACATTTGAGGGGTTAAATAAATTATTACCACTCCACACAACGCAACAGTAGGGAAAGCGTTGGATTTCAAAGTGGTTACCATTACTTTTCCCACTCCAGTCTGTGTAGCAGTAGGGAAAGCATTGCACTTTGGAAGGGTAACATTTATTATTCCAGCTCCAGTATGTTCAACTGTAGGCTAAAAACTGGACTCTGCAATGGGTCCATAAGCTATTTTCACTCCAGTCTAAGCAACAGTAGGTAAACTCCTTCACTTCAAACACATTACATATTGAATTAACCTTCTAATTTACAAAACATATCTCTAAACATAAAAATGATAACTTTTTTTAATTTATTTTTTATTGAGCGTAAATACAAACCAAAGCAGACATATTAACCACATCACATAAAGCAGGCCAATTTACAAACTCCACAATCACATCATATAAATAGGAAATAAGTAAAACAAGTTCCATAATCCATTTGTACATAATAAAAAGAGTGAACCCTATGGAATATTGAGTCACCAATTAAAAATGTACACTAATAAAAAAATGCAAATTCTTATCCCATTTTACCTGGTGTGCAATATCAGCATTCCGAATAGCAGCTCAATGATGTCCTAGAACCCCTACCTTGCTGACTTATGTAATTACAGTCTTTCCTTTAAGAAATGGTACTTCATAATTAAGTTAGTTCTATCTCCTGATCTCTCTCTTGGGGACTATCCTCCTTTTAACTGTTACAGTAGCATCCAGAGGGCAACAATATTAACATTTATGCAAAAACCCACCAAAATAAATTACATAGTATCATTATTAAACGTCATTGCAGCATACCCCTCCCATGTCTTCCCAAATCTCCGCACTGCCCCTATCCTCTTCGCGTAGACCTCTTCAAACGTGAAGGTCCTCTCCAATGATGCACGTGGAAGGATATCGACAGACATTCACTGATAAACCTAAACACCTCCTCCCAAAAATACTGTAATCTCAGGCAAGTAAAGAATATATGTGTCCAATCCACTGCGCTGGCCGATTACATCTAAAACAATCATTCGGTGTCATAGGAAGCCATTTATGGAGTCTGGAAGGAGCATAATAGGCCACCCAGCTAGAGAGGAAGGACATTCTTTGAAAAGTGGCCACCCTCAACACCCTGTGGCAAAGCTCACAGACTTGTCTCCATTCCTGGCTATTAAACCAGCAATTGGTTTCCTGAGCAATTTTTGGGAGCATTGTTTCAATAAGGCCTTTATTCGTATCCTGGCGTAATAACCTATACCAATTGCCAATACCAGTTAGATTTAACTCAAACACTGATTTCCAAATCAATTTAATTCTCTCACTGATTCCTGTATAGTTGGTCAGGAGAAACCATGTAATCTGTATAAAGCTTAACCATAATTCACAGCTCTATGATTCAAATTGTATTACGAAGACATCCCACATCATGAAATTGTAAAAATCACCTAGTTTAAAAAAACCTAGCCTAGAATAGGCCTGAACTCCTTTTTGCGAGAGCTTAAGGCCCCATACCTCACAGTCGTTTAAAGAGGAATATGCATGACATGATGGTATTTTATAGTTTTTATTAAACTGATGCATGCGGCTTAAGAATATACTTACAACCTTGTATCTTGTCTTTTTTGGTAACTTCGCAGTATGCAGGAATGCAATAAAAAGTATGACTCAACATGAAATATATATACAAATTAAAAAGTAAACAACAATTATCCAATTTACAAAATTCATAAACAATGTGATAAATAATGTTCATTTAACGAACCCCTTTGGTGTGTTGGACGCATCAGTGCTCATGTGCGTAGGACGGCCCCCGGCCCCAGGAGGGTGATCCCCAAGCAGGGATCCACCCACTAGGCATCAGGGAGGGGGAGCGGCCCCGTGGGCAAGGGCCTTTACTCCCCAACTTTTTTTGGGGCACAAAGTCAAGTACCCGCAACAGGCAGACCAGAACTTATTGTGGAGACATCAAAGAAACCTATCACAAAACATCCTGGTTTTGTGAAGGGAGTCACCTGGGTTTTTGGCCCTGAGCTTGGTGGCCATCTTGGGAAACCTACTAAACCCACACATTTCTAAAAACTAGACAAAAGGGGGAGTCCAGCGAGGTATGGCTTGCATGGGTACCCAAAAGGTTTCCTACCCAGAATCCCCTGTAAAACAAAATCACCTTTTTCTCAAATTTCTGTCTGGTAAAGGTCTGGAATCTACATGGATCCACAAATTTCCTACCACCCACTGTTTCCCCAGGTCTCCCGATAAATATTATACCTCACTCGCATGGTTGGGTCAAGTACCGCAACAGGCAAGAGCCCAAAATGTAATGAGGAGACATCAAAGTTACCTATCACAAATCAACCTATTTTTGCATGGGGGTCACCTGGATTTTTGGCCCCGAGCTCGGCGGCCATCTTGGAAACCCTACCAAATCCACGCATTTCTGAATACTAGACACCCGGGGAAGTACAGCCAGGTATGGCTTGAGTGGGTCCCAAAACATTTTCCTACCGAGAATCCCTTGCAAAACCTCACATTTTGTTGAAAAAAACACATTTTTTCTCAAATTTCTGTCTGGGAAAGTTCTGGAATCTACATGGATCCAAACATTTCCTACCACCCAGCGTTCCCCCAGGTCTTAGATAAAAATTATACCTCACTCAAGTGGGTGGGTCAAGTACCTGTGACAGGCAAGGGCTCAAAACGTATTGAGGAGACATCAAAATTACCTATCACAAGACTGCCTGGTTTTGCAAGGGGGTCACCTGAATCTTTGGCCCCGGGCTCAGTGGTCATCTTGGGAAACTACTAAACGCACACATTTCTTAAAACTAGACACCCAGGGAAGTCCAGCCAGGTATGGCTTTTGTGGATCCCCCAATTTTTCCCTACCCAGAATGCCCTGCAAACCTCAAATTTAGCTGAAAAAACGAAATTGTCCACATATTTTTGGGGAGGAATCACCGTGCCGGCACAAATGTCCTATCCCAAAGCGTTCTTCTCAGTCTCCTGAGTAAAATGATACCTCACTTGTGTGGGTGGGGCAAGGGCCTTTGACTGGGAAGAATCCAAAACATATTGATTTGGGGTATAGCTTCGACAATTCTAAGCGCTACATTTTTTTAAAATAAGTTTTTAGCCAATTCTGCATTGGACACCCACACAAGTGAGTTATCATTAGGCTGTTTTCACTTTCTATTTTTGGTAAACTCTGGTGGTGTTTTTTCAGTTTTTTCAATAACTTAAAAAAACAGTGGTTATCAGGGGTTACACATTTTTCCACCATTAAGTGGTGCATGTATATAGATAGCGTGTGTACAGGGTATATGAGGTCCAAATACATTTTTACAAATTCAAATTTTTGTAGCACACCATACAATACTTCTTTATTGAGTTTTTGGTCATGCATGTATGCTCTTTCCTTCCCATGTAAACATATATCTGTGAAAAGCCCTCTCAACATTGGCATTTGAGACGGGCAATGCCAAAACAGCCAGTACACAATTTGTCTAAAAGACATTTTCTGAAACATATTCGTTGAATTGGGCACATATGCACTCAGTAATTGAAGCAGTCAAAAATGAAGCTGTACTTTTCAAACTCTGGAGAAAAACAAAGAAGGGATCTAGAACTTGTGCAGAGTACCTTAGTGAGGCTTCATTATCTTCAAATGCCATGGTTGGGGAAGGGGCATTTCTATGCATCATTGGAAGCCATTTCCCATAGACTGTAAATTAAAATTTCCTGAATAGCTCCTCAACATTTCTTTGCTTACCAAGTGGCAAGAATTATAACATGGATCATGTTGCAGTGCCTCCAAAGTCACTAAAAGTTTCACCCAACCTACTCTCAAGGAGATGTTTCAAATCTACACCAATTACGTTGAACACTTGGTAGACCAGGGTGTTTGCAGACTCTAGTATTTTGATTATGTCCACTACCAGCAGTCATGTTTTCCTTTAAAAACATAAGCACGCAGTAGACTGTACTATTTTCACATCACTATCAATATGTGACCAAAGACCATGGTTTCTTGTAAAAACCTAATCATGCAGTGGACTGTACTTTTTCACATCATTATCAATATATGACCAAAGATCATCACATTTCTTGCCTTTTGCACCATCACCAAGCACAAATTCTGTAAACGATTGCTACATGGATAATATGGCAATAACAGCATTTAGGACTGAGAATCCACTGGCTAAGTGACACTTAGGATGACTCTTTCTTTGATGCCACACAAAGCACTAAATGAGAAATGTTTGCATTTTTGCATTTTTGTTCCTGGGCACAACGAAACAGTGTACCAGAATGGACTATAAAGTCAATAGCATGCTTCATTAACTCTGAAGATTGTAAAGATGCTATCAGCATACTATCTAGCAGTGACAAGGATCTCTTACAGGGAAGCACTTCTGCTCAGGTATCAACTTTGACAGGTCATCATACAACTTTTCATATACATAGCTGAATTACTGTAAATATAAATATCAAATATGATTTTTATACTTCCTGATTCTCTACAGTTTATAAAATAACTAAATAAGATCTAAAATATGTTTTTAAAATCTTCATGTTTAGACCGAAGACAACAAAACTGAAAAAAGCTGTAGAAAAGACAATATTTTAGTGATATCCCTAAACAACAAAACTCAGGCAGAATAACGTTAGCCCAGTCTTTCATGCTGCTGCCTTATATAACAAAGTTACATTGTATTGGCCCCTTCAGGAAGAAATTAAAATGACTCTTTTACTCATCTTGTCCTTTCTTTGAATGGCACTTAGTTTGTGGTCTGGAAGGTGTTTTTTCAGTGTGTATATGTTTATCACGGTGATTACTATTTTCCTTTTGGTGGGGTTTTATCAGTTATTATCGGTTTAAACCTAAAACCAGATAGCTTAAGTATCATTTTACTCAGGACACTAAGGAGAATGCTGTGGGGTAAGACATTTGTGCCCGCACGGTGATTCTACCCAAATATATGCAAAAAATGTGGGGTTTTTCAGCTAAATTTGCGGTTTGCAGGGGATTCTGTGTAGGGAAACTTGGGGGATCCACACAAGCCATACCTCATTGGACTTCCCAGGGTGTCTAGTTTTCAGAAATGTGTGGGTTTGATACGTTTCCCTAGATAGCAGCGAGCCCGGGGTGAAAAAATAGGTGCCCCCCCTAAAACCAGGTAGTTTTATTGTAGGTAATTTTGATGTCTCCACAACACGATTTGGGCCATTTCCTGTTGCAGCCACTATGCCTACCCACACATGTGTGTTAGCATTTTTATCAGGAGACCTGGGGAAAAGCTGGGTAGTAGGACATTTGTGTCAGCCCGATGACCCTACAACTGTCTCCCACAGAAATGTGAGAAAAAAAATGATTTTTTCAACAACATTTTAGGTTTGCAGGGGATTCTTTTTAGGGAAATGTTGGGGGACCCGCGCAAGCCATACCTTGCTGGACTCCCCGGGTGTTTAGTTTTCAGAAATGTGTGGGTTTGGTAGATTTCCCTAGATGGCCGTCGAGCTCGGGACTAAAAACTCATGGGACCCCATTGCAAAACCAGGTTGTTTTGTGATAGGTCATTTTGATGTCGCCTCAATAGGTTTTGGGCCCTTGCCTGTCGCAGATACTTGACCAACCCATGCAAGTGAGGATCCATTTTTATCAGGAGACCTGGGGGAAAGCTGGGTGGTAGGACATTTGTGGATCTACGCAGATTCCAGAACGTTCCCACACAGACATTTGAGAAAAAAGTGATTATTTGGCTACATTTGAGATTTGCAGGGGATTCTGGGTAGGGAAATGTTGGAGGACCCATGCAAGACATACCTTGCTAGACTCCGCCGGGTGTCTAGTTTTTATAAATGTGTGGTTTCCCAAGATGGCCGCTGACCCTGGGGCCCCAAAAACTCACTACCAGGTTGTTTTGTGATAATTTTAATTTAGCCTCAATAGGTTTTGGGCCCTTGCCTGTTGCGGGTACTTGACCCACTCAAACAAGTGAGGTATCATTTTTCTCAGAAGACTACGTGGAATGCAGTGGTGGATGGAATGTTGTGGATCCACGCAGATTCCAGAACTTTCCACCACAGAAATGTGAGGAAAATGTGTTTTTTGGACAACCTTTGAGGTTTGCAAAGGATTCTGGGTAATAGAACCCGGTGAGAGCCAGTTTTCACTGTGAAAATGTGGTGTGTCCATGTTGCGTTTTGAACCATTTCCTGTTGCGGGCACTGGGTCTACCCAAAGAAGTGAGAAACCATTTTTCTTGGAAGACTTTGGGAAACGCGGGGTGGGTGGAATTCTGTGGATCCACGCAGATTCCAAAACTTTCCACCAAAGAAACGTGAGGAAAATATGTTTTTTTATACATTTTTAGATTTGCAAGGGATTCTGGGTAATATATCCTGGTGACAGCCAGTCAAATCACCCCATCCTGTATTCCCCTGGGTGTCTAGCTTTTAAAAATGTATAGGTTTGCTAGGTTTCCCTAGGTGCCAGCAGAGCTAGGGTTCAAAAGCTACAGGTAGGCACTTCACAAAAAAAGGGTCAGTTTTCACTGTAAAAATAAAGTGAGTCCATGTTGCGTTTTGAGCCGTTTCCTGTCACTGGCACTAGGCCTACCCACACAAGTGAGGTACCATTTTTATCAGGAGCCTTAGGGTAACACAGAATTGTAGAGGAACGGTTATTACCTATTGACTATTGATGCATTTCTGCCTTCCGAATGAAAGACAATGTGTAAAAAAGAAGTCATTTTGATAAATGACCTATCATTCTTATGCTAGTATGGGTACTCACGATTTCAGAAATGTGCAAATATCAACTGTTTCTAAACTCTATATTTTGTTCCAATTTCATAAATACATGGGTATCTTTCATACTGATTTTTTCATGTATATATTTTCCAAAATTAATTACTATATACCCGTACATAATAAAAAAACATTGCAAGACACTGCTCAGTTATTGGCTCTGATTTCGTCGGGTTCTTGGTGAACCTACTAGTCCTATATATCCCCACAACCAAAAAGGTACAGCGGATGTAACGGTATATTGCTTTCAAACAGCTATTATAATTAGAAGAATTTACAGGTGAAAACGTTGATACAAATGGCTGTTTTTTTTTTAAAATGTTCAATTTTTCCTATATTCAACTATTGGATTCTATAATGAAACCTTGAATGATCTACACAAATGACCCCTTGCTTAATTTAGAATTTTGTTTAATTTTTAATAATGTATAGCTTTCCAGGATCCATTATTGCTTTCATACCCGTTTCTACCATTAACTGGAAGGAGGTTGAAAGCACAAAAATAGCAAAAATAGGCTGTGTCCCAGAAAAATAACAAAACTGTGTAAACAATTTTGGTTTCCTGATAAAAGTCTGCTTGTCCCTGAAATATGGGAAATGGTGATTTCAGCACCACACCCCTTCGTTTATACCATTTGCAGGGAAATAATTAGGCGCTTTCATCTGTAGATATTTTTTCCCATTTTTCCATAAAAGCAAAAGTTAATCTATTTTGGGAAATTTCTGGGTCCCCTCCAGGGGAATCCACAAACCATGGGTACCTTTGTAATCCCCATGATGTTGGAAGAAAATGACACAAATTTGGCATGGATACCTTATATGGTAAAAAAGTTACAAGGGCCTAAGCGCGAACTACCCCAAATAGCCAAAAAAAGGCTTAGCACAGCGGGGAAAAGGTCCAGCAGCAAAGGGGTTAATATTAATGGTAATTTAATTACTACTTAAATACCTTTCCACTCAATACCCCTACAAACCTAGCGACCACACCTAAAATACAATGAAAATAAATAAATGTAATACAATTTACATAATTGACAATCAATTTAATATTTTTTAACAATTAATAGTTACAAACCCCGAACCCCACACCTAAATATAACTGATATATAAAATAATTGCACACTTTACATAACTATTAATCAATTAAATATTTAACTATACATTATTAATTATTTTTGAAATGTTTATTTGCTTAACTTCCCACAATAAACCAAGCAAAGTGCAACTAAAATGTAGCTAAAAAAAGTCAGTATTAAAGGGGGCTCGCCTTGCTCCTGAAAGATGACAGACATGTGAGCCTAGAGCTTTGCACAGGGCCTGCCATTCAACTGCATTAGTCCTCCTGCCCTAATTGCATGGAAAGCCTTTTCTGGCCACCACAGGCTGAGGAAATTGCACATCGCAGCAACTGGGCTGGCTGGCTGCCCAGCAGGCTTGAAGGTGAAGGACAACTCGCAGCCCTACAGGGAGAGGCAGTGTATTAGTCTGGACACTGAATTTGGGGGCACGCATAGGGCTGACTGAGCATGACCCACGCCTGACAAGACCACTGCATGTGTGAGATGCCATGCTCCCTACCCACTGGCAGCTACTTGAGGCTTGCATTGGACCCCTGAATCAAAAGCATGGCAGAGCGGCCAGTTGCCACACTCGGTGCACATTGAGTACTGTAAAGGGCCTCATGCACTCTCCATCAAAGGGGAGCATGTCACTTTTCTTTGGGGTGTAGTTCGGCAATGGGGGCTTAGTACACCAGCCATGGGGCTTGGGGGCTGACCAGGCAGCATCAGCCAGAGTGTGAGGCCAGTGGGCGCTATTGGACCTGATTGATTGGAATGCCCTTCCCAGAGGACACCTTGTGGTCATTGTTTCCCTGACCCTGGGGGGACAGATTAGGTGCTGAACTCAACATCTGGGCCGAAAATGTATTGAGACGCTGGCTACCTGGCATAGGAGTGGACGTATTGCAGGGGTAAAGAGTTGGTGTGTGATACTGGCTGTCTCCATCCTCCTGTCCCCTAAAGGCACAATATTGTCGCTGCTGAGGGATCCTGAGGCATGGGCTGGTACCTGGCACTAGTCTGATTGGGTGGGGTCTGCTGCCTGCTGCCTCCTGTATCTGCTGTAAGTGTGGGTGTGCTTGTCTACTGTGAGAAGTAGTGGGAGCTTGGCTGGTTGTTATAGCCAAAGAGTAGCCTCCTATGACTGAAAGGTCTGCTCTTCTTACTTGGGGAGGGCCCGATTTGCCAATTGTCCGGTGGGACCATTGCTGAGAGGCCCATCAATGTGCAGGCCTTGGGTGAGAGACCCGGGGCCCATCCTAGGGGATGCAGGAGGCACCTGGTGCGGAGGTGGGCTGCCTGGAGGTGGTGCAGGACAGCAGTCCCTTGCCTTGCAATAGACACCTAACAGAATTCTGGCTACCATTGCGAACTCCAAAGACACCCTACAGTCCAGATAGGCGACATGTCAGTGAAATTGAGCCTGATTTGCGCTGATCATCGGAAGCTTGCTGATAAGGAGACAGAGTTGGGGGTTGCAGAACTCACCGGTGTAACTATTCCTGAAACACCAGATGGCAGACATTACTGAATGAGTAAAGATCCCGGAGAGTAGATACCATGATGCAGTCTCAGTCAGTCTCTCTCTTAGTCTCTCTCTCTCTCTAAGTCAGGCTCTCTCCCTGTCAGTCCCTCTGTCTGTCAGTCTCTCTCTCAGTCTGTCTCTCTCTGTCATTCTCTATATCTCTCTTTCTGTCAGTCTCTCTTAGTCAGTCAGTCAGTCTCTCTCTCAGTCAGTCTCTCTCTTTCCTTCTGCCAGTCAGTCTCTCCCTTTCTGTCAGTCAGTCTCTCACAGTCTCTCCCTGTTAGTTGCCTTGAGTCAGTCAGTCTCTCTCTCAGTCAGTCTCTCTCTCCTAGTCAGTCTCGCTCTCTCCCAGTCAGTCAGTCTCTCTCAGCCAGTCATTCTCTCTCTACCTCTGTCAGTCTCTCTCTCTCTGTCAGTCTCTCTCTCAGTCAGTCTCTATCTCAGTCAGTCTCTCTCTCAGTCAATGAGTCTATCTCTCACAGTCAGTCAGTCTCTGCCTCTCTCTCTCAGTCTCTCTCTCTGTCAATCAGTCTCGCTCTCTGTCAGTCAGCATCTCTCTACCTCAGACAGTCAGTCAGTCTCTGTCAGTCAGTCAATCTCTCTCTCTGTCAGTCAGTCTCAATCTCAATCAGATTCTCTCTCTCTGTCAGTCATTCAGTCACTCTCTCAGTCAGCCAGTCTCTCTCTCTCTCTCAGTCAGTTGCTCAGCCAGTCAGTCTCTCAGTCAGTCAGTATTCAGTCTCTGAGTCAGTCAGTCAGTCTCTACTCTCTCTCCACTCTCTCTCTCTCTGTATTCTCTCTCTCAATTCCGTCCACTCTATCTCCACTGTCTCTCTCTACTCTCTCTCCACTCTCTCACTCCCCACTCTCTCTCCACTCTCTCTCCATTGTCTCCCTCCACTGTCTCCCTCTACTCTCTCTCAACTCTCTCTCCACTCTCTCTCTCTCCACCCTCTCTCCCTTCTCTCTTTCTCTTTACTCTCTCTCCACTCACTCTCTCTCTCTCCACTGTCTCTCTCGTCTCTCTCTCCACTCTCTTTCCACTCTCTTTCCAATCTCTCTTTCTCTCCACTCTCTCTCCACTCTCTCTCCACTCTCTCTCCACTCTCTCACTCTCTCTCAACTCCCTCTCCACTCTCTCTCTCTCCACTCTCTCTCTCCACTCTCTCTCGCTCCACTCTCTCTCTCCACTTTCTCTCCACTCTCTCTCCACTCTCTCCTCTCTCTCTCTCCACTGTCTCTCTCCACTCTCTCTCCACTCTCTCTCTCTACTCTCTCACTCTACTCTCTCTCTCTACTCTCTCTCCAATCTCTCTCTCCAATCTCTCCACTCTCTCCACTCAATCACCCCACTCTCTCTCTCCACTCTCTCTCCACTGTCTCTCTCTCTCCACTGTCTATCGCTCACTCTCTCCACTGTCTCTCCACGGTCTCTCCACTCTCTCTCTCTCTCCACTGTCTATCTCCATTCTCTCTCTCTCTACTCTCTCTCCACTGTCTCTCTCCACTCTCTCTCTCCACTCTCTCTCCACTCTCTCTCCACTCTCTCTCCACTCTCTCTCTCCACTCTCTCTCTCTACTCTCTCTCTCTACTCTCTCTCTCTACTCTCTCTCCACTCTCGCTCCACTCTCACTCTCACTCCACTCTCTCTCTCTACTCTCTCTCCACTGTCTCTCTCCACTGTCTCTCTCCACTCTCTCTCCACTGTCTCCCTCCACTCTCTCTACTCTCTCTTCACTCTCTCTCCACTGCCTCTCTCTCCACTCTCTCTCTCTCCACTCTATCTCTCCACTCTCTCCACTCTCTCTCCACTGTCTCCCTCCACTCTCTCTCTCTACTCTCTGTCCACTCTCTCTCCACTCTCTCTCCACTGTCTCTCTCTCCAGTCTCTCTCTCCACCCTCTCTCTCTACTCTCTCTCTCTCTCTCTCTCCACTTTCTCTCTCCACTCTCTTTCTCTACTCTCTCTCTCCCAACTCTCTCTTTCTCCACTCCCTCTCACTCCACTCTCTCTCCACTCTATCCCACTTTCTCTCACAAAGTAGTGTGCATTCAATGGCCGTCCGTAGAAATGTTTCCGGGGGAAATGTTTAACTTCATCACCATCCCCCTTGCACTCTTCTCCCCTCTGCCTTGCACCCTTCTCACCCTCCCCCTTGTACCCTTCTCCCCCTCCCCCTTGCACCCTTCTCCCCCTCCCCTTGTACCCTACTTCACCTCCGCCTTGCACCCTTTTCTACCTTGCACCATTCTCCCCTCTGCCTTGCACCATTCTCCCCTCTGCCTTGCACCCTTCTCCCCTTGGCCTTGCACCCTTCTCCTCTCTGCCTTGCACCCTTCTCCCCTCTGCCTTGCACCCTTCTCCTTTCTGCCTTGCATCCTTCTCCCCTCTGCCTTGCACCCTTCTCCCGCTCCCCGTTGCACCCTTGTCCCCTCTACCTTGCACCCTTCTCCTCTCTGCCTTGCACCCTTCTCCTCTCTGCCTTTCACCCTTTTCCCCTCTGCCTTGCACCCTTCTCCCCCTCCCCGTTACACCCTTCCCCTCTCTGCCTTGCACCCTTCTCCTCTCTGCCTTGCACCCTTCTCCCCTCTGCCTTGCACCCTTCTCCACTCTGCCATGCACCCTTCTCCCCTCCTCGTTGCGCCCTTCTCCCTTCTGCCTTGCACCCTTCTCCCCTCTGCCTTGTACCCTTCTCTACCTTGCACCCTTCACCTCTCTGCCTTGCGCCCTTCTCCTCTCTGCCTTGCACCCTTCACCCCTCTGCCTTGCACCCTTCTCCCCTCTGCCTTGCACCCTTCTCCCCTCTGCCTTGCACCCTTCCCCACCACGGCCTTGCACCATTCTATACCTTGCACCCTTCACCCCTCTGCTTTGCACCCTTCTCTCCTCCACCATGCACCCTTCTCTCTCTGCCTTGCACCCTTCTCCTCTCTGCCTTGCACCCTTCTCCCCTCTGCCTTGAACCCTTCTTCCCTCTGCCTTGCACCCTTCTCCCCTCTGCCTTGCACCCTTCTCCTCGCTGCCTTACACCCTTCCGCTCTCTGCCTTGCACCCTTCTCCTCTCTACCATGCACCCTTCTCCCCTCTGCCTTGCACCCTTCTCCCCTCTGCCTTGACCCTTCTCTCCTCTGCCTTGCACCGTACTCCACCTCTACCTTGCACCCTTTTCTACCTTGCACCATTCTCCCATCTGCCACCCTTCTCCCCTCTGCCTTGCACCCTTCTCTCCTTTGCCTTGCACCCTTCTCCCCTCTGCCTTGCACCCTTTTCCCCTTTGCCTGGCACCCTTCTACCCTCTGCCTTGCACCCTTCTCCTCTCTGCCTTGCACTCTTCTCCCTCTGCCATGCTCCTTTCTCCCCTCTACCTTGCACCCTTCTCCCCTCTGCCTTGCACCCTTCTCCCCTCTGCCTTGCACCCTTCTCCCCTCTGCCTTGCACCCTTCCCCCCTCCCTATTGCACCTTTCTACCCTCTGCCTTGCACCCTTCTCCCCTCCACCTTGCACCCTTCTCTACCTTGCACCCTTATCCCCTCTGCCTTGCACCCTTCTCTACCTTGCACCCTTCACCTCTCTGCCTTGCGCCCTTCTCCTCTCTGCCTTGCACCCTTCTCCCCTCTGCCTTGCACCCTTCTCCCCTCTGCCTTGCACCCTTCCCCCCTCCGCCTTGCACTATTATCTACCTTGCACCCTTCACCCCTCTGCCTTGCACCCTTCTCCCCTCCACCATGCACCCTTCTCCTCTCTGCCTTGCACCCTTATCCTCTCTGCCTTGCACCCTTCTCCCCTCTGCCTTGAACCCTTCTACCCTCCACCTTGCACTCTTCTCCTCTCTGCCTTGCACCCATCTCCCCTCTGCCTTGCACTCTTCTCCTCTCCACCTTGCACCCTTCTCCTCTCTGCCTTGTACCCTTCTCCTCTCTACCTTGCACCCTTCTACCCTCCACCTTGCACTCTTCTCCTCTCTGCCTTGCACCCTTCTCCCCTCTGCCTTGCACCCTTCACCCCTCTGCCTTGCACCCTTCGCCTCTCTGCCTTGCACCCTTCTCCTCTCTACCTTGCACCCATCTCCCCTCTGCCTTGCACCCTTCTCCTCTCCACCTTGCACCCTTCTCCTCTCTGCCTTGTACCCTTCTCCTCTCTCCCTTGCACCCTTCTCCCCTCTGCCTTGCACCCTTCTCCCCTCCGCCTTGCACCTTCTCTACCTTGCACCCTTCTCCCCAATGCCTTGCACCCTTCTCCCCTCCACCTTGCACCCTTCTCCTCTCTGCCTTGCACCCTTCTCCCCATGGCCTTGCACCCTTCTCCCCTTTGCCTTGCACCCTTCTCCCCTCCGCCTTGCACCCTTCTCTTCTCTGCCTTGCACCCTTCTCCTCTCTACCTTGCACGCTTCTCCCCTCTGCCTTGCACCCTTCTCGGCCACCACATTGCACCCTTCCCACCCAATGGAGGGGGCTGCCACCTGGAACAATGGCATCATTTCAAAAGCATGATGGACTAGGGCCGGCCCTGTCTGGGCCCACACCAGACACACAGGTGATCCAGGGGGCGTTCTAACAAGAGTGCTTACCTAAGGGTACCATGTTGTTATCTCATCCCTTCTCATATGAGCATTGACCTGAAGAATGCTGTCTCTGGGGCCCCCACCCCATCCTTGTCCTTGTCTCTTCTCAGAGGAGCAGAGCCCTGTGGGGAATGCTGTCTCTGGGCACCCACCCCCATCCTTTTTCCGGGGCCCGCTCTGACTGAAGAGAAACAATGTCAGTTGTTACATTGTTTCTCTTCAGTCAGCGGGAGGGGCTCAGAGCAGGCTGCAGACAGCCTGCACCTGCTTTAGAGGGAGAGAGGCTTGCTTTAGCGCAAGCCTCGCTCACAGCTCTCACTGAAGAGCTGAGGGGAACCCCTTCATTTACTGAAGAGAGTGGGGGCCCCTTGCACCACGGGGGCTGTGTGGGCATTTGTTACGCCCCTGGGCATAAGATACACATGTTTCTAAAGTGCAGGGTTATAAATATCGCTCTTTTACAGGAGGCAAACCGTAGCATCGAGGAGGCGCTGTGACTGCAGAGGCGCAGGAGGGCTCAAGTGTATTCCACGAGTTAATCTGCTGATGTGCCGAGTGCCCTGATTTGAGTCTAACCAGGTGTCCTCTTTGAGGCCCTGTGGATTTGGGTGGACAATGATGGCAAGTATGTTTTAGTAGAGGGGAGTCTAGATGGGAGACCTTTGACATTTGGGTATGTGCACGCCCCTATCCAGGACCAGATGAATTATTTGGCCCACTTTTCGGTGCAGCTGGGTATGGAGTACGATACTTGGGGTGACTTTAATTGTGTAATGGGTACCAGCCTTGATCGCTCGACCCCGCCACTCCCAGCTCATATATACTTGCGAAGCTGTGCAGAGATTGAACACCCAGGTGAGGGTTTGAGGATATAGACACAAAGGTAAGAGAGGCACATTTGCAGAGACAACTAAAAAGCAATCATTGTAATTAATCCCTAAAACAAGAAATAATCACGATGACAGGGACAACTTTTGTTTTCTCTAAATGCTGTAATGAATCCTTTTATTTGTAATTTGTGCAACACTGCCAATGCGTTTCACCCATGCGGGGTTCTACAGGGCTGTAAATAACAATACAGAACTGTCACAAACTTGGTACACAAACGACTATTTACAAAAACACAGAGTCATACATTAACACATATTTACAACATGTAAACAATGTGTAAAAAGCACACATCTATTTTGAAAACATAGATCTCAAATCAAATCAATAGCTAAATAAACATTGAATCAGTTTCTACATATAACACATTTAAACACTTTCACATACAGACACATATAAACTATTACACCACCACAAATCAAGAAATGGCAAGCAGAAAGGGTAAGATTGGCAACAACCAATGGTACAAAAGAGGTCAAGAACAGAGAAAAAAACAGAAAAGAAAACAGACAGGTAATAGGATCAAAGAGAAAAACAGAAAAGAAACAGATAAAAAAGTTAAAAAAACAAATAGCCAGAAAAAGAAAAGAAAAATTCACAAAGGTAAAAAGCAGACCACACCAACAAACAGAAAACAAAAAACCCTACTGACACTGTGAATGAGCATGCATGTGCTCTAAGACTATCCCTGTACCTTCTAGTACTCAAAAGGCTAGGATAAAGCAAAATCAAATGCAACTGTTAGTGTAAGCCGGGTCATAAATTCACTTTGTGTGCTAGGGGGGCCTGAGGATCCCTGGGGGGCACAGCATGGCATGGAGAGGAATGACTTCTTTTATTCCAGTCCATATGCCCATCATGTCTGCTTGGACAAGTTCCTAGGTTCTGCATCCTTTTGGTAGTTTGTTACTCACACTGAATATCTGGGTCTCGCTATCTCTGGTCTCGCTTCTGATTAAAATAGGGACAGCTCAGCCAGCGGTCCCTCTTTAGCGTTTATCTCCTGATGCCTTAGAAGATTATATTTATCAGAATGGTCTAGGAGAGCCCATCTAAGACTATTTTGCCCAGAACACAGGCACAGCCTCAGATTGCCTCAGGGAAAGGGATAACTTTTTAGATGAAAGCCTTACTGACATCCTTTCTACTCCAATAACCAACTCTCCTTTTAAAAAAAATTGGCACTGTAGGTATATTCACTGTTTTGGTTATGGTCACTCCGCTGGGGAAACATAAGTCACGAAATTCCATTCTGTGTGTGTAAATAGTGTTAATACACAGTATACATTTACGAATATTTTCTACTTATAATTGAAAATAAAAGCACTTAGGGGCATATTACCAACAAATAGCGATATTTATCGCTAAGTAGGGTTAGTGGCAATATTTTTATCGCCGCGCATCACCGTTTTTTATCGCTGAGATAACTTGCTATTAGCAAGGTTTATCTCAGAAGCGATAAAAATCCAGGCGATAGCAGCGAAATGCGTGAATATCGCTGAGAATACAGCGATATTCACGCATTAGCGACGAAATGCTCTTAGCCATGTTATCCACCTCCCATTGGATAACATGGCCAAGAACTGGTCTGCCATTATCAAAATGGGGTTTCCCAATATCCGATTTAGACCTGGGTCCTATATGGTATCAAAAACAGTAGTCCAAGACCATTGATCGAGTATTAAACAAATTCACACTTTCAATCAGTATTTACAATTGAATATCTGGGTCTCGCTATCTCTGGTCTCGCTTCCGATTAAAATAGGGACAGCTCAGCCAGCGGTCCCTCTTTAGCGTTTATCTCCTGATGCCTTAGAAGATTATATTTATCAGAATGGTCTAGGAGAGGCCATCTAAGACTATTTTGCCCAGAACACAGGCACAGCCTCAGATTGCCTCAGGGAATGGGATAACTTTTTAGATGAAAGCCTTACTGACATCCTTTCTACTCCAATAACCAACTCTCCTTTTAAAAAAAATTGGCACTGTAATTATATTCACTGTTTTGGTTATGGTCACTCCACTGGGGAAACATAAGTCACGAAATTCCATTCTGTGTGTGTAAATAGTGTTAATACACAGTATACATTTACGAATATTTTCTACTTATAATTGAAAATAAAAGCACTTAGGGGCATATTACCAACAAATAGCGATATTTATCGCTAAGTAGGGTTAGTGGCAATATTTTTATCGCCGCGCATCACCGTTTTTTATCGCTGAGATAACTTGCTATTAGCAAGGTTTATCTCAGAAGCGATAAAAATCCAGGCGATAGCAGCGAAATGCGTGAATATCGCTGAGAATACAGCGATATTCACGCATTAGCGACGAAATGCTCTTAGCCATGTTATCCACCTCCCATTGGATAACATGGCTAAGAACTGGTCTGCCATTATCAAAATGGGGTTTCCCAATATCCGATTTAGACCTGGGTCCTATATGGTATCAAAAACAGTGGTCCAAGACCATTGATCGAGTATTAAACAAATTCACACTTTCAATCAGTATTTACAATTTTTGAAAACTTCTAAACAGTAAGTTCATATCGTATATATATCAAGATAGTGGTGTGAAGGCATCAAAAACAGAGTGACATAAAGAGAGTATTTCCAATCATTTTATAAAAAACTGGTCAAACACTTCCAGTTCTGAGGGCACCTGGCCACTGGACTCAGTAATATAAATTCTACATCATTGATTTACAACCGAAATAAATTCATTGTTTGAAAATTGGCATATACAGGGAATGCTACTGCACTGAGAAAGTCAACCCTATCGATATAATTAGATGGCCCACATAGGGTCCGTAATTTTTAAACAAGCAACATTAAGCTCACCAACATGCGACGTGTAGGCCACAGGGTAGAAGCAACTTCAGATGTTCTATGTTGAAGTGGTTGCTTGTGAGTGTGTGGATGAGAAGATGAATGTGTATGATGAGAGGTTGATGTGGGGTTTTTATATGAAATGTATTTATTGATTTATGCAAAAAACCAAAAATGTGTGTGGGGGGTCAAGGGGAATATTTACCGACCTGTCTGCTCATACCCCTAATATCAAGATACATAATACAAAACAAGAGCAGATCAGGTCTAAAAATATGTGTGTGTCTATATGGGGGCCGCCCGACAGTTAGGTACATGTGTATACATCTACTGTTGATTCACAACGGACAGAACAAGTCCCATCCGCCCACCCTTTTGGTGGAATTTCGTCATGTGGGAATTGTTGAACAGTCTGGCCCTGACCAAGTAGTGTCAGGAATGAATGTTCATGCTCTATCCTCGTTGTTCCTCAGAAAGTAAAGTCAGTGAAGTGCAGTGCTCTAATGATAGTGATGGGTAAAATTGACTACAAAGACTCAGAAAACATACATAAAGGAGTCTATGTGTCAAAGGTTAAAAATACGCCGAGTAGTTTAACGCTAGCACTACTCATTGGCGCTTCGCAGGGTGGTCGACATGTTTCAGCCTTCAGGGGAATTACCCCGGCTTTCTTCAGACCTATGGTATTAGCTGCTGCATCTAAAAAATATTGAGTGAGAGAGGAATAACCAGTAATGTACTCCAGAAAAGTTACATATCTACCAAAGCTTTCGCGCTTCAATGTCCACTGGGGAAGAGGGCATATATTCATCCTAACAAAAGACAAAGAGATATTTGTTGGAAAGCTACTATTTACAACAGTGCTAGGTGATAACATGCAACAACACCGTCACACAGCCAACACACAAAAACACACACCTGCATGAATAATTTAAATTCTGCAGTTTTGAAAGGAAGCATAATAGCTTCATCACAAAGAGGCATTTCCTCAAAGTAATACTCACCCAGCTTTATGTGGGTGAAAGCCTCACCTCACCCGGCAACCGCTCGGGAGAATGAGGCCCCGCTCTATAGTGTAGAAAGAAAGACACAATAAGTAAAACTTTACTATGCCAAGCCAAATTGCTCTACACAAATAACCTAACTAATGTGTGGTAGTGACCCCCCTCATAGACCGTAGTTACCCTGCACACCAATCTACAACGAACGGACTGAAATGTGACTCATCACCCAAAATGGAGATATCACAAAAACTAGTGTGTTACCATGCCTATCTTGGAAACCCACTAAGAGCGCTCATTACATGACCAAGAGTAAGTTGGGACTTGATCCTGTCTCTAAGTCAAAGACCCATATATATATGCACGGTTTTCTAGTGCAACCAATATTTTAGTAAAAAAAATAATTTTTTGTTGAGAATAGTGCCTGCATTGTGACTTTAAAAAAAAAAAAAAAAAAAACCTAGCATGGTGTCTTTTCAAAGCCTACCAAAAATACTACTAAAAAACACCCTCCAAATATCAACACATAAGCAAACGAAGTCTTACATCTGAAAACGGTATGTGAAAATCACAAACCATGCAAGCTGTTACCACGTTTATCAATTCGATGTAAGTCAAATGAAAAGGTGAAATGAAGAAGGGAGGGGGAGAAAGAAAGGGGAACATGGCGTCTAACCTGTCCGTCGGTGCCTCTTGTTTTCAACCAAGCGGAAGTGGAGGTGCTCACATGACCGCCCTACTCTCTTTTAAAAAAGGGGAGAAAAGGCCGGAAAACAAATTGTGAGCCAAAATGGACGACCGGTCTCGAACCAGCGTTCATTGATAGCCATTTCCGCCTCAGTTTCCAGGCGGAGTGCTGTGGTCTCTCAGTGGCCGCGAACTCTAGAAACATCTGTGTGCGCGTGGGATGGAAAACACTCATCCCGCGCGCCTGCGCAGTCACAGAGGGGCCACGAAGGCTAGCCACCGCTTCTATGCGCCTGCGCATTCCGATGGGGTGCCAGAGTGCAAAATACACAATGATCACCTACGCAGCCCCTGCCCTTAATTTGCAAATTTTGTACGGGAGCACTGCCCCTGCCTTTAATGTTTAATTATGAGGGGTGGGGTAAAGGAGAGATAGAAAGACACCACCGATAGGGAATTCCAATTAATGACGGCTCTAAATAAGCCGACCTTGTCTAGTGGACTGCTCCTACAGACAGGGCTATTTTATTCTCTAGCACCTATTCCAGGGCAGTGAGTAGCAAGTTGGTATGAAAGAAAAGAAACTGAATATATTCTTAAAGGGGAAAGAAATTATAAATCAGATTTGGGTCACTATATAGTGGAACGTGACTAAGCTCTATGAGAGAGCAATCAATGTTTGTAAAGATCAATGAGGGTCTATGTGAGATGGTCTTCAATGACTCTGAGAATTGTCTTAATTGTGAACGTTAGCCAGATGGAATATTATTGTCATGGAATGTTGCAGAGGCCGAAGCCGGTAAGGCAAGGTCAAAGAGGAGGTAACATACACAAAAGAATTAGGTGAGCTAATCATATGTAAAAAAGTGCTTTTACATCAAAGATAGACCCGCAACCAAAAAGTTGCTCTAGTACTCAAAAAAACAAAAATGTGTGTGGGGGGTCAAGGGGAATATTTACCGACCTGTCTGCTCATACCCCTAATATCAAGATACATAATACAAAACAAGAGCAGATCAGGTCTAAAAATATGTGTGTGTCTATATTGGGGCCGCGCGACAGTTAGGTACATGTGTATACAGCTACTGTTGATTCACAACGGACAGAACAAGTCCCATCCGCCCACCCTTTTGGTGGAATTTCGTCATGTGGGAATTGTTGAACAGTCTGGCCCTGACCAAGTAGTGTCAGGAATGAATGTTCATGCTCTATCCTCGTTGTTCCTCAGAAAGTAAAGTCAGTGAAGTGCAGTGCTCTAATGATAGTGATGGGTAAAATTGACTACAAAGACTCAGAAAACATACATAAAGGAGTCTATGTGTCAAAGGTTAAAAATACGCCGAGTAGTTTAACGCTAGCACTACTCATTGGCGCTTCGCAGGGTGGTCGACATGTTTCAGCCTTCAGGGGAATTACCCCGGCTTTCTTCAGGACCTATGGTAAGTATTAGCTGCTGCATCTAAAAAATATTGAGTGAGAGAAGAATAACCAGTAATGTACTCCAGAAAAGTTACATATCTACCAAAGCTTTCGCACTTCAATGTCCACTGGGGAAGAGGGCATATATTCATCCTAACAAAAGACAAAGAGATATTTGTTGGAAAGCTACTATTTACAAATAGTGCTAGGTGATAACATGCAACAACACCGTCACACAGCCAACACACAAAAACACACACCTGCATGAATAATTTAAATTCTGCAGTTTTGAAAGGAAGCATAATAGCTTCATCACAAAGAGGCATTTCCTCAAAGTAATACTCACCCAGCTTTATGTGGGTGAAAGCCTCACCTCACCCGGCAACCGCTCGGGAGAATGAGGCCCCGCTCTATAGTGTAGAAAGAAAGACACAATAAGTAAAACTTTACTATGCCAAGCCAAATTGCTCTACACAAATAACCTAACTAATGTGTGGTAGTGACCCCCCTCATAGACCGTAGTTACCCTGCACACCAATCTACAACGAACGGACTGAAATGTGACTCATCACCCAAAATGGAGATATCACAAAAACTAGTGTGTTACCATGCCTATCTTGGAAACCCACTAAGAGCGCTCATTACATGACCAAGAGTAAGTTGGGACTTGATCCTGTCTCTAAGTCAAAGACCCATATATATATGCACAGTTTTCTAGTGCAACCAATATTTTAGTAAAAAAATAAATTTTTTGTTGAGAATAGTGCCTGCATTGTGACTTTAAAAAAAAACAAAAAAAAAAAACCTAGCATGGTGTCTTTTCAAAGCCTACCAAAAATACTACTAAAAAATACCCTCCAAATATCAACACATAAGCAAACGAAGTCTTACATCTGAAAACGGTATGTGAAAATCACAAACCATGCAAGCTGTTACCACGTTTATCAATTCGATGTAAGTCAAATGAAAAGGTCAAATGAAGAAGGGAGGGGGAGAAAGAAAGGGGAACATGGCGTCTAACCTGTCCGTCGGTGCCTCTTGTTTTCAACCAAGCGGAAGTGGAGGTGCTCACATGACCGCCCTACTCTCTTTTAAAAAAGGGGAGAAAAGGCCGGAAAACAAATTGTGAGCCAAAATGGACGACCGGTCTCGAACCAGCGTTCATTGATAGCCATTTCCGCCTCAGTTTCCAGGCGGAGTGCCGTGGTCTCTCAGTGGGCGCGAACTCTAGAAACATCTGCGTGCGCGTGGGATGGAAAACACTCATCCCGCGCGCCTGCGCAGTCACAGAGGGGCCACGAAGGCTAGCCACCGCTTCTATGCGTCTGCGCATTCCGATGGGGTGCCAGAGTGCAAAATACACAATGATCACCTACGCAGCCCCTGCCCTTAATTTGCAAATTTTGTACGGGAGCACTGCCCCTGCCTTTAATGTTTAATTATGAGGGGTGGGGTAAAGGAGAGATAGAAAGACACCACCGATAGGGAATTCCAATTAATGACGGCTCTAAATAAGCCAACCTTGTCTAGTGGACTGCTCCTACAGACAGGGCTATTTTATTCTCTAGCACCTATTCCAGGGCAGTGAGTAGCAAGTTGGTATGAAAGAAAAGAAACTGAATATATTCTTAAAGGGGAAAGAAATTATAAATCAGATTTGGGTCACTATATAGTGGAACGTGACTAAGCTCTATGAGAGAGCAATCAATGTTTGTAAAGATCAATGAGGGTCTATGTGAGATGGTCTTCAATGACTCTGAGAATTGTCTTAATTGTGAACGTTAGCCAGATGGAATATTATTGTCATGGAATGTTGCAGAGGCCGAAGCCGGTAAGGCAAGGTCAAAGAGGAGGTAACATACACAAAAGAATTAGGTGAGCTAATCATATGTAAAAAAGTGCTTTTACATCAAAGATAGACCCGCAACCAAAAAGTTGCTCTAGTACTCAAAAAAACAAAAATGTGTGTGGGGGGTCAAGGGGAATATTTACCGACCTGTCTGCTCATACCCCTAATATCAAGATACATAATACAAAACAAGAGCAGATCAGGTCTAAAAATATGTGTGTGTCTATATGGGGGCCGCGCGACAGTTAGGGACATGTGTATACAGCTACTGTTGATTTACAACGGACAGAACAAGTCCCATCCGCCCACCCTTTTGGTGGAATTTCGTCATGTGGGAATTGTTGAACAGTCTGGCCCTGACCAAGTAGTGTCAGGAATGAATGTTCATGCTCTATCCTCGTTGTTCCTCAGAAAGTAAAGTCAGTGAAGTGCAGTGCTCTAATGATAGTGATGGGTAAAATTGACTACAAAGACTCAGAAAACATACATAAAGGAGTCTATGTGTCAAAGGTTAAAAATACGCCGAGTAGTTTAACGCTAGCACTACTCATTGGCGCTTCGCAGGGTGGTCGACATGTTTCAGCCTTCAGGGAAATTACCCCGGCTTTCTTCAGGACCTATGGTAAGTATTAGCTGCTGCATCTAAAAAATATTGAGTGAGAGAGGAATAACCAGTAATGTACTCCAGAAAAGTTACATATCTACCAAAGCTTTCGCGCTTCAATGTCCACTGGGGAAGAGGGCATATATTCATCCTAACAAAAGACAAAGAGATATTTGTTGGAAAGCTACTATTTACAACAGTGCTAGGTGATAACATGCAACAACACCGTCACACAGCCAACACACAAAAACACACACCTGCATGAATAATTTAAATTCTGCAGTTTTGAAAGGAAGCATAATAGCTTCATCACAAAGAGGCATTTCCTCAAAGTAATACTCACCCAGCTTTATGTGGGTGAAAGCCTCACCTCACCCGGCAACCGCTCGGGAGAATGAGGCCCCGCTCTATAGTGTAGAAAGAAAGACACAATAAGTAAAACTTTATTATGCCAAGCCAAATTGCTCTACACAAATAACCTAACTAATGTGTGGTAGTGACCCCCCTCATAGACCGTAGTTACCCTGCACATCAATCTACAACGAACGGACTGAAATGTGACTCATCACCCAAAATGGATATATCACAAAAACTAGTGTGTTACCATGCCTATCTTGGAAACCCACTAAGAGCGCTCATTACATGACCAAGAGTAAGTTGGGACTTGATCCTGTCTCTAAGTCAAAGACCCATATATATATGCACGGTTTTCTAGTGCAACCAATATTTTAGTAAAAAACATTAATTTTTTGTTGAGAATAGTGCCTGCATTGTGACTTTAAAAAAAAAAAAAAAAAAAAACCTAGCATGGTGTCTTTTCAAAGCCTACCAAAAATACTACTAAAAAATACCCTCCAAATATCAACACATAAGCAAACGAAGTCTTACATCTGAAAACGGTATGTGAAAATCACAAACCATGCAAGCTGTTACCACGTTTATCAATTCGATGTAAGTCAAATGAAAAGGTCAAATGAAGAAGGGAGGGGGAGAAAGAAAGGGGAACATGGCGTCTAACCTGTCCGTCGGTGCCTCTTGTTTTCAACCAAGCGGAAATGGAGGTGCTCACATGACCGCCCTACTCTCTTTTAAAAAGGGGAGAAAAGGCCGGAAAACAAATTGTGAGCCAAAATGGACGACCGGTCTCGAACCAGCGTTCATTGATAGCCATTTCCGCCTCAGTTTCCAGGCGGAGTGCTGTGGTCTCTTAGTGGCCGCGAACTCTAGAAACATCTGCGTGCGCGTGGGATGGAAAACACTCATCCCGCGCGCCTGCGCAGTCACAGAGGGGCCATGAAGGCTAGCCACCGCTTTTATGCGCCTGCGCATTCCGATGGGGTGCCAGAGTGCAAAATACACAATGATCACCTACGCAGCCCCTGCCCTTAATTTGCAAATTTTGTACGGGAGCACTGCCCCTGCCTTTAATGTTTAATTATGAGGGGTGGGGTAAAGGAGAGATAGAAAGACACCACCGATAGGGAATTCCAATTAACTTCATAAGTGCTGCGCACGACCAACGGCCGACGGCACCACTACCTCCGTAGTGCTGCCGTCGGCCGTTGAACGTTTCAACTGCACCTGCGCAATGGAACGTCCATCACTGGAGCTGGACGTTCCATCGCAGCTAAGGTGTTAATGACGGCTCTAAATAAGCCGACCTTGTCTAGTGGACTGCTCCTACAGACAGGGCTATTTTATTCTCTAGCACCTATTCCAGGGCAGTGAGTAGCAAGTTGGAATGAAAGAAAAGAAACTGAATATATTCTTAAAGGGGAAAGAAATTATAAATCAGATTTGGGTCACTATATAGTGGAACGTGACTAAGCTCTATGAGAGAGCAATCAATGTTTGTAAAGATCAATGAGGGGTCTATGTGAGATGGTCTTCAATGACTCTGAGAATTGTCTTAATTGTGAACGTTAGCCAGATGGAATATTATTGTCATGGAATGTTGCAGAGGCCGAAGCCGGTAAGGCAAGGTCAAAGAGGAGGTAACATACACAAAAGAATTAGGTGAGCTAATCATATGTAAAAAAGTGCTTTTACATCAAAGATAGACCCGCAACCAAAAAGTTGCTCTAGTACTCAAAAAAACAAAAATGTGTGAGGGGGGTCAAGGGGAATATTTACCGACCTGTCTGCTCATACCCCTAATATCAAGATACATAATACAAAACAAGAGCAGATCAGGTCTAAAAATATGTGTGTGTCTATATGGGGGCCGCGCGACAGTTAGGTACATGTGTATACAGCTACTGTTGATTCACAACGGACAGAACAAGTCCCATCCGCCCACCCTTTTGGTGGAATTTCGTCATGTGGGAATTGTTGAACAGTCTGGCCCCGACCAAGTAGTGTCAGGAATGAATGTTCATGCTCTATCCTCGTTGTTCCTCAGAAAGTAAAGTCAGTGATGTGCAGTGCTCTAATGATAGTGATGGGTAAAATTGACTACAAAGACTCAGAAAACATACATAAAGGAGTCTATGTGTCAAAGGTTAAAAATACGCCGAGTAGTTTAACGCTAGCACTACTCATTGGCGTTTCGCAGGGTGGTCGACATGTTTCAGCCTTCAGGGGAATTAACCCGGCTTTCTTCAGGACCTATGGTAAGTATTACCTGCTGCATCTAAAAAATATTGAGTGAGAGAGGAATAACCAGTAATGTACTCCAGAAAAGTTACATATCTACCAAAGCTTTCGCGCTTCAATGTCCACTGGGGAAGAGGGCATTTCTTCATCCTAACAAAAGACAAAGAGATATTTGTTGGAAAGCTACTATTTACAACAGTGCTAGGTGATAACATGCAACAACACCGTCACACAGCCAACACACAAAAAGACACACCTGCATGAATAATTTAAATTCTGCAGTTTTGAAAGGAAGCATAATAGCTTCATCATAAAGAGGCATTTCCTCAAAGTAATACTCACCCAGCTTTATGTGGGTGAAAGCCTCACCTCACCCGGCAACCGCTCGGGAGAATGAGGCCCCGCTCTATAGTGTAGGAAGAAGGACACAATAAGTAAAACTTTACTATGCCAAGCCAAATTGCTCTACACAAATAACCTAACTAATGTGTGGTAGTGACCCCCCTCATAGACCGTAGTTACCCTGCACATCAATCTACAACGAACGGACTGAAATGTGACTCATCACCCAAAATGGAGATATCACAAAAACTAGTGTGTTACCATGCCTATCTTGGAAACCCACTAAGAGCGCTCATTACATGACCAAGAGTAAGTTGGGACTTGATCCTGTCTCTAAGTCAAAGACCCATATATATATGCACGGTTTTCTAGTGCAACCAATATTTTAGTAAAAAAATATTTTTTTTGTTGAGAATAGTGCCTGCATTGTGACTTTTAAAAAAAAAAAAAAAAAAAAAAAAAACCTAGCATGGTGTCTTTTCAAAGCCTACCAAAAATACTACTAAAAAATACCCTCCAAATATCAACACATAAGCAAACGAAGTCTTACATCTGAAAACGGTATGTGAAAATCACAAACCATGCAAGCTGTTACCACGTTTATCAATTCGATGTAAGTCAAATGAAAAGGTCAAATGAAGAAGGGAGGGGGAGAAAGAAAGGGGAACATGGCGTCTAACCTGTCCGTAGGTGCCTCTTGTTTTCAACCAAGCGGAAGTGGAGGTGCTCACATGACCGCCCTACTCTCTTTTAAAAAAGGGGAGAAAAGGCCGGAATACAAATTGTGAGCCAAAATGGACGACCGGTCTCGAACCAGCGTTCATTGATAGCCATTTCCGCCTCAGTTTCCAGGCGGAGTGCCGTGGTCTCTCAGTGGCCGCGAACTCTAGAAACATCTGCGTGCGCGTGGGATGGAAAACACTCATCCCGCGCGCCTGCGCAGTCACAGAGGGGCCACGAAGGCTAGCCACCGCTTCTATGCGCCTGCGCAGTCCGATGGGGTGCCAGAGTGCAAAATACACAATGATCACCTACGCAGCCCCTGCCCTTAATTTGCAAATTTTGTACGGGAGCACTGCCCCTGCCTTTAATGTTTAATTATGAGGGGTGAAGGGAAAAGGAGAGATAGAAAGACAACACCGATAGGGAATTCCAATTAATGACGGCTCTAAATAAGCCGACCTTGTCTAGTGGACTGCTCCTACAGACAGGGCTATTTTATTCTCTAGCACCTATTCCAGGGCAGTGAGTAGCAAGTTGGTATGAAAGAAAAGAAACTGAATATATTCTTATAGGGGAAAGAAATTATAAATCAGATTTGGGTCACTATATAGTGGAACGTGACTAAGCTCTATGAGAGAGCAATCAATGTTTGTAAAGATCAATGAGGGTCTATGTGAGATGGTCTTCAATGACTCTGAGACTTGTCTTAATTGTGAACGTTAGCCAGATGGAATATTATTGTCATGGAATGTTGCAGAGGCCGAAGCCGGTAAGGCAAGGTCAAAGAGGAGGTAACATACACAAAAGAATTAGGTGAGCTAATCATATGTAAAAAAGTGCTTTTACATCAAAGATAGACCCGCAACCAAAAAGTTGCTCTAGTACTCAAAAAAACAAAAATGTGTGTGGGGGGTCAAGGGGAATATTTACCGACCTGTCTGCTCATACCCCTAATATCAAGATACATAATACAAAACAAGAGCAGATCAGGTCTAAAAATATGTGTGTGTCTATATGGGGGCCGCGCGACAGTTAGGTACATGTGTATACAGCTACTGTTGATTCACAACGGACAGAACAAGTCCCATCCGCCCACCCTTTTGGTGGAATTTCGTCATGTGGGAATTGTTGAACAGTCTGGCCCCGACCAAGTAGTGTCAGGAATGAATGTTCATGCTCTATCCTCGTTGTTCCTCAGAAAGTAAAGTCAGTGAAGTGCAGTGCTCTAATGATAGTGATGGGTAAAATTGACTACAAAGACTCAGAAAACATACATAAAGGAGTCTATGTGTCAAAGGTTAAAAATACGCCGAGTAGTTTAACGCTAGCACTACTCATTTGCGCTTTGCAGGGTGGTCGACATGTTTCAGCCTTCAGGGGAATTACCCCGGCTTTCTTCAGGACCTATGGTAAGTATTAGCTGCTGCATCTAAAAAATATTGAGTGAGAGAGGAATAACCAGTAATGTACTCCAGAAAAGTTACATATCTACCAAAGCTTTCGCGCTTCAATGTCCACTGGGGAAGAGGGCATATCTTCATCCTAACAAAAGACAAAGAGATATTTGTTGGAAAGCTACTATTTACAACAGTGCTAGGTGATAACATGCAACAACACCGTCACACAGCCAACACACAAAAACACACACCTGCATGAATAATTTAAATTCTGCAGTTTTGAAAGGAAGCATAATAGCTTCATCACAAAGAGGCATTTCCTCAAAGTAATTCTCATCCAGCTTTATGTGGGTGAAAGCCTCACCTCACCGGCAACCGCTCGGGAGAATGAGGCCCCGCTCTATAGTGTAGAAAGAAGGACACAATAAGTAAAACTTTACTATGCCAAGCCAAATTGCTCTACACAAATAACCTAACTAATGTGTGGTAGTGACCCCCCTCATAGACCGTAGTTACCCTGCACATCAATCTACAACGAACGTACTGAAATGTGACTCATCACCCAAAATGGAGATATCACAAAAACTAGTGTGTTACCATGCCTATCTTGGAAACCCACTAAGAGCGCTCATTACATGACCAAGAGTAAGTTGGGACTTGATCCTGTCTATAAGTCAAAGACCCATATATATATGCACGGTTTTCTAGTGCAACCAATATTTTAGTAAAAAAATAAATTTTTGTTGAGAATAGTGCCTGCATTGTGACTTTAAAAAACAAAAAAAAAAAAAAAAAAAAACTAGCATGGTGTCTTTTCAAAGCCTACCAAAAATACTACTAAAAAATACCCTGCAAATATCAACACATAAGCAAACGAAGTCTTACATCTGAAAACGGTATGTGAAAATCACAAACCATGCAAGCTGTTACCACGTTTATCAATTCGATGTAAGTCAAATGAAAAGGTCAAATGAAGAAGGGAGGGGGAGAAAGAAAGGGGAACATGGTGTCTAACCTGTCCGTCGGTGCCTCTTGTTTTCAACCAAGCGGAAGTGGAGGTGCTCACATGACCGCCCTACTCTCTTTTAAAAAAGGGGAGAAAAGGCCGGAAAACAAATTGTGAGCCAAAATGGACGACCGGTCTCGAACCAGCGTTCATTGATAGCCATTTCCGCCTCAGTTTCCAGGCGGAGTGCCGTGGTCTCTCAGTGGCCGCGAACTCTAGAAACATCTGCGTGCGCGTGGGATGGAAAACACTCATCCCGCGCGCCTGCGCAGTCACAGAGGGGCCACGAAGGCTAGCCACCGCTTCTATGCGCCTGCGCATTCCGATGGGGTGCCAGAGTGCAAAATACACAATGATCACCTACGCAGCCCCTGCCCTTAATTTGCAAATTTTGTACGGGAGCACTGCCCCTGCCTTTAATGTTTAATTATGAGGGGTGGGGGTAAAGGAGAGATAGAAAGACACCACCGATAGGGAATTCCAATTAATGACGGCTCTAAATAAGCCGACCTTGTCTAGTGGACTGCTCCTACAGACAGGGCTATTTTATTCTCTAGCACCTATTCCAGGGCAGTGAGTAGCAAGTTGGTATGAAAGAAAAGAAACTGAATATATTCTTATAGGGGAAAGAAATTATAAATCAGATTTGGGTCACTATATAGTGGAACGTGACTAAGCTCTATGAGAGAGCAATCAATGTTTGTAAAGATCATTGAGGGTCTATGTGAGATGGTCTTCAATGACTCTGAGAATTGTCTTAATTGTGAACGTTAGCCAGATGGAATATTATTGTCATGGAATGTTGCAGAGGCCAAAGCCGGTAAGGCAAGGTCAAAGAGGAGGTAACATACACAAAAGAATTAGGTCAGCTAATCATATGTAAAAAAGTGCTTTTACATCAAAGATAGACCCGCAACCAAAAAGTTGCTCTAGTACTCAAAAAAACAAAAATGTGTGTGGGGGGTCAAGGGGAATATTTACCGACCTGTCTGCTCATACCCCTAATATCAAGATACATAATACAAAACAAGAGGAGATCAGGTCTAAAAATATGTGTGTGTCTATATGGGGGCCGCGCGACAGTTAGGTACATGTGTATACAGCTACTGTTGATTCACAACGGACAGAACAAGTCCCATCCGCCCACCCTTTTGGTGGAATTTCGTCATGTGGGAATTGTTGAACAGTCTGGCCCCGACCAAGTAGTGTCAGGAATGAATGTTCATGCTCTATCCTCGTTGTTCCTCAGAAAGTAAAGCCAACTTGCTACTCACTGCCCTGGAATAGGTGCTAGAGAATAAAATAGCCCTGTCTGTAGGAGCAGTCCACTAGACAAGGTCGGCTTATTTAGAGCCGTCATTAATTGGAATTCCCTATCGGTGGTGTCTTTCTATCTCTCCTTTACCCCCACCCCTCATAATTAAACATTAAAGGCAGGGGCAGTGCTCCCATACAAAATTTGCAAATTAAGGGCAGGGGCTACGTAGGTGATCATTGTGTATTTTGCACTCTGGCACCCCATCGGAATGCGCAGGCGCATAGAAGCGGTGGCTAGCCTTCGTGGCCCCTCTGTGACTGCGCAGGCGCGCGGGATGAGTGTTTTCCATCCCACGCGCACGCAGATGTTTCCAGAGTTCGCGGCCACTGAGAGACCACGGTACTCCGCCTGGAAACTGAGGCGGAAATGACTATCAATGAACGCTGGTTCGAGACCGGTCGTCCATTTTGGCTCACAATTTGTTTTCCGACCTTTTCTCCCCTTTTTTAAAAGAGAGTAGGGCGGTCATGTGAGCACCTCCACTTCCGCTTCGTTGAAAACAAGAGGCACCGACGGACAGGTTAGACGCCATGTTCCCCTTTCTTTCTCCCCCTCCCTTCTTCATTTGACCTTTTCATTTGACTTACATCGAATTGATAAACGTGGTAACAGCTTGCATGGTTTGTGATTTTCACATACCGTTTTCAGATGTAAGACTTCGTTTGCTTATGTGTTGATATTTGGAGGGTATTTTTTAGTAGTATTTTTGGTAGGCTTTGAAAAGACACCATGCTAGGTTTTTTTTTTTTTTTTTTTTTTTTTTTAAAGTCACAATGCAGGCACTATTCTCAAGAAAAAATTATTTTTTTTTCTAAAATATTGGTTGCACTAGAAAACCGTGCATATATATATGGGTCTTTGACTTAGAGACAGTATCAAGTCCCAACTTACTCTTGGTCATGTAATGAGCGCTCTTAGTGGGTTTCCAAGATAGGCATGGTAACACACTAGTTTTTGTGATATCTCCATTTTGGGTGATGAGTCACATTTCAGTCCGTTCGTTGTAGATTGATGTGCAGGGTAACTACGGTCTATGAGGGGGGTCACTACCACACATTAGTTAGGTTATTTGTGTACAGCAATTTGGCTTGGCATAGTAAAGTTTTACTTATTGTGTCCTTCTTTCTACACTATAGAGCGGGGCCTCATTCTCCCGAGCGGTTGCCGGGTGAGGTGAGGCTTTCACCCACATAAAGCTGGGTGAGTATTACTTTGAGGAAATGCCTCTTTGTGATGAAGCTATTATGCTTCCTTTCAAAACTGCAGAATTTAAATTATTCATGCAGGTGTGTGTTTTTGTGTGTTGGCTGTGTGACGGTGTTGTTGCATGTTATCACCTAGCACTTTTGTAAATAGTAGCTTTCCAACAAATATCTCTTTGTCTTTTGTTAGGATGAAGATATGCCCTCTTCCCCAGTGGACATTGAAGCGCGAAAGCTTTGGTAGATATGTAACTTTTCTGGAGTACATTACTGGTTATTCCTCTCTCACTCAATATTTTTTAGATGCAGCAGCTAATACTTACCATAGGTCCTGAAGAAAGCCGGGGTAATTCCCCTGAAGGCTGAAACATGTCGACCACCCTGCGAAGCGCCAATGAGTAGTGCTAGCGTTAAACTACTCGGCGTATTTTTAACCTTTGACACATAGACTCCTTTATGTATGTTCTCTGAGTCTTTGTAGTCAATTTTACCCATCACTATCATTAGAGCACTGCACTTCACTGACTTTACTTTCTGAGGAACAACGAGGATAGAGCATGAACATTCATTCCTGACACTACTTGGTCGGGCCAGACTGTTCAACAATTCCCACATGACGAAATTCCACCAAAAGGGTGGGCGGATGGGACTTGTTCTGTCCGTTGTGAATCAACAGTAGCTGTATACACATGTACCTAACTGTCGCGCGGCCCCCATATAGATACACACATATTTTTAGACCTGATCTGCTCTTGTTTTGTATTATGTTTATTGATTTATGTACTGTTTAAATGAACTAATGAATCTAGGAATCTCAGTATCAAATATTTGGACTTAATGTATACTTCGAAAATTGAAAAAAGAAAATAAAGATTTTGTACACTTTCTATCTGTAGTTGCTTCTACCCCATGGTAACACACTAGTTTTTGTGATATCTCCATTTTGGGTGATGAGTCACATTTCAGTCCGTTCGTTGTAGATTGATGTGCAGGGTAACTACGGTCTATGAGGGGGGTCACTACCACACATTAGTTAGGTTATTTGTGTACAGCAATTTGGCTTGGCATAGTAAAGTTTTACTTATTGTGTCCTTCTTTCTACACTATAGAGCGGGGCCTCATTCTCCCGAGCGGTTGCCGGGTGAGGTGAGGCTTTCACCCACATAAAGCTGGGTGAGTATTACTTTGAGGAAATGCCTCTTTGTGATGAAGCTATTATGCTTCCTTTCAAAACTGCAGAATTTAAATTATTCATGCAGGTGTGTGTTTTTGTGTGTTGGCTGTGTGACGGTGTTGTTGCATGTTATCACCTAGCACTTTTGTAAATAGTAGCTTTCCAACAAATATCTCTTTGTCTTTTGTTAGGATGAAGATATGCCCTCTTCCCCAGTGGACATTGAAGCGCGAAAGCTTTGGTAGATATGTAACTTTTCTGGAGTACATTACTGGTTATTCCTCTCTCACTCAATATTTTTTAGATGCAGCAGCTAATACTTACCATAGGTCCTGAAGAAAGCCGGGGTAATTCCCCTGAAGGCTGAAACATGTCGACCACCCTGCGAAGCGCCAATGAGTAGTGCTAGCGTTAAACTACTCGGCGTATTTTTAACCTTTGACACATAGACTCCTTTATGTATGTTCTCTGAGTCTTTGTAGTCAATTTTACCCATCACTATCATTAGAGCACTGCACTTCACTGACTTTACTTTCTGAGGAACAACGAGGATAGAGCATGAACATTCATTCCTGACACTACTTGGTCGGGCCAGACTGTTCAACAATTCCCACATGACGAAATTCCACCAAAAGGGTGGGCGGATGGGACTTGTTCTGTCCGTTGTGAATCAACAGTAGCTGTATACACATGTACCTAACTGTCGCGCGGCCCCCATATAGATACACACATATTTTTAGACCTGATCTGCTCTTGTTTTGTATTATGTTTATTGATTTATGTACTGTTTAAATGAACTAATGAATCTAGGAATCTCAGTATCAAATATTTGGACTTAATGTATACTTCGAAAATTGAAAAAAGAAAATAAAGATTTTGTACACTTTCTATCTGTAGTTGCTTCTACCCTGTGGCCTACACGTCGCATGTTGGTGAGCTTAATGTTGCTTGTTTAAAAATTACGGACCCTATATGGGCCATCTAATTATATTGATAGGGTTGACTTTCTCAGTGCAGTAGTGTTATATTCCCCTGTAGTCTGCCCTACATTCTGTTCAGGGGGGCCCCTGTTGTATTGATCTATGTGCAGGGAATGGTCTGGGTGCAAGCAAAGAAGGGTGTCGACGTTTCGACCCTTTTTGGCTCAAGGGTAATTGGGGACCTCGGCCTGCGGATCTTTTTCAGGACGGGAAGTGGCAACCCCAACCGAGGGAAGAAGGAACAACCGATTTACTCGCACTTTGAACGCTACCCATGAATACCGGATGAGGGAAAACGTGGTGCCCCCCGGTGATCGGCCTCATCGCAACCATTCTCCAGGGATCTTCCTGGCCCTCATGAAGACATAACGGATATGTAATCAAGCCACATCTCGGTACCCAGGTTACCCCACTTCCCGTCCCTTCACACCACTTCTTCTTATCACTTAAGCATCCCCCCCTTTGCACTTTCCTGGACACACCATGTTTGTTTTTGTATCGATGATTGTAAAATAAAAAGTTATCAAGTATAAATTACGTATAATTGATCCTACAGAATGGAGTGATTCAATAAACTCCATCTCTGTAATACTACCCCTGGTCAGTTGTTGCATATGTCTATAACCAAGTATCTTTATATATACGATATGAACTTACTGTTTAGAAGTTTTCAAAAATCATAAATACTGATTGAAAGTGTGAATTTGTTTAATACTTGATCAATGGTCTTGGACCACTGTTTTTGATAAGAACTGGTCTGGGCAGGTGTTAGTATTTGGAGATATTCGTGCTTAGCGTGAATATTTCCATCGCTACGCCTGCCTTGCTAATAGGTGATAGCGACGTTAGCGACTGCTGTCAGTCGCTAACGGGTTGGGTACGCCCACTGTGCATGTCATTAGCGGTAAATATCGCTGACATACAAAGCGGGCCCCTAAACCGCTCGCTATCGCCTACAAGCTGTCGCTAACTGCTGTTAGCGACAGCTTGTTAATAGGGCGATAGAATTATCGCTGCTTAGCGGCCGAAAACGGCCGCTAAAGCGGCGATATTCGCCCTCCTTGGTAATATGCCCCTTACTTAGGCTGAAGTGAGTGCTGCATAAGAACTGCTTTGTGGCGCAGTGTTTTCCTTTAGTCATATGTGTTCTTTGAAGTCAATTATTTAGTATAACTTCATAAGAAAAACAAATGTAATACATATTGACTACATTTTATGCTACTTCTGCTTAAATCAATACAAGACAGAAATACCATGTCAAAATATAAATGATTCCATTATTTAAATTAGTTCCTTGTGAACAACTGTAGATTGGCTGTCAGGGAGCACTCCTGGCCTGACTTTTGAGACAAATGCCCTGAAGTGGAGGTGACGATTTGCTCTTGGGAATGGTGCTCGGGAGCTAGTGATGTAGTATCAGGTTAATGCTGGAGTGCCTGTATACCCCCACTTTTCAATTGGCAGGGCTGTTACATGGGGGTCCTCCTATGTTCTTGTCAGCAGCAGAGTTGGCAACGTGGACAGAAGTGGGGCTGGAGATGGTTAGCCATTGATATGAGTGGAAATGTATTTCTTAGGTTACTGTAGACGATTGTATGAACAAAACTAACTGCAGCCAGCACAAACCGATAATTTATTTTGCTCCTGAGATGGGTGTGAGGGTCACAAATTTGTTTTAGAGCTAGAGTTATGACTAGTGTCCACCCATCTCTCTACACCACCCAAAAAATGTAGTGCACCGTAATTGTAGCAATGTACTCAAGCAGTACTGGTTATTGACTGTTGACAGCTCTGTTACAGATGAATAGGACAGCAATTACAATAGTACATAGTAGATCAGGAAGGAACCTTGTTGGCGCAAAAGAATATAATGTACAGATTTAGAGTTTAGCAGACAGGTTACTCCATCACAAATGTGATGTCTGTACTGTGCTTGCTTTATTGCAAGTGCATGTAACCCTATGTTACTTGAATAAGGTAGACTGGATAGCCGTCATGTTTGCGATGAGTAAACCAACCGCTAATCTTGAAAGAAGGCCCTTAATTTGTAAAAATGATTGCAGGTGATGTGCACTGGTACTTGTCTTTTGGGTACTGCGAACTATTTTTCATCATCAAACATTGACCCCGTACAAGTGACAGAAAGCTAAAAGAGTAGAATGGTGGAGGAACAAAAACATGACATACATGAGTGATAAAGGTAGAAAAGCATGAATGTAAGAATAAGATAAAATGAGAGGAAATGTAGCGAGATGGAAGAAAGAGGCATGCGGTGGAATCAAGACTAGACACCCTTGGTATTTAGCATTCTAGAATTTGAAGGTGCCAGCAGCCTGCTCCAATTTTAACCTTTGGCACCCTACCCTTTTTTTTTTAATGAGCCACTGGCCTACGCATCCACTTGGTCAAGAATTAATAATTGTTGCGGAATGTCCTGTACCAATTTGGAACCGGCTAGACAATGGTGCATGCTTTCGTATCTTGAAATGCTATTGAAGAAAACAGAAATTTAAAGGTAAAGCACCTTTGTTGCAAATGTAGACGACATAGGTTCCCTTCTGAGTTTAGGGGCAGATTTACAAGCCCCTTGCGCCTCTTTTATGCCTCCGGTGTGTCACTTTTGTGACGCAGCGGCAGCGCAAAAGATGCGCCATGGTGCGGGGTATTTACAACGTGACGCATCGCCCAGATGCGCCACATTGGAAAGCCCTGCTCCAGAAGGAGGCGTTCCATCGCATGGGGGGGCGTTCCGGCGCAGGAACACCTCCCAAAAGTGGTTGAGTGAAATCTACAAGATTTCACTCAGTCACTTTTGGGCCCATGCTGCGTTAAAACCCTGCACGTGCTTGAAGCAGGCGTAAGGATTGACGCAGCATTGTGGAGATAGAGCCCCCCAGAGCATTGCTGGAGCTGCGTCGCGCTTGCGAAGCAACTCTAGCAATGCACCGATTTTACGGCACAGATGCATTATGCATCAGTGCCGTTTTTGCCCCCTGGTGTGGCACATTATGAATGCGGCGCATCCAAGGTGGAGGAGCTGCAGCGCACAATAACTGGGCATCCCTGCTGATATGCAGGGATGCACCAGTTATTGTAAATCTGCCCCTTAGTATTTTTTCCTATACAGCCCTCATTACGAGTGGCCCATTGTTTGGACGGATATATATGGCAATGATTCAATTAGATCCCTCTTGGTTGGAATTCACTAATTGTGAAGAAACGCACTGGATAGTAAGGTGTCCCCCATAATGGGAAATAACAAGCAGTACTCACTCCACAAACATCTGCATGTCCTGGTAGTTACCGAGCACTTCTTCCCTGATCCATTTGACCTGCGGCAATTAATTTTAAAATTGCAGGAGTTCGGGGTTAGCCAGCAAACCCTTAATTCTGGTATGTGCGGTAAAAGAATTTGCTGTACGTACTCGAATTATACGTCTTCTCCAAATGAGGGCTGTGGCAATATGAAATGTCAGCGTTTTTATGCAGGAGAACACAAACAAGAAAATGAAAACACACCTGAGCATTTGTTTATACTCTTTCGCCCCCAGCCTTCTCTGCAGAATGCTACAAAGTGGCAGTCTAAATTCGGCCCTTAGGACTTCCTGCACCAATCCATACTCGGAGGTTGAACATTTACCTTTTAATTTCCGTACAAATGACCTCTACAATTGCTGTATTATTAGGCCATTAAAGCTTAATGTGTATATCTCCCCATTTCCATTAATATTTGTCATGTTAGGTCAATATCAGCTTTCCATTTGACTTTCATTATCCCATATGCATGCTATTCAGCTCGCACAGGGCATTTAAATTATGAAAGTCTGTGCAGAGGCCTTGGGGAAATGATAAAAACTGGATTTAAATGGGAGCAAATGAAGTATAGCGCACTGAAAGATTGTGTCCCTATTTACTGGACCTTATAAACCAATAACAAGTAAAAATAGAGTTGGCACAGACTTGAACATTTCGGATCTAGTTTATGACAGTACTTATTACACTGTTTGGATGCTTGTTTTCTATGTTTCCCATTTAGGGAACAGCCAAAAAATGCAGTTTAACCTTTTACAGTATGATATTAAAAAGAATTATTTTGCAGTTGCTATTTCCTAAATTGTAAGAAGTGTCTTACCTAATTGCACTTTAGAATAGAAATTGTTTTTTTCTACCTTAAAATTCTATATCGACCACATAAGAGCCATCATCTCAAAATATTTTATCCAATGCCTTTTCTGAATTTGAGTCAAATAAACTTACCTCGCCGAGCTATACCGAAATACTTTACGGGTTTCAGAGGAGATCGTGCGCCCAATTTAAAAGTTTAAAGGCACTTATTGATTAGCATGATTAGGCAAAAAAAGTATTCAAATTGTAATTGCTTGTACATAGTGGTTTAGCAACGTGGAGTAATATTCGTGAGCAAATTTCATCCTGGCTTCTGAGTATTGCAGTGCAGATGCACCTGAGCCCCTATAATGATACCTGCGCACTTTCCCTGCTTGCAGCATGGGGCACTATAAAACAGCTGCGCCGGGAGAAAACAGGGACAGTGTGTCCTATTAATGTGAATGTGCTGCCCCCAGTTCAACTGCGAACTCACTCTGTCCTGGGGACAGTGCATTCAAGTGAAAGTGAAATACAGACAGCTGCTTTAAAGCCGCTCCTTGGTTTACAGTGCAGGTGACATGCCTCCTGTAAATTTAAGAGGGGCGAGAGATCCCCTTGCAGGCAGGTGGAGTGAGTGACTGCACCCGCCTTCAATGCGATTCTGTCGGGTCCATGGGACCCGATATCTCACCTCAGGAGGGCTGCCCTTAGGAGGCGCTCTGAAATTGGTAAAGACATGTCTGCCTCTGTGCCCGCATCCACAATGCGACGCGGACGCAGAGTCAAAGGAATTCAATCATTTGCATTCAGCCACTTCCTCACGCAAATGAGGGAACATTCTCTAAAGATTGCGCTGGCACTACGTATGTGCCAGTGCTATCAGTATTACAGAAGGGGCTGCACAAGAGTCAACATCTCCTTCCATAATAACAAAGGGGCTGATTACGATGGTGGACGGACTTCAGTCCGTCCGCCATTGTTTCATATTTGGGACCGCCCACCTACAAGGTGGTGGTCCCAGAGGGATATTAGGATGCAACCGCCACCATGTTGGTTGCATTGCCCATGTTTTGTTTTGATGCAGGTGCTGCGCTCTGCAACACCCGCCGCAAGACAAAACAGACCCCCAAAATATGTCCCTACACTACGTGGTAGGCACCAGGCGGTGCCTACCACATGGTGTAGGGTTATATAGCGGGGCACCATAGGTGCCCCCAGGTCCAATGTCCCTGGGCCAGGGGATCATAGGGGCCTGCCATTTTGGTGCAGGTTCACCACCGCAGAATGACCAGCAAAAAATGATATTGTAATCCCTACGGCAATGCCTGTCAGGCACGGCGGCCAGTCAGGGTATACAGCAAGGTCCGAAAGTCGGTCGGATAAAGACCGCCTGTCGAAGACCATGGCGGTATGTGTTTCCGGCCACCACACGTCCATATGCCATGAGAATATGGTGGATGGAGAACCCTGGTGAGATGGCCGAAGGACCGCTACCGACAGCATGTCTGTGTTGCTCCTTCGGCCATCGTAATGAGGCCAAAAGTGCCCCCAGGGTAGGTGAACAACTACAAACTTGCACATTTTTCGGTAGCTGCTAAATGTAGCAGGCATATTACAACTCCTTAACAAAGATAGAGTTAATCCTACCAAAGTAAGTAGTAAAAGTGATTCAGGGGAATGGGAATTTAACACCCCTCCAAAGAGATCGGGAAGACTTTAGTAAAAGGGAAAAATAGTTAGCAAGTGCAATTGCACATTGCTGCCATATTTACATATGGATAAAGGTATACCTGCTGACCATATGCTTTTGAATTGGAGTAGCCTTGATTTATAATATATTTCCTCAACTACTTTTGTGAAAATGTGACTGTCAAAGTTTCCTAAAATTAACCTGGAATCTTCTATGTATTGCATAAAAGTCAGAAATGTATTTAAAACATTGAGCAGCAGGTTCTAAATGTGTTGACAATACAAAACAAAGCACACCAGTGCCTACTATATATGCAATTAAAATTTAACTTTAGAAATTAATATTTTACTGACCAGAAACCGTGACCTTAAGTTATGCTGAAGCATGTTTATCCATAATTGTTACCAAGGTGCTATAAGCTTTATTTATTTGTCTTATATTGGTTGTTACTATAGTGTCCATTTGACTGCAAATCTGAAAACTCAATGCTTTCACTTAAGGCAAGTAAAAAATAGAAATTGTGTTTTTACAAAAATTTTTGTGAAAACAAAGAAAAAGTTCCTTCCTCTAGCTTCCACTGCCTCATCTATATCTCCAGAGACCAATAGAACTGGTGCAAAGGTGGACTTTCCTTAGACACCTCTCCTAGGTTACCACAACATGGCTGTTTCTTATATCCAAAATTTATTTTATTAGTTCGAAATGTTTTCCAACTCATCAAATGAATTTTTTGACCCAAAATGAATCACAATTTGGAAGGAGAATAAATGTGTCTTCTTTACAAATCGTAATTTAGTATGCAGTGTATCAGTGGTTTGCCACTGATTGCAGACCATTGAACATATTTTGGCATCTCAAAGAAGGTACTTACCGATTCTGAAAGGAATTTGTCTCTTTGGGACATCTTCCCATTTGGAAATCATATTAGAAGCCTCAGGGGGAGTAGGCTGTGTTGTAGCGGACCACAGCTTGCTCCTGCTCATGTTTGTTTCAACTCAACACTTTTATTTTTGTCAAGCAGGACAAGTTTCTGTAAGGAAAATGGATGGAGTACGAAATGTGCACTACATAAAGTAGTAATCTCGAAGTGCTCTTTTACATATTCTCACTAGCCTTTGTTTGTGAATTGGCCCCAAAACATCTAAAATAGGAATAAAATGGGAATATTCTTGAAAAATGTACTTAAGGATCTGTGCCTCCATTGTAATTTTGCTAAGAAGAAGTTTGATATTTTCGATTTATTCACAAAGAGATGTAAGAATATGTGAAAGAGTACTACAGGATTACCACTTATCGTGCTCCTAAATGCTTTTGTAAACCGTCCCCTCACAGTTTAGGTAGCATATACGTTCATCATTATGGTCTAATATTAATTCCAGAAAACCTTTGGTCTTACATACAGGATTTACACCACTTCACAAATTTGACAATCTGTGGTGTAAAATTCTTTTAGGAAACAATAGTATTTTAGTACTTGTTAGACCTAGCAGCATTTTCTTGGCTCTCCCTTCCATTTTTCGCTGTTGCTTCCTATGTTTTTGCTATGTTTTGCTGGTCTAGATACTTTAGGCACTTTGCCACTGCTATTCAATGCCAAGGTGCAAGTGCTCCCTATTGTAAATTGTTGTAATGGATCAGTGACTCCATGATTGGCTATTTGATTTACTTGTCAGAACCTAGTGCAGAGCACCATGTGTGCCGAGAGCCTGTAAATCAAATGCTGCTGGTGGACTTGCTGCACTGGTTGTACCACTCACAGAAGAAGCTTGTAAAATATGGCTCAGGCCTGCTATTGCAGAGTCTGTGTGCAGTCTGGGACCGCCATGTCAACTTTGCAAGTGCACCCACTTGCCAGTCCCTAAACCTTCACTTTTCTACGTTAGACACCCCTATGGGCAGGGTGCATTGTATGTAAAAGGTAGGACATGCCCCGGTGTGTGTGGCATGTCCTGATAGTGATGTACAGCCAATTTTTGTTTTTCACTATTGCAAGGCTATCTGTTGCCATAGGCCAGAATGGGCAATTTGATTATAACATTATAACATCATATATTCCTAACTGACCCAGGGAACAAGGTAGAAAAACAGGTTTAGTATACCTGAACTCAGATAGGTAAAATGCAACTTTTAGGTTGGGTGGTTTACATATTGTGTTTTTGAAAATACCACTTTTAGGGCCAAATGTAGGTAGCCAAATACCGGTCGGTAATGAATTCGGCCGTTACCGACCGGTATTTGGCTTTTGAGATGTAGGTGGGTAGTTATTTACAGAATCGGTATATTTACCGATTCGGTAAATTTACCACTTCGGTATTTTACCGAATCGGTAAACATACCGATTCTGTAAATCCATATGTAGGTGACACTCCTAAGAGTGCCACAGGCCCTTAAGAGTCGGTATTTTACCACCCAATCCTATTGGGTGGTAAAATACCGAATTCAGGTGTGCATGCACATCTGTGCATGCACACCTGTGCAATGTGACACACAGACATGCCCTTAGGGCATGTATGTGTGCCACATGTTACACGTGCCTGTACTTGGGGTGCTAGAGGGTGTCAAAGTGACACCCCCTGCACCCTTGCAGGATTCGGTATTTACCGATTCTGTAAATACCAATTCTGTATTTCCCATTGACTCCTATGGGCTTCAAGGCCCATAGGAATCAATGGGAAATACAGAATCGGTATTTACAGAATCGGTAAATACCGACTCTTACAGATTCGGTAATTTTTTACCTACATCTGCCTCCTTCCAATTTACCGACTCTTAAATACCGATTCGGTATGAGTCGGTATTTAAGAGTCGGTAAATCGGAATTACCTACATCTGGCCCTAAGAAACTAGGGGCCAGATGTAGGTAGCCAAATACCGGTCGGTAACGGCCGAATTCGGCCGTTACCGACCGGTATTTGGCTTTTGAGATGTAGGGGGGTAGTTATTTACAGAATCTGTATATTTACCGATTCGGTAAATTTACCACTTCGGTATTTTACCGAATCGGTAAACATACCGATTCTGTAAATCCATATGTAGGGGACACTCCTAAGAGTGCCACAGGCCCTTAAGAGTCGATATTTTACCACCCAATCCTATTGAGTGGTAAAATACCGAATTCATGTGTGCATGCACATCTGTGCATGCACACCTGTGCAATGTGACACACATACATGCCCTTAGGGCATGTATGTGTGCCACATGTTACACGTGCCTGTACTTGGGGTGCTAGAGGGTGTCAAAGTGACACCCCCTGCACCCTTGCAGGATTCGGTATTTACCGATTCTGTAAATACAGATTCTGTATTTCCCATTGATTCCTATGGGCTTCAAGGCCCATAGGAATCAATGGGAAATACAGAATCGGTATTTACAGAATCGGTAAATACCGACTCTTACAGATTCGGTAATTTTTTACCTACATCTGCCTCCTTCCAATTTACCGACTCTTAAATACCGAATCAGTATGAGTCGGCATTTAAGAGTCGGTAAATCGGAATTACCTACATCTGGCCCTTCATGAGAGCAGATGGTGGTAGCTCAATATGTGTCTCAGCGGGGCAGTCACTGTATGCTCTTCCCTTGCTGTCTCGACCTGAGTCTTGAGCCATTGCGATGTTGTTGATGTGGGCTATACTACTGCACTGCTGAGAAAAGGCTGATTTGCGTAGAGAAAATGTCTTCCTCTTCTTTACCTTCCACCATGATTGGAACAGATTCCCTGCTCAGCCTTTCAATCCCTTCATCAACATCACTTGCAGTTCTTTACCCGCAAAGGCATTCCTCCCACTGGATTATGTGGTGTTTTCTCAAATGTGTTCTTTGGACTCCGGTACCAATGTTTGTACCAAGCTTACTATGAATGACACTTGCTCTGCAAATGGAGCACATGGCAATTTCCCTCTCCTTCTTGCTAACCGTAAAGTAGTCCAAAACTGCGGAGGTCCACTTTCTGACGATGGTGGCACTGCAAAGGTCAGATGAACTGGCAGTAGGTGGGCGTTTTGACATTTTCCTCCATGCAGTGCCGACTTCTACTGAGGTGGTTGTGGATGTAGGTCACTGCTGAGGCCTTGCAAATATGGCAGCTGGTGATGGTGCTGGTGGTGGTATCTGTGCCTCATCCCTCAGAGCAGGTAGAGATAGGTTAGTGTCAGTCTCCACAGGGGCTTGGGTAACATCCATGATGACTGGCTCATCATCATCCTCCTATTCTACATCCCTAAATCTAAGCCTTTCAAGAACCTTCCTTTTCATTGGCCTCTTCTGCAGTGCTTCCCTATCTGACTGAGGTGGTATCAAAGTGGAGTCTTGGTCGTCAAAAGGGGGGCTTGGAGAAGCCCCTCTTCTTCTCCAAAGGAGGCTTGGAGAATATCTTCTTGCTGGAGATCTGGAAGACAACGGATCTTCTGAAAGATTGGCTTCTTCTACTTCCCAAGCATGAAGCTCAATCTCCTGAACTGCTCCTACTTCGGGAGAACTAGTATTGCTGGCTGTGGCTTTTGTTGTCCACTTATCTGAGTCTCCTGAAATGATTGATTCTACTTAACGAAAGAGATAAGTCCATTTCAACATCACTGTTTGTTGGCTTTGCTGTGATTAAACGTGCTACCTCTGTGCCAGACAGGGGCTTGTGCCTAGGTTGGGGTGGGTCTGCTGATGCGGGGTGCTGCTCCCAGCTTGCTCCCCGGAGGCCGATGTGGCAGACATAAGTTTGCCGAAAAAGGTCCTTGCCGGCACGCCAGTGGTTGAAATCAGATTCTTCTTCTCCTCCCCACTCATTACTTTCATGGCAGTACCTTTATTTGGGCCCATCTTGAAGCTGTCACCTGGCTGTTGCACTTAGCATTACAAGATGAAGAGATGTCCATGTTGTGTGGTAACACATCAAGTCGTGCACTGGCGTTCTGTCTGTCAGTACTGTTTGTGATGTTTTCTCTTGTGCACCTAAAAGCAAACAAGCAAAAATAACATCAGTGAAGCATGGCACTGTTACAGCTGAATTAGTGGTACGAAAAAACAATATCATTTAGTGTGGTCACTGGTTACTTTAGTTATTATTAATAATTAACAATACTGTGTATCCGTTCATAAAACTACACCAACATAAACTTTCACAATGTACACTCAGGAAGGATAAGAAAGAGCAACAATAACAACATACAGCCGTAACTGTTTTCTTTATATGCATCAAGTCGGAATTTGGCAATCAGAAAGGTGCAGTTGACAATGGAATAATCCTTAGACAATGAATGCTGTTGTGCGCCTATAGCAGACATGGGGTGGATGCTGGATGTTAGGAAAAAGGTGGGGGGATAAAGAAAAAAAATGATAAAATACAAATAATAAAACATTAAAATAAAAAGCATTCAAATAAAAAATAAACACAAAAAGTGACATCAATAAACAATTAAATAAAAAATGAAAATGTTTTAAATAATTTTTTGGGGTTCTAGGTAACTGAAAATATCCTCAAGCATATAATGTATTAAACTGCTGTCTCGGCCATCCATGCAAGCATATGGCAAAGGGGCACACTGGCTGGATGCACACAATGGAGAAGTGTGGAGAAGTGTGGCTCAGGGGTTAGAGGCAGCAGACCCGGAAGCTGAGATCGGTCCTGGACCAGGGTTCAATTCCCCACCTTGGCGGGGTCTTGGGCTAAAAATTCCACGGACTCGATAATTCTCACCCCGGTGCCTCTTCGACTCATGGGTTCACACTCTGCGACTCTGGGCAATAGCTTGCTTAATCTCCACAATGGCCCCTCGCGGCGGGATGCCTGACTTTCACCTTGTGGATACCCTGCTATCTCACAGGGGAATACCAGGAAGGGTTCCCTAAGCAAGCGCCGGGAAACCCACTGCGGGTAGCTGTGCGCTATATAAGCTCAACTACATTTACATTTACATTTACAATGGCTTCCATCTAGACCCACAAGGTCGACAACAACAACACTGAGCAAGAAGACACTGGGAACAAAGAGTAGACATGCAAGTGTACTGAAAAAGTAGCCTGGCTGCCTACAAAAATACAGCCTACACAAAATCAGCCCCGGGCCGAGACCACTGCCCTGCCCGCGGAGTGTGCGGAGATTTGCCTTCTTCTCTTTCTGGGGAGAACGTGGAGAAGGCAAATCTCTGCACACAGCGGCGTAGAGGAGTTGGCCAGCCCCCGTCTCCACCCCTCTATATTAGCAATGAAATATAGTACTTAAAAGTCAATTAAAACCCACTAACCTGTACTGTGGTGTCCCTGGGCTGCCCTCCTTCTCTTCGTCGCATTTCTTCTAATCATTGCAAAAACTGTGCATGCACGTGTATCGGTAACTGCAAACACAACAATGATGGACAGAATGTGGATCAATGTCACACATTCACCCCAGTCCAAAGATCTGGGCCCAAATCCATCGTTTTTCCACTCCACACCACCCTGGGTTAGACAATGGCGATATGCAAATCAGCGCTGACCTTGTGCCCCATGGGAACAGTCCTGTCCGAACTACAAAAGCCATGTCCTTCCCAGAACGGAAACAAGCATCCGAGGACCGGCCCGGTTTCGAGGTAACACCTCTCTTCAGCCCGGCTAGCTTGATTCCAGTGGTGTGGAGTGCCTGGGACTCACGTCTGAGCATCCCCAGTACACTTAGAGCGGTAACTGCAAACACAACAATGATGGACAGAATGTGGATCAATGTCACACATTCACCCCAGTCCAAAGATCTGGGCCCAAATCCATCGTTTTTCCACTCCACACCACCCTGGGTTAGACAATGGCGATATGCAAATCAGCGCTGACCCTGTGCCCCATGGGAACAGTCCAGTCCGAACTACAAAAGCCATGTCCTTCCCAGAACGGAAACAAGCATCCGAGGACCGGCCCGGTTTCGAGGTAACATCTCTCTTCAGCCCGGCTAGCTTGATTCCAGTGGTGTGGAGTGCCTGGGACTCACGTCTGAGCATCCCCAGTACACTTAGAGCGGTAACTGCAAACACAACAATGATGGACAGAATGTGGATCAATGTCACACATTCACCCCAGTCCAAAGATCTGGGCCCAAATCCATCGTTTTTCCACTCCACACCACCCTGGGTTAGACAATGGCGATATGCAAATCAGCGCTGACCCTGTGCCCCATGGGAACAGTCCAGTCCGAACTACAAAAGCCATGTCCTTCCCAGAACGGAAACAAGCATCCGAGGACCGGCCCGGTTTCGAGGTAACACCTCTCTTCAGCCCGGCTAGCTTGATTCCAGTGGTGTGGAGTGCCTGGGACTCACGTCTGAGCATCCCCAGTACACTTAGAGCGGTAACTGCAAACACAACAATGATGTTTAGAATGTGGATCAATGTCACACATTCACCCCAGTCCAAAGATCTGGGCCCAAATCCATCGTGTTTCCACTCCACACCACCCTGGGTTAGACAATGGCGATATGCAAATCAGCGCTGACCCTGTGCCCCATGGGAACAGTCCAGTCCGAACTACAAAAGCCATGTCCTTCCCAGAACGGAAACAAGCATCCGAGGACCGGCCCGGTTTCGAGGTAACACCTCTCTTCAGCACGGCTAGCTTGATTCCAGAGGTGTGGAGTGCCTGGGACTCACGTCTGAGCATCCCCAGTACACTTAGAGCGGTAACTGCAAACACAACAATGATGGACAGAATGTGGATCAATGTCACACATTCACCCCAGTCCAAAGATCTGGGCCCAAATCCATCGTTTTTCCACTCCACACCACCCTGGGTTAGACAATGGCGAAATGCAAATCAGCGCTGACCCTGTGCCCCATGGGAACAGTCCAGTCCGAACTACAAAAGCCATGTCCTTCCCAGAACGGAAACAAGCATCCGAGGACCGGCCCGGTTTCGAGGTAACACCTCTCTTCAGCCCGGCTAGCTTGATTCCAGTGGTGTGGAGTGCCTGGGACTCACGTCTGAGCATCCCCAGTACACTTAGAGCGTTAACTGCAAACACTGGGGTGAATGTATGACATTGTTCTACATTCTGTCCATCAACTGTGTTTTTTGCAATTTCACCCCGAGTGGGCTGGGGATGCTCAGACGTGAGTCCCAGGCTCTCCACACCACTGGAGTCAAGCTATCCAGGCTGATGAAGGCTGATAGCCAGAAACCGGTCCTTGGATGCTTGATTCCGGTCTGGGAAAGACATGGCTTGGTAGTTCGGACTGGACTGTTCCCATGAGGCACAGGGTCAGAGCTGATTTGCATATAGCCAGTGTCTAACCCAGGGTGGTGTGGAGTGCAAAAAAACGATGGATTTAGGCCCAGATCCTTGTACTGGGGTGAATGTATGACATTGTTCTACATTCTGTCCATCAACTGTGTTTTTTGCAATTTCACCCCGAGTGGGCTGGGGATGCTCAGACGTGAGTCCCAGACTCTCCACACCACTGGAGTCAAGCTATCCAGGCTGATGAAGGCTGATAGCCAGAAACCGGTCCTTGGATGCTTGATTCCGGTCTGGGAAAGACATGGCTTGGTAGTTCGGATTGGACTGTTCCCATGAGGCACAGGGTCAGAGCTGATTTGCATATAGCCAGTGTCTAACCCAGGGTGGTGTGGAGTGCAAAAAAACGATGGATTTAGGCCCAGATCCTTGTACTGGGGTGAATGTATGACATTGTTCTACATTCTGTCCATCAAATGTGTTTTTTGCAATTTCACCCCGAGTGGGCTGGGGATGCTCAGACGTGAGTCCCAGGCTCTCCACACCACTGGAGTCAAGCTATCCAGGCTGATGAAGGCTGATAGCCAGAAACCGGTCCTTGGATGTCTGGGAAAGACATGGCTTGGTAGTTCGGACTGGACTGTTCCCATGAGGCACAGGGTCAGAGCAGATTTGCATATAGCCAGTGTCTAACCCAGGGTGGTGTGGAGTGCAAAAAAACGATGGATTTAGGCCCAGATCCTTGTACTGGGGTGAATGTATGACATTGTTCTACATTCTGTCCATCAACTGTGTTTTTTGCAATTTCACCCTGAGTGGGCTGGGGATGCTCAGACGTGAGTCCCAGGCTCTCCACACCACTGGAGTCAAGCTATCCAGGCTGATGAAGGCTGATAGCCAGAAACCGGTCCTTGGATGCTTGATTCCGGTCTGGGAAAGACATGGCTTGGTAGTTCGGACTGGACTGTTCCCATGAGGCACAGGGTCAGAGCTGATTTGCATATAGCCAGTGTCTAACCCAGGGTGGTGTGGAGTGCAAAAAAACGATGGATTTAGGCCCAGATCCTTGTACTGGGGTGAATGTATGACATTGTTCTACATTCTGTCCATCAACTGTGTTTTTTGCAATTTCACCCCGAGTGGGCTGGGGATGCTCAGACGTGAGTCCCAGGCTCTCCACACCACTGGAGTCAAGCTATCCAGGCTGATGAAGGCTGATAGCCAGAAACCGGTCCTTGGATGCTTGATTCCGGTCTGGGAAAGACATGGCTTGGTAGTTCGGACTGGACTGTTCCCATGAGGCACAGGGTCAGAGCTGATTTGCATATAGCCAGTGTCTAACCCAGGGTGGTGTGGAGTGCAAAAAAACGATGGATTTAGGCCCAGATCCTTGTACTGGGGTGAATGTATGACATTGTTCTACATTCTGTCCATCAACTGTGTTTTTTGCAATTGCACGTGTATCGGGGCATGCGCATTTCTTGTGAGAAATGAGCATGCATGGGTGCGCGCATGCGCAGTTTTCGCAAGGATTAGAAGAAACGTGATGAAGAGGAGGTCAGCCCGGGGACGTCGCAGGACGGGTAAGTGGGTTTTAATTTACTTTTAAGGACTAAAATTCATTGTTAATATCGGGGGGTGGAGGCGGGTGGCGTAGCGGGCTACGCGGAGGGCCACGTGGAGGGCCACGCTGATGGTCATGCGGAGGGCCAAGGAGTTTGTTCGTACCTCCTTGGCCCTCTGTGTAGCCCCCCTATGCCCACTACACCCAGGCTTACACAAATGGGCCACAGCCATATGGTGAACAACAACAAGCAAGCAGGAAGGCATGGGGAACAAAGAAGGTATGCAGGCCTATGTCATAAGCACACTGGTTGCATACACAAAATGGCCACTGACTGACCACATGGTCCAACAGCAAGCAAGGAGGCATGGCTACGACATAGAAGACATGCAGGCCTATGGCAGAAGCACACTGGCTGGCTACACAAAATGGCCGCCAGCCACATGGTCATAACAACAAGCAGGAGGCCTTGAAAACAAAGAACAGATGTAGACCTATGGACACCGACTATACAAAATGGTGGCCTATGGCGAACAAAGTCACACACTGGCCAGACAAAGAAGGCATGGTAACAGAGAACACAGTATTAATTCAGCATAGCCAAAAACTAAAATTAACGGGGCTAAACTTTCTTTTACAACAACACATCCTCCAAAGGCATTACCCCACCCTTTACACTGTTTGCAGGGGGGGGACTTGAAATACCACAAAAAACACAAGCACATTTTGTATTTTAATCTAATGCCATCCACAGCCTAAATTATGGTTCAATTTAACAGACACCAGAGCAACATTTGTTTCACGTACCCATGACAAGTACTTGGTCTAATGGCTGGAAGGCCAATTGGCAGACTAGGCCACTTAGTGAATTAAAAGAATACTACACATGCATTAAAAACACAGAGAAAATTTACCAAACTGTGCAACGTTTTTCCGTTACTAAATAAGAAAAAATACAAGAATAACCAGCAAGGAGGCATGGCCACAAACAAAGAACACATGCATGCATACTGGCTGCTTGTACAAAATGGCCACAACCACATGGTGAACAACAACAAGCAAGCACGTAGGCATGGGGAACAAACAATACATGCAGTCCTATGGGGCAAAAGCACACTAGCAAGCTACCTACACAAAATAGATAACGTTCACATGGTCAAACAGCAAGCAAAGAGGTATGGCCAGAACAAAGAACACATGTAGGCCTATGGAAAAAGCACACTCGCTGCATACACAAAGTGGCTGTCAGGCACATTGTCACAACAACAAGCAGGAGGCCTGGAAAACAAAGAACACATACAGGCCTATGGACACTGACTATACAAACTGTCCAATGGCCCCATGGCATAGGGAACATAGACAAATGGTGGACTATAGCAGACATGCCCACACACTGATCAGACAAAGGAGTCATCGTAAAAGAGAGAGCACAGCATTAATTCTGCATTGCCAAAAACTAAAATTAACAGGGCTAAAGGTTTTTACAACATAGATCCTCCAAAGGCATTACCCCACCCTATACACTGTGTACAAGAGACAAAAACGTGAAATACCACACAAAAACACATTTTGTATTTTAATCCAATGCCATCCATGGCCTAAATTATGTTTCCACTCAACAGACACCACAGAAACAGTTGTTCCATGCACCCATGACTAGTACCAGACCTACTGGCTGGAAGGCCCATTGGCAGGCTAGGCCACATCGTGAATTAAATGAGTATTGGAAAAATATTAAAAACATTGCAAACATGTAATAAACTATGCAACATGTTTGCTTCACAAAAGAAGAAAAACTACTTGCAAAAAATAACTAGGCCCCTACTGAAACTGTAGGCCACCCTAACCAAAATACATTTTGAAAATCAAATACAAATAATTCCTGGTGCATGCCTTCTATGCAACAGTTTTTTGACTTACTTGTGAAATCTAAAATACAAAGTCCTTAAATCTAATAGTATATATGCAGCAGACATTGTGAGTGATCTTTCCATCTCCAAATCCAAATGAAAAGTGACCAGGAGATGGACAAAGCACTGGGAGGAGCCTGCTGGACCAGAAGAGGAAGTCGGAGACTCTGGGTCACTTCCTGTTGGAAAACAAAGTTTTAAAAAAGGACTCCTTGCACAAAAAAACAACGGGAATTCTCCATTTGAGAAGGTTTTTAACTTCAAATTATCTGTTTGAGGAGATTTAGCTGCTACTCGAGGAAAAAATATTCCCCAGGTTACAGCCGCAGTCAATAACGCTCATTCATGCTCAGGTATGCCACAAAAGAAGTGGCACAAGTCGCTGGCATGGCCTAAAGCTACACAAGCAGCAATAAAATCTTGCAGGAGCGCACAGGCATTTGGGAAATCTCATGGACGTTCAAGAGCAGCAAGAAAATCTACTGGCCGTTCGTGAGCGCCCAGCAAGTCACCCAACCATGCGCAGAATTACATTTTGAGCTTGCCAAGGCAAAAAACCTCCACTCTGTTGTGTAGTACATAGTTAATTGGTAACTCTATATTCCTGTGCCTGACTTTGGGAGGTGGTGGTCCCAAAATAGAAAGGGGGGCTGAGTGGACCAGGAACCACCATGTCCCCAGGGCTACAATAAACACTGAAGAGGAGGTCTGCATGGAACACCACCTCCCTGTGGCAATTACTTTTTTACAAGAGAGTGAAGGGCCAGGCGGCCCCCCTCCCAGTCCATAAATGGCCCTAAGGGGCTGGCCTGCTTCTGCTATATCCCGAGGTGGTCTCACCCTTAGCAGGGTAACTATAACTGCAGAATTTCACTGGTTTTGTATGAGTGTAATCTGATTCTAACTTTAACATCCCTATAACCTTTGTTTTTTTCAGTGAAAAAAAATATATATATATATATATATATATATATATATATATATATATATATATATATATATATATATATATATATATATATATATATATATTACCTACTGGCGGTCGCCAGTAGGTAGTTATAGTTAGGACCTAGTTTCCATAGGAAATCCTCAACATTCTATTTGGATTAACTTTGGCCCTGGTGGATGAATCTTTGCGAATTTCTCAAAGAAGATGGCTCGGTCCGCTGCGCTCCTTCCCTAAAAGTTTGGGGGGGATTGGTGAAGTGGGGGCTGAGATAAAAGGGGGGTCCCAAAACGTGTTTTCTCCATGTTATTTTCCATAGGACGTTTAGACACGGCTACAGGTCGAACGGCTGAATGGATTTATAAGAAATTTGGCAAAACTGTAGAGTCCGGCTCGCAGATTACGCTTTTTTTTGGAATGGTGTAAATCCGTTCAGTAGTTGCTGAGAAAATTAAAGTTAAAGTCAATTATATATCTATACGCGCGCACGGGTGCGCGCACTCAAGCGGCTGCGCGCGAGCGGAATTTTTTTTTTGCTGCGTGACGTCTGTTAACGTTCGATTCGAAGGAAATCAGGAAGTGTTGACCGCCATTTTGTCACTGCGAGTCAATATATTGTTCATTTCAAAGCGTTGGAACATGGAAAGGGGAGAAGGTAGAGATTGTTTTGCTGCGTAGGTTTTCTCAGGGTGTGCAGTAAGGTCCTTAAAGGCGAAAATATATATATATATTTTTTTAAAGTTGCGTGGTGCGCGCACTCGGGCGCGCACACCTATTTACAAGAGTGTGAAAATGGAGATAAATCAGAAATGTCAGTGCTTTGATATAAGGTGGCTCTGAAAAGAGCCCTTGTGTTAATTGAGTTTTTTCTGCATTTATAAGTAAGTAGCGATGCAGAGCCGGATGTTGCAGAGGAAGATTCTGTTTCTGCCTTCCTTCTTACTTAGTTATGGTTTTTTCACTCCCACTCCAGGCTTTTAGTCTGTGGATGGAAATCCATGAACCTAGACTCACCTATGAAAATCATACTATTGATGCTTGACTGAGGCCAAGGAGATCAGAGTGGATGTGTTTGTAAGGTGATGTAACTCTGGGGAGATGATGTTACGTTTAAACGTAGCCCCTGAGTGCTTAGTTTGGTTCTGTTCTCTGTCACTGTTGTTGATTTAGAGCCCCAAATACAAAGGCTTGTTGTTGCTTGTGAATCCCCAAGTGTATATTTGCTCATACTGATCCATAACGCCCCGGCGTATCCATGTCGTAGGCCGCAAGAGTGGGCGAAACTCAGCTGGCCGAGCAAGACTTGGGGAGGAGGCAGGAGCCAAGAGGAAACAAGGAGGGTTTTTCATCATTTGGGACAAAAAATATTTCTAAACCAATGAAAAGTTTTATTAACAAGTCACATGAACTGTTATGCTTACGTTACGCGCTCCGCGCCGCGCCCCGGATTGCTTCCGGGAAGCTGCGCTTCGCGCCTCGCGCACCGGAGCACTTCCGGGTGCGCTAACGCGGCGTGTCATATGACGCATTATGCAACAACGCGATACGTCGTTGGGGCTCCACCGGAACTGATTGAATTGGTAGTCTACAGTGTTTCTGGAAGTTTCAGACTGAAGCTGGCATCAGCATGAGAGCACCCCGTGGCTACGTCGTGGCCATTCTGCGAGCAATCATGGCAGAAGCTCCCCACCGGAACTCTGCGGGAGTCGGGGGCCCCGGTGACTCTTGTAGAATCTTCAAGGCTGATGGGACGCTTTTGGGAATGGGGCCCATGCCGTAGCAGTCAAGCGTCCGAGTTCCAGGGTTGTCCAGAGCCATCCTTGCAGGCCAGGCCCAAGTCTGTGGAGCCGACCACCATTTCCTGAGCTCCGTGGCAGCCGCCTGTCGCTGTACCGCAAGAGTGGGTGCAATTCAGCCGGATGGCGGGTGAGACGCTGTAATAGCAAGAGCAGGCGTAATTCAGCTGGCCGAGCGAGGCAATGTGCCGCAGGAGCGGGCGCAACTCATCTTGTCGAGTGAAGCGCTGGGGTGCAGCTGAGAAACCTCCACCTGGGGAGGTGGGGGAGGCTCGTTCGCGCCGCCTCTCCCTTCCAGTGCACCCCACGCCGTCTCCTGGCGCAGGTATATGTGATGGTTGGACCAGGGCACCGCAGGACGTGTCCTCAGGTCAAACGGATTGTGGGACAAGGTCCAGAATGGAAGAGTCACCAAAAGGCTAAAAGTTCCGCCGGACCCCGGGAGCCGGCCGCCTATGTCGAGTGAAGTGCTGGGGTGCAGCTGAGAAACCTCCATCTGGGGAGGTGGGGGAGGCTCGTTCGCGCCGCCTCTCCCTTCCAGTGCACCCCACGCCATCTCCTGGCGCAGGTATATGTGATGGTTGGACCAGGGCACCGCAGGACGTGTCTTCAGGTCAAACGGATTGTGGGACAAGGTCCAGAATGGAAGAGTCAACAAAAGGCTAAAAGTTCCGCCGGACCCCGGGAGCCGGCCGCCTATGTCGAGTGAAGTGCTGGGGTGCAGCTGAGAAACCTCCACCTGGGGAGGTGGGGGAGGCTCGTTCGCGCCGCCTCTCCCTTCCAGTGCACCCCACGCCGTCTCCTGGCGCAGGTATATGTGATGGTTGGACCAGGGCACCGCAGGACGTGTCTTTAGGTGAAACCCTCAACTATGGCACCCAACATCCAGGACTTATGCCATTTGTGGAAGGTAGTGACATCGAAGCATCTCAGGGACCAAGCATATCCAGAGTCCTTCCTACAGCCTCTGCGTTCCTTCTTACCTAGTTATGGTTTTTTCACTCCCACTCCAGGCTTTTAGTCTGTGGATGGCAAACTATGAACCTACACTCACCTATGAAAATCTTACTATTGATGCTTGACTGAGGACAAGGAGATCAGTGAAGCGCTGGGGTGTAGCTGAGAAACCTCCACCTGGGGAGGTGGGGGAGGCTCGTTCGCGCCGCCTCTCCCTTCCAGTGCACCCCACGCAGTCTCCTGGCGCAGGTATATGTGATGGTTGGACCAGGGCACCGCAGGACGTGTCTTTAGGGGTGTAGCTGAGAAACCTCCACCTGGGGAGGTGGGGGAGGCTCGTTCGCGCCGCCTCTCCCTTCCAGTGCACCCCACGCCGTCTCCTGGCGCAGGTATATGTGATGGTTGGACCAGGGCACCGCAGGACGTGTCTTTAGGTCAAACCCTCAACTATGGCACCCAACATCCACGACTCTGGATATGCTTGGTCCCTGAAATTCTTCGATGTCACTGCCTTCCACAAATGGCATAAGTCGTGGATGTTGCTGTCTCCTGGCGCAGGTATATGTGATGGTTGGACCAGGGCACCGCAGGACGTGTCTTTAGGGGTGTAGCTGAGAAACCTCCACCTGGGGAGGTGGGGGAGGCTCGTTCGCGCCGCCTCTCCCTTCCAGTGCACCCCATGCCGTCTCCTGGCGCAGGTATATGTGATGGTTGGACCAGGGCACCGCAGGACGTGTCTTTAGGTCAAACCCTCAAGTATGGCACCGAACATCCAGGACTTATGCCATTTGTGGAAGGCAGTGACATCGAAGAATCTCAGGGACCAAGCATATCCAGAGTCCTCCCCGGGGTATTTGCACAACGGTCCTCTACCCCTAGGCCGCCAGCTATGCTACCTTGACAGGAACAGTGTCATGCATTTGGATCGATGTTGCAGCAGGCTGCCATGTAAATAGTTATTTAATGAAACGTTTTACCCTGTTACTTTGTTGGTGTGTTGTATATATTTATAATATTTGCATAGGGTTTGTCGTTATTTTGGGCGGGGTGGGCGGCGGAGAAAATTCACTGAAAAAACCATAGGTTATAGACCATATATAGTTAGGAATTAGCATTTACAAAACCTTGAAAATTCACTGAAAAAACCATAGGTTATAGACCATATATAGTTAAATATCTCAAGTCCATCTGTGCACTCGATAGAGATACAGGTCGTCGATCAGAAAATGTGCTGGCCACCTCTAATGGTAATAGTGTGGCCAGGGCTTTTGTCGATGCCTCTGCAAATTGCACAGGGTGCACTTGTTTGACATGCCGCACCATGGTATGTATGGAAAAGGAATTTTTTTTTGTTGGATTTCCTCTTGAGAGAAACGAGTCACATATCGTGCAGGTTACTTTTGGTGCATTTACTTTCTTTTGATCTTCAGGATAAGTGAAAAATTGCCAGATGAAAGATTCTTTTTTTCTTCTTAAAGGTAGTCGACCATTTTGTTCAGATTCGGAAGATGAATGAGATACGGTAGCCATTTCACCAAAGTCTTCCGAAAAATGTAGGACATTGTTCTCTCTTGAGAGTAGAAAAGATAGTGAGAGAAGTGGGTGGAGTGCTGCGTGTAAATTCCAGAATAGAAACTAGTAAGAACCAATTGGAAGTGTTGTTTTCATGTTGCAGCAGGCTGCCATGTAAATAGTTATTTAATAAAACGTTTTACCCTGTTACTTTGCTGGTGTGTTGTATTTATTTATAATATTTGCATAGGGTTTGTCGTTATTTTCGGCGGGGTGGGCGGCGGAGCCGAGCTATGTTGCAGCCATCATGGCGTCGAGCTCGGTTTCTCTTACTAGTTTCATATTTCTCATGAGGGGTTGTTCCTAATGTTTCTATTTTAGCGAGGTCAAAAAGAGATCCTATCAGTGGCCTACTGATTTTGCTCGATTCCTTTTGTTTTTTCTAACGATTTTTAAGTTAAAGTTTGCTAGCACAATACAGCGGCTAGTCCGCATTTTATATATATGTCTTTTTTATTAGGGGTGTCCTCCGGTGGAGTCGGACGATCTACCTCTAATAAACGGTAAGTGTTCCTCTGAAGGAATGCGTCTTGAAAGTGGCTGACTGTAATGTATGATATTTCACTCAGTGACTTTCAGGCCCATGCTGTTTCAAAACTGTGCATGTGCTTGAAGCAGGCGTAGGTATTGACGCAGGATTGTGAATATAGTGCATTGGTGAGCCTTGCTGGAGCTGCATCACAGTTGCGATGCAACTCTAGCAATGTATTACTTTTTCAGCACAGATGTGTTACGCATGTATGATGTTTTTGTACCATGGTGCGCCACATTTCAAATGTGGCACACCATGGGTAACGGAGCACTAGCATACTGTGGTGCACATTAACTGGTGCATATCTGGGTATGAAGTAGTTAACATAAATCTGCCCCATAGGTTACAAATCCGCGTTTAGTAGACTGTTTGGCCTTTGTAGTTTTATGTTTTTTCTGTTATTCTATGTAGGTATGTAATATTGCAATATTTTTGTCACGAAAAAGAAGCCATGAGTATTGGGTTTGTGAAAGATTGCAAGATTTTTAAAATTAAAAAGCAACAACCATGGCATTGTTTAATATAGTATTGTAAATACTTATCTTTAACAATGATGATAGAGTAAAAAAAGGTTAACCTGATGTTTTAAAGTTATTCACAGGCTTCTTTAGAGGAAGTATTCTATATGATTGTAGCGTGGGTGTTTCACTTTTTTATAGGTAATACAATGCATTCTGTATGCTGTAGCAGGAGGAGTACTACATGCTTGAATATTCTTCAGTGCTTATTTTCATTTCGTAAGTGGTATTGAGACCGACACAGAACTTCAATGGATCGGAGGGGCTGTTCCTGTGCATCTGGAGGACTGCCAAGCCGTTGCAGCAGTGGGAGTGAGGCCTCTCACGACAGAGAACTTCAATGGATCGGAGGGGCTGTTCCTGTGCATCTGGAGGACTGCCAAGCCGTTGCAGCAGTGGGAGTGAGGCCTCTCACAGGGGCGTAGCGCAGCTCCTTTTGATGCTCACAATTGCAGATAACAGGGTAGAGATGTCTGTGGAATTTATAGATGGTTAGTCACACTAGAGTGTGGGCGGCGCCCCTAGCACTTCATTACGGCACACAGGGGAGCCGCGTTGCACAGTTTGAGAATCAGAGACTTATGAGATAAACCTTCTTAATAGGAAGGCTTCTAAGTGATAAAAATCGCCGGTGCTCGGCGTTAAAAATATCACTGCTATCGGTGGAATTTTCCACGGTGTTAGTGCTTCAACAGAAATGGGAACACACATCTGATAGAAAATCCTGTAACAATCTCAGTATTTCACATTATCGCGTGAAAAGAAAGTCTTTCTAAAGATGTTGAACGTTGTTCTCTTTTGAGAGTAGAAAAGATAGTGAGATAAGTGGGTGGAGTGCTCCGTGTAAATTGCAGAATAGAAACTACTAAGAACCAATTGGAAGTGTTGTTTTCAAGTCACATGACTTCACATGCGCGTCTCAGGACGTGTACGCGGTGATAGTATCTGGTCACGTACGCCATTTGGAAGTAGCGGTCTAATTCAGCGAAGTTTCAAAACGTGAAAAGGAGTAAATCCAAACACATCCGGATTTAATATATCTTCTGAGCTCGATTCAAGCATACAATTGTTAAAGTATAAAACCTTTTATATTTTTTTTTTAAAATACCAAGGTGTGTACATTCGGTCACGCACGAAAGTTTAAAAAGACATTCGGCTCCATTTAATGAAAATTTTCATAATAATAAAAAAGAAGCCTAGGTTTAGTGTCTTTGACGTAGTATAAGTTCTTTGATGGGTCTATGAAGAAATTTAATACGTTGCAATTGCAAAGTTTTCACGAAATATATAGGCGGGTGCGCGCACATGGTCGCGCACGAATGAAAGCCAAAAAAGCGGAGATAAACCCCCTTTATAATATGCTCCTGGAGCTCTTTTTGGTAGAATGAGTTAGTTCGGAAAAGAACTTTTTTTTTTTTTTTTTTTTAAACAAGTGTTATGTTGTTTTTGATTTTTTAAACTTGCAACAACATTTTCATGTGTGACACAGGATCAAAATGAAATGAAGAAATTTATCTTTTCTTGGGGCATTTATGACTCTCAATTTTTAGTTTAGTAAGAATGAGGCTCTGCTCTCCGTACAGAAGAATTTCTCCACACTCGTTGCATTTCATGTGCACCTTTGCAAGATATGGTCTCAAGTCCATCACAGCACTCGATGGAGATACAGGTCGTCGATCAGAAGATGTGCTGGCCACCTCTGATGGTGGTAATAGCGTGGCCAGGGCTCTTGTCGATGCATGTGCGAATTCCACAGGGTGCACTTGTTTGACATGCCGCACCATGGTATGTATGGAAAAGGAATATTTTTTTCTTGGATTTCCTCTTGAGAGAACCGAATTGCATATCGTGCAGGTAACTTTTGGCGCATTCACTTTCTTTTGTTCTTCAGGATAAGTGAAAAATTGCCAAATAAAAGATTCCTTTTTTCTTTTTAAAGGTAGTCGCTCATTTCCTTCAGATTCGGAAGATGAATGCGGGGCGGCAGCCATTTCAGCAAAGTATTCCAAAGGATGTTGAACGTTGTTCTCTTTTGAGAGTACAAAAGATAGTGAGGGAAGTGGGTGGAGTCCTCCGTGTAAATTGCAGAATAGAAACTACTAAGAACCAATTGGAAGTGTTGTTTTCGAGTCACATGACTTCACATGCGCGTCTCGGGACGTGTAGGCGGTGACAGTATCTGGTCACGTACGCCATTTGGAAGTAGCGGTCTAATTCAGCGAAGTTTCAAAACGTGAAAAGGAGTAAATCCAAACACATCCGGGTTTAATATATCTTCTGAGCTCGATTCAAGCACACAATTGTTAAAGTATAAAACCTTTTATATTTTTTTTTAAAATACCAAGGTGTGTACATTCGGTCATGCACGAAAGTTTAAAAAGACATTCGGCTCCATTTAATGTAAATTTTCATAATAATAAAAAAGAAGCCTAGGTTTAGTGTCTTTGACGTAGTATAAGTTCTTTGATGGGTCTTCTGAAGAAATTCAATAAGTTCAGATTGCAAAGTTTTCACGAAATATATAGGCGGGTGCGCGCAGTCGGTCGCGCACGAAAGCCTGGAAATGCGCTATCCATTTTATTGAGAACTGTTGCCGAGAGTGCGCACACCGGGTCGCGCACGAAAGTTTAGAAAGGCTATTTTTATTTACAGACAAAATTTAATGCGTTCAAAAAAAGGCAAGGTACAGACTTTCTAATTCGGTATCGCTTTACAAGGAGTCTCTATGCAACTTGACCAGTGAAGAAAACGGCTTGTTTCCGAAAAAAATATTGCCAGACCTTTATTGACAAAAGTATAGGTTGTATACACGAGATATTTCTGAATTAGCATTTTAAAAACCAATGAAATTCACTGAAAAAACCATAGGTTTTACACACGTTATAGTTAGGAAGTAGCATTTACAAAACCTATGAAATTCACTGAAAAAACCATAGGTTTTACACACGTTATAATTAGGAAGTAGCATTTACAAAACCTATGAAATTCACTGAAAAAACCATAGGTTTGACACCAGTTGTAGTTAGGTGGAAATTTTACTGATATAAAACCAATGAAATTCCACGTTATAGTTAGTTGGACTCACTATAACTTGCGCGTGTAATGCACTGCTGATGACGTCACATATTACATCACTCATGACATCACTGATGACACCATCCTTGTGACACAGTGACAGACCTCCTTTCACTGTAATCTAACCCTTGAAACACATATTCAAAAATAGAAACTAACATTTTCAAAAAAATGGAGATACCCATACCAGTTACAACAACCAATTCAATAATTCCACCATCTATATACACATGCACTAATTCACCAACAGTTCTATATAGTCACTCATACATATATTCACTAATCATATGTAGTGATACACCTACACATCCTGTTACACACTGACAATCATCCAAAAGTTATTCACACACATACACACACATGCAAATAAACTATTGAACATCCATTTATTTGCATAAACAGCTATACACACACTACCACTTTACTTCTAAGGAAACTTACACATACTTACTCTCATAAAAAATCACTTATAGAAACACATACTAATTTAAACAGGAACTCTTACAATCCCTCACTCTCACATATAGTCACTTATATACATCAATATTCACATATACTACATTAAAACATATGTAGTTACTGATAAAGACACTAATAAGACAGTCATTCACTCACTAATACAGACATATACACACTAATCCACCCATACAGTCCTTCACATATGCTGTCTTCAAAACACATACAAACAGAGACTCAGTCATTCTTGCATCTATGTACTAAGTAATACCTCCACCAAACCATGCAAACACTCATACTGATACTAAGAAAAACATCTAATAACCTATATACATACACATGTACCTACTCATCAACCCATGCAGCCACTTATACACAAAGTGAAACACTAATACATATATTTAAATATTTAAGCATTACTCAGTAATATATGTATTCACTAAGATATTCAATAAAATATACATATATAACACATATTTATTTTTCAGAAAGACACACATTTACTGGATGGTGTCATCAGTGATGTCATGAGTGATGTAATATGTGACGTCATCAGCAGTGCATTACACGCGCAAGTTATAGTGAGTCCAACTAACTATAACGTGGAATTTCATTGGTTTTATATCAGTAAAATTTCCACCTAACTACAACTGGTGTCAAACCTATGGTTTTTTCAGTGAATTTCATAGGTTTTGTAAATGCTACTTCCTAATTATAACGTGTGTAAAACCTATGGTTTTTTCAGTGAATTTCATAGGTTTTGTAAATGCTACTTCCTAACTATAACGTGTGTAAAACCTATGGTTTTTCAGTGAATATATATATATATATATATATGTATATAAAATAAAAAATAAAAAATAAAAAAAATCAGGAAACAGCAATAACATTTGACTTGCCTTCAGTTTTGGTGGTTCGTGAGTCCTTTGTGGCGGAAGGAGCGCTGATAAGGCTGCGAGCAGACGAAGGACCTTGGGTGATTTATATATATATAAATATACAACCTCAACCTCACATACCATGAGGAAAAACGACGCCATGTGGTGAAGTATTTTCAAAGTTTAATGTCGCTCTTCAACGCGTTTCGCCTGTTCCAGCAGGCTTGTTCATGAATAAAGTTTTCTATTTACAAAGCGCTTTTTAAACTCTCACCATGTGACCCAATCACATGAAACCACAAAATGATAAAACTAAACAACATGATAAAACTAAACAACAGACTTGTAGTTCTTTACATGCATATGTAGAGTTCATGTAGTCACAATTTATCAAAGCGGGATAAGTAACCAACAAAAATGAGCAATGCGTAACTCATGCAATATCAACATAATTAGCATATCCGCAAATAAATAATAACATCGCGTAATGCATAAAAATTGAAAAAGCGCCTTGAACAAATTGGCTCAGTGTGACACTGAATCATTTAATGAGCACTAGTATGAGTTTTTCTTTTTGAGGAACATGCTATATATGATACATCTTGGACATTTATTGGTGCACTATTGTGATGGTCCAAAAGGTGCACTGTCAGCCAAAGTCTTCACAAAGCCACTAAACAGGTCTGGCACACAAACAGGTCATCATCACAAGTAGTGCAGAGTGGTAGTTCAGTTTATTTTTTGGTGGAAATACCAGTCCACATGAACACAGGTTTTACCTGGCGTAGAATCCACCCTGGTATTACTGAATGAGATTCCACCCCCTATAATTCCACTTCATTTACCAGTCTCTTATCCCATGGGAAGAGATGTGGCCTAGTGGTTAGAGTTGCCCTTCTGGTGATCCAAGTACAAATCCCCGCCTCTTCAATATGGTTCGCATCATATAATTCTGGGCAAATGCCTCAATCTCCCTGTGCTGAAATAATGTAATGTAGGACATTGTGAAATATATTTGTGTAATCCCAGTTATGTACATGATCTAAGATTGCCTCCCTATCTCCCCCAAATAATGCACTATATAAATACTAATAGGTACATATAAATAGATTCTACCTTGGGTAAAAACATGCAGTAAACATGACAATATTACTGTGTGCAAGTCTGGCCCCAAAAGTCCTGACAGTACTGTCATCCAATATTGGTAATGTCGGATTTGTTTTTCACATTTTTTAAATGACGATTCGGGAAGACGCATGTAGAGGGAATAGGACCAAGTGTTCACTTCTCCATAATGGGGTAATTCGAAAAGAGGATTGAAAGACAACTAGAGTTCTGGAACTGAAGCGGATCAGTTCATATAGGTCACTGCATGCCCAGGTTATGAATGGTCAAAGCATGTGGCAAGTGTATGTGTTAGACCTGTCATCCTTAGAGTGGCCTTCCACCAACTTTTTCCCTGCTTGCCTCCAATTTTTGCTGTATCTTTTAATTGTTAATTGGACCTCGAGCACTTTACATCTGGTGACCAGTACTAAACTGCATGTGATTTTCCCCTAAAATATGGTGACATTGGTAGATACCTGACTGGAATAGTTAATTTAGTTTACCTGTAAGTCCATTGTAAAGTGGTATACCATATACCCAAGGCCTGTAATCTAAATGCTACTAGTCTTCCTGCAGCACAGGTTGTGCCACTCACACAAGTAGCCTTTCAAACCTGTCTCATGCCTGCCATTGCAAGGCTTGTGTGTACAGTTTACTGTCGGTAATAATTGGCATTTATAACCACTTGCCAAGCCTTAAACTCAACTTTTATTACAACTAGGTCACTCCTAAGGTAGGGCCTATTCAGCTCTCTGGGTCGGGTGATATAAAACCAAAAGTTAGGCCATGTACTTTTACGTTTTACATGTTGTAGTGGTAACAAAAAGCTACATTAATTTTCACTACTGTGAGGTCTATGCCTCTCATAAGCTATCATTGGGAATTCCTTAAAACACTTTTAAGATGTAACTCCAGATTAGAAAGGAGAAGCTAAATCATGTTTTGTATCTTTGGAATGGTAATGATAAATCCTCTTTAGTGGTATAGTTGGTTTTGACATTACTATTTTAGAAATGCCACTTATAGAAAGCACATATTTCTTTGCCCTAAGCTTTGCTCTGTGGGCCTCCAACTTGTCTCCAATACACATCTGGGCTGGGTGACAGCTACATTTTGTGCATTCCTTCTAGAGAGCCACAACCACCAAGAGATGAGGCTCATCTGCATTCTGGGCACTCCTTTGTATTCTTCTGCATTCTGATAGGTCTTCCTGGGCAAGGAGGAATAAGAGGGGCTGACACTTCAATAGTTAGGGTCCTGTACAAACACACAAATCACTGATTCACCCCTCACCGTTAGCCTGTCAGACAGGTTTGGGTTGAACGTGATCTTTTTACACTTCATAGAGCCCCTTTCAAGTCCTCCCATACATCAAAGGCACTTTTGGGTATAAGTATGGGGCTCTGACCCTACCAGATCAGTATACTACTGGACCTGGGAAGAACTCTGTTGGAATAAAGACTGCTCTGCTATAAGAATTGCCACTTTGCCTTGACTGACTATTCTGAGGAACTGCTTCTCTACTGCCTAGCTGCCTGATCTCTGCCCTGCTGAGAACAAGGACTGGACACAGCTCACTTGAACCGAGCGTGACTCCAAGGGCTTCCTGGTTTTCCTCCTGTTTTCTGAAGTCTCAAAGACAGAAAAGACTTCTTGCAATCCTACTGGTTCTGCTATACTCTGCCATCTGTGAGTCCTACCCTTGCCTAAGGTGCCCCTCAAGTACTGGGTCTCAGCTGATTTCAGTTCTGCAGCTGATTTCTGTAAAAAATGATGCATCGCCTGGTCTGCGTGAGAATTTCTTCAGCATCACCCATCGACGCTGACGCTAGGCCTGGGCAGTGAACTCCGCACCGTTCACGGAGTTTGCATAGTTTAGGCTTTGCATTATGCCCTGGAGTTTTCTTCCCACTCGCGCTGCGAATGGTAAGTTCACGAGCACGGGCTGCAGCTTGGGAATAATTTCTACCTGAATGACAGGAAGACCAGCATGAACGGCAGTTCACACTGCACCCCCCCACTTGCGGAACTCCGCACAGTTTTTTTGTCACTCTGCGGGTTTTGCATAACAAAAATCTGTGAACTAGGCCCAGCCTGGCTGACTCAGAGGTTGCTCAACAACAGCGGAGCCACAGACTGCGCTGCTCAATGACAAAGCTCTGTGCAGATTTACAACAACGCTATGTGCCGCTCTAAGGTGCCGCTCTACGTTGACGCTCTACCATGACGCATTGCATTTCCTTCAACAGAGCTTAAACACAACACTGTACTCCATTTGCGTGACTCAATGATGCAGTAGGCTCTCGACGTCGACACTTCCTACAGCCAAGGTATTTCTTCAGAGGGACCTGTCAGGGTCTTATAGCTGGTCTGCCTTCTGTCGCGGTCTGCCAGAACTTTAAATTTGTAATGATCCCTTGAGACCACAAGTAACCTTTTGACCCCTGGTGACTTCTAAGCACTATTTTTGGTTTATTATTTAAAAATCTATATATCGACTTCTACTTATTGGATTTGTGTTGTTTTGGCCTTGTTCTACTCGGATACATATTCTCTATTTGATTTGTCTAAACATGTGTGAAGACTTTTTGTAGTGTTTCCATTTCTTTCTGTGTGTGTGTGTTGCACAACTACTTTACACATTGCTTCTGAAGTTAAGCCGGCCTGCTCGGTGCCAAGCTAACAGAGGGTAAGCACAGGTTAATGTAAAGTGTGCATCTAGCTTACCCTGACTTGTATTGTTGTCCCTACTTTGACAGGGTCCAAACCTCTGCCAACTAGAGCTCCAATTTCAGTGAGGAACTTGTGTTTGTGCAATACCATACAGTAATTCAGTGTTCACTACAACACTATACTTAAAACCAATTCAAATATTTTTTAATTATCCCTGATTGACATATTTGTTTTTTTCAAAAGTAATTGTGCCGCATACTCATTTTCTCTGCAATGTCTATGGCCCTACCTTGAAAGATGGAGTTCGAGCTGGCCAATCTGGAAACCTACACAATGCCCCAGCCCAAGGGCTTCTGCCAGGAGAGAAGAGTGTTCCATAAGGGAAGTACCAAGAAAGCAGAGCTTCAGAAAGCCTTAAGAGCATGGGCAGCAACCCACCCAAAAAGAAAAGGTGATGAGGTAGAGGGGTCAGGATCTAAGGAGGAGGAATTGAGGCAAGACCAAGATCCCTGTCTAGGGATAGGAGTGGGTTTTTAGTCCCATAACCCCGTTCACATATTTTATCCCTGCCTAGGGATGGGAGTGAGTTTTTAGTCCCATGACCCTGTTCACATATTTTTTCCCTGTTTAAGGATGGGAGTGGGGTTCTAGTCCCATGACCCAGTTCACATTTTTTATCCCTGCCTAGGGAGGGGAGTGGGTTTTTAGACCCATGACCCCATGTTACAGATATTTTATCTCTGCCTAGGGATGGGAGTGGGTTTTTAGTCCCATCACCCCACGTTCATTTTGAATGGGTATTAGCCCCATTTCTCTATTTAAAGGGGGTGTCAGTCCCACCTTTGTTATTTGTGTGTTGGGTGTTAGTCCCTTCACTTCGATGTTCGTTGTTGTGTGTATGGGTTGTCATCTTTTGATGCCACACTGTGCTGCATTCTGTTTTTCATGCTGCACAAGTCCTTGGGTCTTAGTCCCATGCAAAGGTATTTGTACATTTGGGTGTCAGTCCCAAACAATTTTTCACTTGGGTTTTAGTCCCATAGTGTCCCTCACATGAGGGGTGGCGTATTGGGTTGTCGCCACAGTCTTCTCACGTGAGAAGTACTTCCTTGGGTATTGTTCCACTCATTGTATTTTAGTCTGGGGTTATATTTTTACCCTCACTTTTGTCATATTTGTCTTGCTCACTTGTAGTATGTGAGGTCTTCATTCACTACTTACTTATTTTTTTTTGTTCAATAAAGGAGGAGGATAGTGTTAGTGTTTTTCTATCTCTATCGCTTTCTTCTTTCTTTTCTTGGTTGTCTGTTTTCCCTCTTGTGATGTGATTTTACACTCATCCCTGGGTTTACAGATTTCTTGCTACAATTGTATATTTTTACTATGTATAGTTTTTCTCTTTTGTTTTTCATTTAGAGAGGAAGAGGATAATGTAGTATCCTCAGGTTGTACATATGTTCGTTTACTCCTCTGTATCTAGCTGCTTAGCCAGTGTGAGTGTTCCGATTGGAATGTTAGTGTGAGTGGAATGTTTGGGTGCATGAGTGTTGTCAGTTGAGGATGGGCTGAGCAGCTAGGAGGCTGCTCCTGGTGGGGCTTATTATATCTACATCTAAGAACTTAATAAACTATTCCTACTTCTACCTGGGCTGGTCTACAGTGTCTACTTGAGACTCCTGTACATGTGGGACCAGCTCACTACACACACCTGCAGTGTCCACTGATGAGTCCAGAAGCAAGATCCCAAAGGATTTGGTGCCTAGGTATGTAGTGAGGAATGAAATAGACAAATGGTTTGTAGCCTATGAAGTGGCTGCAAGGGTGCACAAGGTCCCAGGAGTTCTGGGGTGGCAATTTGTGGAGATATATGCCCACAGTGGGGTGGGACACTCTTCATACACTAGAGGTAGATGACCAGACATGCTACACTGCAATGAAGGCCATACAAATCACCATGTTTTGACTGACTCTTGACAGACATAGATGGATTTCTTAGATTTTACCAGCAAGGCACTGAAGGGCTGGGTTAGAGGAATGCAAGGTTTATGTTTATGTTTATGGATTTGTAGAGTGTGTAGCTGTCCATGGGCTTCTCAGGGCTGGGAGAAACATAACAAACAGCTTTCCCGACCTGACAATCCAAATGCGGGAGTTTAAGGAAAGAGCCTTGTTTTGAGTCTCTTCCTGAAAGCTAGTTCATTGGTTATCATGTGAACATCCCTGGGCAGGGTATTCCAATTCTTGGGAACCAGGTGCATGAAAGATCTCCGTCCCCATCTGTCTCTTTTTTATCTACCCTGTTGCATGAGTAGATCTGCTGAGAATTTTAGGTTTCTACTTGGCATGTAGTGAGTGACCAGTTTTTTTAATAAAGGCAGGTCCTCTATCTTTCATGGCTCTGTAGGCGATACATATTGCCTTAAATTTGATCCTAGCCTGGACTGGGAGCCAATGTAGTGTCTTCAGGGCTACCCTGGCTGACTGTTGTCTAGGGATTTAGAGCAATGTCCTTGCTGCGGCATTCTGTACTATTTGCTGCTGATTTATGGCATATTTGGGTGTGCCAAGATACAGAGAATTTTCGTAATCCAGCTGTGACTTAATTAATGCTTGGACCACAGTTCTGCTGGAGTGTTCGGGTATACTAGGGAGGATTTTCTGGAGCATACAAAGTAATCTGAAGCATTAGCCTGAGAGTTTCCTTGCTTGGGTCTCCATATTTAGACTTTTGCTAGCCAGATTCCCAGGTTTTAATTGCGGTCCTAGGGGTGAGGAGTAGTTCCAAATGGGTCAGCCAGCTGATGGAATTTCTTGGGACTGTTTTGTTTCCCAGGTACATAAGCTCTGTTTCATCCCCATTAAGTTTTAGGTAGCACTTGCACATCCAATCTGCTATTCGTGTCATGCATGCTCCCTAGTTGTTGTGTAGGGAATGGGGGCTGTCCGTCACTGATAGTACAAGCTGTGTGTCATCAGCATACAACACTATGGAGAGTCCAAATTCTTGTACTATCTCAGCCAGTGGTTGCATGTACAGATTGAAAAGTGTTGGGCTTAGTGCAGAACCCTGTGGGACTCTGCACGATATTGGGGGAGTATCAGATAGATGCTGCCCTTCCAACAATTGCAAGGACCTGTCTTTCAAGAATGATGTCAGCCGCTTTAGCTCTGTGCCTGTGATACCTGCTTCCTTTAACCTACGAATCAATATGCAATGATCCACCGTATCAAATGCGGTGCTGAAATCTAAGAGCAGAATGGCCGCTGTGCACCCCTGGTCTAGAACTCCCTTTAGTTCTTCAGTCACCACCAACAAGGCTGACTCCGTGCTATGTTGGGGTCGGAATCCCATTTGTGTGTTATGTAGCATTTGATTTTCTTCTAGTTATTGGGACAGGGTCTGATTCACAGTTTTTTCAGCGATTTTGCCTAGCAGTGGTAAAAGTGAAATGGGTCGATAATTTCAGGCTCAGCTGGATCCAGCTGGGGTTTCTTTAGCAAAGGCAGAATAATCGCATGTTTCCATGATTTAGGGATCAAACCTTGGGAAAGAGAGAGTGAAATCAAAGCTGCGATGGTTGATTTTGTTTTTGTACCTGCCTGCAACAAAATATCTGGTGTAATCGGATCTTGGGGAGAGCCAGATTTAATCATTTGCAGAATTGTTGTCAGGTCCACTTCACATAGATCAGCGAAGTGATCTAGTCCTACTGTTTTAATTCTCAACTTTTTTTTAATGTTATGGTGTGTTTCAGCATTCATGATGCTGCTGTGTTGTTGCAAGTTTCCATATAGTATTTCCACCTTGTTTTTAAAGAATTTCGCCAGCTGATTACATCTTTCTTTGGAAGTGGACTGGTTATTCATTTCTTGATATGTTAAGGAGCGCACTCTTTTCAATAGTTCTTTTGAGTTATACACCGACTTTAATTTATTCTTCAAAGTATATGGCCTGTGCCTGAGTCATCTCCCTATGGTATTTTCTGATAGCCAGCATGTATTGACTTTGATGGCGGGTTCATAGTTTTTTCTCCATAGCCTTTCCATTCTTTACAGGATTTCTTTATCAGAATTAATTGCTCATTGAACCAGGGCACTTTTTCCTCGCTTGAAGATTACTTTGTCTGCTTTTCTGAGGGTGCTGAGCTGCTACTATATTAATCCAGTCAGCCCAGGTCTTATCAGCCTCTTCTACACTACCTGTCAGGTATGGGGCTTGAGCTTTGAATTCAATCCTCATGCTGTCATGTAAGGTTTTTGGCCATTTATTCCAAGTCCCAGTCAATTTTTGACATGTGTGTGGTACCTGTGAGTTTTCTAATGTAATAGGAATTAAATGGTGATCAGACAAAGGAATTGGTATTGGAGTCCCTACCTTTAGATTAAGGTAATTAGAAAAAATGGCGTCAAGTGCGTACCCCTTTTCATGAGTGCTTGTCTTCCATGTCATGAATTAGTCTTATCAATAAGGCACTGTCTGGTTTACCAAATGGAAGTTAAAATCCCCCAGTAGAAATGTGTAGCTCTTGCTGGCCACCATGGCTGCTATTAAACTGGTTAGGAAGGGGGTGGCGGGTCCTGGGGGTCTATAGAGCAGTGTGCCTGAAAAAGTGCTATTGGGTGAAAGTTTAAGGCTAAATGGTACTGCCTCGCTATTGGTAATAGTAATGGGTGAGATCAGACATTCAAATTCATTTTGTATATGATTGCTACCCCCCTCCTGTTTTTCCAATCATGTCTTGAATATTAATGGTGAAATCTGGGGGTAGTGCTTGGACAATGTCAGGGGAAGAGCAGTCTTTCAGCCATGTTTCCGTCACAAAGAGAATGTTGAGTTCTTCATCCCACAACTTTATCAAGGCTATGTTCTTTGCATGTGTTTTTTTAAATTGTGGTGATACTTCCAACCCACAAGGGGTTCTGTTTCTTGCGACGTCCACTAAGGTTGTGCGTCTATCCAAATGGTCTCAGTGTGTTACACAATCTCTGAATTGTAACGATTGAAGATAAGTCTTTGGACGTCGCTCTCAATGTGACTCCGAGTACTCGCGGGTTGGAAGTATCACCAGAATTTAAAGAAACACATGCAAAGAACATAGCCTTGGTAAAGTCGTGGGACGATTTCCCCTGCAAAGCAACGAAAGACATGTTGGCTGTTTTGAAGATCCAAGGAATAATGAGAAAGAACAAGAATTTACTTTTCTGTGTTGAAATTTGTGCTCACATGCTGCACCTTTGTGAAAATTTCTTTGACATTGTATTGTGTGCTGGGGCGTTTTCATTTACATGTGGGAGGAAGCTTCGGCTACTGGTTTTTGGGGAGTTGGGTGATTCTCCTCTCCTTGCAGCATCAAGAAGAAGATAGGCATTCCCGTACCGATATTTGTGTTATTCTCCTGAGTGGTGTCATTTTCCTAAAAACAATACCACTATCCAGTAGTGTCTGCTCATCTCGCATCGAGGTCCTCCTGAGTACCTCAGTGAGAGTCACTCTGTGCCATCATATGTGATGTGCTTACGGTTTTCTAAGGCAGTACCGGTGATGGAGCAAGGATTCGCATGAAAGGCGACTTGCTTGAATTCATGAACCTCAAATAACTCTAATTATGTAATCAATATGTTTGTCTTACTAATTTGCCTTCTTTTCTATCAATATTGGATATCCGAGTGAAGCTTGCTTATTTGTTTACTAATCCTAATACGCTTGTATTGAAAATGGCTGCTGCTACGCGGGAATTTCTACTGCGCATGCGTCTGTCATACCCATGTGACCTGACGTACTCGCAGCTTTGAAAGGAATCTGTTGCTTCTGCGCAGTAGTGTTAATATGGCTGCTCTATGTTCTTACATGCAAAAAGCTTGCACTGCTGCTTGTGCTAAGCTGTTCGTTCTGCATAATCCTAATGCCATAGTTAAAGTTAAGATAATGGGGATAGAGTAGAAATTCAAGGTATACAGTGTGAGCATTTATTTCTGTGTTCTAAATTGTTTCCTTTTACTTTTCATGTGTCGTAATCTTTCACCCTGGGAGGTGCTATTGCTCCATTTTGAAAGTCCTTCTGCGCATGTCCAGCTGCAGAGAGGAGTTGAACTCGGTGTTATTGAAATACAGCCAAAGACAGTCACCACCAAGATGTGCATGGGAAGATGACTCTTGACCCGGCTAGAAGAAGCTAAATTGCATACAATGTATTTGTCAATAGAAAATCCATTGTTAGGTGAAATTAAGTCGTCCTGTGAAAATAAAATTGATGGGGCGGGAACATAAAATTAATATTCAACACTGAAGTAACAGAAATTGGGGTGGTGTGATGACCTCTCCTCCTCCTTTGTCCAATCGAAATTGGGGATCCTTACATTTGCAACATTTGGGGGTGGTACACTGACCTGGAAAACAGAATACCTAGCCTAGGTTTAGCTAGAGAAATTGTCCGACTTGTCAGAATAGCTGACCTGTCACTGACACAACGCACTCAATAGGTGACTAAGAGCATCCTGTCCTGATTCTGATCTGCACCTGTTGGCCTACTGGCGACTGCAACCTTTGGGGTTCTTTTCTGTCCTTAACTGACCCATGGCCAGGGTTGGTCTTCGCACCATTCTAGGTAAATATAAATCTGTGTGGGTATCGTCATTATATTTTCTGTGTGTCCTTTTCTTTACCTTCCCTAAATTGACAATAGCTTTGATTGCATATGTTCCTTTTTCTTACCCTTCCCTTTTTATGATCAATTTGTCATTTGATTTAATAGGTAAACATCACTTACAATGAAACTTTTACAACGCACTACCATTACAACGCGGTCATTACAACGCAAACTATTTCAACGCATTGCGCTGCGGGGCGCTCTAGGATAGGGAATAGGTTAATTTACTATCCAATAACCTTCCCTAGTGTCCACGGGGACTGGAGTTGGAATAGTAAATTAAACTATTCACTATCCAACACCCAAAAGCGCTATGCGTTGTAATGGTATGCGATGTAAAAACCGCGTTGTAAAGGCAGGCGTTGTAATAGCCTGCGTTGTAACGTCATACATCCGATTTAATAGTGTGTTCCAATTTCTTTCCTTCCCTTTAGTCATATGCTAAAATTATTTCGTGGTTGCATACTATGTTCCCTCTTTTTACCCATCCTTTGATAATTGCTATATTTAGTATGTTCCCTTTCTTTACCTACCCTTAGACAAATTTTGCAAGTCTGTTTTTGAATGTAAATAGCATGTTCCTTATTTTTACCTTCCCTTTATTTCAATTTGCTAAATGGTTGGCATAATATATCTTTTGCATAGTTATACATTGTTTCTAATCTTGGTTATTGAAAGCCTCATCACTGTAATCTATGGAGCATGACTTATGATGACATTTATCTAAAGAGTTTAAACCTTTCCTGAGTCTGTGGTTATTATATGAGTGCAAATGTTATTTTGTTATCGGCTGCCTTCTTTACAACTAACTCCCTGATCCATTGTGGTCATAGGTAACAGTGACAAGGATTGGTAAGTCAAGGGTATAGGAATTAGTGGAATAAAATAGACTGGTAGTAGAGTGCGGGTTACCTGATTGAGTAACTGTGAAAAATTGAATTATGGGCCCAGGTGAGTATTGGTAAAATTGTAGTCGGGTGATCTGCGCGCTCTATCAGTATATTTTTTTGGTAGCAGTAGTATGGTTTGGGATTAGTTAAGATAGGTAGTTAAGTTAGTTAGTTATAGTTATATTTGCTGATCGATTGGTATCTGAAATCGCTTTTTTAATAAAGAAATCAATTTTTGATGGTTAAAAACCACTGAGCACTTGTAAGCATAAACGTTTTACTTTTATATTTTGCTTGTAGCAAACTGTGCCTTTTGAAAATAAGTCGCGCAAAAGTTTTACGCATTTTAATTACCTTCGGTTCCGATGCACTGCTGTGAAGAAAATGAGACAAAATGGCGTCACGTAGACCACGTCTATGACGTCGTGACGTAGTCTGCCTCTCTGTTTGACAAACAGCTGTGGAGAACGGAATGTCGGTTGACAAAACGTTTGTGGAAAGAGGAATGACAGATGAACTGTCACACTTCAACTGCCGTCGAATTCCCTCACTGATCTGCTTCACGCTGTGGAGAAACACGTAACCACACTTTATTCGAAGAATCTATCGGCACGGATCACAATACTTCGTAACTTGCCTTATAGTTTCTTGAATTCTTCAGTCACACGAGAACTGCGATTTCGATGACCTCGTCAGCTTTACGCACGCATGAAAATCTCGGTCAGGAAATGCAGTCAATCTGAAAAACAATGGAGAAATTTAAATAAAAATATTATCCAAATATTTTTAATACATCGTAATAAGAGCACTTGCCTTGAAGATAAGGTAACGTCGCTGTAGAAGAAATCCCTGCGCAAGCTTGTCTCTTAAAAGCACATCCCGAACTCGTCGCCAAATATGTTGTAGAATAAAAGTTCAATAAATGAAGGAAAGCAGGAGTAAAATTTCTAAAGTATTTATTACGAATAACAAGCTTGCAGGAGGGATCGGACAGCTGTGAGGGAGGTAACAGAGTCCAAGGGTCGAGAGTGCACGTCATATAAATATTAGCACAACATTCCAATGTACGTCACCACAGTAACCAATCACAGTTATGGAAAGTAGGAAGAGAGGAAGGGCAAGAGGAAGACTAGACCTGTAACATTGTCCTCCTCAAGCTGGGGAGACAAGCAAGCTGCAACCGCTTTCGAGACTCCCCGCGCGGCCTTGCGGGAAAAACGCCCGAGCCCCGCCAACGCTGGTTCATGAACAGCGGGCTGAAGTAAATCCTCTTTACCTGCAGCTCGAAGCACCCGGACGGCCTCTTTCACCTCTGCAGACTCCGCCATGCCTATTCTCCTGGGACCCAGTAAGTGCGCACAAAATGTAACTAACAAAAATTGAAGGCCCCCGCCTCCCACTGACGCAGTGACTTTACCGCCCTGCCATGCCATTATAAATAAACTTCCCCGCCTTGCCTGCCCGGACTTAATCATACCCTACCTGGTGGCCTGCGCCATGCGCGAAACAACCCAGGGGGAGACCGGCTCGCGCTCAGCTCCCCCTGGGTCCCCCCATACACCGCATACAATTACAATACTTGCGCTTCACTATGTGCCTGCTTAATCTTTTGCATACGGTTGCTTTTGATGCACTTCCTCAATTTTAATTGTTGAAGACTGAGTTCCAATTATGGTGTTTTAAAACCTCTGCCTCAGGCTTCCTTCCTATGAACTTGCCCGCAAATTGTTACGACAGGAGCCATGCAAAGCTTGTGTTAATAAGACATTTATTAACATATAAATGAAATGAGGCTCACACGCAGGTGATGACAAAGCTTGTAAATAAACAACATTCTATTGCATCATATAAATATCAAATGAACACTCCACATTACTGACATCACAGTACATGCTACCTCTCATTGGTTTTTAGAGCCAGTGATTACCGCCAGCTAATGTGAAATGCTTGAATGTGGGTGTTGAAACAAATGCATGTTAAAATGCTTAATTCATTATGTCCAACACACACTGATTACCGGATAGTCCCTCGTTCCATAGAGTGATCACCCAGAATGACTTCGTATGGGCTGAACTTCTCTTCTGCAGTCAGCCCAACTCATAGTCTGGAACTGCTGTGATGGAGTAGGGTTCTTTATGAGGTCATATCTTGGTGAATCTTAGCCTGTTGCCTCTCCTGCAGAGGAGCTTTGCATCAGAGGTCTGGGGCTCGGGTATAATTACTGAGGCACTTCTGAACCTGGGAGTGGTAACTCTGCTACATCTAACTCTGCTGTCGTATCGGGAGGTAGTGAGCTCTTGAAATACAAAACATTTCTCTTGACCATTTCCTGACCTTTCGTGGATATTATAGCAAACATGCCAAGATTTTTAAATAGTCGGGAGAATGTATATCGCCTATTGACTTCAATGGAGGACTGAAGCATTCTATTGACATTTACTGGGACTAAATGAAAATATGTTTTTATTTACCTTACCTGTCAGGAGCACGGAGGAACTGCAATGACAGGCAGAGAGAGTGTGACAAAAATTTTGTGCACTCACCTGCAGGACCAGGTTCCTGGCAATGCATACCCAGAGTCACACAAGACCAGGCCCTGTCTGCTGAAACCTGATGAGGAATCTTGTTTTTGCTTGCAGAATCGGGAGCCAAGAGCCTAGCCTTGAAATCGATAGTCTCCCGCCTGAATCGGAGGGTTGGCATGTATGATATAGTCCCTTTTATGTTTGTGACTTGCCATGGAAAGTGCTCAAAAGGCAGATGGAATTTGCTTCACAGGTTGCGATCTCGTAAAAGCACCTGGTCTCCACCTTGGATGTTAGAAACAAAAGCCTGCCTATGTTGCGGCATCTTTTGATTTTGGATACACCTCCGGTACGAGGCCAGCCTGTTGTTGCTGTTGCCTTTTCCCACCAAGGATGGTGCGTTATTGCATCTTCCATCCTTATTCTGAAACAGAGGATTCAGTGGGTTGAGGTGTGACGTGGTAGTCGTTTAGAAAAGTGTAGATGGTGTTTTAACACTTTGATACTCCACTAGAGCAATACGGACTACCTCGTTAATGGTTCGCTTGAAGCGCTTGGCCTTTCTGTTCACCTGAGGGCCAGTGTGGAGTGACTTTGCAATGCGTGGTGCTCATCAGAAAAGTGTAGATGGCCATTTCAACGCTTTTAAACTCCACTGGAGAAATATGGACTGCCTTGTTAACCCATTTACCGCGGCCGCCATGCCGCCATGGTGTGGGCGTTTTACTGAGTGGTCAGGTCTGCATCGGCCAACGGTCGTGGGCAGCACCCAGAAGGCACTACTCGCATCGGCCAACGGCCAACGCAAGCATGGAATGGGTTAATGGTTTGCATAAACCACTTGGCTTTTCCGTTCATCTGGGGCCAGTGAGTAGAGTGGAGTGGAGTGACTTTGCGATGCGTGGTGATCCTCAACAACAAAAAGCTGACAAACTCCTAGCTACTGAAAGGAGAACCTTTGCCCGTGCGTGACTCCCTCACCGGGCCGTGGGTGGCAATGGTTTTTTCATGTTTTTGGTATAGTTTCCCCAACTGATGTAGATGGGATCATTCCATTTCAGGATATTTGGAACAATCATTGATGTTGACCAGCAGGTGATGGCCAAATGGGTGACTGCTCAATTCTGCGCTAGTGTGGTGCCACAGGGTCTCTGGGATAGACTTGATTGTTATGGGTGACTGAGTGTCTGGACCACCTGTGGCTTGGCATAAGGCACACTGCTGGACAGTGCATTTAACCTGATTGTCCAGGCCCAGGAACCACACCTTACTGTGTATCCTGTCTTTGATTCTGACCATTACTTGTTGTATCCCAATGGTGAGATGTCCCATCCACTGTGTCAAACCGGTAAGTACTACCAGCCGGGGTCCCCTCAGCAGACATCCGTCCTCTCTGACTGTGAGCGCAGGGTGTGAAATCATCAGTCCTGGTCGCCTCAATGATATCGGCGAAGGAAGTGGGAAGAGGGCGTGACAGTTCCACAATCATATTGATGTACTGCTCCGTATCCGCTGCTTCCCTTGCTTCTTGAGGGGTATCTGGCTGCTTGTGGCACAACAAATAGTGTGCTAGATTGTGGGACAATGGCTTCTGCTCCACTGAAAAATTGTAATCTTGCAGCTGGAGGATCCACTTTTCAAACTGTTTTGGGGGTTTAGTCACTGACCTCTTGAACAATGGGTTGAGTGGCTTGTGGTCAGCATTCACCCTGAATGGATGGATGGCCATGGAGGTACGCATAGAAATGACGGCACCCCATATGGATTGCAATTGCCTCTTTTTCCATGTGTGAATACCTATGCCCTTTCAGGGTTAGAGCCATTCTGGCATGTGCAACGGGTGCCCACTCTCCACACTGTTGTTTAGGGAACAGATCACTTTCAAGGCCTTTGGGGCTGGTGTCCATGGGGAATTCAGAGGCCTTTGTGGGATCAAAATATGCCATGGTAGTGTTCTTAGAGAGAGTGCCTTTTTCATGGCATGGCAAGCCTTGTCCACACCCCATTGCCAAGTGGTTGAGCCCTTTGTAAGTTTTGTCAGTTGTGAGAGGCTGACAACAGTAAATCGCCATCCCTAAGGAATTCCTTATGCTAGTGACTGGTGTATGTGGGTGCTGCTTGTATGACCCGGACAGTAGCCGGATCTTGGGACAATCCTTTTGCAGAAAAACAGTAACCAAAGAAACAGATATCCTCCTTAAGGAAATCACATTTTTTCCTGTGAGTTTGAGCCCACTCTGCTGGAGATGCTTGAAAACTGTTCTAAACTTGTAGAGATGTTCTTCAATTGTGGGGCTGTGCACCAAAATATCGCCCCTGACATTTAGGACCCCTTGTAGCCCATCTAGCACCTCTCAGATAATTTCCTGTAATACTTTAGCTGTGCTGGAGATGCCGGATCTGAGGCACTAGTAGTGCCGCAAACAAAGCTGAGACGAAAAAGTTGTTATGTGAAGAAAATTAGGTGCCGAGAGAATTTGGTGGCAGCTCGACCTCAGGTCCTTCTTCCAGAACCACCTGGGCCCGAAAGTTCTTCCACAATGTCATAGACTGTTGAGTTAAGTGTCTCTCTTGTTTTATGGCAGTGTTGGGTATCTGAATAGCTACACATATCCTCACCTCGTCAGTTGTTTCAGCTTCCTTTTAACCACAATGGGAGAGACCCATGATGCTGGCCCTTCCAGTTTTTTGATGTCTTCTACTTCCAGCTTGCAAAGTTCGGTCTCCACTTTGGGATGAAGGTAAAAAGCTATCCATCTGTGGCGTAGGACGATTGGTTGCACTGATTAGTCAATGTGCAAATCTAATTCACGGTCCTTTAGACATCCAATTCCATTGAAAAGGGGCTCAAATTCACCGAGGAGGTAGTCTATGCAACTGCATGGACCCCGGGGGCAATATGAAGTAACTGGAGGAATTTAGCGGTACGGCAGCTGATAAGCATGTTAGATCCCCTCTTGGTGACTTGGGCAGAATGGCCCTGATATACAATCATATATGAGAAAACTCTGGCAAGCATGAGACAGATATTGGTGCTAAGCACATACACCCTGCTGGAGAGGAGAGCTGGCTGTATGAGTATGAAATGTATGATCGATAGGGGCAAAATATTGATGGATGCCCCTGTGTCTACTTTCACACTAATTGGCTGGCCCTCCACCTGGACTTAGCAACATGCCCATGATAACTTCTTCTCTGGGTTGCTTCCACTAGGAGAAAGTCCTCCTATATGCACAGCCATGTAGAGACTATGTATAGGGTCCTGTAAAACGTACTTCAACCTTGATGGCTCCCAATGTTGGCTGGGCAATGTGAGATCTTGCTCCATATGACGTTACACCATATTTGATGGCTGCATCTCGTTTCTGAGCTCCTGGGCCTCAAAATGGTGGCTGGGCATGGTCCAAATCTGCTCACGGCAGTGCAATTTCAATGGCTGTGGCTCTTTTCAACGCTCAACTCTAGAGATTTTGGTACTGAGAACCCTCTGGAGAGTGACAGTCAGCTTGTCAGCTGTGGCGTGCCTGGATGGTGCATGGGTCCAGAACACCCACTTCAGGTAGCATACGCTCCATTCCTACCAGTACAGGTGCATACCTCTTTAGTGTGAGCAGGCTATCACTGAGGAGTGAAGGGACATGTAGGGTAGCCATGCTCGTTGGCAATTGTTACGCGGTAGGCCACCAGTGTCCGGAGGCTGGTCACAGAACGAAGCAGGCTCAGGGAGATTACACTTCATGCAAATAGGCCATAAGCAGGTTGCCATGAAATAACTTGCTCAGATACACACTTGCTTAGTCTTGATGTAGACCTACCTTTACACGGCCCCACCCCATCTATTATATCCATAGTCAGATGATCTTGGCAAACCACAACTTCAGGAATCACTAGGGGTGCCTGGTAAAACACACCCCGGGGCTATCAGCATTACAATCAGTATTCACAATCAGCAAATAAGTATCTACCTATCTAAACACTTGTAATAGAGCCAAACTCGAATTTTGAATCCAAAAACGATCAAAGTTCCATACTTTTTTTCTCTTTCTGTTTTCTTTTTCTTATTCAGTTCGTATAAGAAATTGCAGAATGTAATGCTATGAGCTCTATTCTTAGAAGACCCTGGGGACCCACCAGTAGAATGGAAACTGTGATTAAGATCCTTCACAACCTATTTGAGGCAATGTATACTAAGAGATAGAGACAGAGAGAAAAAAATATTTATTATACTTATATTTAGGTGTGGAAGGTCAACATGTTTTCGAACTACTTCCAGAATAAACTCCTCTGAAGAGGAAGATCCTGAGGAATTAAAAATTCGATTTGCTTGACTTGTCAAACACTTTTCAAGGTAAAAACACTCAGGGGTCGATTACGATGATGGGCGGAAGAGCATCTGAGAGCCCGTCGGAGTTGGACCGTCTCACCGACTCGTTCTCGGATGCGGTTGTTCCGACTGATGCATTATGATGCCCGAAACCCATTGGTTACTGACCAATTCTGTTACTCCAAATCTGACTCAATATTCCAACAAGGAAGCCTTTGGAAATGCCAAGTTGAGTCTTTCAGAGCCACTTCTGAGTCCGAAACCACCCACCCTATTATGATGCGTATTTCCAACGCGCCAAATCTGTCCGACCAACTACTTCATCAGACCTAGCGGAAAGGGAGTATTTCAACTCCTAATCTCATCACAACCTGATTCCTGAGACCAAATCTGTGCAGCTATGGAGTCCATCTCGCATGTCGTCCCTCTAATATACATCTACGATGAATGATCCAAACACAACAGCGCAGTCATCACTGATGGTAAGACACCTACTCCTACAGAAAAATGTAATGTCACAGGGCCTCTGTCTGGAAAGCACATAGTGACTCTGATGAAGATACATTCCATACCCTTCTTCTTGTTGCGGTACAAAAGGGGGTGGTGATGGACGGAGCATCTGAACCAATCAAACACTCACACCCAGTCAACAGATCTGGGTTTAATCCATCACCGTTCTTTAGCCCACTCTGCCACCCCAGTTCAGACATGGCCATATGCAAATCAGTCTGACCCTGTGCCTCATGGGAACAGTCCAGCCCGAACTGCCAAGTTGTTGCAGCATGGAAATCCCTTGGGAGCCATGTTTGTGACCGCAGGAATTTAACTTAGGGCCTTTACGGAAAGACATGTCCGGGATGATGGCCCCATCAATCCAGAATGTGTCACTTAGGGTGTGTTTATCGTTGGATGCGAGGAGACGCCGCAGGCAGAAGCTTGCAAGGGGAACCACGCCAGAGGATTTGGTGTTCAGGCTTTGGCGGACTGGACATTCTAAACCAAGGAGACCAGGAGCTTCGATGTTGGACTGGGAGAGATGGAGGCAGTGTTCAACGTGTCCTGAAGAGGCAAACAGACACAGACTAACCACGCACAAGCGAGCCATGTTTCAGGAGGAGTGTGGCTAACAGAGGTACGAGCACACCTAAGGGCTTTAAGGGGGAGGAGGGGTGCTAACCCTGCTTAAAACAGTGTTAAATAAGCAGTGAATGCCTCGGCCTACAAAACCCCTTCCCTCACAAGGAGAATGGTTTTTCCTAATTAAGGTGCATAACGTGCCCTCACTCCTCTCGTTAACATTGTGTGAGACCCCGAATGTGGTCATTAATTCTGGTTCCATGTTTTGTTTCCTCCGGGGGCTTCCGATGTTAAGAAGACTCCCGGTGGGATTTCGTCTCTGTCGGACCTAAGGGAAGAAGCCAGAGCAACGATTTCTTTGTTACGTAAAGGAACCCAATTTTGCTTTCAAGTAATAAAACGTTGAATTACCTCCTTAAAAGGGCTCCTTTTATTTTTCCTCCCTGCTGTGTTCCAAGTAACTATCGAGCGAACGTCAATACAGTAGAAAGTGTTCCATAGCATGGCAAATGAGGGAATGACATCAACAGGTACCTACAGTCATACCAACAAAAACTGGGAGAAACACACATTTTACGTTGGAAACAGAATGCCAAGAGCCACATATATGTATGCATAACAAAGTGAATGCTTGAGTACACCACAGCACACAATGAAACATCACAGGCAACAGAACTTCTATGTACTCACAAAAGTACGTCCACAGAGACATGACCATGTGACTCTTACCCTCGCCCTACAAAGTCCTACACCCATACAGTGGCTCTTCATGCAACAAATTGTCCAAAAGTTTAGTTACTGCAATTCTCTGGAGGAACTTACTCCCTGCGCTGTGCAGTAGCCTCAGCCCTACATCATTAGCGAGTTGCGGCACACAAGTGTTGCACTGTTGGGACTGCAGCAGCCTATCAAGCATGCAAATGGCCTGGCATCTGATTAGCATTTTCTAATCCATCCTTTGATTAGATAACTTAAAAAACGTTATCCGCAGAAATATCCCTCTCTGCATCTACTCCTTTGGAAGGAGGTTGAATAAACCTCTCACTGGGCCAAGTACATATGTAACTCAGCACTACAGGTTTGCAGCAGACAGCCATATCCAGAACATATGAAATAATCACAAAATAGGTACATTACGTCGTATGCACAGATGACAGAGATGACAGGACACACACGTTGATGGTAGGACAGCTGAGGTGAGACATGCCCTGGGCCAGATGTCAAATTGAGTGGAATGGAGTTTGCCATCATGACATACTGTACCTTGGTACTCCCGAGTCTATTCTTACTCCTGGCTTGTGGAGAACTCATAATACATCAGTGTCCCATACCTAGTGAGCAGGTGACAGTAGGTCACACTTCATGTGTCCAAACACATCAACAAATAAGATCATCAGTCTCCAAACTTCACCCACTAAGCGCAGGCCATGGGTTAGGGGCCTATGCGCCAAATGAGTATCTGTAACTCTCCACATGTGTCCCATCGCATCCTTCAGTGTGCCATGTGTCAAAAAATAGACCTTGCAATGTCAGGATCTTCCTGCATCTGGACAAAGGTAATGTGCTCCTGAACCCTGATTAGGTACCCCAATGTGCTTAATCCTTTATCTTTCCTTGCTGGGAGTCCTTCCCAATAAGGACTCCATGGAAAACTGCTAGGAAGGAAAGAATAACTGATGGGGAGTGTGCCCCTCAGTAGCCACAAGCCCGCCACCCCAAAAACACACTTTCACCAGGCTGTCAGGTGCACAGGGGAGCTGAGCTTTAAGGAGCAATATTGATCCCGCAATCTCATGTCCCCTGCATTTTGAGGAACATGCTCACTTTGTAAAAATGCCTACCAAACCAATTTAGCACTGGCCATTGCAGTGGTCAAGCCAATAACATTCATTATGAAATGCACAGCCTTGACAGCCTTTGCTTTGGCAGATGCAGCCTCCACAGAACCACTCTTATCAGGTCACTATTGCAGATCTACACTCGCAACATGGTGTTTAACTACCTGGAGGTGGCACCAGGCGCAGCCACTGCAGGAGGTGGCAAAAACACAAGATACAGGGGAGCATTATCATCTCAGGAAGTGAAATACAGCCTTGCCCTGTAACTGGAAAAGTGATCATAAAAACCATCTTTGGAGGTAATGAGGATAAGGCCCTACTAAGACTCACACAATGAGATACTGCTCATCTCCCATCACCTTTTGTGGAGGATAATCCACACTGCGGGGAAAAACACAACTCTTGACCCACTTAACACACAACCTCAACACACCCTGGAAACCCGATTGTCTCACAGAAATAGCTGCAATGTCCCTTCAGATTGACTGAATATAGAGCAGCATGTTGCCTGCATTAATTGATACTACATGTACCTCTTCACACAGTGGAATCCACTATTATTAACACCCCTGGCAAATCTGTAGGCTAGTGGCTACATTGTCAGGGCAAAGGGAATTTGGGAAAGGGGAAAGCCCTGACAAGTCCCCCTGCACAATATAAAAGAGGGTGACATTTGGCTTGACATCAAAAACACATATGTATTGTTGCATCTGCCCTGCCATGTCCAGTTCTGACAGAGTAGCAATCATGAATACACAATTAAAGGAATTGTATGCTTTTACCAATTCCAGCACCAAGCAGTCTACGTAAGGACCCCTCCCATGAACCAGCTACAGCACACTATTTTGCATAGGAATCTTAAGCATCATTGATCTGTCAGGGTCAGAATCCTTTTGGACAGCATGCACTAGATACTGTTGGTGTACCAGTAGGCGAGGCACCTCTACTATACTAAGGATTAATTATACCTTGCAAGCAGGGACAAAGGAGTTTGTGGCCATGTGTTCAGCTAGGCCACTTTTGGGTTATAGCAATGTGCACTGAAAAAATTGCCACATGGAATGTGGCTGTCTCCAATTACTCGAGGTGGCCCAAGAGATATACAGTCACCTGTTGCTAGAATTGGGGGTCTCTGGTTGGCGCAAGTATGCACTTGTGACAAGGGGTTGTCTCCTCTAAGTCAGGGCGAAGGATGACCCCTTAGAATTACCCTTGCTCACCCTCTAGGTGCGTGGCGTGAGCAGCCAAGGCTGTTCTTCAGGCGCTATGGAGTTAAGCATTTGTAATAACATACACAGTAAAATGTATCAATCTCCCCACAAATGGACACCAGGCAGGTATTATGTATCAAAATACGCTCCTTTATGTAAAAATATATATATGCAGATCAGTCTTATCACAAGACCAATAACGTTTCTCTTTAGTCACAGGATTAACAAAGTCGGTAAATGTTCTCTTAGTTGTAATTAAACTATAAAAAAAAACACAGTTGATGGACAGAATGTAGAACAATGTCTTACATTCACCCCAGTACAAAGATCTGGGCCTAAATCCATCGTTTTTTTGCACTCCACAGCACCCTAGGTCAGACAATGGCTATATGCAAATCAGCCTTGACCCTGTGCCTCATGGGAACAGTCCAGCCCGAACTACCAAGCCATGTCTTTCCTAGACCGGAATCAAGCATCCAAGGACCGGTTTCTGGCTATCAGCCTTCTTCAGCCTGTATAGCTTGACTCCCGTGGTGTGGAGAGCCTGGGACTCACGTCTGAGCATACCCAGCCCACTCGGGGTGAAAATTGCAAAAAACACAGTTGATGGGCAGAATGTAGAACAATGTCTTACATTCATCCAAGAACAAAGATTTGGGCCTAAATCCATCGTTTTTTTGCACTCCACACCACCCTAGGTCAGACAATGGCTATATGCAAATCAGCCTTGACCCTGTGCCTCATGGGAACAGTCCAGCCCGAACTACCAAGCCATGTCTTTCCTAGACCGGAATCAAGCATCCAAGGACCGGTTTCTGGCTATCGGCCTTCTTCAGCCTGGATAGCTTGACTCCAGTGGTGTGGAGAGCCTGGGACTCACGTCTGAGCATACTCAGCTCACTCAGTTCAGTTCTTAGTAGGCCAGAGTTCCCCAATACTCTCTTTTGGGCACCTCTACACAGTTCTGAGCTATCCGGGCGCTTCCTAGCGCTCCTATTCGTTCCCGGTCCGAGATACGGGCCCGACCTACCAAAGCTCACGCTTCTCGCGTATGGCGCGGTCGGGTCGGGGACAGAGTACGAGTCGTACCGCGGGGTGTGACTCATACGGGAGGGAGCGCAGGGTCACGGAGCTCCCAGGGCCCCCAGGTGACACAGAGCGGTGCGAGCCTCGATGGAGGGACGGCTCGTACTGCAGAGGGATGCACGCGCTGCGGGGCTCACGGGCACTGCAGCGGGACACTGAGCGGTGCGAGCCTGTCAGGAAGGGCACTCGTACCGTGGTTGGGTGGTATTACCTCAGAAGGCTAATGTGAAGACGTGGAAATCAGAACGTGGCGGGCCCTGAGCCCGGTGCAGAGGTCTCGGTGGCGGCTTTCCGCGAAGACGGAGGCGAGGCGCCCAGCGGCTCTCGATCAGAGCGAGGCTGGCGCCCGAGGCGTCCGGGCTTCGGCAGTCTGTCCTTTGGGTCTGTAGGGTCCTGCGGGGACTTCAGGCGGGCCTCCAATGGCAGTGATACAGCGACTTCCCTTGGCGGGGGGGAGCGGCTCGACGAAGCGGGGCTCTCCCTCGGCAGGGACAGGTAAGCACAGTTCGATCACGGCCTCACGGAGGGGCAGAGGGCACCAAGGGTCACGGCTCCGGCGGGGCAGAAGTCCTTGAAATACCGGCAGACGAGCAGAGAGCAGGTTGAGCCAGATGGTACTGTGGCTCAGGTCAGGGGGAAAACTCAGAAAGTTTCAAGCACAAATCAGCAAAGTCTTTTCAGCAAGTCTTTTCCTCTCCTTCCTCAGCAAGGCAAGCAGCAGGCCAGTCCTTCCAGCGTCTTCTTCTCCTTCTAGTCGGGCAGAGGTTCTTTGTGGGAAACAGGATTCTGATTTACAAGGAGCAGGGCTCCTACTTTTATACAGCATTTCTTTTGTCTTCTCAGGCCAGGGGGGCGTTTGCATAACTGCTTTCAGTCTCTGAGTACTTGTTGGGTGTACTTCGGGCTTCTGCTTTCAGTGTGAGGGGCAAGCACATCAGACGCTCCACAGGGAGGTGGAGCCAGCATTGTGTGGACAGGGGCAGCCAGGAGTATCCTGATGACAGTGCTTCGCCCTTCCTGGGCCAGGTGCGGGCTGAGTCATCAGTCGCTCCCCAGGGGGGCGGTGCCAGCATTGTGGTGGCAGTGCACAGCCTGATTAAGAGTCCAGGGGCACTCCTACCTCCCACTAAGGTGTAATCCTTGCATTCACCACCTGTCATCCCCCAGCCCTGTCACTCACACATCCCAGACAGCCAGATACACATACCAGCAGAGGCAGGCTGAAATGGTTAGGCAATCAAATGCTAACTTTCTAAAAGTAGCATTTGCAAACACAGGATATTAAAATAAACTTTACTAAAAGAAGTATTTTATTATTCTGAGTTCAGGCATACTAAACATTAATTTCTACCATGTTCCCTGAGCCTGCTGGGATTATAGAGTGTAATAATTCCAGCAGCCCATCTGGCCTAAAGGGGACAGGTAGCCTTACAATAGTGAAAAACGAATTTGGCAGTAATTCACTATTAGGACATGCCACACTCATCAGAGCATGTCCTACCTTACACTTACAATGCACCCTGCCCTTAGGCCTACCATAGGGGTGACTAATATGAAGTTGAGGGAAGGTTTAGGGGCTGGAAAGTGTGTGCACTTGCCCAGCCAGCATGACAGTACCAGACGGCACGCAGGTTCTGCAATGGCAGACCCTAGACACATTTTAAGGCTGCTTCTGTGGGTGGCACAACCAGCGCTGCAGGCCCACTAGCAGTATTGGCATTCACAAGCCCTGGCACTCCTGGTGCACTTTACTGGGGACTGATAGTAAATCCAATGAACCAATCAGGAATATCAATCACAGTTATACTTTTCATAGGGAGCACTTGCACTGCGGCATGGGTTGGCCGTGGCGCAGTGCCCTGAGCGGACACCAGCAAAAACATCTGAGGCACATCAGCAAAAAGATGAAGGGAAACTCACGCCAAGGTGCCAGGTCTAACACGTGTCCCCTCCAGCTGAAATGTGGGGAGAACTACCCTTCCCCAGGGAGTTCCTCATCACTAAGGCGGAAAAACCTGGACAGACCGTCAGCATTGGCGTGATCTGTGCCAGGGCGATGTTCCACCGTGAAGTCCATACCCTGTAGGGAGATGGACCACCTCAACAGTTTTGGGTTCTCACCCCTCATTTGCATCAACCATTTGAGGGGCCTGTGGTCTGTCTGAACCCGGAAGTGAGACCCAAACAAGTAGGGTCTTAGCTTCTTCAGTGCCCAGACCACAGCAAATGCTTCTCGCTCTATTGCACCCCACCTACGTTCCCGTGGAAGTAACCTCCTACTGATGAAGGCTACAGGTTGGTCCCAGCCCTCCTCTGTCATCTGTGAGAGAACAGCCCCTGCACCATGCTCTGAAGCATCTGTTTGCACTAGAAATTCCTTGGAGAAATCAGGAGCCAAGAGCACGGGCGCCGTGCACATGGCAGTTTTCAGGGTGTCAAACGCCTTCTGACAGGTGTCAGTCCAAATCACAATCCTGGGCTGCTTTTTCGAAGTCAGCTCTGTCAAGGGGGTCACAATAGTGCCATAGCCCTTGACAAACCTCCTGTAGTACCCAGTGAGCCCCAGGAAGGCTCTCACTGCAGTCTGGGTCTTGGGGGGTTCCCAAGCCAGGATGGTCTCAATTTTGGGTTGCAAGGGTGCCACCTTGCCACTCCCCACTTGGTGTCCCAAGTACACCACTGAACCCTGCCCAATCTGGCACTTGCTTGCCTTGATTGTGAGGCCTGCTTTGCACAGCGCCATCAACACTTCCCAGAGGTGTCGCAGGTGTTCTGGCCAGGTACCACTGAACACTGCGATGTCATCCAGGTAGGCGGCACTGAACTCATCCAGCCCAATCAACAGCTGGTTGAAAAACCTCTGAAAGGTGGCAGGGGCATTCTTCATTCCAAATGGCATAACCCGGAACTGGAAATGCCCATCTGGTGTTGAGAATGCTGACCTCTCTTTTGCCTCATCGGTCAAGGCGATCTGCCAGTACCCAGACGTTAAATCAAACGTGCTGAGGAACCGGGCAGCCCCTAGCCGATCAATGAGCTCGTCAGCTCTGGGGATAGGGTGCGCGTCAGTCTTGGTGACTGAATTGAGTCCTCTGTAGTCCACACAGAACCGGAGTTCAGGTGTGGCTCCCGGCGCAGCAGCCTTGGGGACCAAGACCACGGGGCTGGACAAAGGACTGCTGGAGGACTCAACCACCCTAAGAGCAAGCATTTTGGAGAACTCCTCCTTGATGCAGGCTCTGACCCTGTCAGTTACTCTGTAGGCCTTATGCCTCACAGGTAAGCTGTCTCCTGTGTCCACATCATGGACGCACCAATCTGAGAACACCAGGAACCAGGGAGAACAGATCTGGAAACTGCCCCAGCAATTGGCGGCAGTCTTCCTGTTGCTCGGGCGTCAGGGTGGGTGAGAGGTTAACTCCATACACTGACCCATCTTTATCAGAGGCTACCAAGAGGTCAGGAAGAGGCTCAGACTCCTCCTCCATTCCATCATCAGTTGCCAACAACATGCCCACTTCGGACCTCTCCAAGTGGGGCTTAAGGCGGTTAACATGTAGGACCCTCAAAGGGTTCCTGGGAGACTGCATGTCCACCAAGTAGGTTACCGGACTCTTGCGCTCCACAACCTCAAATGGACCTGTCCACTTATCCTGAAGTGCACACGGCTCCACTGGGGCCAAGACCCACACCTTTTGCCCAGGTTGAAGCTCTACAAGAGTGGCATTCTGGTCATACCACCGCTTTATCTCTTCTTGACTGGCTTCCAGATTTGCCTCAGCAAGTTGCCTGAAGCGCCTGGTCTGGTTTCTGAAGGCCAGCATGTAACTATATACATTCTGGGGAGGTTTCCTGGGAGTTTGCTCCCAGCCTTCCTTTACCAAACTCAGAGGTCCTCTCACGGGGTGACCATACAGCAGTTCAAAGGGGCTGAACCCTAGGGACTTCTGTGGCACCTCACGGTACGCAAAGAGGAGGCATGGCAAGAGGACGTCCCACTTATGCCTCATTGGACCTTCCAGGCCCATGATCATGCCTTTCAGGGTTCGGTTGAATCTCTCAACCAACCCATTTCCTTGGGGATGGTAAGGGGTGGTAAACTTGTAGGTTACACCACACTCTTGCCAAAGGGATTTCATATACTTGGATATGAAATTGGTCCCCCTGTCACTCACCACCTCTAGAGGGAATCCCACTCGTGAGAAAATTCCCATCAGTGCCCGTCCCACCACGGGGGCCGTCACTGTCCTCAGAGGGATGGCTTCAGGGTACCGGGTGGCATGGTCCACCAAGACCAGGATGAACCTGTTGCCCATGGCTGTCTTGGGGTCCAGAGGCCCAACAATGTCAATACCCACTCGCTGGAATGGCGTACCGACCACGGGGAAGGGTTGCAGAGGAGCCTTGTGCTTCCCTCCACTCTTACCACTTGCCTGGCAAGTCTGACAGGATCTACAATGAGCATCTGAGCTCCTGTGCATTTGGGGCCAATAAAAGTGGGTGACAAGCCTGTCATAGGTCTTGTCCATCCCCAAATGTCCTGCTAACGGCACATCATGAGCCAGCCCCAGTAGGAAGGCTCTGAACTTCTGGGGTACCACCAGCACACTGGCTGACCCAGGTTCAGCAGCCTTGGGCTCTGAATACAGGAGGTCATTCTCCCAGTATACATAATGTGTCTTGGCCTGAACACCATTGGCCTGGTCTGCAGCCTGCTGCCGCATACCCACGAGAGAAGGGCATTCTTTCTGCTCCCTGCAGAATTCCTCCTAGAGGGGCCTCCTTCTTGCTGCCAATGGGTCAGCTCAGGCAGGTCCCCCAGTTCAGCAATCTGTTCCCCTGTAGGCTCCAGGGCATCCCCCTCAAGGTCTGCTTCCTCCTGGACCGTGGGAACTTCAGGTGCCGGTTTCCCGTGCCCCCTGCGCCTTCTCTCTAAGGCCGGTTTCTGGGCCTCTCCTTCAGGCCCCAGGATCTCTTGAGCACCCCTACTGGCTGCCATTCACCGGGTGGTCAAGCACGCCCAGTCAGGTAGACCCACCATCCTCAGGTGAGTCGTCTCTTCCACCTTTTCCCAAGGGGAGTCCTCCAAGTCATTCCCTAGCAAACAGTCCACAGGCATGGCTTTCCTCACACAGACCTGCAGAGTACCAAATACCCCCCCACTCGAAGGGAACTTGAGCCATGGGACACTGACTCTCTGAATTATCAGCATTGATAACCCTACAGTAGGCATGGGGTACAACCTGCTCTTGAGACACCAGGTGCTGCCTCACTGCAGTCACACTGGCTCCTGTATCTCTAAGAGCCTCAGCTTTCCTACCATTGATGGTAACCACCTGCCCATATTTCTTAGTGTTAGAGGGCAGGTAGTTCTCAGGGACCATCTCACTGTCTCCTAGCGAGACTAGGGTCATCTGGACAGGATCTCCACCCCCGGGGACTACTACCTCTTCCCCCAAATTAACACTAGTTACTTGCCGGGGTGGAGCACCAGGGGGTGCTGATTTACCAAACAGGCGACACTTGGGGTCACTGGCAATGTGCCCCGGGTCACCACACCTGTAACAATTGAAGGGCCCCTTTGGAACAGGCCTACCTGTCGGGGCCCCAGTCTGCTTCGGGGGTGGGGGAGGCTGAGAACCTCGCTGCTGGTTCCCTTGGGGAATACTTTGGGGGCCTCGCTGGAACCCTCTTTGTTTACCCCTGTTCCCCCCACTCTTCTGCTGGGGACCCTGCCCACCCTTGGCGGAGTCTCCCACTGGACCCTTGTGGACCCTGGTGCTGAGCCAGCGGTCCGCCTCCTCAGAAAGCTTCCTCGGGATGGACAGCTTGCTATCAATCAGGTGCTGGCGTAGCTCAGGAAAACAGTGATCAGACAAGTACTCCCATGCGATTAAATCAAGAAGCCCCTGATAATCATTTACCCTACTACCCTTTAACCATCCATCCAGTGCTCTGCAAAAAACAGTCACATACTCCACATACGTATTCCCAGGACGCTTGACACTCTCCATGAACTTCTGTCTGTACATTTCAGGGGTAAGCCCATACCTGGTCATTAAGGCTTCTTTCATGCGGGGATAGGAACTTTGTTCTTCAAGGGGCAAATCTAGGAGGGTGTCCCGCCCTTCGCTAAGGAACCTTCCCCACAACTCCGCTCCCCAATCCTTGTCAGGGACCCGGTGGGAGGACATGGCTACCTCATATGCCCTAAACCACTGTCCTATGTCATCCCCCCTACAGAACTCCTTAACTACATCTTTGGGTATGTACACCCTGGACTCTACCTGCACCGGCGTGCTGCCACCAGAAGGAGTTGTTCCCAAACCTCTCAGCTCCAACTCCTTCACTCTTAGGTCATGGTGCAGCTGGCGTTGCAGTGCCTCCATGGCCAATCTTTGCTTGTCCATTTCCAACTTTTGCTTCTCCATTTCCAGTTGCCCAGCTAATTTTGCTCGTATCCTCCTGAGGCGGAAGCTCGTATCCTCCTGAGGCGGAAGCCGGGAGTTAGCTGTAATTCTTTTTAAAATTTTGTGTGTCACTTCTAAATATTGCTGATTTTAAAAGCACCTACCTGCCCAGGCACCACAGGACTCGGATCCTGAGCACACCGCACAGCTGTCTCTGTGCTGTCAGCGGACTTAAAAACTACAAACAATTCACGGCGCCATTGCCGGCGTGCAGATAGGCCACGCCCCCTTGGAGGCCACGCCCCCCTTTCTCGCTCGGTATATAACGCTGAATACAAGCTCTGTCTGCAAGAACCTCGTATGCTCCTGAGGCGGAAGCCGGGAGTTAGCTGTAATTCTTTTTAAAATTTTGTGTGTCACTTCTAAATATTGCTGATTTTAAAAGCACCTACCTGCCCAGGCACCACAGGACTCGGATCCTGAGCACACCGCACAGCTGTCTCTGCGCTGTCAGCGGACTTAAAAACTACAAACAATTCACAGCGCCATTGCCGGCGTGCAGATAGGCCACGCCCCCTTGGAGGCCACGCCCCCCTTTCTCGCTCGGTATATGACGCTGAATACAAGCGCTGTCTGCCAGAACCTCGTATCCTCCTGAGGTGGAAGCCGGGAGTTAGCTGTAATTCTTTTTAAAATTTTGTGTGTCACTTCTAAATATTGCTGATTTTAAAAGCACCTACCTGCCCAGGCACCACAGGACTCGGATCCTGAGCACACCGCACAGCTGTCTCTGCGCTGTCAGCGGACTTAAAAACTACAAACAATTCACGGCGCCATTGCCGGCGTGCAGATAGGCCACGCCCCCTTGGAGGCCACGCCCCCTTTCTCGCTCGTTATATGACGCTGAATACAAGCGCTGTCTGCCAGAACCTCGTATCCTCCTGAGGCGGAAGCCGGGAGTTAGCTGTAATTCTTTTTAAAATGTTGTGTGTCACTTCTAAATATTGCTGATTTTAAAAGCACCTACCTGCCCAGGCACCACAGGACTCGGATCCTGAGCACACCGCACAGCTGTATCTGCGCTGTCAGCGGACTTAAAAACTACAAACAATTCACGGCGCCATTGCCGGCGTGCAGATAGGCCACGCCCCCTTGGAGGCCACGCCCATCGCCCCCTCTCCCTCGATAAAGTATGTGCTTTCACCGTACGCGCAGCGGATGGGCGCAGCGGGCGCGCCGTTTGCACCGTTTGCGCGCCGAAGGCGCGCCTAAGGCAAGCCCGTCTTCGCCCGTCATCGCCAAGTCATCGCCTCTCGCCGGTCCCCCTGCTCAAATTACACAGACGGCATACCACTATGATAAAAACTATCTCCTTGCACTTAACCCGGGCCAACGCTGTGACAAGCTAGTAGGCTGCATTGGACAGACTGATCTTCATTGTAAATCCTGTAACTTAGTCATATCTAAGCCGAGCCTACTTCGACACAAAGCCAGTATAAGAAAACATACTCTGCTCACGATTCTTCAGCTTAATGTCAGGTCCCTGATAAAGCACCATCCTGAGGTCAATACTTTACTGACCGATGAGAACACAGACATATTATTCTTGTGCGAAACCTGGCTCAAGGACGAGCTAACCAGCATTCCTAACCTTACGTTGCCGGATGAATTCTCTATGATATCCATCAATAGAGACTCTAGGGGAGGCGGCATTGCCCGTTATCTACAGAACGCCATACTCTTGCTCCTTTCTGAAGAAAGACATCACGGGATGTGAGTGCGCCCGTTTCAAAATCACCATTAGCCCTCATTTCTCCCTCTCTGGCCTTTTCATCTACCGACGCCCGGGGCCCACCTCTAAATTCACGGAGGAACTTTTAGAGGTAGCCCACGCTCTGGTTATGAGCTCCGCCAACTTTACTATTTTGGGAGACCTAAATCTCCACTTTGACTCCACCTCGGATCCTACCATCAGTAATCTCCTGGCGGACCTAACAGCCCTACAGCTGATCCCTCTTATACAGTCCACTACACACTCTGCTGGTCACTTACTCGACCCTGTTTTCACCAATATCCTGGAAGCCAGAGCTGATCCACCCAAACCCATGGGTTGGACTGACCACTTTTTCATCAAATTTGTGATATCGGCCGATACCCAATCCATCAAGGTTTCGCCTTCCTCCTGTCTTAAACGGCCCTGGCATAAACTCCAAAATAAGGATCTCTCCGCTATCTTAGGAGAACCTAACCTCGCAACCATTAACGACATCAATACGTCGTATGCCTCCTTTCAGGACTGGATCACTAAAGGACTCGACGCCCTCATACCTGCCAAATGGACTAGAGGACGTAGCACCGCCTCTAATCCATGGTATGATGAAAATTTGAAACTTCTTAGAAAGGAATGCAAAGTAGCTGAACGTTACTGGAGGAAGGACTATAAGGACAAGGACAAAGCTTTTTACCTGTCCAAACTTAAATCATATCATAAAGCTATACGTGCGGCCCGCGCATCCTTCTATGCCAAGGAAATCGACTCCAGCTCCAACCCTACGAAAACCATTTTTAAACTGGTTCAAAAGCTGCAAAACTGTGGCAATCCTGCCTCGTGTATCTCTTCCACTCAGCAGTGTGAGGACCTCGCCACCTTCTTTATTGAAAAGGTGAGGAAAATGTATAACACCTTCTCACAGAATCCTTCTGACCGCACTAGTTCCTCCAACTCCCCCTTTAAAGGCACCAGACTTACTTGTTTACCTGCTATCTCTCACGAGGATCTAGCTAATTTCTGTAGAAAGGTGAAATCCGGTGCCCCTTCAGATCCCATGAGACCGGCTCAATTTTTAGAGGCTCTGGACTTCTTCCTTCCATCCCTGGCCACACTCCTCACCCTCTCCTTCTGCTCGGCAACCGTTCCCACATGCTGGAAACAGGCATGGGTCACTCCCATTATCAAAAAGTTTACTCTGGACCCCACAAAGCCGGAGAACTATAGGCCCATCTCACTGCTCCCCTGGGTGTCCAAACTAGCAGAAGCCCATGCTAACACCGTACTATCAGACCACATGGCCCAAAATAACATCTTGGACCCTTCCCAACATGGGTTCAGGCCAGGGCATAGTACGGAGTCCGCCCTTCTATCCACCACCGAACATCTCCGGAGGGTACTAGATGCCGGTCAAAGTGCTGCGCTGATACTACTCGATCTCAGCGCAGCCTTTGACACGTTTTCCCATAATATCTTGCTGAGTCGCCTGGAAAATATAGGGATCAGTGATCTGGCCCTCGAATGGTTCCGCTCGTTCCTGACGAGCAGATCCTTCCGTGTCTCAGCACCCCCGTTCACCTCCCGATCACACTCTATCGGCCAAGGAGTTCCGCAGGGTTCGGCCCTCAGTCCGTCCCTTTTTAACCTGTATGTGCAGCCTCTCGCGGCAGTGGCCAAAGAATGGGACCTCACGCTGGTGTTGTATGCCGACGACACACAGCTGGTAATTATCCTCACTGAGGCGCCCTCATCCTCTGCCACGAGATTCAGGGACTGACTGGCTGCAGTCGCTCATTGGATGACGGCTAACTGCTTACAATTGAACGCAGGGAAAACCGAGGTGCTGCTCCTGGGTAAGAACCCCAGCTGTTGGAGCGACCATTGGTGGCCCCCCTGCTGGGCCCCATCCCTCCTTCTAAATCTCTGGTAAAAAACCTGGGAGTTTGGTTGGACTCCTCGCTGAGCTACCAAACTCACACCAAAAGAGTAGCAGCTACGTGTATCGGACTGCTGAGAAGCCTTAATTCCATTCTAGGGTTTTTCGACCCCAAAACACGGCAGCTCATAGTCCAATCCACCATCCTTTCCCGATTAGACTATGCTAGCGTCCTACTGTTAGGCGCTAACAAAGCTGAGACAACCAGGCTTCAACGAATCCAGAATTCTGCGGCCAGGGCAATAGTTGGCCTTCCTAGAAGATGCTCTGCTAGAGCCACCATACAAAGACTCCACTGGCTCCCAGTGGAAGCCCGAATCCAATTTAAGGCCCTTACCACTGCCTTTAAAATCCTCAAAACTGATGGCCCTGAACTCCTCCGTCCGCTTCTAACACCCTACACCCCCCAGCGCAACCTCCGCTCCCTAGGTCAACATTTAGTAGTGGTCCCCCGCACGAAACTCTGCCGTGTCGGGGGTCGCTCTTTCAGACTTTTGGGAGCAAAACTCTGGAATTCCCTTCCCCTGAACATCCGCCGCCTTGACAACTTGTCCGCTTTTCGCAAGGCAATAAAAACTCACCTGTTCCCACTATTGTAAGCCTCTGGCCTCCCCACCCCTCCCAGTAGGTTATGCTATGGTTTCTCAGCGCCGGGACGCCCCGTTGCTGGGGCAGCTGTTGCGCTTCAACAAACTCGTAACATAACATACCATCTCCATTGCATGTGCCATGTCTGCTGCCCTGTCTGCCAGCTCCTCTGGTGACAGGCCTCTGCTAGGATCTACAACGCCATCTGGTGGTATGATATCCACTGCATTCTGTGGTTCCCTTGACTCCTTCCAGGCTCTCAGCGCCGTCACGAGTTGGGCCTTGTTGTTCAATCCATTTTTGGAAATTCTGCACTTCCCGCAGAGTTCTTTCAGCCACTCATTGGTTAAGCCCCTCAGGGCTTCCTCTCCCCAGTCTATGTCATCTTCTCCAGAGAAGACAGAGAGTGCTCTTCCAGCAGGGAGTGAGCCAGGCATGGCTTCAGTAATGGCAGATGTCTCAACAAAATTAAAAAAATGGAAATCTGTGGCTGCGTTATAGGTCTGCTCTCACTATGTGGTGATCAGTAATTCACTGTATGTCGACTACAAATGCAAATTCGCAAATCCTCACCGCTGCGTCCAATGTTAGAATTGGGGGTCTCTGGTTGGCGCAAGTATGCACTTGTGACAAGCAGGGACCCTCTCCTCTAAGTCAGGGCGAAGGATGACCCCTTAGAATTACCCTTGCTCACCCTCTAGGTGCGTGGCGTGAGCAGCCAAGGCTGTTCTTCAGGCGCTATGGAGTTAAGCATTTGTAATAAAACACACAGTAAAATGTACCAATCCCCCCACAAATGGACACCAGGCAGGTATTATATATCAAAATACGCTCCTTTATGTAAAAATATATATATGCAGATCAGTCTTATCACAAGACCAATAACGTTTCTTTTTAGTCACAGGATTATCAAAGTCGGTAAATGTTCTCTTAGTTGTAATTAAACTATAGTTCAGTTCTTAGTAGGCCACAGTTCTCCCAATACTCTCTTTTGGGCACCTTTACACAGTTCTGAGCTATCTGGGCGCTTCCTAGCACTCCTGTTCGTTCCCAGTCCGAGATACGGGCCCGACCTACCAAAGCTCACGCTTCTCGCGTATGGCGCGGTCGGGTCGGGGACAGAGGACGAGGCGTACCGCGGGGTGTGACTCGTATGGGAGGGAGCGCAGGGTCACAGAGCTCCCAGGGCCCCCAGGTGACACAGAGCGGTGCGAGCCTCGATGGAGGGACGGCTCGTACCGCAGAGGGACGCACGCGCTGAGGGGCTCACGGGCGCTGCAGCGGGACACAGAGCGGTGCGAGCCTGTCAGGAAGGGCGGCTCGTACCGCGGTTGGGTGGTATTACCTCAGAAGGCTGATGTGAAGGCGGGGAAATCAGAACGTGGCGGGCCCCGAGCCCGGTGCAGAGGTCTTGGTGGCGGCTTTCCGCGAAGACGAATGCGAGGCGCCCAGCGGCTCCCGATCAGAGCGAGGCTGGTGCCCGAGGCGTCCGGGCTTCGGCGGTCTGTCCTCTGGGTCTGTAGGGTCCAGCGGGGACTTCAGGCGGGAGCATGGGGGTGCACCAGCGGGCCTCCAATGGCGGTGATACAGCGACTTCCCTTGGCGGGGGGGAGCGGCTCGACGGAGCGGGGCTCTCCCTCGGCAGGGACAGGGAAGCACAGTTCGATCACGGCCTCAAGGAGGGGCTGAGGGCACCAAGGGTCACGGCTCCGGCAGGGCAGAAGTCCTTAAAATACCGGCAGACGAGCAGAGAGCAGGTTGAGCCAGATGGTCCTGTGGCTCAGGTCAGGGGGCAAGCTCAGACACGCCCTTGGAGAAAGTTTCAAGCACAAATCAGCAAAGTCTTTTCAGCAAGTCTTTTCCTCTCCTTCCTCAGCAAGGCAAGCAGCAGGCCAGTCCTTCCAGCGTCTTCTTCTCCTTCTAGTCGGGCAGAGGTTCTTTGTGGGAAACAGGATTCTAATTTACAAGGAGCAGGGCTCCGACTTTTATACAGCATTTCTTTTGTCTTCTCAGGCCAGGGGGGCCTTTGCATAACTGCTTTCAGTCTCTGAGTACTTATTGGGTGTATATCGGGCTTCTGCTTTCAGTGTGAGGGGCAGGCACATCAGACGCTCCACAGGGAGGTGGAGCCAGCATTGTGTGGACAGGGGCAGCCAGGAGTATCCTGATGACAGTGCTTCTCCCTTCCTGGGCCAGGTGCGGGCTGAGTCATCAGTCGCTCGCCAGGGGGGCGGAGCCAGCATTGTGGTGGCAGAGCACAGCCTGATTAAGAGTCCAGGGGCACTCCTACCTCCCACTAAGGTGTAATCCTTGCATTCACCACCTGTCATCCCCCAGCCCTGTCACTCACACATCCCAGACAGCCAGATACACATACCAGCAGAGGCGGGCTGAAATGGTGAGGCAAGCAAATGCTAACTTTCTAAAAGTAGCATTTGCAAACACAGGATATTAAAATAAACTTTACTAAAAGAAGTATTTTATTATTCTGAGTTCAGGCATACTAAACATTAATTTCTACCATGTTCCCTGAGCCTGCTGGGATTATAGAGTGTAATAATCCCAGCAGCCCATCTGGCCTAAAGGGGACAGGTAGCCTTACAATAGTGAAAAACGAATTTGGCAGTAATTCACTATTAGGACATGCCACACTCATCAGAGCATGTCCTACCTTACACTTACAATGCACCCTGCCCTTAGGCCTACCATAGGGGTGACTAATATGAAGTTAAGGGAAGGTTTAGGGGCTGGCAAGTGTGTGCACTTGCCCAGCCAGCATGACAGTACCAGACTGCACGCAGGTTCTGCAATGGCAGACCCTAGACACATTTTAAGGCTGCTTCTGTGGGTGGCACAACCAGCGCTGCAGGCCCACTAGCAGTATTGGCATTCACAAGCCCTGGCACTCCTGGTGCACTTTACTGGGGACTGATTGTGGAAAAGTAAATTTTGCCTTGTTCTGTGTCCCTACGAGTCCTCCATCATATGTTATGTGCGCATGATTAATATGCATATGTATTCACCATGTTCGATTAAAGACGCAATTATAGCTGTGTCCACCTCTAGTATGCCAGTTTCCGGTTCTCGTGAATACTACGAATATCAGGCCTATTTAAAGCTACGTTGCCACGTTTCTCAGCGTGCACGTTATTTCATTGTAAAGTTCCCGTTTCTAGGCCTCAAAAGGGCCTGGACACCAGACTCAGCTCCTGTCTCCTGAGCCTCGCTGAGGAGCGATACAGCCCCCACCTGTGTTCCTGACCCTTCACTTACTTCCTGCCTCACAGTGTCCGGCTCAGCCTGGCTCTGCCTCTGAGTCTGCCAAGAGTATGTTATGATTCCAGTTATCAGTTCAGTCCTCCTTCTCTGCATTCCTAAGCTACTGAACTGCATCAATAGTTACCATCATAGTCTAGCCTTTACGTCTCCATGTTGGAGAAATACTGTATTAATGATCATTTAATATTCTTCATCACGCACTACATGTAGAATAATGCATGCTCCAGTCTTAGAGTCTGTTCGCCTTTACCCCGATAACTTTTGGATTCTATCAACATGTTCTCTAAACATCAGATACTAGATACTGTTTAGGTACATGTCGCCCTGACTCTCCAGACTTCAGTCTCTGCTCCTAGCACAGAGTTCGTAGCCCCCAGCTTCTTCTAGTAACACGTCATTGCCAGTTTGCGCGCACCACTAGGTTAGAGGTCCCGGCTCCTTAGGTAGCCCCCTCCATGTTTCCGCCCCATTTATGACATATTCTGTTACGTTTACATCACATGTCTATGAATACGCCCCTGTTACACCCATTTTTCACCCTTATCTTTCGCGACTGCTATTGACCACACCCACTGCTCCGCCTATCATATGTATTGTAATGCAACTGTTTTAGTATATATGTTCGTGTATTGTTATTAAATGTTAGCGCGCTCATCCCAGATCCTGCCCGGCAGCTGTCGGGGCCCCCCTGTCAAGCGCTGCCATCCTATTCCTGTGCAGGTTGTCCTGTTCCTGTCCTTATGCTGTATTAAAACCTGCAAACTCCTACTACCTCGAATCTTGACTCTTATTTATTGAGCTATCTGTTATTCATTTATCCATTCAAAAATAGAGGTATTATTTATTTATTTACCACATAATGGCGCCCGAATAGGGACTTGCCCTTTCCCCACGCGTCGGTGAAGCCACGCCGGCCCCCTGACCCTCTGCAGTCGTGACGGAACTCTTCTGCGCACCGGCAGATATTTCTGCTTTAAGTATCCCTCAGGCCCACGGAGGAGACGGAGGAGGCGGTCCAGCATCCAGACGAGACGGTGGAGGAACGCGGCGAGTCCCGACCAGAGCCCAAGCCGAGAGTCCAAGGTCCGAGGTATCCGGAGGCCCACCCGTAACAGAAGTCCGAAGTTCGTCCGTCCGGCGTCGAAGCAGTCCAGTCCAGTCCGAGGCCTTCCGTTCTTGCTGCCCGGTGAGTACCGTTGCTGGGGTAGTATCTAGACAGGGTCAATCTAAATTGTCTCTGGTCCGATGGGTCTGGGTACGCAGATCTGAAACGAAGTGTTCACCTAGGTGGATACGGGTCTTGATGCGTCCCTTTATGGGACCGGTATGTTCCGTGCTGTTTCAGCAGCGCATCCAGTAATTCTAGTCTGTTCCGTTCTCGAGAAATTCATGTGTTTCTGTTCTCAGTGTTCCAGGTAGTATTCTGTCCGAACTGTTGCTTCATAATGTTATTCAATGTATTTTCAATGTCGTGGTATGCCTGAATTGTTTTCTCAATTGTTATTGTTCCTCGTGTATTGTATTGTGTTCAGATTCAAGTTTGCAATGTCCCTCTTTTCGAGGTTACGTCAGTTAAAAACTAGAAAGGGTCTGCTAGAAGAAGCAGTTCCTGTCCCGCCTAGGGACAGTCCAGGTCATTTTATGTATCAAAAACATGGCATAAGTGCCATACTATATCTAGATTTATGGGTAGAGTATACCAAACAGTTAGAAGAAAAGTATAGATGGCCCGTATCGGGTACATGGGATGCCGAGTGCATCATGAGAGTAGAAGAAGCATTATGGAAAAAGAAAGCCAGGCAGTCACAGAAAGATGCCATTGAGTTATGGCGCAAAGAATCTCATAAAAGAACCGAAAAAGAAATCAGAAAGTCAGAATTAAGTAGAGAATCCTTAGAGCGAGCACAAGAAAAAGAATTAATCGAGATAGGTGAACGAATTAAAACCGAACAGTCAGACAGACAGAGGCATGCCCTTATTAAGGGTATGTATCCTCTTCTTGCCGAGGGCTTGCCAAAAGCAACCCCGGAGGCATCCAGTAATTTCCCGCCACCATTAGTTCCGCTCAAGCTACGTCACAAACCAACCGCAGCTGATATTTTTATTTCGTCCTATTTGGACGACACAGTCCCAGAATATGCAAATCCTGTTCCTGCTCCGCCAGTCCCTGTAAATCAGGCACTTCCCGCTCCTCCAGACACCGGAGTACCTGTTACGGTACCCCCGGTCCAGCCCGCCATACAAGTCCAGCCTGCATTTCCATTTCCCACTCTGCCAGGACGAAGAGCATCAGTAGACGACTCTAGTTTAGGGGCCGCAGGGGGAGGTCCTCCAGGAACCCCGCCGCCACACAAGCGTTTAACGTTAGCCGAATTACATGCACAAGCGTCACAGCGTACGCCCAGATATCAGTCTGTTGCAGAAATAAGAAAAGCCCTTACCGAATGTGGCTATGATCCAGTTCCAGGCGAGGATAATATGGTTTTATATTCATTACGCGTGAGAAAGGTGACCGAGTATCTAGTCACTCTACCAGATATGAAAGAAGATCTAGACAGAATATATCGTTTCATCCGTACAGGGGATGATCCAGAAAGTATTAGTGAAGTCATGTCTCAAAGGAAAGCTGAGATCCAGCTCATGTTATTAAAGTTCCTGATTAATTGTCTAATAAGAGAACAAGATTCCCCGACTAAAGATCAGGCCGAAATGAAATTCCTGACAAGGGGGAGTGATAATATAGCCGAGGGTAAGCACAAGACTATCAGTAGTATAGAGAGTATGTACAAGAAAATCCGTAAAGAAATAATAAAGTTACACGAACAACGTAAAGCAGCACAAGTAAACGAGAAAGAAAATGACTCTTCTATTGAAGAGGTAGACGACGAGAATCCCGCCAGAATAGCGTATGTAGGAAAATCTAGATTTCCAGATCGCCATTTGCGCCTAGAACACAAGTCAGTTTTACATCATCCAGCACCAGAACCAGGTTTTCTAGAACAAGTATTTCAAGCTACCGATCACATTCTGAAATCACGAATCGGTTATAGCGAGTTAAGTACCATGCATGAACAAGAACTAGTCCGATCAGCAGTCCGATGGATTACTGATTCTACCACTTTTCCAGACGAAATAGTGGCACAAATGTTTCTGAAATTGCCCCCAGCCGAGCAACGACTGGTGGGTATGTATATGATCCAGCACCTCATTACATTGTATGAGGGTCAACATTCTGATCCAGGTCCGTTACATGATGTCCTGAACGAGTTACTCCAGTATAAATGGAAAGGTTTAGGTACTGATTTAATTAGTGTCATTCTAGAACAGCGCCACAAATATAGTATGTTTCTGAACCCACATTTTGTTCATGTCTCACCCCCAGAAAGTAAACCCTTTTACATAGACAGACAGAATCCGTTACGAGAAGTGCATCCAGTTAAGACAGAGGGTGGTGAAATGCAACGAGTGTTTGTTTACACCCCTATCACAAAGATGGAACTCTTAGAGATGAAAAAGTTAATTCCCTGTCATGATAAAGATCCAGCAGGGTTCCACCGAGAATTAAAAGACATGCTCCGTATGGGAGAATACACGTATCCAGATATCATTAAAATGTTAAAGGTCCTGTTGCCCGCAGGGGTATGTGAGAAACTCAAGGAAAAAGAATGGGAGGTGGGAGAGAAAAAGATCGATTGGGCAGTCCTAGAAGCTGAAGATAAGGCACGAGTACCAGGTACCGGTCTTGGAGATAAATGTAAAGAATTACCTGAACTGTTAATACAAGTTTTGCCCAGACTATTAGCAACTAAAAAGGAAGACTGGGATGCAATCTCAGCATGTAAACAGAAACAAGATGAAGATATTAGTGATTATTATTCCAGATTTGAGAAATGTTTTACCATAAACAGTGGCCTCAAGACAAGTAGTGAATCATACCCTCATCTTTTTGTTACTAAATTAGTCGAGAATTCAAGTCCACAAATTAAGAATCGAGTTTTGAAAGTCGAAAGTACCTGGCAAGCTAATACCCCATCCCAGATGTTACAGATGCTTCAATATCACCAGAATAGAATCAGAGAAGAGCAAGATCACGAGAGAAAACGTATGAAAGACACGAAAATGAAAGTACTAGTTGCACAATCTGTTCCTCAAGACAGTCAGAAGAGGGGACCAAATCAAGCCAGTCATCCTGTAGCTCCCGTTAAAGAGAACTGCAATTATTGTAAACAGCCAGGTCATTTTATAAACGAGTGTGCAGTTCTGAAACACAACATAGCTACCGGTAAGACTAAAGAAAGACCACGTCCGCCTAGACAAGAGCAAGTTTCACAGACTTCTCAGCCACAGAATGCACCACAGACAGTTACAGCACCGCAACCCATCGCTGCAACACAGCATGTTACACAGCAGATGTACCAGTATGCTCAGTCAGAATATCCAGAGTATCAGCCATATTCATGAAACAGCCTAGAGAGGGAGGTAGGCTTGCCTCTCATCGAGATACCTGTAGATCAAGAAGGTCCCTATGTCCACAGTCAAGTATTAGGGAAAGACAGAAAGTTTCTGATTGATACAGGGGCAAGTAGGACCACTATAAGTCACGCCGAAGTTCCAGGGGCTCCGCTCTCAGGCTCTAGAAATGTTTCCCTTGGATTTTCAGGAAAACCTATCGTAAATGAAATATCAAAGCCAGTTACTCTAGAAGTAGGTCCATTGTCCCGCACTACTGATCTGTTACTTACTAAGTCATGTCCAGAAAATCTATTAGGCATTAAAACACTGAAAGAATTAGGTGCAGTTATATGCTGTTCCCCAGAGGGAATACGATTGTTCCTACGTGACTTCAAGGGTCACTATGTATTACGAGATTTTGATCCAAGATTGTCCAATGTTCCGCAGCATCTATGGGCGCAAGGTCCAACTGATGTTGGTTATATGCAAATCACACCCCATCGTGTGACTCTCAAGCCAGGTGTAGTGTTACCACGAATCAGACAGTACAGATTGCCACCTGAGGCTGTAGCAGCCTTATCCAAAATTATTGACGATCTCATCGCTCAAGGAGTAGTTGTAGAAACTGACTCCAATGTATGTAATTCTCCGATCATTCCTGTCATGAAACGTACTGATCCAAATGCACCTCCAGTATATCGTTTAGTGATTGACCTTCGGGAACTTAATAAATGTATTATTCCCCAGTATCCAGTTGTCCCAGATATTTCTTCCCTGTTGACAGCCATTGATTCTGAAGCCTCATTTTTTTCAGTCATAGACCTCAAGAACGCGTTTTTCAGTGTTCCCATTCATCCAGACAGCCAGTTTCTTTTCGGATTTTGTTTAAATGGAAGGAGCTATATGTTCACACGCGCTCCTCAAGGTTTCACAGAAAGTCCTAGTATTTACAGTCAAGCACTCAAGAGACAACTAGACAACATTCACATGCCAACTGACACTGCCCTGCTCCAGTATGTCGATGATCTCCTGATCACAGCCCGTTCTGAATGTGCTTGCGAGCGAGCATCCCTTACAGTCTTGTATTTCCTAGCCGAGATGGGACACAAGGTGTCCCCTTCGAAGCTTCAATTCTGTGTCCAGCAAGTGGTCTACTTAGGACACTTACTGTCCAAGAGGGGTAGGCAGTTGACACCAGACCGTATCCAGTTAATAGCGAGTCTTCCTCAGCCCAAGACCCAGAAGGAGGTACGTGCTTTTATTGGCCTTACTTCTTATTGCAGACAATGGATTCCTCAGTATGCATTTCTAGCCAAGCCACTGATACAGTTAACGACACAGGAGGCAGCCGTATCGACTGTCCTCCCTTGGACATCTGAACATACACTTAGTTTCAATGAGTTAAAGAAAGCTTTATGTCAAGCTCCAGTTCTAGCAACACCGAACTACAGTAAGCCTTTTACACTTTTCGTCACTGAACGTGAAGGTACAGCATTATCTGTTCTCACACAAGATCAAGCAGGACAATACAAGCCCTGTGCTTATTTTTCGAGCACATTAGATCCTGTAGCCCAGGCTCTGCCTGCGTGCCTCAAGTCAGTTGCAGCCACAGCACTAGCTATCAGACAAAGTGATTCCATAGTGTTAGGACACTCCCTGACAGTACAAGTTCCACACTCCGTGGAAGTTCTTTTAAACCGAACACAAACTCAGCACTTGACAATTGCACGTTTAACAGGTTATGAATTGACACTGTTCCAGCCACACATAGAAATCAGACGCTGCAACGTTTTAAATCCTGCTACATTGTTACCATCAGTTACTTCGAATTCTGCCACACACGACTGTGTGAAAGTAGTTAACATTACGACAAAACCAAGACAAGATCTGACAGATATTCCATTACCAGATCCCGACCTGACACTTTATGTGGATGGTTCATGTATGAGAACAAGTACAGGAGAACTAGTAGCCGCGTATGCAGTGACTACCGACACCAAAGTTATAGAGACACACCGCATTGACACCCTGTCTGCCCAAGCAGCAGAGCTAGTTGCTCTGACTCAAGCCTGCATACACGCCAAGAACATGAAAGTTAATATTTACACAGATTCACGTTACGCATTTGGAGTTGTACACGACTTCGGAGTGCTCTGGCAAGAGAGAGGTTTCATGACTTCTCATGGAACCAAGATTCAGCATGGTCTCCTTATTCAAGCTCTGTTAGATGCAATACATTTACCGACATCCATTGCTATCATGAAGTGCAAAGCACATCCGAAAGTTACTGACACTATTTCTCAAGGTAATGATCTAGCAGATCGCACAGCCAAGCTTACAGCTCAGACTCCAGACACTTCAGTTAATCCGACACAGACACACACTCCAGATCCGACTACATGTATGACAGTTAAAGACCCTACTCAAGATATCATAGATATCCAGTTACATGCTACTCCCGATGAAATCAAGAAATGGTCCGAACAAGGAGGGGTCCAGACAGATCAAGGATGGTTAACAAAGGGTAAAGCCACATGGTTTCTCCCCGACTCTATGGTTCAAGTCATTATTAATACCGCACATAGTCCAGCACATTTAGGAGAAAAAGCTATGTTAGACAGTATCCAGAATATTTGGTTCAACAAGCATTTACGAGCTGCAGCCAAGCAGAAAGTCCGTACCTGTATGATATGTTGTCAGTTTAATCCAGGTAAAAGTGTCCCGGTGGAACAAGGTGGATTACAGCCCCCTGACCACCCTTTTGAAGTCCTCCAGATGGATTACATTCAGATGGAGCGATGTCGAGGTTTCAAGTATGTCCTTGTAGTTGTATGCGCTTTGTCCAGGTGGACGGAGGCATATCCAGTTCCAGATTACACAGCCACGACTACTGCCAAGCAGTTGGTTCGTGAGTTCTTCCCCCGTTATGGACTCCCTAGGGTCGTATATTCTGACAACAGCCAGTCATTCTCATCTGAACTCATGAAGCACGTGTCCCTTTTGTTAGGATACCAGTGGAAGTTCCATTGTGTACGCCATCCTGAAGCAGCCGGTCTCGTAGAGAGACATAATCAGACCCTGAAAATTCGAATTGCAAAAGTTTGTCAAGAGAAAGGTGTGGACTGGCTCATAGCTCTGCCAGTCGCCCTGTTCTATATGCGCATGGTCGCACATTCCAGATCAGGTCTGTCCCCGTATGAGGTCGTTTTCGGCCGCCCCCCTAACATGTGGGGTACTCCTAGACCCCGAAGTATTACCGATGTTTCAAGTAATATGCTGACAGATTACCTAGCTTCCTTGATGTCTGCCCTCAACTCTTGTCGTTCACAGGTTGCCGCCGCATTTCCAGACAATACCGAGGTGGCACCGCATGAAATCGTTCCCGGATCCATGGTCCTAGTGCGAAATTTCGATCGTTCAAGTCCGCTGGAGCCTCGCTGGAAGGAGCCCCGACAGGTCCTCCTGGCCACCCGCACAGTCGTGAAGTTGGAGGGACGCAAAGGCTGGGTGCATCTTTCGCACATCAAGAAATTTTATGGATTGAAACCAGTTTCAAAGAACATTTCCGAGGATTTAAAGGACTGCCAAAGTACTATTCTTAAGGACTGTCCCGCAAAAGACACTGATACTGCACCCTCCCTGTTAGAGACAACTCCGCAACAGGAGTATAAGAAAAAGCTAAGGTCTAGTAAAATAAGTCAGCCAGTTTGATTGTCTAAGTCCTCCCCTAGGTGAAACGGTTAGACCGGTTTCTGACATGTATAAAATAGATCCCCATAGTGAGAGAGTTAGTCAAAACTCAATCCGATGTATCATTTTTCTATGTTTCGTTTTATTTCTCAGCATTATGATTTCCTGCACCAGTTATGCATTTTACTTGTATTTTCCAGTTTCTCATGTAAATAAGTCCGCTAATGCTACAGTAGAGCACACGTTTAGTGATCTGCCTCCTCATGAACTCTCTTACCGCCTCGCTATGCGTAACAATTCTTTTATCCGCATGTTACATTATTCACACCAGACCAGCAATGCCACTAATTGTTGGGTGTGTGGTCGACTCCCCCCTTTCCAGACCCCGAAGGGAGTTCTGCCACTCTTTCCTTATCCATTTTCACATAATGGTTCGTGTGGAGCATGGTCCACGTTAACGTCATCCTCAACAGATATGTCTTTTCTTAACAGTACATGTTTTCCAGACAAGCAAGGTCTTCCCCACAGAACAGGGTTAGATCTAGAAAACGAAGTTTACAATTTAGGTAATTATTCTTCGAATTTCATGGTCCTGAATGTTCAGTCTGATTCCACTCCAGACTTACCTGCTATTTCGGTACTACCAGTCAAAGGCGAATTATGTGTTAGAAATAATGGTTCCGTACATGTAGGACATAGCGATTGTACTACTATTGTCAAGTATAGTGACAGTGGGAAATCTATTTTCAAAGCTTCACGTCATTCTTATTTTATTTGTGGTCAGACCGCATATGTTCGTCTGCCCCTCGATTGGGAGGGAACCTGTTACATTGCCTTCCTACTGCCACCAGTTTTCCTAGCCCCATCTGATTATCATAGAAACACACATCTAGTACACCTTAGACATAGAAGGGAGTTCCCCATTGTCGATTATACTGAAACTGCTCTAGAACAGTATACAGATTTCAATAGAGGTTTCTTCTTCTTTATAGGACCTATCCAGAATAGTAAGCTAATTCGTAGATTAACCAGGACCCTTGAAGCAGTAGTCAATGAGACTGCCTCTGCTCTAGGTAACTTAACTGAAGAGCAATCTGCTATGAGATTTGTCGTTTTACAGAATCGTCTCGTCCTTGACGTCATATTGGCCGATAGGGGCGGGGCCTGTAGAGTCATCGGATCTAGTTGCTGCATTTTCATTCCAAATAACGCGCCGTCTGTTTATTCAGCTATAACCAGACTCCATAAAATTGCCCATCTGTTACACCAAGATCCAGGCACCTGGACATGGTCCGGTTGGTTCTGGAATATAATTTCCGCTTGGGGATGGAAAGTCTTGTCCTTTCTAGGTATTGCAGTAGCGATCATATTCAGCTGCTGCCTCTGTATACAATGTGGCCCTGCGATTTGCGGCATTTGTGCTACCTCTTGTATTCCTAGTCCCAAGTCCCGTTCTAAAACCCGTTCCCAGAAAATTCGAGACGAGCAAATGATACTGTATGAAATGATAGATGGTATCATGAATATTGATGTTTCCTGATGGAAACGTAGTGACAAGGAGGGAATGTGGAAAAGTAAATTTTGCCATGTTCTGTGTCCCTACGAGTCCTCCATCATATGTTATGTGCGCATGATTAATATGCATATGTATTCACCATGTTCGATTAAAGACGCAATTATAGCTGTGTCCACCTCTAGTATGCCAGTTTCCGGTTCTCGTGAATACTACGAATATCAGGCCTATTTAAAGCTACGTTGCCACGTTTCTCAGCGTGCACGTTATTTCATTGTAAAGTTCCCGTTTCTAGGCCTCAAAAGGGCCTGGACACCAGATTCAGCTCCTGTCTCCTGAGCCTCGCTGAGGAGCGATACAGCCCCCACCTGTGTTCCTGACCCTTCACTTACTTCCTGCCTCACAGTGTCCGGCTCAGCCTGGCTCTGCCTCTGAGTCTGCCAAGAGTATGTTATGATTCCAGTTATCAGTTCAGTCCTCCTTCTCTGCATTCCTAAGCTACTGAACTGCATCAATAGTTACCATCATAGTCTAGCCTTTACGTCTCCATGTTGGAGAAATACTGTATTAATGATCATTTAATATTCTTCATCACGCACTACATGTAGAATAATGCATGCTCCAGTCTTAGAGTCTGTTCGCCTTTACCCCGATAACTTTTGGATTCTATCAACATGTTCTCTAAACATCAGATACTAGATACTGTTTAGGTACATGTCGCCCTGACTCTCCAGACTTCAGTCTCTGCTCCTAGCACAGAGTTCGTAGCCCCCAGCTTCTTCTAGTAACACGTCATTGCCAGTTTGCGCGCACCACTAGGTTAGAGGTCCCGGCTCCTTAGGTAGCCCCCTCCATGTTTCCGCCCCATTTATGACATATTCTGTTACGTTTACATCACATGTCTATGAATACGCCCCTGTTACACCCATTTTTCACCCTTATCTTTCGCGACTGCTATTGACCACACCCACTGCTCCGCCTATCATATGTATTGTAATGCAACTGTTTTAGTATATATGTTCGTGTATTGTTATTAAATGTTAGCGCGCTCATCCCAGATCCTGCCCGGCAGCTGTCGGGGCCCCCCTGTCAAGCGCTGCCATCCTATTCCTGTGCAGGTTGTCCTGTTCCTGTCCTTATGCTGTATTAAAACCTGCAAACTCCTACTACCTCGAATCTTGACTCTTATTTATTGAGCTATCTGTTATTCATTTATCCATTCAAAAATAGAGGTATTATTTATTTATTTACCACAGATAGTAAATCCAATTAACCAATCAGGAATATCAATCACAGTTATACTTTTCATAGGGAGCACTTGCACTGCGGCATGGGTTGGCCGTGGCGCAGTGCCCTGAGCGGCGGACACCAGCCAAAACATCTGAGGCACATCAGCAAAAAGATGAAGGGAAACTCACGCCAAGGTGCCAGGTCTAACACGTGTCCCCTCCAGCTGAAATGTGGGGAGAACTACCCTTCCCCAGGGAGTTCCTCATCACTAAGGCGGAAAAACCTGGACAGACCGTCAGCATTGGCGTGATCTGTGCCAGGGCGATGTTCCACCGTGAAGTCCATACCCTGTAGGGAGATGGACCACCTCAACAGTTTTGGGTTCTCACCCCTCATTTGCATCAACCATCTGAGGGGCCTGTGGTCTGTCTGAACCCGGAAGTGAGACCCAAACAAGTAGGGTCTTAGCTTCTTCAGTGCCCAGACCACAGCAAATGCTTCTCGCTCTATTGCACTCCACCTACGTTCCCGGTGGAAGTAACCTCCTACTGATGAAGGCTACAGGTTGGTCCCAGCCCTCCTCTGTCATCTGTGAGAGAACAGCCCCTGCACCATCCTCTGAAGCATCTGTTTGCACTAGAAATTCCTTGGAGAAATCAGGAGCCAAGAGCACGGGCGCCGTGCACATGGCAGTTTTCAGGGTGTCAAACGCCTTCTGAAAGGTGTCAGTCCAAATCACAATCCTGGGCTGCTTTTTCGAAGTCAGCTCTGTCAAGGGGGTCACAATAGTGCCATAGCCCTTGACAAACCTCCTGTAGTACCCAGTGAGCCCCAGGAAGGCTCTCACTGCAGTCTGGGTCTTGGGGGGTTCTCAAGCCAGGATGGTCTCAATTTTGGGTTGCAAGGGTGCCACCTTGCCACTCCCCACTTGGTGTCCCAAGTACACCACTGAACCCTGCCCAATCTGGCACTTGCTTGCCTTGATTGTGAGGCCTGCTTTGCACAGCGCCATCAACACTTCCCAGAGGTGTCGCAGGTGTTCTGGCCAGGTACCACTGAACACTGCGATGTCATCCAGGTAGGCGGCACTGAACTCATCCAGCCCAATCAACACCTGGTTGACCAACCTCTGAAAGGTGGCAGGGGCATTCTTCATTCCAAATGGCATAACCCGGAACTGGAAATGCCCATCTGGTGTTGAGAATGCTGACCTCTCTTTTGCCTCATCGGTCAAGGCGATCTGCCAGTACCCAGACGTTAAATCAAACGTGCTGAGGAACCGGGCAGCCCCTAGCCGATCAATGAGCTCGTCAGCTCTGGGGATAGGGTGCGCGTCAGTCTTGGTGACTGAATTGAGTCCTCTGTAGTCCACACAGAACCGGAGTTCAGGTGTGGCTCCCGGCGCAGCAGCCTTGGGGACCAAGACCACGGGGCTGGACCAAGGACTGCTGGAGGACTCAACCACCCTAAGAGCAAGCATTTTGGAGAACTCCTCCTTGATGCAGGCTCTGACCCTGTCAGTTACTCTGTAGGCCTTATGCCTCACAGGTAAGCTGTCTCCTGTGTCCACATCATGGACGCACCAATCTGAGAACACCAGGAACCAGGGAGAACAGATCTGGAAACTGCCCCAGCAATTGGCGGCAGTCTTCCTGTTGCTCGGGCGTCAGGGTTGGTGAGAGGTTAACTCCATACACTGACCCATCTTTATCAGAGGCTACCAAGAGGTCAGGAAGAGGCTCAGACTCCTCCTCCATTCCATCATCAGTTGCCAACAACATGCCCACTTCGGACCTCTCCAAGTGGGGCTTAAGGCGGTTAACATGTAGGACCCTCAAAGGGTTCCTGGGAGACTGCATGTCCACCAAGTAGGTTACCGGACTCTTGCGCTCCACAACCTCAAATGGACCTGTCCACTTATCCTGAAGTGCACACGGCTCCACTGGGGCCAAGACCCACACCTTTTGCCCAGGTTGAAGCTCTACAAGAGTGGCATTCTGGTCGTACCACCGCTTCATCTCTTCCTGACTGGCTTCCAGGTTTGCCTCAGCAAGTTGCCTGAAGCGCCTGGTCTGGTTTCTGAAGGCCAGCATGTAACTATTTACATTCTGGGGAGGTTTCCTGGGAGTTTGCTCCCAGCCTTCCTTTACCAAACTCAGGGGTCCACTCACGGGGTACCATACAGCAGTTCAAAGGGGCTGAACCCTAGGGACTTCTGTGGCACCTCACGGTACGCAAAGAGGAGGCATGGCAAGAGGACGTCCCAATTATGCCTCATTGAACCTTCCAGGCCCATGATCATGCCTTTCAGGGTTCGGTTGAATCTCTCAACCAACCCATTTCCTTGGGGATGGTAAGGGGTGGTAAACTTGTAGGTTACACCACACTCTTGCCAAAGGGATTTCATATACTTGGATATGAAATTGGTCCCCCTGTCACTCACCACCTCTAGAGGGAATCCCACTCGTGAGAAAATTCCCATCAGTGCCCGTCCCACCACGGGGGCCGTCACTGTCCTCAGAGGGATGGCTTCAGGGTACCGGGTGGCATGGTCCACCAAGACCAGGATGAACCTGTTGCCCATGGCTGTCTTGGGGTCCAGAGGCCCAACAATGTCAATACCCACTCGCTGGAATGGCGTACCGACCACGGGGAAGGGTTGCAGAGGAGCCTTGTGCCTCCCTCCACTCTTACCACTTGCCTGGCAAGTCTGACAGGATCTACAATGAGCATCTGAGCTCTTGTGCATTTGGGGCCAATAAAAGTGGGTGACAAGCCTGTCATAGGTCTTGTCCATCCCCAAATGTCCTGCTAACGGCACATCATGAGCCAGCCCCAGTAGGAAGGCTCTGAACTTCTGGGGTACCACCAGCACACTGGCTGACCCAGGTTCAGCAGCCTTGGGCTCTGAATACAGGAGGTCATTCTCCCAGTATACATAATGTGTCTTGGCCTGAACACCATTGGCCTGGTCTGCAGCCTGCTGCCGCATACCCACGAGAGAAGGGCATTCTTTCTGCTCCCTGCAGAATTCCTCCTAGAGGGGCCTCCTTCTTGCTGCCAATGGGACAGCTCAGGCAGGTCCCCCAGTTCAGCAATCTGTTCCCCTGTAGGCTCCAGGGCATCCCCCTCAAGGTCTGCTTCCTCCTGGACCGTGGGAACTTCAGGTGCCGGTTTCCCGCGCCCCCTGCGCCTTCTCTCTAAGGCCGGTTTCTGGGCCTCTCCTTCAGGCCCCAGGATCTCTTGAGCACCCCTACTGGCTGCCATTGACCGGGTGGTCACGCACGCCCAGTCAGGTAGACCCACCATCCTCAGGTGAGTCGTCTTTTCCACCTTTTCCCAAGGGGAGTCCTCCAAGTCATTCCCTAGCAAACAGTCCACAGGCATGGCTTTCCTCACACAGACTTGCAGAGTACCAAAGACCCCCCCACTCGAAGGGAACTTGAGCCATCGGACACTGACTCTCTGAATTATCAGCATTGATAACCCTACAGTAGGCATGGGGTACAACCTGCTCTTGAGACACCAGGTGCTGCCTCACTGTAGTCACACTGGCTCCTGTATCTCTAAGAGCCTCAGCTTTCTTACCATTGATGGTAACCACCTGCCCATATTTCTTAGTGTTAGAGGGCAGGTAGTTCTCAGGGACCATCTCACTGTCTCCTAGCAAGACTAGGGTCATCTGGACAGGATCTCCATCCCCGGGGACTACTACCTCTTCCCCCAAATTAACACTAGTTACTTGCCGGGGTGGAGCACCAGGGGGTGCTGATTTACCAAACAGGCGACACTTGGGGTCACTGGCAATGTGCCCGGGTCACCACACCTGTAACAATTGAAGGGCCCCTTTGGAACAGGCCTACCTGTCGGGCCCCAGTCTGCTTCGGGGGTGGGGGAGGCTGAGAACCTCGCTGCTGGTTCCCTTGGGGAATACTTTGGGGGCCTCGCTGGAACCCTCTTTGTTTACCCCTGTCCCCCCCACTCTTCTGCTGGGGACCCTGCCCACCCTTGGCGGAGTCTCCCACTGGACCCTTGTGGACCCTGGTGCTGAGCCAGCGGTCCGCCTCCTCAGAAAGCTTCCTCGGGATGGACAGCTTGCTATCAATCAGGTGCTGGCGTAGCTCAGGAAAACAGTGATCAGACAAGTGCTTCCATGCGATTAAATCAAGAAGCCCCTGATAATCATTTACCCTACTACCCTTTACCCATCCATCCAGTGCTCTGCAAAAAACAGTCACATACTCCACATACGTATTCCCAGGACGCTTGACACTCTCCCTGAACTTCTGTCTGTACATTTCAGGGGTAAGCCTATACCTGGTCATTAAGGCTTCTTTCATGCGGGGATAGGAACTTTGTTCTTCAAGGGGCAAATCTAGGAGGGTGTCCCGCCCTTCGCTAAGGAACCTTCCCCACAACTCCGCTCCCCAATCCTTGTCAGGGACCCGGTGGGAGGACATGGCTACCTCATATGCCCTAAACCTCTGTCCTATGTCATCCCCCCTAAAGAACTCCTTAACTACATCTTTGGGTATGTACACCCTGGACTCTACCTGCACCGGCGTTGTGCTGCCACCAGAAGGAGTTGTTCCCAAACCTCTCAGCTCCAACTCCTTCACTCTTAGGTCATGGTCCAGCTGGCGTTGCAGTGCCTCCATGGCCAATCTTTGCTTGTCCATTTCCAACTTTTGCTTCTCCATTTCCAGTTGCCCAGCTAATTTTGCTCGTATCCTCCTGAGGCGGAAGCTCGTATCCTCCTGAGGCGGAAGCCGGGAGTTAGCTGTAATTCTTTTTAAAATTTTGTGTGTCACTTCTAAATATTGCTGATTTTAAAAGCACCTACCTGCCCAAGCACCACAGGACTCGGATCCTGAGCACACCGCACAGCTGTCTCTGCGCTGTCAGCGGACTTAAAAACTACAAACAATTCACGGCGCCATTGCCGGCGTGCAGATAGGCCACGCCCCCTTGGAGGCCACGGCCCCCTTTCTCGCTCGGTATATAACACTGAATACAAGCTCTGTCTGCCAGAACCTCGTATGCTCCTGAGGCGGAAGCAGGGAGTTAGCTGTAATTCTTTTTAAAATTTTGTGTGTCACTTCTAAATATTGCTGATTTTAAAAGCACCTACGTGCCCAGGCACCACAGGACTCGGATCCTGAGCACACCGCACAGCTGTCTCTGCGCTGTCAGCGGACTTAAAAACTACAAACAATTCACGGCGCCATTGCCGGCGTGCAGATAGGCCATGCCCCCTTGGAGGCCACGCCCCCCTTTCTCGCTCGGTATATGACGCTGAATACAAGCGCTGTCTGCCAGAACCTCGTATCCTCCTGAGGCGGAAGCCGGGAGTTAGCTGTAATTCTTTTTAAAATTTTGTGTGTCACTTCTAAATATTGCTGATTTTAAAAGCACCTACCTGCCCAGGCACCACAGGACTCGGATCCTGAGCACACCGCACAGCTGTCTCTGCGCTGTCAGCGGACTTAAAAACTACAAACAATTCACGGCGCCATTGCCGGCGTGCAGATAGGCCACGCCCCCTTGGAGGCCACGCCCCCCTTTCTCGCTCGGTATATGACGCTGAATACAAGCGCTGTCTGCCAGAACCTCGTATCCTCCTGAGGCGGAAGCCGGGAGTTAGCTGTAATTCTTTTTAAAATTTTGTGTGTCACTTCTAAATATTGCTGATTTTAAAAGCACCTACCTGCCCAGGCACCACAGGACTCGGATCCTGAGCACACCGCACAGCTGTCTCTGCGCTGTCAGCGGACTTAAAAACTACAAACAATTCACGGCGCCATTGCCGGCGTGCAGATAGGCCACGCCCCCTTGGAGGCCACGCCCATCGCCCCCTCTCCCTAGATAAAGTATGTGCTTTCACCGTACGCGCAGCGGATGGGCGCAGCGGGCGCGCCGTTTGCGCCGTTTGCGCGCCGAAGGCGCGCCTAAGGCAAGCCCGTCTTCGCCCGTCATCGCCAAGTCATCGCCTCTCGCCGGCCCCCCTGCTCAAATTACACAGACGGCATACCACTATGATAAAAACTATCTCCTTGCACTTAACCCGGGCCAACGCTGTGACAAGCTAGTAGGCTGCATTGGACAGACTGATCTTCATTGTAAATCCTGTAACTTAGTCATATCTAAGCCAAGCCTACTTCGACACAAAGCCAGTATAAGAAAACATACTCTGCTCACGATTCTTCAGCTTAATGTCAGGTCCCTGATAAAGCACCATCCTGAGGTCAATACTTTACTGACCGATGAGAACCCAGACATATTATTCTTGTGCGAAACCTGGCTCAAGGACGAGCTAACCAGCATTCCTAACCTTACGTTGCCGGATGAATTCTCTATGATATCCATCAATAGAGACTCTAGGGGAGGCGGCATTGCCCGTTATCTACAGAACGCCATACTCTTGCTCCTTTCTGAAGGAAGACATCACGGGATGTGAGTGCGCCCGTTTCAAAATCACCATTAGCCCTCATTTCTCCCTCTCTGGCCTTTTCATCTACCGACGCCCGGGGCCCACCTCTAAATTCACGGAGGAACTTTTAGAGGTAGCCCACGCTCTGGTTATGAGCTCCGCCAACTTTACTATTTTGGGAGACCTAAATCTCCACTTTGACTCCACCTCGGATCCTACCATCAGTAATCTCCTAGCGGACCTAACAGCCCTACAGCTGATCCCTCTTATACAGTCCACTACACACTCTGCTGGTCACTTACTCGACCCTGTTTTCACCAATATCCTGGAAGCCAGAGCTGATCCACCCAAACCCATGGGTTGGAATGACCACTTTTTCATCAAATTTGTGATATCGGCCGATACCCAATCCATCAAGGTTTCGCCTTCCTCCTGTCTTAAACGGCCCTGGCATAAACTCCAAAATAAGGATCTCTCCGCTATCTTAGGAGAACCTAACCTCGCAACCATTAACGACATCAATACGTCGTATGCCTCCTTTCAGGACTGGATCACTAAAGGACTCGACGCCCTCATACCTGCCAAATGGACTAGAGGACGTAGCACCGCCTCTAATCCATGGTATGATGAAAATTTGAAACTTCTTAGAAAGGAATGCAAAGTAGCTGAACGTTACTGGAGAAAGGACCATAAGGACAAGGACAAAGCTTTTTACCTGTCCAAACTTAAATCATATCATAAAGCTATACGTGCGGCCCGCGCATCCTTCTATGCCAAGGAAATCGACTCCAGCTCCAATCCTACGAAAACCATTTTTAAACTGGTTCAAAAGCTGCAAAACTGTGGCAATCCTGCCTCGTGTATCTCTTCCACTCAACAGTGTGAGGACCTCACCACCTTCTTTATTGAAAAGGTGAGGAAAATGTATAACACCTTCTCACAGAATCCTTCTGACCGCACTAGTTCCTCCAACTCCCCCTTTAAAGGCACCAGACTTACTTGTTTACCTGCTATCTCTCACGAGGATCTAGCTAATTTCTGTAGAAAGGTGAAATCCGGTGCCCCTTCAGATCCCATGAGACCGGCTCAATTTTTAGAGGCTCTGGACTTCTTCCTTCCATCCCTGGCCACACTCCTCACCCTCTCCTTCTGCTCGGCAACCTTTCCCACATGCTGGAAACAGGCATGGGTCACTCCCATTATCAAAAAGTCTACCCTGGACCCCACAAAGCCGGAGAACTATAGGCCCATCTCACTGCTCCCATGGGTGTCCAAACTAGCAGAAGCCCATGCTAACACCGTACTATCAGACCACATGGCCCAAAATAACATCTTGGACCCTTCCCAACATGGGTTCAGGCCAGGGCATAGTACGGAGTCCGCCCTTCTATCCACCACCGAACATCTCCGGAGGGTACTAGATGCCGGTCAAAGTGCTGCGCTGATACTACTCGATCTCAGCGCAGCCTTTGACACGGTTTCCCATAATATCTTGCTGAGTCGCCTGGAAAATATAGGGATCAGTGATCTGGCCCTCGAATGGTTCCGCTCGTTCCTGACGAGCAGATCCTTCCGTGTCTCAGCACCCCCGTTCACCTCCCGATCACACTCTATCGGCCAAGGAGTTCCGCAGGGTTCGGCCCTCAGTCCGTCCCTTTTTAACCTGTATGTGCAGCCTCTCGCGGCAGTGGCCAAAGAATGGGACCTCACGCTGGTGTTGTATGCCGACGACACACAGCTGGTAATTATCCTCACTGAGGCGCCCTCATCCTCTGCCACGAGATTCAGGGACTGACTGGCTGCAGTCGCTCATTGGATGACGGCTAACTGCTTACAATTGAACGCAGGGAAAACCGAGGTGCTGCTCCTGGGTAAGAACCCCAGCTGTTGGAGCGACCATTGGTGGCCCCCCTGCTGGGCCCCATCCCTCCTTCTAAATCTCTGGTAAAAAACCTGGGAGTTTGGTTGGACTCCTCGCTGAGCTACCAAACTCACACCAAAAGAGTAGCAGCTACGTGTATCGGACTGCTGAGAAGCCTTAATTCCATTCTAGGGTTTTTCGACCCCAAAACACGGCAGCTCATAGTCCAATCCACCATCCTTTCCCGATTAGACTATGCTAGCGTCCTACTGTTAGGCGCTAACAAAGCTGAGACAACCAGGCTTCAACGAATCCAGAATTCTGCGGCCAGGGCAATAGGTGGCCTTCCTAGAAGATGCTCTGCTAGAGCCACCATACAAAGACTCCACTGGCTCCCAGTGGAAGCCCGAATCCAATTTAAGGCCCTTACCACTGCCTTTAAAATCCTCAAAACTGATGGCCCTGAACTCCTCCATCCGCTTCTAACACCCTACACCCCCCAGCGCAAAATCCGCTCCCTAGGTCAACATTTAGTAGTGGTCCCCCGCACGAAACTCTGCCCTGTCGGGGGTCGCTCTTTCAGACTTTTGGGAGCAAAACTCTGGAATTCCCTTCCCCTGAACATCCGCCGCCTTGACAACTTGTCCGCTTTTCGCAAGGCAATAAAAACTCACCTGTTCCCACTATTGTAAGCCTCTGGCCTCCCCACCCCCTCCCAGTAGGTTATGCTATGGTTTCTCAGCGCCGGGACGCCCCGTTGCTGGGGCAGCTGTTGCGCTTCAACAAACTCGTAACATAACATACCATCTCCATTGCATGTGCCATGTCTGCTGCCCTGTCTGCCAGCTCCTCTGGTGACAGGCCTCTGCTAGGATCTACAACGCCATCTGGTGGTATGATATCCACTGCATTCTGTGGTTCCCTTGACTCCTTCCAGGCTCTCAGCGCCGTCACGAGTTGGGCCTTGTTGTTCAATTCATGTTTGGAAATTCTGCACTTCCCGCAGAGTTCTTTCAGCCGCTCATTGGTTAAGCCCTTCAGGGCTTCCTCTCCCCAGTCTATGTCATCTTCTCCAGAGAAGACAGAGAGTGCTCTTCCAGCAGGGAGTGAGCCACGCATGGCTTCAGTAATGGCAGATGTCTCAACAAAATTTAAAAAATGGCAATCTGTGGCTGCGTTATAGGTCTGCTCTCACTATGTGGTGATCAGTAATTCACTGTATGTCGACTACAAATGCAAATTCGCAAATCCTCACCGCTGCGTCCAATGTTAGAATTGGGGGTCTCTGGTTGGCGCAAGTATGCACTTGTGACAAGCAGGGACCCTCTCCTCTAAGTCAGGGCGAAGGATGACCCCTTAGAATTACCCTTGCTCACCCTCTAGGTGCGTGGCGTGAGCAGCCAAGGCTGTTCTTCAGGCGCTATGGAGTTAAGCATTTGTAATAAAACACACAGTAAAATGTACCAATCCCCCCACAAATGGACACCAGGCAGGTATTATATATCAAAATACGCTCCTTTATGTAAAAATATATATATGCAGATCAGTCTTATCACAAGACCAATAACGTTTCTCTTTAGTCACAGGATTATCAAAGTCGGTAAATGTTCTCTTAGTTGTAATTAAACTATAGTTCAGTTCTTAGTAGGCCACAGTTCTCCCAATACTCTCTTTTGGGCACCTTTACACAGTTCTGAGCTATCTGGGTGCTTCCTAGCGCTCCTGTTCGTTCCCGGTCCGAGATACGGGCCCGACCTACCAAAGCTCAAGCTTCTCGCGTATGGCGCGGTCGGGTCGGGGACAGAGGACGAGGCGTACCGCGGGGTGTGACTGGTATGGGAGGGAGCGCAGGGTCACAGAGCTCCCAGGGCCCCCAGGTGACACAGAGCGGTGCGAGCCTCGATGGAGGGACGGCTCGTACCGCAGAGGGACGCACGCGCTGAGGGGCTCACGGGCGCTGCAGCGGGACACAGAGCGGTACGAGCCTGTCAGGAAGGGCGGCTCGTACCGCGGTTGGGTGGTATTACCTCAGAAGGCTGATGTGAAGGCGGGGAAATCAGAACGTGGCGGGCCCCGAGCCCGGTGCAGAGGTCTTGGTGGCGGCTTTCCGCGAAGACGAATGCGAGGCGCCCAGCGGCTCCCGATCAGAGCGAGGATGGTGCCCGAGGCGTCCGGGCTTCGGCGGTCTGTCCTCTGGGTCTGTAGGGTCCAGCGGGGACTTCAGGCGAGAGCATGGGGGTGCACCAGCGGGCCTCCAACGGCGGTGATACAGCGACTTCCCTTGGCGGGGGGAGCGGCTCGACGGAGCAGGGCTCTCCCTCGGCAGGGACAGGGAAGCACAGTTCGATCACGGCCTCGAGGAGGGGCTGAGGGCACCAAGGGTCACGGCTCCGGCAGGGCAGAAGTCCTTGAAATACCGGCAGACGAGCAGAGAGCAGGTTGAGCCAGATGGTCCTGTGGCTCAGGTCAGGGGGCAAGCTCAGACACGCCCTTGGAGAAAGTTTCAAGCACAAATCAGCAAAGTCTTTTCAGCAAGTCTTTTCCTCTCCTTCCTCAGCAAGGCAAGCAGCAGGCCAGTCCTTCCAGCGTCTTCTTCTCCTTCTAGTCGGGTAGAGGTTCTTTGTGGGAAACAGGATTCTAATTTACAAGGAGCAGGGCTCCTACTTTTATACAGCATTTCTTTTGTCTTCTCAGGCCAGGGGGGCCTTTGCATAACTGCTTTCAGTCTCTGAGTACTTATTGGGTGTATATCGGGCTTCTGCTTTCAGTGTGAGGGGCAGGCACATCAGACGCTCCACAGGGAGGTGGAGCCAGCATTGTGTGGACAGGGGCAGCCAGGAGTATCCTGATGACAGTGCTTCTCCCTTCCTGGGCCAGGTGCGGGCTGAGTCATCAGTCGCTCGCCAGGGGGGCGGAGCCAGCATTGTGGTGGCAGAGCACAGCCTGATTAAGAGTCCAGGGGCACTCCTACCTCCCACTAAGGTGTAATCCTTGCATTCACCACCTGTCATCCCCCAGCCCTGTCACTCACACATCCCAGACAGCCAGATACACATACCAGCAGAGGCGGGCTGAAATGGTGAGGCAAGCAAATGCTAACTTTCTAAAAGTAGCATTTGCAAACACAGGATATTAAAATAAACTTTACTAAAAGAAGTATTTTATTATTCTGAGTTCAGGCATACTAAATATTAATTTCTACCATGTTCCCTGAGCCTGCTGGGATTATAGAGTGTAATAATTCCAGCAGCCCATCTGGCCTAAACGGGACAGGTAGCCTTACAATAGTGAAAAACGAATTTGGCAGTAATTCACTATTAGGACATGCCACACTCATCAGAGCATGTCCTACCTTACACTTACAATGCACCCTGCCCTTAGGCCTACCATAGGGGTGACTAATATGAAGTTAAGGGAAAGTTTAGGGGCTGGCAAGTGTGTGCACTTGCCCAGCCAGCATGACAGTACCAGACTGCACGCAGGTTCTGCAATGGCAGACCCTAGACACATTTTTAGGCTGCTTCTGTGGGTGGCACAACCAGCGCTGCATGCCCACTAGCAGTATTGGCATTCACAAGCCCTGGCACTCCTGGTGCACTTTACTGGGGACTGATAGTAAATCCAATGAACCAATCAGGAATATCAATCACAGTTATACTTTTCATAGGGAGCACTTGCACTGCGGCATGGGTTGGCCGTGGCGCAGTGCCCTGAGCGGCGGACACCAGCAAAAACATCTGAGGCACATCAGCAAAAAGTGGAAGGGAAACTCACGCCAAGGTGCCAGGTCTAACACCTGTGTTCAAGTACAAGCTCATAGGCATTATCGAGACTGGGTGGTAGGCTGTCCAATGAATGAGTGGTCAACGCGGCAGTGCACAGAAATAATCTGAGTAGCTTTTGTACCAGCCACCGGGGGGTTGATCACTGCACGCACTTACAGATCAAGTACAGGTAGAGTCAATCCATAGGCCACAACAATACACCGTGAAGGATGGTTGCCTCACTAGTGTGAATCTGGGGCGGGTGATCCATAATCATCAACATCTGCTGGGTTGGTTTTAAGCAACAGAGGAGGCAGGACAGGAGTTGCTCTGGCCTATCTCACTCGGTGAGCATTCCAGCTTGTCATTTTGCAAAGTAAAAGCGACACAGGCGCTCAATCAGATGGATGTGGTATGTTTGAGCATCTGTCAGCATGGCTATCATCACAGCCTGCAACTGGACCGCAGTCTATTTATGACCTAGTGATGCCTCTGTCTATAGCAAAGCCATGGGGATATTGGCCCAAGACAACAGCCAAGTCCCCAGCCCTAGACACTCAGTACTGATTCTAGTGCTACCCACTCCAACAACCTACAAGTTGTCGCGTCCCAGTCATCAGTGAATTGTTTGGAGATGGAAGCCCTCAGGAATTACCATAATGCATGGCCAAACAACAACGTATGATGCAGTTACCATGTGTGGACTGGGGGGCGTTGCACACTACCCACAATCAGTATGTGTATTGGGTCTTCTTCTGAGAATGTCATCTAGCTCCTCAGGCTGTAGTGTGAGCTGCTAACAAAAAATTCCATTCAGGGTGTGCAGATCATGTACTGCAGAGTAGTAGGATTCCTCATGAGTCTCAGGATGTACGATACCCCAGCCGTGTTGGAGGGACCAGTGTGCAGACCATTTTGTAAGATAAGCTGCCAGCACTGGAGAGGATGCCAGTGGTGTGCTTAATCTGTGGCCCTTGGACACAATTGACATTGCCGTCCTCAAGACAGGGGATAGGGGTACACCTTTGTGAGGATGAGGGATATGTGCAGTATGAACTTTTCTTTGTCCACATTTGACACTGGAACACTGCCCCCTAATCTTTTAAAACATCAAGGACAAAGATTTATTGGCCTCAGGCTCCATGGCACTTTTGAATGGGCTAAATGGGACCCCCTATGGACCCACACAAGGGCTACTCTTGCCAAACCAGATTAGAGGAGGCAAAAATATTGACAATGCAAACACTTATGGAATTGGGTATAATGTTGCGGTGTCACATGTCTTTTTTGTAACAGTGGATTGGTTTTTCATCAGTGCATCCAGAAATATCAATACAGTGCTTCTGTCTCCCTTGGTGTCCCCATACCTCTGACATTCAAAGTCAGAATGTCATTAGTACCCATGTGTGTGTAGTGTACTTGGAAGTGTTATGATGCATTTCGAAAGTAGTCTGTCCCCAGGTGGCCCACCAACAGACATCCTGGAATTTTCACTTGAGCTGTCTTTGGCCCCCTAAGCAACGGACTAACATTCATGTTTCTGCATCATGATAGTAAAATATGAGCACAGAACACCTCCATCACAGGACAGTATCCAAGGGGAATAATGGGCAATTAGTGAAAAAATCTACCTACAAAGGGCGACTTGGCACTTATGCCCACACACAACTCAGACAAGGCAAGACTAGGTTGTGGGAAAGTGTCCTGTGATGCCAATAGGTTTTCAACAATCAGCCATGAGCAATGAGTGGCAGACAGCAAGCTATAGCAAACACATTCTACATCCTCAACTTTCATCTGGCAACTGTTTTTGCATACTTACATCCACCTAATCTCCACATGTGTACATTTCAACATTACCTCTTGGCCTGCATAATCTCTACTGGTGCTGGTCTGACCCCTCTCACATCTACCTCAAAGTACATTCTCATCTCTCAACCTATCCTACATACACAAGCTCTGCATATTAAACCTCTGGTGCAGCTACCTGGAAAACAATATCTGCCCTCCAAGCTCCACCCTTGTACTCTAACTTTTCAACCAACACTCTCACAATCTCATACTGGCGCTGCCCTTCTCACATCCATACCTACTTTCATAGCTCCTCTCTTCATCACTATGTACACAATACCTCTCCCATACATGACAAGTACACAATGTACGGTGCTCATCACCTCCTCAGCAGACGTTAAACGTGTAATGTCAAATGGACACCTCTCATCACCATTTGGACCCTCACTAATGTCTTAGACTGCACTTTTATCACAGAATTACATCCAACTCTGACATTCACACATAACACCTCACCACATCTCACACAGACACTCACATTGCTCAATGAATATGTCCTCAATCATTCTCCTCTCACCATTCACTCACTCTACTCTGCTAAAGGAAAACTGATAGTCATTTCACAAACTTCTGCATACACAGATTCATTTCACAAACTTCTGCATACACAGATTCAAACACAACATACATCAACTGTATAACACCGCACATTTCCCCATGCAGTACCCTAACTTACACAACTGGTGTATACCCTTGAGATATATTTATCCACTGTGTTAAAATTAACAAGTTGAACCTTGTGTTACTGTGGCCTTGTAACATCCACATCACATTTCCATGTTCCATACCTTCATTGATTTCTACACATTCAAAGCTACCTTAATCAATAACACTGCCCTGTCACACTCATCTTTCACCGTAGTGCCACAGACTATAGCTCTCATCTCCTGCCAGCCTCCAACCTTGTCTAGCTGGTTCTACCTGAATCATATCTACCTATTCTTACCGTACCTTGCCCAGGATTTAATCAGTCTTACAAGGTCACACACTCTGATTCACACACCCCAGCATTTCCAAAAATGTATATTGTAATAATCAGGATACTTCACATCTCCTATACAAGAACTGCCTTTGAACTTAACTCGTACCTGTGGGAAAGTTACACAGCATTCATCAAATGAAGAGAGAGGCGTTGTTGAAGAACACAGTTTAATCCGTCTTCTTAAGTCGGAGGTTAAAAACATTATGCCACTCGTCAACCCCTTAACCGCCCACCAGAGCACTCATATTGAAAACCAACAACAGAGTGGAGCGAGCCCCCCCACTCAAATCTAAACAATAACATAGTTATAAATGGAGCGTGACCTCCACGAGCACAAGATAGAGATTGCTTGTGGAAACCACGCTCAATAGCAGAACATAAATATATATAACAGTACCTTCCACTCTCATATAAATCCTAACGTGCCCGGCAACTTCATGTCCAAAATGGAAACACAAGCCTCTCTCACCTCTACCCTTGTCAAGCTAGCTCAGCCCATGCAACACCAACCTTACAAAACACATCTGCAGCTAGGCCTCATGTTTCAAGAACTACATCCTCTCCTTTATGTCAACTTACTACATGGGTGTGACATGGGCTCCTGTAGCATCTGCACAGAAGACGGACCCACAACACTTCTGTGCACTCACAATCCACTCTGCTTACCACTTGTGGAACAGGGCAATCAAATAGACATAACAGCACTCCTGGTTCAGCTCTATGTGATCTGGGAAAGCACCAATCATTGCTCAAAAGTACTCCATTGTCATATATGCACAAATGACAACTTACACACAAGTCATATGCCCAACTACATATGATGTGTGGTTAAAATTGGAAAGTCCTAGCTTGTACAGGCAAAACAATTGTCAGTGGGAAAATGTGCAAAAATTCAAAATCTCAAACATTTTCAACTCTTTTCACTCAGTAATCATTCCTGTTGAGCAGTGCCCAAAGTGCTACTATTACATTATGCTTGTTAGACTTTAGTTGTGGGGGCGGGGTACCTTAGGATTCCCCGATGTTCATCCAGGCTGTGGCAAGTTGCAGTCACATCCAGAGCACTCACAAGTGATGTGGCCACATGCCGTAATGATGATGATGCATTGTGTTCAATGTGTGAGGGGCGACCACAAGTCAAGTGTGGCATGAAAACCAACACAGTTTTAAAAGATACCATTCCAGGCTGTAAATGAAAGGTGTGCTTGTGCCAAACACATTAACATCTCAGCCCATCCCTAAGTGTCCTGGGTTAGGGGTGTTGTGTGTTGATTCTGCATTACCCTGATGCACTATGGATGAAAACCCAAGGGAGGGGTCTGTCTACCTGTAGCTCTTAACTGTGACAGCACTCTAAAGGCAGTGCTCTGTTTCTGGGCTCTGTAGTCATTAGCATTTCTGAGGCCCTGGGCAGCTGACCACTGGCATCGTCAGCCTGGACAGGCACAGGTTCCGACTGCTTACAGGAACTGAACAAAGAAGGAGTTTGTTGCAGTGCATTGTCATGCTGGAAAGCTACACGTTCTACTATGTAACATGAGGGGGCTAGAAGGCGTATTGGATGACCAAGCACACACAAATGTTTTTGGTTTTTTTTCTCATTCGCCTCCAACCACAGCTAACATGGAATCCATAGGCTGCCGCTGTTGGTCCAGAAGGAGAGGTAGGCCCCACAGTTTGATCTTGCCCCTCAGTACTACCAGCAACATACCCACTTCATCCTAGTTGCTGCCCTCCCGTTGTTACTGAGGGTGGTTTTACTCTCTTTAGGGCTGAACCAGGGCTAATGTCCCTGGTCTTCACAAACATAGACACTGCCTGAGAGCTTCCTTCAGGCTTAATCATTTCTTAAAAAGGGACACAACTGCCCAGTTTCGTAGTTTTTTCCAAATGATCTTTTTCTTTGAATTTTTCAACCAAATCAAATCCATTTTAGAGGTTTTATATAGGGAAGACAACCATTCCGAATATGTGGGAGATGTTACTTCAGCCCATCTCTTACAGATTTCACGTCTGACCAGAAGCATTGCATAGAATAGAAAGTCTCTATCTAAGCCATTGATCTCCCTCCAGATGCCAAAAATAATGGTTTCTAGCGAGATTTGTATCGTGTAGTGTATATTTCCGATAGATGGGAGGTGAGCAAGCTCGCCCACTTCGTATACGGAGAGGGGGCGGAAAGGCTGTTGGCCTGGAAAGCCAGAACTGACAGAGTCAAGAACCATAATAAAGAAATAGAAGATGAAGGCTCTAAGTTACTAACAAGTAAAGAGTAGGAGATGGGAGAGATATTTCACGCCTATTTGGAAGGGTTATATAAAGATGAAAGTGACTGATTTAAAATCTGTTCAAGACTGGCTAAATTCCATTGAGCTATCTGCACTGAGTGTAACCCATCAGGAAGGCATGGAGGCAGAAATGTCTCACCAAGAGGTAAGGAAGGCTCTTCTGGACAGTAGGAAGGGCAAGGCTGCAGGGCTGGACGGCCTTCATGCAGAATTATACAAGGATTTGGCTGAGGTTTTTAATAAAATCTTATTAGAAAGAGCTCAACCACCGGCGACCTGGAGGGACCCAAATATCATCCTAATCCTTAAACCAGGTAAACCTTCCATAAAATGCAGCTCATATAGGCCAATATCCTTGTTAAATTCCGACTACAAAATCTTTTAAAAAATCTTGGCGGATAGACTAGGGAACATAGCAGGGGAAGTGCTCCATTCTGACCAGAAGGGATTTATCAAGGGGCAAAATCTCTTTGATCTTACACATGACTTTATTGGCGCGATAGATTTTGCATCCACCTTTTCTTCACCCCCAGCGGCAATGACTTTGGACGCAACCAAAGTTTTTGATAGGGTGGACTGGAAGTTTTTGGGGGCAGTTTTGGAAAAGTTAAAATTTGGGCCAAAATGTTGCCATACTATCCGCCTTATCTATAGTGAACCATCTGCCAGACTGGTGCTAAATGGCAAAACCACCAGACCATTTAAAATGGAAAGGGGCACGAGACAGGGCTGCCCCCACTCCCCGCTCCTTTTCGATCTTTATATAGAGCCGTTTGCTCAGTGACTTAAAGAGGAGCCAGCTATTACACCATTTAAGAGCGGTTCATGGGAGAGGAAGGTAGCCCTGTATGCCGATGACATCCTTATTTTGGCATCAGATCAGGATTCTTCTTTCCCTAGGGTGATTGAAATCGCTAGGGAATTTTGGCCGGTCTCGGGGTATGAGGTCAACGAAGATAAAACTGAGATAATGACTTGGAACTTGCCAGTATACCGATACCAAACCAAGAAGGAGCTACGTTACTTAGGAATAAAGATTGTTCCAGAGATAAACCAAATTCCTAAAATTAATTTCAATAAAATTTTGAAGGAATCTCAAGATCTTATGAAAACTTGGCAACATCTACCTCTGTCTATACTGGGCAGAGTAAATCTTATAAAGATATCTATCTTGCCGAAAAATCACGTTCCTGTTTAATACTATTCCTTTGAACTTTGATCAAATATTAATTGAAAAAATTCAGAAATCCATCAATCCTTTTGTTTGGGTATCCAAAGCTGTGAGAATATCATGGAAGCAGCTGAGAAGAAGGAGGGAAAGATAAAACTATTAATTGCCCTTGAATACTATTCGAGGCTTACACCTATGTGGGACAGTCCGGGAACCCCTAGCTGCTTTAAACATCAGTTGGCAGCCCCTTTAAAACATCTGGAGTAGAAGTATGGGGGGACCTTGCGGTCGGTGGATCGCTATTGCCTTGGGCAACTCGAAAAGATAAGCTTGTGGGTGGTCTGTCAAGATTCAAATATCTGCAGCTATTGAGCTGGTCTCAGAACTTGAAGATTTCATTAGGGCGAGGGGATCCCCTGGAAGACCATCTAGTTAACAAACCAGTAGGGAAGAAAGAAATATCTTTCTACTATTGGGCAATTGAAGAGGCTATTGATGGGGAATTTAAGCTGGCTGACGAATTATGGGGGGAGGTTATTTTGGATACTGATTCCCTCTGGCTAGATTCATATAACATCCTTTTCTTGACCGTAAAGCCAGCGTGGTTGGGGAGAAACCACTATTTCACAACACATAGGGCTTACTTTTGCCCGGCAAGGCTCTCTAAAATGTCTAAAGGCCCCTCGGCCAAGTGTAAAAAATGCAATCTGGAGAGTGCTCCGGATACACACATGTTCTGGGCCTGTCCTTCATTGGAGGAATTCTGGAGCAAAAGCACACTCAAATGTTGTTCATTCTGAATACACTAACAGTACTTGGTGTAGCCTAGAACTCCCCACAGGACAATTAAATTGACACAAAAAATACCCTTTGAAGTGAATATACTTTGACTAAATGTCTGAAACATAAATGACACACAAAGACCAAGCAGCAGCCAGCATTGTCCCGAAACAAGTAGATGAGAATATTGTACACAACAAGCACAATCTATTCCTGACAGTATTGTGACAACGCCTATTCCATTTGTAGCTAGATCACATGTGTGTCACCTAACTGATATAACTATTACAACCTTTGGCAAATACAAACTGTCTGCCATCCTAGATACAATGTTAGGTGTGTCATATTGCATCTACGAATCATTTTCTGAAACAGCAACATTTATAACTTGTGCCTATATGTGAAATTCACAAGCAAGTTGCTCAGTTTGGTGGAAAAGGTAGACACATACTCATTATACATATCCGTATGACAACACACAAAGAACCCCTTGACAAACCAGGATACACAGTAGGTTTCATTGACTCAACAACAAGCTTATCACAACGCAAAAATAAAGTTCAACAAACTACAAAACCACAAGCCTGAAACACCACACATTGTATCTTGGTTAAAGCCAGCTTCTCACACATCCTCTTTGGCCATGTAGACACACTCAAAGTCTCTTATCACACAAATACTCATTGAAAAGCTTGGACAACATAGTGCAACTAACATCAGCCTGGGATAGACCATATCTCCCCATACCTCTGCTTAACATACTCTGGTCTGGTGCATCATGTATCTGACTGTAGGAGCAAACACACAGCTATGTGGGATGTATGACGTTACAACGCATACTTTTACAACGCCTACCATTACAACGAATTGTTTACAACGCAAAAACTTTTACAACGCATACCATTACAACGCAAGATTTTACAACGCAAGTACCTTTACAACGCATACCATTACAACGTAAATATTGGTAAGTATATAATATTTTTTTAATATAAATTATTTTAAATTATTAAAATATAATTAAATTTTATTTAATTTTATTTAATTAATTTAATTTAAATATAATTTAAATATAATTTTAATTTATTTTTACAAATTAACCCTGTACCCCAAAAACCCAAAACTGACCCTGAACCCTAAAAATATTTTTTTTAATTTAAATTATTAAAATATAATTAATTTATATTTAATTACATTTAATTAATTTAATTTAAATATAATTTTATTTTATTTTTACAAATTAACCCTGTACCCCAAAAACCCCAAACTGTCCCTGAACCCTAAAAATACCCCTTTACCCAAAAACCCAAAACTGTCCCTGAACCCTAAAAATACCCCTTTACCCAAAAACCCAAAACTGTCCCTGAACCCTAAAAATACCCCTTTACCCAAAAACCCAAAACTGTCCCTGAACCCTAAAAATACCCCTTTACCCAAAAACTGAAAACTGACCCTGAACCCTAAAAATACCCCTTTACTCAAAAACTGAAAACTGACCCTGAACCCTAAAAATACCCCTTTACCCAAAAACTGAAAACTGACCCTGAACCCTAAAAATACCCCTTTACCCAAAAACTGAAAACTGACCCTGAACCCTAAAAATACCCCTTTACCCAAAAACTGAAAACTGACCCTGAACCCTAAAAATACCCCTTTACCCAAAAACCCAAACATATAATATTTTAAAAATAATTATATACTTACCAATACTTACGTTGTAATGGTATGCGTTGTAAAGGTACTTGCGTTGTAAAATCCTGCGTTGTAATGGTATGCGTTGTAAAAGTTTTTGCGTTGTAAAAAATTCGTTGTAATGGTAGTTCGTTGTAAAAGTTGCGTTGTAAAGGTTGTTTCCCGCTATGTGTGCCCCAATACAGATTTCAAAGGAACATCGCATGAGCATGATGTGGCCGAAGTCCATTTCCCAGACTGGTAAATGGCCAGACTCACATTCTAACTGTGGCATGAGGTGACAATGAAATGCACATTACAACGCTAAGCACTGTCGAAATCTACAATCATCATATGTCGTCACTAGCATTCAAATTGTGTGACAAGCATTCATTCACTGTATGCTGTGTGCACATGCAACTAACACCAACAACAATTGTGCATCTGTAAGGACGGTGAAACACTGTAACTTACTGAGACATGTCTTGGACACACACTATCCATATGATGTCCACAAACAAAATAAGGTTGGAAGGACTGACCTCTCATTGAACATGCCCTGGACAATACAGACCACAGATACTATGACTAACAAGAACAAATGCAGAAGTGGAGTCCTGGGAGGCAACAGGGTTTGGACACTGTCAGAATAATGCTTACCTTGCACTCACCATGGGCATAGGAAATGTGCTGGATGGGTTCACAGGCTTACAGGGGACCGGCCTATCGTGGCATGCCACCCGTGGCAAGGTAGTCTACCAGAACTATAGAAGGCACAGACATGGGTCCACCACTAAAAAATCACATACACGTATTGTACCATTACTTTGTGTACATGGGTATGTCCAAAGTCACTACCATGTAGCCAAAGTTCGTATTTATCCAGGTGTATTGATGAGAAACGTGTCTTTCTGCACATTACAAACATATGCAGCATGCTTCTACTAAATGGTTGTACTTTGCCACACTTGCGCTATGATGACACCTGAAAGCTTGAACCATTTGGAAATGTGTTTACCTATAAAAGCTTTGTGACTTCATGTCACACTCAAAGACATAACCAATGTTAACATTGACATCTAGCCAAAGAAGTCACAAAAATATAGGAAACATACTAACCAAGTGCTTGCACTCCATTCACATTATGCAATCCTTGCCATACTAACATCATTTTATACTTGCATCACAAATTACACATGAATGACAGTTAACCAGAAATTAATTTTGAGGACACAGATATATAAAAAAAATAAATAGAACTGCTTTGTTCAGCAAAATAATTTGGATACTGTGAAAATGAAAAAGCCAATGTCCAGTCCATTTAAGTCCATGGCTTTGGGGGCCACATTTATCATGGCCTGTATTCCTTACCTGCACTTGTCCTGCAAAGGGACATCTCCCACAGCAGGTGCATCTAGGTTCAGGCCAGGGACAAAACTAAGGAGCACTGGGTTGGGTTTGTGGAGGAATGGTATCAGGAGGGAACGGATCAACTGGAGTGGGAGAGTCAGATGGAAGGGGGTATCAACTGCAGTGGGAGGGTCAGATAGAGAATGGGATGGGCTGGGCTTTACAAGTTTCGGGATGCTATAATGGGAAATGGTATGAATAGGAATACGGAGCGGATGCGAATTCTTGGGGTGGTTTTTTGGGGTGTGGAGGTGCTAGGCAGGAGAAGTATGGGTTCCTGGTAGGGTGGGACTTCTGAGATTAGGATGATTTTCTTCTGGAGCTGATTTAGGTATTTTTGTTTCTTAGTATGCAGGGCAGTGGCAGATGGAGATTGCAGGGTTGGGGGATTTCCTCTTCTTCTTGAGGTCAAGGGCATAGAGGTGGCGTATCTGGGCAGAGGGGGTAACAGGGAGGCAAGGGTAGGGGTTGTGGAGGACAAGGTTGTGAGGTCTGCATCATGTGATTGGTATGCATCTGGAGGACATTCAGTAATGCTGCTTGCCCCACAGAGATCTGCCTCAGTATGTCTGTGACCTCCACACCCAGGACAGCAGGGGAGACAGGGGCAAGGAGTGAGGTGCCCGGCCCAAAGGAGACGCCTCCTTGCTAGGGAGTGGCCACGGACACTGGGCTCAGGAGCAGCGGCGACAGTTGAGAAGTAAGGAGTGGTGATGGACTCAGATGTAGAGGATTCAGTCTCTGGGCGATCCACCACAACATCGACGTCCTCACTGGAGCTCAAACTGGTTGGTGATCCAACAGATGTTTTGTTAACATGCCCTCAGTGAGGCTCCCCTCACCCTCCAGGCCACTCGTTCCCTCCTGCTCAGACTCAGCACTGGATCCACTCTGGTGAGCTGCTTCCTCTTTCTCCGTGGCATTGCCTCCTCTGCTGGCCGGTTCTGATGCTGTGAACAAGAAGTAAAATGAATCACATAAGTCATCCGTATGTACTTGGCACAAAGGTATAAACACAAATCTTTACAGATCAATTAACTACATCAGTTGGACTTTTGCAATTATTTTTTAACCTGTTTTGTAAATAGAACTTGTTAGTATGCCAGTTTACCTATGCTCTCTCACACATGATGTTGTCAGTAGCATTGAGTGTAGCAATATGAAAAGCAACAACCACAATGTCAACTACTTCCCTATTTACCAGCTGATGTATTGTCTTCAGCTACTGACAGCCTTCGGTCAAGACATACCTGTCTCATCTAATGCAAGGAAGTTTAGATCTCACAATGGGAATAGGATTCACCCAATTGACAGGTCATATAACTTTATTGTCATAAATCAAGCTGGCATAGTCATTGCAGTGATTGTGCTCATTTGTCCTGTGGCTTAAGTCCTATCCTGTCCGGTCACACATCTAACTCTTATTGTGGAGACACTAAGGTAGTAGGCATAGTTAGGGGGAGTGGTACGTGGCATACAGTCGTGTGTCAGCTATGTACAGTGTTAGGAAGATGACTCAGAATGTTGTGCACATTGGAAACATCTCACCAGCTTCACATGTGAACACACTGCCAAGTCCAATGACTGCATCTCCACAATGATTCAGGTGGATTACTATGCCACTGACCTGTCTGGGTGCATCGTCTGTACAGGCTAATAGTAATGAACATCTTTTCTTCAGGAATTGATTCAACACTGTGTACCATTATGACCCCACTGCAGAAGTTCACAGTTGTAGAGGCCACGTCTGAATGTCCATCACTCCTTTTTGCTATTGTGTACACTTTGTACAGCTTAAATTGCTTTTGTTTACCAACTCATTTTGTTTAACTTTTTCCAAATGATGCACATGTGACATCTCTTAATCTAACAGTGATGCATCAAACATATTATTTAGAAAGGCATCAAGTATAAATAGTCAAGAGTTTTTACCCACATAGAAACCGTTGTGAATGTATATCTGACATCATACCTTACAATTCCGGCCCTGTTTCCATCAGTGACCAACTTTGTTTGCCACAGAATGGGATGTGCTGTCACCATTACAGAGTCAGACACATGGACTCATTCTTTGGAATAGAAAGAATGGGATATTGCACCCTATCATGTGAAAAGCCAATATGACAGGCCACCTGAGTTAGTAAGCCTGTAATCAGTCCATGGGATACATTGGACTGCACGGAGCACCACGGCTGGGGCCCAGCAAGGGCACACAGATCAATCAAAGCTCACAAAGGCCTCAACATAGACATCACCTGCTACTGGGATGTATAGCATGGGCATTTTACACTTGAGTGCTCAAAGAACAAAATTCTTCACATATTTTGTGTGGCCACACAGAAAAGAGTTCAGACATTAGTCAATGTGCTGACATGTTGAGCAATTTCATTATTCCTAAAGGTTATCTCCATGCACATGTTGTTGTAATTTGTTCAGATCACATGAGCATATTTTCCCCACATGTTCCAGATGAAAGAGGCATTACCAGGCAACTACTTATCCTTGTGCATATAAATCTTTTAACGCTTAACAGTAGTTTTGGGTGTCTTACAACATGTAAAAGGGCAAGCAGGCTAAGATACTTCAACATGCATGGTTATATATGCTGTGCAAAAAGGCACATACTCACCCCCTCCTTGCTGCTGTGTAGCTTTTATTTCCCTATCCAGGTCAGAGAAGACCACCTCTAGGATTCAGAGCATGTGGGGGTCAAAGTTTGTCACCTACCCCTTTTGCCTGGAGGTGACAGGCCTAGCTGAACCTTTGCAATCTTCTTGGTCCAGCCTCTCAGGTCCTGCCACCATTTGTGACAATGATGGGTGTGTTGATTGGCAACCCCCATGGAGCGCACCTTCCGGGCGATGGTCCTCCACAGTTTGTCCTTCTGATGGGAGTTGACCTGTAAAGATGATATGATGACAGATCCTTAGTTCACATGCAGCATGTTTCTGAGTCAAAAACGGGTGCACATAAGTCATGGTCAGATTGGCAACAATGTCTAAGGGGTAGGCAAGTGGCATTATGTGCAGTTCTTCTGTGTTTATTGACGACTCCATTCCATGAGTGATAAGATGCGTACATCAGTACACACACTTCTATAGCAGTGTACTTGCCCAGAACAGTCATCTGCACACTTTGAAACTTTAAAAAAAATTATGTTCATGCTTGTCTGTGAGATTCCTAATGCCAGTAGTGCATGATTGTTGCACAATGCGATGTGATCATCACTTACCTGCTCCTCTGGTTTGCCATACAGCTGCCTGTACAGAGGCAGGAGAGTGGCCAGGCAGCACCTGATTTTCCTCCTGGGTGAATGCTGGGGCCCTGCCCTCTGTACATGCCTTAGTAGCTCCCAGAGGATGTGGACAGCAGCAGAGAGATGGAGAGGTGCAGGAATAATGCAGGTCGTGCAGGCAAGTGAAGTCTCTAGGGAATAGATAGACTTATATCTGAAACGCAGATGTGGTCTTCTGTCCATGCATTCAAAGCAATAGGTTTATGTTTGTCACATTTTACAAATCAGTCCAATGCATTAAATTGCTTGCAGACGGCACGCCTACCGCACGGTTAAAAAAAATATATTCAAACCTCGAGTAGCTTTGATACATTACCAATGGGAGTTACCCTTATCGGTTTCCATGCGGTGCAGACATAATCCATAACAACTAACAGGCAATGAGTGCATCCGAATGTGTTATGATGCACCTAACTCATCCTTTGAATTAAAACCCGCATCTTTCACCATAACAAGTAACAGCCTATGGCTTTGTCAAATCGATTATGATGCGCCTACCACATCCTTTGAATAGAAACCACGTGTGTCACCATAACAACTAACAGCCTATGGCTTTGTCCAAATCAGTTATGATGCCCCTAGCCCGTCTTTTGAATAATCGGTTGGTAAGGCCGACACTTTTGTAAATGTTGTAACTTTGAGAAAATCCATGGCTGAATGCAGCTTTTTCCTGTTGAAAAAGACATCTAACTGAAACGCTCACACTCCCATGATGACCTAACCTTGAGAGCGACATGACACGATGTTTGGCAGGCTAATACCAAGTGGAAAACAAACAACTCCATTTAGCCTCTTAGGCTTGGTCACAGTCACAAAGTGTTTTTAGGGCAAAACAAGTGCAGTGTTTACCTAGTTACTGCATTACGGGACAGTGTGACCTAGTGTGCAATCTGTGTGATGAAAACTGGAACGGTGGTGTGTTTTACAAATCCTGGATAATGCATCTACCAAGGAATGACTACTCCGTGACATTAAGCAGCCATTTAAGATTATGTTTCATATGTGAGTTTCTAGAGTATCTTTGTGTCCCACACTTAAGGGGACAACCACGTTATATGGGACTCCTACATTGTTAATGGTTTGTCTATGTAATTGTATGTGTACTGCATACATGCCAACATTACAGTGTCCACCCTGTGACAGTAGTGTGCAAGATTACCATTGTGAGACATTGTGTGTATGTGGTGTCCAACATTGCAGGAATTACATGATCCTATTGTGGGTACATTTGAAGCATATGATTGTTCTCACAAAACTTTATCTAGGCTTATTTGGTTGTGAGTTGTGGAGTATGCCATGCTAGCCTTACATGAACAATGACAGACACTAGTGAAGTTTACACTACTGCACTTTGTTTGCTGTCTCACCATAGCTTGGAAACATGTCCAGCATGGGTCAGTATGCTATGATATGTATGTGAGGACAACCTCATTCATTGAAATGTGTATTTCCACTGACATAAAGTTTTAGGTGTGGTCATTTTTAATTTGCTGTTTGTCGAAGTATATGTTGCTTGGAACATTGTGATCTAACACCAACTGTGTTTACACTCTACACATAGGTATCACAAACAGTTCCCAGCGTACAGGCCCTTTCCAGACCTACAAACAATGGAAGAATGAGACATAACAAGAAATATAATTTCACAAGGGCAACAATTAATAAGTTGTGCCAGCAGTTGTCACCTAATTTGCAGGTTGGTCGCACTTATCCACCAGCATTAACCCCCAAGGTGAAGTTAATGGCAACATTGCATTACTTTGCCACAGGAATAATCCAGTACACAAATGCAACGTCAGGTGGATTGTCCCTGCCCATGTTCAGCAATGACCTTCGGGAAGTGTTGCAGGCATTACTTTGTTACCTGGACCACTACATCAAGTTTCCTAAATCTGGAGAGTTGACTGACATCAAGGGTGACTTCTATGCCTTAGGGTGGATACCTCGTGTCATTGGAGCAATTGATGGCACCCATGTTTTGTTGATATCTCCGCAGGCCAATGAACTTGTCTAGTACAACCTCAAGCATTACCACTTCAACAATGTTCAAGTGGTTTGTTTGGTGGACATGTGCATCTCACACGTCTGTGACCTTTTCCCCAGCTCACCACCAACCTGACTGGGCCTGGCTTGTTGGCAGGTAATGTTGTATGTGTATGTTTCAGTGTGTGTTGGTTTTATGTCAGATAGTGATCTGTTGTCAGTATTTTCTGTGTTCAATGTAGGGGACTCTAGATACCCCCAACTAGCCATGGTTACTGACACCACTGCACAACCCAGTTACCCCAGCTTAAGTGGGTTGTAATGAGGCCCATGGTAGGACCAGGCGAAGAGTGGAGCAGATTTGTTGCCTCTTGAAGACAAGATTCCGCTGCCTGGACAGGACAGAAGGAGCCCTCCAATATACCCCATTAAAGGTGTGCCAGATCATCGCGCCTTGCTGCATGCTACACAATGTGGCAATATGTGAGGGCATACCTCTGATAGTGGACGATGGAGACCAGCAGGTGCCACTGATGGAGAATCATGGACTGGGCCATGATGACAGTGGTGATGATGGTGATGGCATGGATTTGAGACAACAACCCATCCAAAACCTTTTCACATGATTGCAAATATGCAATGAGAGGAGGTGACCCCAATTGTTTGTTGTTGTGTTGCTGGTGGACAATGTGTATTTATAATTGTGAGTGTCTGATAATTGTCCTGAGGACTTTTCTAAGATGGGTTTTTTAAATGGGCAGATTAACATGTACAGTGTTACCGTGAAGCCTAGCTTGAGTTCACATTGAAATGTTTGTGCTTCAGATGACATAGTTTTCAGAATGCTGCTACTTTATTTATAATTTCCTGACTCTGTCCTATGTTTTTTTCTTGCCAGGGTACTTAGCCATGTCATCCACAGATTGAAATTGCAAGTTGTTACCTCACCAGACACATGATTCTGTGACAGACTCTGACATGGAACTGTTGCTGAACTATTCGGCATACACTTTCTTAAGACCAGATAGTCAGTTGATTTTGTTTTTAGTGCCTTTTAGTACTGTGTGATGTGATTTGACTTTACCTTCAGGCACCAGCCTGTATATGGAGAATAAACCTGTGTTGAGGCGTGCCTTGTCTGTTATCACACATTCAAAGAGTTTTTTAACCAAAATTTGCCCCTGATGAGCTTGTTTGCTAACAATTATTGTTGATTGTGCCGGCACATGGTGATATTTTTGAAGATAATAGAGTTACAATGAATCTGTACCATGTACTAAGGGTTGTATGATAACCTGGTTGTGCAAATCTATCATGCTGTGCCAAGGTACATTTACTCATGAGCCCTTAGTTTACTTTTTGGAAGTGATATGTTCCCAATGTTGTTAACACTTTTTTCGTTGTGATCTTGCGGGTCATCACAATATGTACATTTGGAATTCAAAGCCATAACATGAACAAGTATTTCAGTGTGAAGTGTTGTATTTTTTGTGAATAAAGTGCTAAAATAAAGCCACACAATGGCTGTGTGGGCACAAATTAAAAAAACATATTCTGCAGATAGGAGTTGATAGAATTTTTAGATGAACTTCTCCAAGGTAATGCCACAATTATTTGAGTCCAAAGTACAACTTTGACCCTCCATCCAATGTGGGACAGGTCATGGTGACAGTCAACAAAGTGAACACTTGGCATACGCTGAAGGATATCAAGGGCCTATTGTCACTTCCTAGAGGTGGTGTATTGCTATTTTTTCTCAGACGACCGTTCCCATGTTTGGCTGGAGGACACTGCAGGCTGCAGGCTCCTGAGCACTGTGGACTCTCAGCCAGACTCCATGGCCCTCCCTGTGCAGATGTTGATGCACCAGATGAGGTTGGCACACAGAAAGGAGTGGTCAAGTGAGTTGCAATCTGGTGGAGGCTGGTACCAATGTCACGCAGCACCTTAGTCGTATAATCAATATTTTGATTGAACATGTCCAGTTGTTGGTTGTGGCCTGCTTCCAGCTGCTCGATGTTACGTAGGATGACTTTTACCTGGCCTATTTTTCTCTGGTAAGCCAGGTATGCATTGATCACCCGGGAGAGGTTTGGGTGTTCATCATCAGCAGCACAAGCTACTTGATGGCTTAGATTCCCACAGCCCCTCCTATCACCCCTACACATCTGAGCAAGCCCAGTTGTTGGTGGCACAATCAACACTGATCCTCCATCCTCATTGATGGGGATGTTGTTGTGAGTCAACTCCAGAGTGCTCAGTGTTGCTGTTGGCAGTATCCCAGGCTGCTATGTCTGTCAGGGTAGGGGTCAGCTTGGTGTTGTCAGCTGAGGTGGAAGAGGTCGCAGTGGATCCATTACATAGATGACTAAACCTAACAATAAGTTAATGAAGATAGATTGGCTTCCTTCATCCATGATGCTGGACAATATTTTTGTAGAGCAATGCAATTCAGACAAGATGTAGATTGGTGAACATGTCCACCCATGTGCATAAATGGGAATGTTGTGTTTAGTTCTCATTACATGTCCAAAGACATTGACTGGTACCTGACACTCTGTGGATGACACAGGTGAGTTTGTGTTCTCCTCATCTGATTTTTTAAAAGTGGCTTATATACTCTTTAGTTCACAATGTTGGAGTGTGTCAGGCCTGTGTACTGGGCTTAGTCCATGCCTCAGCAGTCACATAGATGTGGATGCCTACACATTTACAGTCTGTTGCTTTCCTCTGAAGATTGTGATCAAGGTGTGAGTGAGGAGCTCATCGTTCTCATCTCATGACACACAAGTGAATGCCTGTAAGGAGTCAAATGTGTGGCTGCTTAGCTTTGTGACTACACAGATCATGTATTTTGTAATTTGACTCTAGTGTCAGATGAGATGACCAACTATGCTTTCTGCTATTTTGTGGCTAACTAAATTCAATTTCAATTTACAATCTTTATTCGATGATTACAAATCACCATAAAAGTTCAGATATACGTTCAATACATTTGTAAGTTAAATGAAACATTATAATCCATTAAAAACACTCACAGGAATCTCACATTTCCCCCCCCCCTCTGGTTGCTTTAAACGAACAGCTACTTTAATAAAATTGATGATGCCGCACAATGTCAGGGCGTCCGACGCCTGTTTTAAAAAAATCAGAGCTTCTTTAGCACACTTTGTTAGATTTTTTCAAAATATCAACCAAGAATCTACGTCTGGGTTCAGAATAAAATGAACATAACAATACAAAATGAAGGGAATCCTAACTAAATTTATGAGCAGAGGTTTGAGTGCTTATGGTCTATTTGTGTAACTCACACTCCTTCTCCCACAAAGCCCAACCAGCCTACCTGTCACTCTGCTTTCCTGACTGTGAGTGGAAATGTGGTTGCAAGATGGCTGAGAGTGAAGACGGGTGTTTTAGCACAAGGTGTTGATGGGAGTTTTGGTCAAGTCAGATACCAGTCCCTAGTGTTTGTAATCTTGCCAGTACATTCCCAACCACTGTTAGCAAAGCAGGTTACCAGGGGTGCTGTTTGGGATGTGTGGGAAGGTGTGTGAAAGACAGAGTTTGATGGGAGATGTAGTCATTGCAAACACTCATCCTCCCACCCAGCTCAACCAGCACAGCTGTAATTCTGCTTTACTGACAGTGAGGGGGAATCTACTTGCAAGATGGCTAACACTGAGCTGACACTGGGCACTGGTGTTTGTAGCACAAGTCCTTAATGGAAGTTGGGGACAGGTACATCACCATTCACAATTGTCAGCTGTCCTGCTAGTAGATGTGTAACCACTGTAAGGAAAGCATGGTTTCTGATGGGCTGTTTGGGCTGGGTGGGAAGAGTGTTTATAGGTCAAGGTCTGCTGAGAGTTGTGGCCACACCACACACCAGTCCCCAGTGGCAGCCATCTTGCAAGTACATTTCCACTCATTGCCAGGTAAGCATAGTTCCAGGGGTGCTGTTTGGGCAGGGTGGTAAGAGTGTGTATAGTACATGGCATGATGGGAGATGTGGACATTGCAAATACTCCTCCTCTCACCCAGCCCAAGGAGCACAGCTGTAACTCGGCTTTCCTGACCGTGAGATCAAATGGACTTCTTGTAACACTAGCAAGATGGCTGACACTCTGGACTGCTGTTCAATGCACAAGGGCATGATGGGAGGTGTGGTCAGCTCAGACAACAGGCACCAGTGTCAGACATCATGCCAGTTTACCTTCCCTCATTGTCAGGATGCTACTCTTCTCAGTAGGCTGGCTGAGCTGGGTGGGAAGGTGTGTGTGGGCCCAGGCCTGATGGGAGTTGTAGTCACAAGCAAAGATTCCTCTTCCCATCCAGCACAACTACTTCATCTGGGCCTATGGCTACCTAACAGTGAATGGAAGTATACTATCAAGATGTCTGACACTGTTTCATGGTGTTTGGTGTACAAGGCCCTGATGGCATTTGGCTTTTAGTTTAACACCATGCATCAGTGTAAGCCATCTTGCTCAGGTAGGCTAAAGCCCAGAGGAGTTAGCAGGGTGGGCTGGGAGGAGGAATATTTGCAATTGTTACAACTCCCATCAGGCCCTGTCATACATACACCTTCCCACCCAGCTCAACCTGCACACCAGGAAGAGTGGTCTCCTGAGAATGAGGGAAAGTGAACTAGCAGGTTGTTTGACACTGTTGCCTGCTGTCTGAGCTGACCTGACCACAACTCCCATTGAGGACATGTGCTCCAAGCACAATGCCACAGTGTCAGCTATCTTGCTAGTCCATTTCTGCTCACTGTCAGGAAAGCAGAGTTCCAGGTAGGTTTTTGGCGCTGGGTGGGAGGAGTATTCGCAATGGCCACATCACCCATCAGGCTATGTACTATACTTACTCTTTCCACTCTGTCCAAACAGCACCTGTGGAACTATGCTTACCTGACAGTGAGTAGAAATGTACTTGTAAAATGGCTGACACTGCGAACAGGTGTCTGAAGCAAAATATATGGATATGAGTTGTGGCCAAATCAGACACAAGGCACCAGTGTCAACCATCTTGTCAGTACATTTCTACTCACTTTCAGGAAAGGAGAGTTCCAGGTAGGCTCTTGATGCTGTGTGGAAGGAGGAATATTTGCAATGGAAACATCTCCCTTCAGGCCATGTACTACACACACTCTTCTCACCCTGCCCAAACAGCACCCCTGGAACTTTGTTTACCTGACAATAAGTGGAAATGTACTTGTCTCCAATCTCCCTCACTTTAGAGTCTGTTCCTTCACCAAAGCTTCCGGAATGCTTGCAACCAACCTCCATCTTGAGCAACATTCTTTTAGTGGCAATCCGAAAAGAATTGCACTGACATTCTTGTACTGTCCACATTCTCTACTGGCTCACAATGCCCTTCACCTGTTATCATACAAAGATCCTAGTCATGAACATAAGGTGTATTAAAGGAACATGGCTACAGAACTCGGGCACACCTTTAGAAATGAGTCTAGAAGGCTCCTCACTCACACATGAAAAAAGGCCTGTCCTGTATTGAAATACATTGTCAGCACTGTCAAGCTAGTATCAGCGAGCACAAGGAGGTTCACTCACAGAATACTGACAGACAAAATATCTCCTTACAGAAATATTGGGACCAAAAAATGGATGTCAAATATATTGACAACCTATACTTATAATAGTAAGTACAAAAATATCAGAAAAATATATTGATTTCATTATTATAGCTGTATAAAATATTGTTTTTTGAATCTATGTAGAATAAGATAATACATATTAAAAATATTAAATAGTAACAATAATTACATATATATATATATATATATATATTTAAAATGTATTTTAACAAATATAACAAATACATACTGAGTAATATGTATATTTACATACATCCACTTAAAAAACAATTGTTATACTAATACTTTTAATGTATATTATCATTTCAACATTATTAAATAATATAAAAAAATATAACAAATGCCATGTTTTTCGGCTTTGTCCCAGTTTTGCACAACTAGATGTCTGCAGTTCAAAGTTTGATCTTTTCTGTGCTAGTTTTTACCATAAATAAAAAAATCTATATAGCTCCTGGTCATGTTCTTTATTTTTTCAAACTGGTTTGGGACCTTTCTTCTGTTTTATTTTCACTTTATGACTACTTGTGTGCTGCAGAAATTCATTACATATTGCTTCTTTGTGAAGCCTGACTGCTTTTGTGCCAAGCTATCAGAGGGTTAAGCACTAGTTAATTTAGAGACTTTTGTGGTTCATCCTGACAGGGACTGTGGCTGTTGATTGAGCAGGGTTAACAACACACTCAACCAGCAATCCGATTTCCCACATTGATGGCAGTGGTAGAATACAGTACTAGGCAATGCCCATTCAGTGATTTATGTAACATGAACATCCCATGAAAATCATTTGAGATCAGAATTGACTAGAAATTCTTCTTAGTTTTCCTTTGGCTGTTTTATCCTTTTTCTAACTGTAAGTACCCTACTTTCTTTGTTTGTAAAATGGAGATGGATCTGGTTCACATTGGCACCCTCGCTAGGGCTAAGAAAAGGGGATAAAGGCAAGCAAGAATGCCACCTATCTGGACCTCCAGATATCCCTCAGAGCCTATGAGGAAGCCCAAAGGTGGCAGGCCACTCTACAGGAGGATGATCCTGAGGAGGTAAGAGCAAACTTAGATGATGATGATGATGTATGTGCGGAGAAAAAAACATTTGTTTTTTATGGAGGCCCTCACCCACCAACCTAGTTGGTGGTAATGCCTAATCATCGGGCCCCATCCAGGGCACCAAGTGTGCCTCGAGTGTGCTGCGATGTCTGTTTATAGCGGAGTGGATTGTGTTAGGTGAGTGTGCAGCGGTGGTTTTGTGAGTGTAGGTTAAAAAACTGTCCTAAGGGTCCCAGTGACCACAAAGGTAATTTTATTAGTGGGATCCTGGTAGTATTAAAAACAAGGCAGCGGATGTGTATGGAGATAACTATGGGCTCCCACATCCAGTGGGGTCAACATGTTTCAGCCAGGCCTTGGAGTAGTTCTGGCTTTCATCAGAACCCTTATGTAAAGTGTGAATTAAAAAGGTAGTCTACAGATTGTGTTTAACCTCCTAAGTGATGAACTTGCTAAGGTGCCGCATAGGCAAGAGGATGTTTACCTCTAGTTCAGTACCCGTAAGGGTAGAAAATGACAAACAAACAGAGAGACAGACGCACATCATTGAGTTATTATCAGGTTAGGCACATTGAAAATATGTGATTTTATGCCGTCGTGCCTATGAGGTAATCACAATAAAAACGGAGGTGTAGCGCGGTTTCTTTCGTTGCGTGATTTAAAAAATACTGTGTTGATATTATGTAGTATTGTGATAAAAGTTTAATGGCGAAAAAGTGGTAACTAGTGACTGTAGTGCACAGGGAGGCGTGGAAGTTGTTCACTTCTTACTCTGAAACTAGTAGAGTTATTCTCCATGAATCCCCGGAGGAGGTCCGGCTAATTATCACACTCTATCGATGGAAAAGGAGGAAAACCAAGTGAGAGTGAGGCATGGTCCTGCCGTACTTACAAGGATGGTCCAAAAGGACATTGTCTCCGTTACAGCTACCCCCTGTTCCCCTGCACTTACTTGGTTGCCCTGTTCCCCTGCACTTACTTGGTTGTAGCTCATGACCCGTAACTCTACCTATTTCGTCTGCACAGGGACTCCGTCGGTGGTGGACCAGCTTTGGGTGGTGTTTAAATACGTTCTGCTTCCTGCAGCTGTAGGCATTTTCCATGGCTTGTGGTAGTTTCTAGTTAGGCACGTGCAGCATCTAGAAACAAAGGCAGAGAAGACATCAAAAACAGAGGGCAGACCCAGCGTAGTGTGTGTATAGCGTCTCACGCTAATGAGGCTTACGCTGAACAGACTTTTCTTGGGGTTTGTCGATGGTGTGAAATGCTCTATTGTGTTGGCAAAAGTTGTAGTAAATATCGGGAGTGTTTGTGTAAGTAAGACTTCCATTGAATATTTAAAGTCTGGCTAACATGATCATGTTGCTGAATGTGTAAGATACTCCCTTGTGTTGGCCAAAGAAATGTTTTAGGTGACGGGAGTGTTTGATGAAAAGACCATGTGTAAGTCAGATCACTATTAGGTATCTGAGGCCTGGTTACCATGATTATGTTCTCAGCCGGTGACGTTTAAACTGAAGAGGTTATGGAGGCTAGATAGATCTAGGTGTCAAAGGACTATGTAATGCCAGAGAGAGTTGGAATGGCAAATGTAAATCTCTGGGAGGTTTTAAACATAAAGCAAGCAGAGGTGATGGAGGCTTGATCAGATACCTCATCTGGTGGTTGGTAGTGGCACTGAGACGGGCACTGTTTATCTATCACCCAGGGTGCGTGCAGTTAAATGTCTTTTGTTGAGGCTATTCCAAGGTTGTTGTCATTTAATCCCCCTGTGTGGGTAGAAAGGCGGTAGATCCATTGTTGTTCTTTTGTGAGGATGAATTTGTCATTGTTGGTCTGCTGATATGGTATCTGCTCTATTACTGTCCATGATATGTCATTTGTGGTGTGGCCTTCTCATACATAATGGTCCGTAAGTGTGCTGGTGTTTTTTTAAAATCGGATAGTGCTACGATGAACCACAATTCTTGTCCTGACTTTTCGCATAATCAAGCCGACGTAGCAAAGTCTGCAGGGGCATTCCATCAAGTATAGTACATTGGTCGAATTGCAGTTTGTATGTTTTAGTTGGCGCCATGTCTTACCAGGCTCCAAGTTAAGTGTCTTTGTTGTTGTGTTAGATGACAGACACTGCACTCCCTGCAAGGGTAATGTCCAACTATGGTGTCGATTATGATTGCGGAGAATCCGCATCCTCCGGGTCGGTGGAAGCCACCGCCGGCCCGGAGGATGCGGATTCAACGCCGCGGTCACAGAAAACACCCACCGCCAGATTATGATGGCGGTGGGAACAGCGGCGGACGGTAGGTCCGTCCGCCGCTGATCCGCGGGGTGTTTAGCGCTATTTGGTGGCGGTGTCTGCAAGACACCGTCAGCCAAATTAGGATGTGTGTTTAAACATGCTTTTCTGCGGCGGCTTTTCCGCGGTGGAAAAGCAATTGGAACTTTGCTTCTGGGGGCCCCTTGTGGGCCCCCAGGGTGAAGGGGGGGGGGGTGGGGGTGCACATGGGGGGTACCTATGTAACCCCCTGCATTTACATGCACAAAGCGGCAGGCACTGCGCGGTGCCTGCCGCTTTGTGCATGTAAATGCAAAGCATGCATTTTTAACCTTGCGGCGGGTGCTGCTTCAAGCAGCACCCGCCCCAAGGTTAAAGATACGGGATGTGACCGCCAGGGTGGCGGTCACATCCTAATTGCAACGGAGGGACCGCCGTTGCACCTGCGGACGGTCCCTCCACCTCGGGGGTGGTGGACGGACACAGGTCCGTCCGCCATCCTAATAGGCCTCTATGTTAGGTAATCCCCAGGCGTTAAGGACTGTATTGACAGTGGTGTTTTGATTGATATGTGGTCTGGTTGAGACCAGTTGGTCTCTGAGGCTACTCGCCTTATTGTATGCAAACAATGGTTGGTCCCAGTTTATTTTTCCAGTGTTGAGGATACGCCAATTCTTGCGTATGATTTTGGCCACCTTATTAGATGCTTCATTATGTGTTGTTTCCATGTGAGTGGTGTAGGTGTGGCATTCCGTACAATGCCCTCAAGAAGTGCTTCCCTGTTCTTATTGTGAGCATGTTGGTAGTTTGAATGATCCTGTTGGGGTAGCCTCGTTCCCGTAGTTTTAAGGTTAGATCCACTGATTGTCTCTGGTAGTCTGAGGTGGAGCTGCGATTCCGCCGTATGCGGAGGAATTGGCCGAAAGGGGAGGTTCTCTCTGAGGGGGCAAGGGTGGAAACTGTCAAATTGCAATAGTGAGTTTCTAGCAGTTGGTTTATAGTGGAGGGTTTAAGGGTTCCTGCTTCCGTCTAAATTGTGAGGTCTAGGAAGGCTATGCTGTGTGGAATGGCTGTGCTGGTAAACCGTAAGTAGGGGTCACATCTATTGAGCCAATCGAGAAAAATGGACAGAGAATCTTCTGAGCCAGCCCAGATCATAAGTATGTCTCTCAGTCTCACGTACAACTGTGAGAGTAGGCATAGAGAGTTCTCATATGACAATTAACCAAGACGAAGCTGGAAGCAGAGGAGAGGAGAGGAAGGCTGAGAAAAAAACTGCTACTGGAGCATGAGAAAACCAAGATGGAGCTGGAGCTCAAGGCCAGGCAAACCTCAGGATCCTGCAGTGATGGTGACAGCATTCCTTCAGTGTTCCCTATAGAGGTGAGGGTGTGTGTGCACAGGACCTGGAGCTTAGTTAGTTGACGGGCGATGACATAGACAAATTGAATAAGTTGGCCCTGAGGATGCACAGAATCCGAGAGGAGTATTGGGGGCCTAGTTTGTGGAAACACATGCCTATAGGGAGGGACACACTTCTTACACTAGAGGTTAGTAACCAGAACAAGTACGTCCCCATGAAAGCCACAAAGTCTTGCTTGTCTCCAAATTTGGATTGTGTCCTGTCATATACTGTCAGAGGTTCAGGGATAGCATCAAAATCCCAAACCAGTCTTGGGTGGATTTCTTAATTACTTCAGCAAGGCAATGAATGTGTGGGTGAGGGGAAGCCAAGCTATTATTTATGGTGGGCTGTACAATTTAATTTTGAGGGAGCACATGCTCAATACCTGTTTTATATCACTGCACCAGCACATAATGGATAGTAAACTCACTGACCCCAGAGAGCTTTCTAAAGAGGCAGACATCTGGGTCAGTACCAGATTGGCAAGAAGTTATCTGGGAGGACACCCAAAAGAGTGGTCAGATTTCCAACCAGAAGAAGGAGGGAATAGAAAACTAGGTATGTGTTCTGATAAGGCTTCCAAAATTACTCACAGGGGAAAGGGATCCAGCCCCGGTCTAGCCAGAAATAAGGGTTTGTAGATAAGAACACTGGTATGTTTGTCCCTAAGTGTTATGACTGTTACCAGTTTGGGCTCACCAACCCAAGTGGGCAAATCCTCCGAATGGTGGATTTATGCCTAGGTTGGCTAGTATATCGCTTTGGGAGACAATGGCCCCAGTTAGTGTGGGGGAGATAGCTGAGGCTGCCCTAGTGTTCCTGGGTGACAGAGATGGTGCCCAAAGCCCACATGCCTTCTAATACCTCCAAGTGCAGGCAGGGTTCAGCGTCAATGGAAAGAGAATGGAAGCTCTGAGGGGCATAGGAACTAGTATCACTACTGTCAGCTGTCTTCTGATGTCCTCGGAGCAAGTGATGCCTAATATATTTTACCAAGTTGTAGTCGCAGACAACAATAGGGCCCACTACCCAGTCACTCGATTCTAGTTCCCTTTGTCCCTTTGAATGGAGGTGTCTCAGGTTCTCTTAGGGTCACTTGGAGACCTACCTGACCTGGACCTTTGGCTGTGGTCGGAGTGTACTCCCTCCTGCTTATCTAACAGCTTCACCTGACTTCGCGCAAAACTGAGCCATAACATCGACAACCTTTAGCTACTGATCGACTGCTTCTGTGTACTCAACATAAACAGCACTCAGTTGACAACTTCACCAAGTCTTGATGCCAAACAGTAAACAAGCAAGCCCAATGACCTTAGTTGATGGCTTCACGGGTCCAATGCTGAGGAACCTCCAATCAACTTTGAGACCTTGCATAGCTGCTCCCTGTTGTCATCGAGCTCTTCCTTGGATCCAGTCAACAGCCTGGCTCCGCTAAACACTCTCTACTGCCATAATGGTTTTTAAGTGGGAAGGCAACTTTATGACCGGGGTGAAAAAAGTCCTGTATGCAAATAGTGCTACATTGCAGTCAGCTTACAACCTTACCCCTGTCCCCATGTAGCAAGAACAGTTTCTTATGGTCTAAATGCTCACTTTAAAAATTCAGAACCCTGGATTGTAGCCTTCCCTCCACCAATTGGTCAAGAAGTGCTTGGCATTTAGCGGTGTAACTCTTTAGTAGTTTCTTTTGTACTACAGGAGGGAAGTATAGTGTGGTGGTGCCTGAATTGGAGCAACCAACACTCTTGTTATGAGCCTATTGAGGTGGAGCTGACTGTGTTCTATTAAAGGCCTTTTCTAGTGTGATGGTATAGTGGGCTGTGATGTGTGTAAATGCAAATGTTTGGGGAAAATATCTTGCACCGGGCACAGTGCTGTGTAATGTTGAATAAAGCAATTAAACCTTGGACCCACAAACCAAAATATGCAAACAAAAGAACTGATATTTAAAAAAATATATTTTCTTTTTATTTTACTTCTTTTTTTCTTTTAAAGTGTTTCAAAATAGGAAAAAACATATATAAATACATCTATTTCATGATAAGGTATTCATTTCGTAGAGCATACATTCTAGATACTCTTATACAAATTTGAACCACAGATTATTGCATTGTATGATATAACCTGAAAAGCATATGTATCTCCAGTTGGTATAAACAGAATAATCAAAACCAATCTGCAAAGATCTGTCTGATCTCTGTCAAACAAGACACAACATGTATGCCGCTTTCGGAAAACACTGGTTACAGTTGTTATCTACCGCTTTCGGAAATCACTGGTTATGATTGTTAACTACCAATGCGTTTCGGCAAAGCCTTCTTCAGGGTTTTGATACCAGTGATTACTAGAATGAGAAAAAACTTAATTTTATTTAAATTACATTTGTGGTCTAAAGCCTAAGTGCAAATTACAACAATAACATTAGTGTACCCATGTACAGCGTAAAAGCCTCCCCTATATAAATGGTCTAAAAGCTAGAAAATCTGAACCCTGCTGTGAGCCACAACAATGAACATTACAAAATACATGTGAACACATAGCACGCATTCTCTAATTTCACCCACCAAGTGATGTTATCTATACAACACACACATAAAGCTATTTTGTTCTCTTCTTATTGTCAAGGTTCAATGATTAACCAAAAAGTTAATGGATAAATTGGCAAAGACACTAATTTTGTCAGCATGATTGAAAACTTACACAAGCATGTATGGTCTTATGTTATTTACAATAGACATATAGTCCAAGACTCTTGTCTTACAGTTTCTATCAAATTGATACCAAAGGTATGGTTTAACCACTTGGATGCTATGGCATGTCCCTGGAGTCCATGTAAATTCCATTGAAATCAATGGAAACTCCATGACGAGTTACCCTTGTCATTAGCATCCAAGTGGTTTTAAAGTATACCAACTCATTGCACCTTATCTATTTCACTCTACATAAGAGATAGTTTGCACATAGATCGTTTAACTCTATTCAGTTTCTCGGTTGTATGTTTTTGAATGAACAAATGGTCCTAATTTTATGATAATAGGAACTCGGTTTAACCACATGCACAACCTCTAAAGTAAAAAGACATGCAGACGAGCATGAGTGCTTCTCTTCTTCTACCTTATTCAAATATATCTGTATTCTAAAGGTCATATATATAAAACACTTTTCCATTGCCTATTGCAAGATTGTGCATACCTCTATCTTCAAAATGGTAGTTCAGATCAACATCCAAGACCTTTGCGGATGAATCAGAGAGCTTCAGTTACCTAAAAGCTGAGTAGAATGCATAATATGATGATATAAATTAATAGTCTCCATTTCTGGCCTCTCCACATGTCTACTACTAGTATATACGCTTAGTAGCTGCTTACCTGATCTATTGTAATAACTTCCTTCATTTATGTTAATTCAATGGCTGGATCAAAAATTCAAATCGGAGACTTGATCAATATATGATATCGCTGTAATAACAAATTGATCCACATTAGCTTACACCTGACTGCCTGCATATATTACTACAACTCCTAGGTATTTGACTCAACAACGAGAAAGACATACTGACCTCAAAAATTAAAATGGGCTTGAATTACATATTGATTTTCTGGCGTCCATCTTCATTAAATGTTTGATTTAAGCCAGGGGTCTTCAAACTTTTGTAGGTTGAGCCCCCCCAAGCTCAATTTTTTTAGATGCTGTTTTACACATGACATGGATTAATAATAACACCACCAACATAAATGCGAAAGGAGTGCCTGTTTTTCAGAGACGGTCAATCTGTGGATGGATTTTTGCTACTGCCATCCTCTGGTTGTGCTCCACATCCAGTCTTGAACGGTACTAGGGGCCAGATGTAGGTAGGCCAATACCGGTCGGAAACGGCTGAATTTACCAATTTTCGGCCGTTACCGACCGGTATTGGGCATTTGGGATGTAGGGGACCCGAAAACATCCAAATCGGTACATTTACAGAATCGGTAAAGTTACCGAATCGGAAACCGTAACGAATCGGAAAAAATACCGAATCGGAAAATTTACCGAATCGGTAAAGTTTCCGAATCGGTAAAAAACCGAATCGGTAAATATACCGAATCGGTAAATTTACCGAGTCGCAAACTTTACCGATTCGGTAAATTTACCGGATCGGAAAATAAGAAATGGTAAAAATGAGTATTTGAGATGTAGGTAACCTCTGAAATACCGATTTTGCATGAAAATCGGTATTTAAGAGTCGGTATTTACCATGGATTCAAATCAGGTGGTAAACAGGTGCAGGGTATAAAAAAGGCCCCAAAATGCAACATTTTCACCAGAATGGCGGCATTCTATGTCACTGCGAGGCGGCTACGACTACAGGCAGAAGGAGAGAGGGTCTGGAGGAAGGAGGAGCAGGTGTACAGGCAGAGGATCACTCTATTCCAGCTAACTGAGCCAGAGATCCTACAAAGGTACAGGCTGGCTCCCCAAACTATCGTGGACCTAATCAGGGACCTCCACCCACTATTGGAACATCCAACCACAAGGGCACACGCCATTCCACCCCATGTGCAGGTGCTGTGCAGCCTACACCTGCTTGCATCTGGGAGTTACCAGAGTGTGGTTGCTGCGGTAGGTGGGGTGTCCCAGTGCTGTCTGTCACGTTTCTTCAAAAAATTCCTTGAGGCCATGTTGCAGAGAATGCATTACTACATCAGCTTCCCTGCAACGCATGCAGAACTGCTAAGGACAAAGACAGACTTTTATCAGATGGCGCATTTCCCAAACATAATTGGCTGTATTGATGGTACCCACATACCAGTATGCCCACCTGCTGCCACAGAGTACATTTATCGGAACAGGAAGTCCACCCACACCATAAATGTACAGGTGATCTGTGATTCCAAGTACATGATCACTGACCTAGTAGCCAAATACCCCGGGAGTACCTACGACTCCTACATCTTCCAAAACAGTGGGATCTACGCACGCCTGACAGCGGGGGAATTTGGCGAAGGATACTTGCTAGGTAACACACTGTGTGAAACTCCCTTGATACGTATTGCAGGTGGATGTGTGTGTGTGCATGTGAGTAATGATTTTTCTTCTTACTATTAGGGGACAGTGCATATGCCCTCCTGGCCTTCATCCTCAGTCCCTACCTCAACCCTACAACACCAAATCAGAGGAGATACAACAGGGCACACAAAACAACCCGAAACATTGTGGAGCGCACCTTTGGCATGTGGAAGAGCAGGTTTCGCTGCCTCCATAATAGTGGAGGGGCCCGCCAGTACACACCTATCAACTGCTGCAAGATTATTGCAGCCTGTGCAATGCTGCACAACCTTGCGGTCAAGAAGGGCACAGCAGTGGAACTCTCAGATTATGAGGACCATGACGATGAGGAAGCAGTGCCTGAACCACACGCATCTGGAGTTGCAACACCAACTGATGGCAGACACAGACGTGATGAGATCACACACAACTACTTTTAAGTAAGTAAAGAGACACAGACAGGTGGAGTTTGCACCACATGTAGTTTAATTTTGTAATGAGGTAGGTAATTAAAGCACAAATGTGCAACAAAAAGTATTTAACTGCAATGATGTCAGTCCTGGTTCACCTCACCATGAACTGAAAAAGTTATTTCCTTCCTCCCTTCCCAGTAGTACTTGTAGGTTGCTCACCCTGCTCACTCTCTTGCTGGCCTGTGGCCTCAGCGTGGCGCCTGCTCCTCCTTGTTTCAGGGACAAGGGTGCTTCCTATGCTGCTCCTGCTTGTGCTCTCCTCACTTACAGGCACATCCAGAGCAGCTGTATGTGCAGTTTGGGCATTCAACAGCGCCTCAAGAGCACTGGTCATCCTGCCCATGCCCCTAGTGACCTCATTGGTGTTTTGGGTCATAGCCTCCTGCATGTTACTGCTTCTCCTGCATAACAGGGATGTGGCAGTGGCCAGGAGGTTGATGGCTTTACTTTGGCCATGAGCACGCTGCCTTTCCTTGCGCCTTGCATCGAAATCAGTGTCTAGTTTGGTGCATAGCAGCTGCACCGAGTGGCTAATTCCACGCATCCCTGCTGCCATCTCTTTGTTGACTTGTACCAGCTCAGTAATGCCCTTTCCTATTTCTCCTATGTTGCTGTTCAGGGACCTCATTTGTCGTTGGCATGCCTGGGTGGCTCTTCCCTGCATCCTCTGTATTCTCACCATGCTCCCCTCCAGACCACGGAACACACTTGGACCCTCAACTGGTGCATCTGCTGGCCTTTCTTGGACTCTGCGGCGTCTTGCACCACTATGGGCCACCCCTGCACTGGAGTACGTTGTACCAGAGCTGACATCTACAGGCAAGTTGTGTGTTTCGTCCCCCTCCATGTCAGCTGCTGCTGACTCCATTTCTAGGAGTGGGGCCACAACATTCCTCCTGCCTGGTTGTGATGCAGGTGTTGTATCATGCTGTGATGCTGGCATTTCTGGGGATGACAGCAACAGAGGGGATTGAGATCTGCCAGGGGACGCCAGGAACTCTTGAGACATTTCTGAGTCTTGTGCAGGAGGATGGCATCTTGATGCACCTGTGTCCTGTGGTACGTTGTGGGTAGTAGGACCTGCCTCCTGACTTTCCTCCCTCTCAGGTGGTGTGCCTTCAGTCTCTTGCGAACGCCTGCGAGACTTTTCACCTGTGGACATATGAGCGTACATTAGCTAAGCGCAACTGTCTCACAGTCACTACATTTAAATATATATCACATTGGCTATATTCTCTATGCAGTCATTTACTTAACTTGTTGGTTGGTGTGCTGTATGACATGTTCTTACATTCCCTGACTACATGTCGCATCATGCATTGGCCCTGTATAGTGCTAGCAGTACTGGACTGGCATTCACTAGCCCACACAGGGTACAGGTAAGGATGATGGTATGGGGGGGAATTCTGTGCATTTGTTTTACCTTTTTTGCTTGCAGCTCTGGCTGGGCTGTCCACTTCTCCCAGTCTGCAGACGCTTTCTGGTTCAATGGTTGAGGCCACCATCTCCTCCAGGTCAGTGAGGGGGGGTGCTGAGTTCTTGCCTCCGCCGGTTTTTGATGCCTGCTTGTGATGTTCTGCCAATTTCTTTTTGGTTTGGCTCCTGAGGTCATAAAATCGTTTTTTAAGGTCCTCTGTGTCTCTGGTGGTCACCCCAACTGCATTTACTTTGTCCAAAATGTCCAGCCAGATTTTTCTTTTGGCAGATTCTGCCACAGTGAGGGACTGCCTGTCAAACAGTTTGTGGTGCACCTTCACCACCTCCTCCACAAGGACCTGCAACTCCATGCTGCCGAATTTGAGTTTTCTCCTCCTCTCAGGCTGCTCTTTATCTTTGCTGCTTGACATTTTGCAGTTTTAAAAGTGCACCAAACCCTTTCAGCTGCTCAGTGACTCAGCTCAGCACCAACTACCTTTCCAGAAGCTTCTAATTAGTTGCAGCTCCTGGTAGGGAGGGGGAGGGTGGTAGCACCTGATTGGCTGCCTACTTAAGTTTCACTTTTGTTTGCTTTCCGATTCTGTATTTACCGATTCGGTATTTACCGATTCTGTATTTACCGATTCGGTATTCCCCATGCATTCCTATGGGCCTTTTGGCCCATAGGAATGCATGAGGAATACCGATTCGGTAAATACAGAATCGGTAAATACAGATTCGGTAAATACAGAATTGGTAAATACAGATTCGGTATTTTCCGATTGTCCGATACCGAATTTTACCGAATCGGTATATTTTACCGATTTTTTTATCTACATTCCATTTACCGATTCTAAAATACCGATTCTGTAAAATTCGGTATTTTAGAATCGGTTAAATCGGATTACCTACATCTGGCCATAGGTCTTTAATACCGCAAGTGCTAAGAACCCAATCTCACATAAATAGGACGAGCTGAAAGGCAAGAGAGTTTTGATAGCAGTTTCTCCCAAAGTGAGGGTTGAGTAGTGTGCTCGTGTGACTGCATGGTGAGGTACAGGGTGAACAGCGCAAGTGCATTGGGAGTGCAGAGTGATCACTGTGAGTGGAGGGTAAGTGGGTGAATGGTGTGAGAACAAGGTGATCAGTGGGAGTGCAGGGTGAGCGGGTGAATGGTGTGAGTGCATGGTGATCAGTGTGAGCACATTGTGATCGCTGTGAGTGCAGATTGATCACTGTGAGTGGAGGGTAAGTGGGTGAATGATGTGAGTGCATCAGGATCAGTGTGAGTGCTGGGTGAGAGTGAAGGGTGAGAATGAGGAGTGAGTGGTCTGAATGCATGGTGCATTCCCAGACACTTGAAGTAACTCAGCATGTTATTGACGGCAGCGTAGGGTTTCAAATGTGTTAAACTATTTCTATTATGGCAGTAACCAGGGATCAGGGTGGAGGAAATAAATAATGTGCTGATCCCTCAACAAACTTCCAGTCTTATAACTAGGGTTGCCAGCTCAATATTTTGATGTCACAGATAGTATAAAAATAAGCAGTTACCTAAAGCTGTATTTTCAGCACTTGTCTGTGCATACTTTGAACAGCAAATATAAATAGAAAGAACTTTGAATTGTTTTCTAGAGCTGCATGAATGATCTATGACTGATAATAAAAGGGAACAAAGATAGAAAAATCACGTTACAAATGAATCAACAAAAAGAAGGGGGGACCGGGAGCTCGTTAACATTACAAATTAACACATACTTCTTATTTATAACCATATTTAGCAATTTGCAAGCTGTTTAAACAACACATGGCTGGCTGGCATTTTGCACGCCTGCCTGTGTAATTTTAAAAGAAACTTTCAGGGACATTTTAAGGATTTTGGGGCCTGTGGGCCAAATGTATTTTTCGAGCCCCTGTTCAGACCAGCTTTGATTTTATGATCCAGTCTCAGCTCTTTCATGCCTTCTTTGGTCAAATACCGAGGGGCAGATTTACATGCCCCTTGCGCATCCTTTGTGCCGCCGTTGCGTCACTTTTGTGACCCAGTGGCGGTGCAAAAGATGCGCCATGGTGAGGGGTATTAACAACGTGACGCATCTGGGAGATGCGTCACGTTGTAAAGCCCTGCGCCATAAGGAGGCGTTCCGGCGCAGTGGGGGCGTACCTGCGCAGGAACGCCTCCTAAAAGTGGCTGAGTGAAATCCACAAGATTTCACTCAGTCACTTTTAGGCCAATGCTGCGTCAAAACCCTGTGCCTGCTTGAAGCAGGCATAAGGCTTGATGCAGCATTGTCCAGATAGGGCCCCCCAAAGCATTGCTGGAGCTGCGTCGCGATTGCGATGCAACTCCAGCAATGCACCGCTTTTATGGCACAAATAATCTGTCACACCCTTCTATTTCTCATATGTGAGGTCATGTATTGATCTAAAATATACTTTTTATATGGATGCCGCATGACGCATAAACACCTTTTGTCTGCAAAATGTCTGTAACAGACTTTTACACATTAAAAATGAATGATTGAAAAAAGCTATTTACAACATTGTGTTTGAAAATGATTCAAGGTCATGAGGCAAGAGAGTGGAACAGAGCTGGCTCTTTCAACCCCCCCCCCCCACCCCTTTTGAAAGGCTGGGGCCCTGGGTCAGACCCCACTTTCCCAATGCCTTAAGCTTCTCTGGAAACGTTGTCGCCGTTCTGAGAAGAGCTAACTCTCCCAGGAGGGGGTTAATTCACAGAGCTGACAGGTTCAGCTGCAGTGGGAGGCAAGGGGTCTCTTCTGCTAAAACCAAAAGCATGTCTGTTTGTTTTTGTTTTAGCAGAGGAGACTCCTTGCCTACCACTGCAGCTGAAGCCGTCAGCGCTGTAATTAACCCATTCCTGGGACAGTTAACAAGACAAAAGTACGGGCACCTCGTGCCTCATCGATCTGCCCTCCCTCCCCCTTCCACACACCGGATTCCTCCAAGAAGACTTGCAGGGAACAAAGGTCAGATTGGCGTGGAGTGTGCGCCCCCCCCCTGGGATGGTGTCGCGCCCCCCCCCCCAAGGGGTCGTGCCCCACAGATTGAAGAACACTGATTTAGGCAATGATGTAAAGACCTCACAGAAGAAATAGAGATAAAGGTAGAGGAGAAACCTATTTTAATTATGTCACCTCAGCAGTTACAACAATGTATTTAGTTATACTCATATGCGTTTCTCACTATATATAACTTTATTACCCAGCACACTAATCTTACCTCAAATAAGATTAGTATTGTATCTAGCACTGCACATTACTATGCTACCACTTGATGGGCAACAAATTATTCCAACTTTGGCCTATACATAATCATGCTTTTAGTCTAGCAAGCGCAGGATTCAAATGTTTTGTTCCATGCTGAAAGCGCAGCTGCGTGTCGTGCCAGGACAGATTTGAATTCCTCTTGTTCGCATGTAGAGATGAAATTAGATACTCTTACATTTCAATACCAACGCGCTAAAGGGGAAATACTCACTTCCACCTACATGTCTTAATAATAAAGGAGATACATGTCCTACACATAACGGTGTCTAAGTGAGAAGGCAACTTTATGACCGGGGTGGAAAAAAGTACTGTATGAAAAACGTGCTACATTGCTGTCAGCTTAAAACCTTACCCATGTCCCCATCTAGCAAGAACAGTTTCCCATGGCCTAAATGCTCACTTTAAAAATTCAGAACTCTGGATTGTAGCCTTCCCTCCACCAATTGGTCAAGAAGTGCTTGGCATTTAGCAGTGTCACTCTTTAGTAGTTTCTTTTGTACTACAGGGGGGGGGGGAGTACAGTGTGGTGGGGCCAGAATTGGGGCAACCAATCTCTTTATGAGCCTGTTGAGGTGGAACTGACTGTGTTCTATTAAAGCCCTTTTCTAGTGTGATGGTATAGTGGGCTGTCTGATGTGTGTCAATGCAGATGTTCCATATCAAAGTTCACCAGGTTTTGGCAGTAAATGTGCCAACTAGTCATTTATCGTGTTTTCATGTATTATCAATAAGTCTGGGGGTGAACTCTGCTGCTCTCACAGTTTGTGGAGATTTCTGCACTCCGCCTTACACGGAGCTTGCAAAGCTTTTTCCCTTACTCCCATTCGTCATCATCAAATTGGTGAGTGCGAGCGTGGAAAAAGCAAACTGATGGTGAGATTACTCAACGCAGGCAGTCGGATTTCTTATTGTGAGTGGTCGTGTATGCTCACGACCGCTCGCTTTGAGAAACTGTCCGCTCGCTTTGAGAAAGCTGCTGCTTGAGTAAAAATCGATTCAAGCGACAGAAAGGAAGCAGCTCCTGCTTGCACTCTGTGTGGTGCCTTTCGCGATGATGGCGCAGTGCAGAAAAGCACTTGGCACTGAAAATGACCGTGAACAGTATTTATCCAACGCACTCCACAGCTTGCGGAGCTCAGCGTAGTGCGGCAGTTTTTCTTTGCAGTTCGCGGAATTCCACGTAGAAGACCTCTGCAAACACTGCCTAGGCTTAGTTATCAATAAAACGGGGTATTGAATTTAGTTTTTATGTGCATAATTTTAACAGCTCATTTTTCTTTCTATAGAACTTGGAAGCCGCGTAGGCTGCTTCCTGTCTCATTGTTAAAAGAGAAGCAATATTTGAAACACCATCCAGTTCTATTTTATAAACTTCCCCATTTACGTGTTTGTGTGCGAGAGCTATGCAAATTGCCTATCCATCATGGGACAGCTAGGTTCCTTGTGCCCCTGTGGCTGAGAATGCCGGTGTGTGATCTGTTTTGGGCAGGAGAGCCTGCCTCAGGCTCATCATTCTACCCACTAGATTATCCTCAAGGACTCGGTCTTCTCCACCTTCTCCTGCATCCTTTTTCCTTGACTTCTCACGTTGTGTGATCCTGTGTTGTGAGAGAAACAAAAGATGGCTTGCAATGGTACTGCCAGGTGACACAATAGGAAGGACGAACATTACCAGTCACTTTGGCCCAGCTTTGAACCTTTGGAAAAGCAGAGGAAGCTCTCTGTCATTCAACAAGCAATGCAATTGTTACTAGTTCACCAAAGCATTCACAAATAGGCAAGGGAGAGAAAAGAGTCCTGTGGTACTGGTGTTCCTTTGCCAGTATAAAAGGTAACAAGAAAGTAGGTAGAAGATAGCATTCATGTCTCCTTGCTTTCCCTTGTAATTCCCGCAGAGGCAAAGGGTGCTGCTAGATACAATTGAGACCCCACTGTGTGGTTGTGGGAGCGTGCATTTAGTGTTTCAGTGCAGTAAAGGTGAACACTGCATACAGTTCAGACATACAAATAACATAGAGGAGCAGGAAATCAGTCCCTGAGTGGCAGCGCAGTCTGGTACCGAGCAATATGGCTGAGTGATATACTCCCAACCTAGTCCCAAAATAATAATAGAACAGGAAAAGGATAATTGGGACTTCAAGTGTGAGAAGAATTATCACACAGAAAGAGGGTTATCCGTCCAATACAAAGTAAAAATCAGGAGGTCTGTAAGTCAACTCGACAGTCTGTATCAACATAGCATTGTGACATTTCAAAGTAATGTTTGCATTAAGGTGACTGGTAATCAGTCATTTAAGAACTAGCAGTATAGGAAAGGTCATGCGCAAAATGGTAATAGTCTCAATGAATCCCACTACATCTTGTAACAATCAAAGCCATCATATTAAAAATCCAAATAAATGCACACAATACAATAACAAAGAATGTTATCCTAACCCCCCTTCCTTTGGAACTAGGTGGACAACCTATTCACATCTCGGGACCAGCCTTGCTGTATACCAGGAGGCGGTATTTTAGAGCCAACCACTCTCTGGCTGCACCATAGCGTGGATACCGTCCAAACACCAGGATTGTCACAAAAATGGGCGTCATTTTACCTGTTGCAACAAACAGGGGGGAGCACTACCTGCTAGTACCCCTATGATATTGTCCTGCACTTAATGCCAGTGCCAAACCGGGAAGAATCAACCCTAAAATCTGGGAGCACTACCTGCATCAACCCTAAACCAGAGGGTCCACCCTCAGCACTCACCTAGTGATGTCCCATCATACAACTCTTACTGCCCTCTCTATTTATCACTGGACAAAGTGTTCCACCCTGGCTATGGAGTCTCCACAAGCAAGACAGGGAACTACAGAAATTCACCCAATCTGATACACCACCAGAAGATACTGCTTAGTTTCAGGGAGTTACTGCTGCCAAGGTAAAAATGTGAATAGATGCCTTACCTGTTCTCCAGTGGTGAAGGCAATGGCACAGCAAGTAAAATCTAAATGCAGATGCATTTCAGTGAGAAGAGCACGGCCAGATAGTGTAGCCAGAGAGCAACCGCACAGGTAGTAAAAATCAATGGGTCATGTGACCCAGGATTGGATGTCAGTCGCTCAGCGTCAACCACAGCAGAAAGAGGGAGATAAAGACAACAAGTACCAACCTCAAACAGCAGTACTGTCTTCAACATAGTGGTGCAGATGGTGGAAATACAGATCACCAAAACAACAAAGACCTCGCAAATTAAGGAGATCAAGACAGTGGTAAAAAAACAACCGTTTAGCAAATTAGGCACAAAAGAACTGCATACATATTTTATGAAAACAGTATGAAAAGATCTACCTGGGCAAAGAATCAAGAGCAGCAAGAGATATGATAATTACCTACTCACATCCAGAAAAAGGCATTCAGCCCCAGAGTGGAGGGAGAGAGAGAGCGATGTTGATGGCAGGAAAGCATTGTGGCCAAACCTCAAAATCTCTGAACGATGGTGAAGGCAACAGCCTGGTGGTGGCAGAAGCCAGGGATTCTGGAGCCCCATTCCCTCACCAAATGTAGAAACCTACGCAAAGAAATACCAGTCTATCCAGCACATATGATAAAACGAGAATGTATTTTTTGACAAGATACAATACAATAGTATGTGCAGCACTGGAACAGACAGCAAAGTGGCTGAATGTCCAACAAGAAGGAGTCTTCCATAGAGTTTTATTGGTGAAAACCACAAGAGGAAAATAGTCACTATTAACGCAAACATTTTCAGTAAAAGAACAAGATTATGACACTTCTTAAGGAATTAGGGAAAGGGGGTGGATCCTGCCTTTCAGTAGCCTCACCAAGTTTCACAAATATAGAACACTAGGCCAATCAGAAGAGGCCAATACTGCATGATACCTGCATGGTGTGAGTTGCTGTGACTTGTTGCTGCTCTCCACGTGATTTTTGTTAATTACATTTTGGAACTCCCCAAGCTAATGCAATTTACTCAAGGAGGTGACCCAATTCAGGCCACCCAGATCACTTAGACCATCGCTCGGCCTTCTGTACTAAATAAAGAGTCGGTCAGACAGTAGAGAATACAAACCAATAATCATATATTCCAATACACTCAGAGTGGAGCCCCATCTGCCCCGTCACTAGTAGTGCCACAGAGAGGATTGAAATCAAAAAGCATAAAGATACATTATGTATGTTTCATAATCAAACAAAGGCACGCCCATATTGGAATTTTCCAGGCAGGTACAGTTAGTTAGTGAAACACAAGGAAGGCAATTCAGAACTCATATCTTTGCACAGAGCTGCACAACTCAAGGTCGATCCATTCGGAGCCTGCCACCAGATCAGTGGGCGAGGGCCTCTATCTAGTGAGAAAGCTATGCGCTGACATGAACAATCTGCTCATTGCTAATAAAAAAACCTATCAGGAGAAACGAAGACTAGTAGGCAACGTTTCTCGGAATTTCACAAGATTAGTTTCTTGGTGCCTGAACAGGAAATGGCACAGCGAATGCGAATTTATACAATGCATCATATAAGCCTAAACAATATGTATTTCATCACACCCTCCTTTTAGCATGATCTAACAACATTTTCTAGTAAACAAACACTATGAATGAATATAAAAACATATAAGAAAACAATTAAAAACACTCCATATTATCAGCATCAGAAAGTGAAACAGTGAGAGGAAAGGAATTATCGAAAATCCCCTCGTCAATGGTCATCATATCTAAGCATGAGCGCAAAATCCGCTCCGATCGCGGATTTTGCGGATTTTCGGTAAATCCGCGATCCGCGAACTCTCGCGGATTTACCGAGAATCCGCAATCCGCGATCGGAGCGGATTTTGCGGTCAAAAGTTCAAGCCTGCATAATTTACGATGGCGCCGGCAAGCTGCCAGCGCCATCCTCAAATGGTTACTTAATTAGCTTCGACAGGAAGCTCTAATAGATAAGATACAGCAGGGGCTCGAGCGCCTGCTTTATTTTAACAGTTGGAGCTTCCTGTTGAAGCTAATTAAGTAACTATTGCAGGATGGCGCTGGCAGCTTGCCGGCGCCATCGTAAATTATTTCAACGGTGGTGTCTTCTTGAGTAAATATGAAGGGCAGGGTTCATTCGGGCACGACGGTCCTGGCACAAAAAAATAAACCTCAACAGGAAACACTTGCAGATATCAATAAAGCATATGCCCTAGTTGAAGCTTTAATTCAGTGACTCATTGATCAGCCCAAAAATTAATTTGCTGATCGGTCTCTGCCCTTTTATACACACAAGAGGCATGCTCACATGGACGCCCCGTCCGTTTGGCCCCGCCCACACACTCGAGGTGTGCACCGTCTTCCCGCCATTTACCCACTATGATGGACATTTCACTAAAGGGACCCCTGCGCACTTCGGCGCGATTGCATAGTAACACACACTTGGTCGCTGGAACTAGTTGAAGCGCAAATGTAGTGACTCATTCATCAGCCCAAAAAAAATCGTGAGCGTTGGGAGGCTGGGCAGATGTGCCTTCTTCCCAAATATCCCATCGATGCTGCTCTGATCGGTCTCTGACCTTTTAGACACACAAGAGGCATGTGCGCTCGCGTGGAAGCCCCGTCCGTTTGGCCCCGCCCACACACTCGAGGAAGCCCCGCCCCCAATCCGCAAATCCGCTGAATCCGCTAAATAGGCGGATTTTGCGGATCCACGATCCGTGGATCCGCTAAATCCGCGAATCGTGGATCCGCAAAATCCGCCCATGCTTAATCATATCATCAATATTCTTCTGTAGCATGATGGCAGCATTGGTGTCGTGAATCAATATTTTTCTTCTGAGAGTAAGAAGGCTAGTACCATAAGAACAACACATAGGAAGGCATTGAACAAGAACACAACAAAGCACCAATATAGCAATGAGTTAAATCACTTTCTCAAGAATCCAGCCCAGCTGCCAAGGAGAGACCGACTCCAGTTTCCACTTTTAATTCCCTTGATATTAACAAGAATATCTAAAATATGCTTGGTAATATTTTTCCCATATTTGTTATCCCGACTAAGCACTGAACGCCGAGTTCTGTGCATACACCACCACCCTTAGCCAAGATGAAATCCACTGCATATCTAGTCTGTTCAAAATATATCTGCATAATCTCTAAGTGGGTGGTGATTTCGCGCAAAGCTGCAAAGGTCATATTAGATAAAGTTTGCAACTTACATCCTAAATACTTTCGAGTGTTTTCGCCCCTCGCCATGGCAGTTCCACCCAATGTAAAATAGAAGACATGATGTATCCAAAAGTAATGCCACTGCTATAATTGCTTATCTCTATATCTGTCACACCCTCACATAACTATTTCATCAACGTTCTTTTTACCCATTTTACTTTAGGTTTTACACATATTACAGGGTACACCCTAAGGCCACACCATCCCAAGCGCCATATCATTTGTCCCGTTATGTACATTAGAGTAAGTCCCATTAGACAAAAAGAAAAATCTTGGGTGTGCATAAATTGGCCTATCATAATTCACTGCAGAATATTGGGTGTTAATCCTGAATGTACTTGGATCATCTGCTTTCACCAGAGGGATCGTCTCTTTATACATCACTAATCCTGAACAATTTATTTACAATGAAGTGTCAGCTCTACTGAAGATAGGACAACAAGCGGGGTAATGACCATCTTGCCGGGGAACCGAAGATTCCTTGTAATGCCAACTCACCCCAGTGATTTTCGATGGTACAGACATGGTACTGAATAACCATATTCAAACACTCATTTTATTTCTACAAAATCATTCACCAATGACAATGTATATGCAGTTCACACACTAGTTGCAGAACCAGTAGGGTGACAACCTGTCCCATTACCAAACAATCTCTTATGTTTCTCTAAAAATATATTACTTGAAGCTACTCTCTTATTTATTTTTGGGGAAAAACCTTTACCTTTACTGTGTGACGGTACACTGGAAACATTCTCCAAGACCCACAATACCCCACATGAAAGTATCATCAACAAAACCTTAGCAACAAAATAAATCAATTGGCGTTTTCAGGTCCACATCACAATATGTTGGGCAACATGAATCAGCGGCTGCTTCTCCTTGGCAACCTTTCTACCAAAGATATGCATAATGAATTGCAAATAGGCACACGCACAAAGAAAGCACACAAGTTACCAGTATCTAGAAGTTATACCTCTATTGTCCCTAGCTAATGTTCCATAAAAACAGTAGAACAAATGCAAATGTCTCTGCTTATTTCTTTTAACCTAGTTGGTACTGAGCTCAGTACTACCTATCTTATGCAGTCTGTCCCTATTCTTTTTTCTCTTTGGACTCAATGTCCCTCAGCTAAAGGTGCAAATTGTACCTGGTAGCTCTGGGCACCGTGTGATCACTGAACAAGGGCTCTGCAATAGCATGAATTTCTTGGGGAATAGCCTTGTTCAAAACCTCATCAGTCTGTGTCCATACTTGCTGTGCGTCACTAAAAGGGACAAACCTGGGGACCTACTAACACTCCTCGTCAGCAACTCCTTCTTTGACCGACTGGTCATACAGTAGGGGCAGGGGGATCCTTTTACAATGGGTGGCATGCACCCAATTCTTCCGACCAGCAACTTTCACAGCTGTTCATCTCACTAGCAAGACTTATTCTGGTCCCTTCCAGCGCAGCTTCAAACTTTTCTTGCTCTGGAAGGTCTTTAGAAGCACTAAGTCCCCAGGATGAATATCGTGGCTGGGTCCCTCTGGTGTAGTAGGGACTCCCACACCTGCTGGTAAATAGTACATAAACATTTGGTTTACTGGCCCAGATAATCAATGAATACAGGTTATTCAATATCAGAGAACCTACTAGGACGTGGAATGCCCCAAACATCTGCGGGGCATCTAAACATGACCTCAGAGGGCAACAATCCTGTCCGAGAATGAGCTGTTGGTCTTGTCGACAATAGAGCTAGTGGCAAAGCATCTGGTCACTTCTGCCCTGTTGTCTCCTGATTTTTTGCTAATTTCAATTTTAGAGTACAATTTTATTTTTCAACTAAACCCACTGACTGAGGGTGATTGGCAGCATGAAATTTCTGTTGGATGTGCAACCCTTCACATATCAACGTAATCACTTTTTCATTAAAATGACTCCCGTTGTCACTCCAGATCATGCAGGAAAGCCAAAACGGGAAAGTATTCTTTAAGGATTACCTTCGCTGTCGTAATGGATGTATGGTCTTTCGTGGGGTAAGCCTTAGCCCATACAACCACCAAAACATATTTCATATTATCACATCTCTCTAACTCAATATAGTCCATTTGAAGGACATCAAAGGGCAAAGTCGAGGTGCAAAATTACCGGGTGGTCTAGGGGTACCCTTCCCTGTATTATGCATCATACAGACCATACATTATTTTACCAAATGCACAGCTCTTTTTGCAATATTATCCTTATACCACACAGGGGCTAACAATTTACAAATGCCTTTTGCACTAATGTGAGCTGGACCATGTGCCATAATAACTACTGGAAGAACATATGCATAAGGCAACATCCATTTCAGTTTTCCAGATTTGCCAATCCAGCACCCATCCTCATCCAACTGTGCTGTACTCTCCTGCCATTTTGCCGATTCCTCTATTGAGGCTTCACTCTGTATCTCCTTTACACTCTCAAGGGTATTCTCAAACATGAAAACCTCAGTAACCCATCTAGCTGGACCTGCACCAAACATGTATTTCATTTTACTCCTTGTTGTTTCCTTAGCTACTTGATCTACAAAGGTATTTCCTCTTATCACATCATCCATAACTTTCTTATGGGTACTAGACTTGCTAAAAGCCGGTTGTTTGGGGAGCGTTAAAGCAGGCAACAGTCATGATATAAGGTGCCAATTCTGAATCTAGGCTCCATGGGAAGTAGGAATTCATCTTTTGGCCCACAGCCGCACAACAGTATGGGCGACTCCGAAAGCGCACTGGATGTCAGTATAAATATTAGTAGTCAGTCCTTCACTCAATCACAAGCTCGGATAAGGGCAACAAGCTCAGTAGCTTGAGCTGACTGATAGGGAACTTGTGATGTCTCTACCATTGTTCGCAATGTGGTGACAGCATAGGCTGCAGTGGTTGTGCCATCTGGTATCTTAAAAAAAGAGCCATCAACATATAGTTCTCCTTAAGGGTCAGATAAGGGAATGTCAGTCAGGTCTACCCGTCCCTTTGTCTCTTCTTCTGTCCGAAAAATACAGTCATGTTTATGAATTGCATCATCCTCAGAAGGAAGGGGTATTAGTGTGGCCAGATTCAGAGTTGCACATCTCTTAATGATAATGTGTTTTGCAAACAATGTAAATTCATAACCAGTAAGATGTGCACTGGTGAGGTGCTGTGTCTTTGTCTTATTCAAAGGTATATCCACAGCATGAGGGACCATAACGTGAGGTCAGTATCAAGTAGGAGTCCAGTCGATTGCCTGATTGAAGCAGCCACAGTCGTGACCACTCTCAGGCAACTCGGGAGGGCCCTAGCAAAAGGGTCAAGCAGAGCAGAAAAATATGCACAAGGCCTTTGTTTATCGCAAATGTTTTAAGTTAAAACAGAAAGTGTGCAGTCAGCCATCTCATGGGCATAGAACACAAAGGGTTTAGCAAAATTAAGTGTGCCAAGTACCGGAGCCGAACAAAGTTTTCATTTGCTAAAAAGACTGATGACATTCGAGTTTGCAAAGGCAAAGGCTCATGCACTGCTTTCGTTGTTAATACAACCAAAGGTTGGATTAGTAACAAGTAGTTAGGGATCCACTGGCAACAGTAGGAAGTAATACCTATAAAAACATGTACATCTTTTTGAGTTTTTGAAATAGGCATTTTAACAATAGTACTAATATGTTAAGGGGTCAGTCTCCTACCCTCCTTCGACAGTAGGTGACCTAAATAGGTAACCTGTCATCAATATGAAATTTGGAAAGGGATACTTTGTGTCCATGAGGAGCCAGATGTAACAACAATTTGACTGTGCAATCCTGACAACCCTGCTCCGTATCCGAAGCAATGTTGAAATGATAAAGGAAACTAAAAAGAATCCAACTGGCTTTGTAATGCTTAATTATAAATACAAGGACTTTCCTTATAGCCTTGAGGTAGGGTAAAGCCAAACAAATACCTACTCTCTGGATGAAAACGGATACTCAAAAATATATTATTCAAATGAATAACAGAAAAGAACTTGGCTGTAGATGGAATCATCATTAAGAGCGTAGTAATATCAGAAACCACTAGAAACTGTGGAACGAAAATCTTATTAACCTCCCTCAAATCAATCACAAAGCGATGAACATCATCTATAACACCAAAAGAATCCAACAGTGCCCTCTTAAGGACTGGAAGAATAGGACTATTTACAGATATTGGCAGATGTCTCTTTAACAACTCCCTTTCGAATCAAATCTTGAATATTCGGAAGAAGGGCCCGTTCACCTGCCTGTGGTGTCTTATACTGAGAAATACAGTGCAGAACAGCATTCTCTTTAACTCATATAGAAACTGGTGGTATATGCAATAAACCCATATCCGTATCACCTGTTGCTCCCAATGTTGGCAGCACCTGAGCAAATTCAGTGGGAAGGGGGTGCATCCTGAGACAAACACTGCAGAGCGCTCACATCTGGGCCCATAGTAATATGAACACCAGCAGGAGAACAATAAATAATAGCATGCAATTTCTTCAACAAATCCAAACCTATCAAGTTTTCACCACAGCCAGAAGTAAGAAGAAACAGAAAATCCACAGCAAAGGGACCAATAGTAAGGGCAAGTGGGCGTGTAATGGGGCTTACGACCGATATTCCTGAAAAACCTACTGAAACATTATTCTGGCCTGACAAAGCTGCCCAAGGGCCATATAACGTGCCACAGAACTCTTTGTAGCGCTTGTATCCACCAATAATTCTTTAGTCAAACCCTGAAAATCCGCCTTGACTTATGGGCCACGCTGATCTACAGGTATATGTACTGGTCCCGTATCCGGGCCCTGGCTGTCCTAGCTGTGAGACAGCCCAGCCACAACATCAAATTCATTGTGAGAATACTGCCCATTTGTGGAATTGACAAAATAATATCAGAGCGACCTACAGAAGGTGTATTGTCTTGTTGTCTTCCCGCACCACGCCCTCTACCACCAGAACTCGGTCCCCGTGGGGAACAAATCTTCTGCAAATGTACAGGACACTCGCAACGCCAATGGCCCTCCTACTGACAATACACATAATGGCTCGGACCCAAAGGTGTCATTGAGGGATGCCTACTGGTACGTGGAAGTTCCTTTGAAGGACGACCTCGTCCCCTACTATTTCCCCTAAATGATTGCTGCAACAACACCTTCGTTTTTAATCCGTATGTTTCTTATATATTCTATCCTTTTACTCCTGATCTCAATGTTCATAATACTGAGCCGTGTTCAAAATAATGAAAGGAGAATACGTGGACCAAATATTCTCACCTGCCTGAAAACAAGTAATTATTTCAGGAAGAATACCAGAAACAAATCTGTCAGCAAACAGTCTAACTCCTCCCTCAATAAACAAATCCTGTCCATTGTAATCCAAAAAAGTGTCTTCAGACCGAGTAAAGAAATCAGACACACTCTCATCCTTCTTCTGTCGACAAGTTGTCAAATTGTCTTCTTAGGCAGAATAAGTGAATGTACTAATACGCCTTGGCAAAGCAAGTATCTCAGCTTGAGGCTTATCACCTGGTTTCCTCTCCTGATCCCAACCATTGATTACATCCCATGTACCACCAAATACCGCAACATGGTCTTGAGTGTGAACCTGTCTCCAAACATCAACCGGATCTAGAAGACCAAACAACATTTCCATATCAGCAAGAGTCATTACAGTAGAAGAGGGATCCTCGGTCAACTCTTTATAAGCTGTGGGGTTGTTCCTAGGGTCATGTGAATGAGCCTTAAGGACCAGAAATTCACTTCTTTTCCATGGAGTATAGACCCATTTGCACCTGGAAATTAGCTGCTCAGCTAGTCTTGTAACATTACCACACTGGTCCGTTATCTCAGGTATCTCTGGATGATGATTGGGGTGACTCTCTTGCATCAGCAATTGGGAAGTTGGGGCAGGGCTATTCTCATGCAGTCTACCCCTGGAGGCAACTAAAGTCATGACATTTCCAAACACTTGGCCTGGCTCTAAACCAGTAACGTATACCTGATCTCTAATGTCAAATAAGATTTGGGGTGCATCTGTTCTAATATGTGTTTGCCCAAGAATAATCAGAGTAGCAGATATGTGCTTAGGGGCATGCTGCTGTATAAAGGGTTCTAAATCTTGCATAACCCCCCAAATATCTTCAACACTATAAATCTCTTCATGAGCCCATTGTGCAGCTTGTTCAGCTACTATCTGTTTCTCATCCTCTCCTACCCCAGAATGCAGCAACGGACCCAGTCTTCTCCTGAGTTTCATCCAATTTCTGTCCTCAAAACCTTGTGCCGGTGTAGCAGTTTCCAAAGATGACGGGAGATAAAGGAGTTGAGATGGCGAAACAAAAGACCCAATAGGTACAACTGTAGCTGGTAGTTGCACTGGTGCAAAAAGAGTAGCAGGCACAGGTGTTAAAGCAGTTGGGGTACTAAAAGTCACTGTCATCAAAGATGATGAAGGCAAAGAAGTAGCGGGGGTGCCGTGGCCTAAGCTATAAGGGTAACCACCGTAGTCACAGAAGCAACCGGAACAGATAAAACAGACTGCTGTGACTGTTTAGGAACAGTGGGATATATCCTCTGAAGGGCATCAGGAGGAGGAGGTTGAGATACTTTTTATATTCCTCTATAAAAGTATCATTCTATTCTGTAGCCAAATAAGACTTATCAACATGCAATCAAAATTTCCTATCTTCACATTCAATTCCTGTCTCCAGTTTTTCTCTATCATATGTTCTGTGTTAATGTCTGCATTCTCCCTTTCCGTGCGTTACTCTCCATCTTTAACCGCCTCTGCTTGGCTTCCTTCTGCCAAGTCCTGATAAAGGCAAACATGGACTGCCTACTTTTTCTCTTAAATATCTGTTCCTGTAAAAACCCAATTTTCTGTTCATCAAAAGTGCCCGTTAAAGGCCACTGCAATTCAGTATTGTCCCTCGTATATTTGTGCGATAATGTACTAAACATAATAGGGCCAAGACCGTGTTTAACATACATATCATAATAAGGAGTGCCTTCTGGAGGCTCAGGCTGAGCCTCTTCCAATCGAGCATCTGCAGAACAACAGCAACAACACAAACTCAAAATCCTACTAAAACCAGGCATCTCGGAAAAAGGAAACAAAATCAATAATTGTACCTGGCAAAATATTTGCAAACATTTTTCATGAAAACAGTCCTCAGACTGTATCAAACTCACACCCAAACTGTACTATGTCCATATAGAACCAAAAAACAAACTCGCCTGATATCAACCGTACAAACAAACTGGTTCTCAACTGCCGACTCTTCAGACCAAACGGTCAGGTCCAAGGGTTTCACCATTCAGGACGCCAGTCGGGAGGACCACTAGGCAGGACACTCCCCGTGGAACTAAGGCAGCAGCTACAAGTATCAAGCTCTTTGTGTAGGGATCCCTGAGCCTTCATTCCGATCTGATGGTGCTCCCATCATCCCCTCCGATTATGGACATGTGATGGACCATAACCCGAAGGAGTCCTGGTTCGGGCGCCAACTGAGGGAGGTGACCCGATTCGGGCCACCCGGGTCATGAAGATCACATCTTGGTCTTCCGTACTAAATGAAGAGTCGGTCAGACTTTAGAGAATACAAACCAATAATCATTTATTAAAATATACTCAGACTGGTGCCCCATCCGCTCAGTCACGAGGAGTGCTACAGAGAGGACTATAATCAACAAGCATAAAGCTACATTAAGTACATTTCATAACCAAACAAAGGCACGCCACATTGGAATTTTCCAGGCAGGTACAGTTAGATAGTAGAACACAAGGAAGGCAATTCAGAACTCATATCTTTGCCCACAGTTGCACAACTCAAGGTTGTTCCATTCGGAGCATGCCATCAGAGAAGTGGGAGAGGGCCTCTATCTAGTGAGAAAGCTATGCGCTGACATGAACAATGTACTCATTATTAAAACAAAACACATCTGCAGAAACAAAGCCTTTGTAGGAAACATTTCTCTTAATTACACAAGATTAGTTGCGAACAACCTAAAATGGCGGCGCTTGATGCCGTTGCCAGGGGGTTGAGCACAGGTATATATAGTGACTTTTGTGATTCACCCAGATAATGATTTTGATTATTTTTTTAGGTGAGTTCTCACTCCCCTCAACTAATGTTACAATTGCTTAGGTTGTTTTTCAGCTGTGGGATTTACCACCATCTGTCACAAAGAGCATAGCAACTCCAGATATCTAGATATCTTGAGGTCCATTAGGTAGGTCACTTTCTCTTTTTGATCTTTTATCTTGTAGAGCCTGGTTCAACAGTATTGTCAAGCTGTGCACTGCCTTTCAGTCATTTGGTAAAACCAGAAAATACTTTTGTATGATCTGACTTCAGCATTGATGTTTATTTTTCAAATTATTATTACTTTATTTTTTTTAAATATTTTTATTAAAAGATTTTTCAATGTGATACAACACAGCACAAAGAATATAGTAACAATAAATAAAAAGATTCCATCACTTTAAGGGCATTTCTATCACAAATACGTCTCAGCACAAGCTATATATTATTACATATATTCGGTCCTTCGACATACCCTCCTTCCATCTCTGGATTGGTTCCCAGATTTTCATCCCAAGCACTCTCCCCCTCCTGCCCTGCCTAGCGTATATTCCTTTTTCTAGATTATAAACAGCCAAAAGGCTTGCGACGCATTGTTGCATTGCAGGAGGTGTTTTATCCAATCAAACCCTGGCTACAGTGATTCTAAGAACCGACATGGCGACAAACAAAAAGTCTCCATGAGAGTCATCCAAATCTGGCATAACCCCCAGTAATATCAAGGGTGGAGTGAGAGTAGTTTTAATCCCTAAAGATCTGTCTAGAAATAGTTTGATATCTCTAATCAGTGTCTAAAGTTGCGGACAGGTGGCGAATATATGAATAATATCCGCCGCCGGTAAGTTACAACGTGAACAAGCAGTCCCTGAAGTACCTCCCCACTGAGCTATTCTTGCCGGGGTGAAGTAAAGGGAGTATAATGTCTTATAGTGCTGGACCTGGATTGCAGCTGAACATAGTATCGAGCGACCCAAGTCTAATGTTTCCTGGAACCAGCTTATCGCAATACCCAATTTCCCAGCCCATTTGGTGCCGTGCTTCCCCAAGTCATCTGGTTTAGCCGCTACGAGGGCAGCATGGAAACTGCGGATTGTACAATCACCACCCCTTTCTATGTTGTCTAGAATTCCATTGTTGCTAAACCCTGCAACCCTACCATGTTTATTACTAAAAAAACTCCAGACCTGTAACTATTTAAAGAAGCTCTTCCTATCAATGCGAAATTTAGCCTCTAAATCGGCGAACTGCAAGACCCACCCCGAACCAGCAACATCCCCTATCTTCACAATTCCCTTTCCTGCCCAATCAGCCATAACCGGGTCTGTAAAGATCGCCTCTGGGAGGGACCTATTTTAAAACAGACAAGTGTATCTATTGAACCTTCCCATCCCAAACTTTTTCAGGAAGGCAGTCCAAATTTTTTGTGCAGCACATATTGTCTTAAACCCTGTTCTTTTATAGTAGGTAGAATCAGTGCAGTTGAGAAAGCAGTTCTCTGTCTCAGCCACCAGAACCATTGCATAAACATCCGTGGAAGTGTACTTGGTTTTTGGGTCTAGCCCGCCACCCCAATCAGTCCCTGCATGTACTGCAGTGCCACGGCCCAGTAATACATCCTGAAGTCCGGGGCCCCCCAACCTCCTCTACCCCTAGGAAGGGTGATAAACCTGTATGCCCTCTTTGTTTTGCCATGGTCCCATATGAATCTGTTCAGTACCGACTCTAATGCAGCAAACCCTTTAGCTTAAAAAAATAGCGGTATCGCCCTGAAAAAATAAAGAAATTTAGGTAAAATTATCATTTTGATAACATTAGTACGGCCAACTAATGATAGGTGGAGATTGTGCATTCTCTCTAGGTCGGATCTTACTTTCGTCATTAAGGGTGCCATATTCTGTTCCACGATGCCATCGAGATCCTCAGAAATCTTGACCCCTAAATAAACTGCGGAACTGACTACATGATTATCATTGCACACTATATGGGTATTTTTAACTATCCGAGTCTTAGCTCTGTTAAGTCTGTATCCTGAGACCTGGCCAAATAACTGGGCTTCAATTTCAACCTTCCTAATGGCGAGGGCGGGGTCTGGTGTGACAATTGCCACATCATCCGCGTAAGCCAGTGTCTTAAACTCCTTGCCATTTATACTTAAAGAGGGAATCCTTGGATTAGCCTCTAGCCTACGCAGTAGAGGGTCCATATATAGCACAAACAGAAGTGGTGAGGAAGGGCAGTCCTGTCTAGTCCCTCTACTAATCTGAACCAGGGCAGTACACCCTCTGTTAATCCTGATCCTAGCTGTAGGCTCTCTATACAGCATCTGGACGGCCCTAATATAGCCCTCCCCTATACCATTCAATCTCATTACCCTCCACAGGTAGTCCCAGGTAACCCTATGGAACGCTTTTTCTGCGTCTAAAAATAGAGCATTCATAGGGTCCCCCGAGACTCCTGTGGCATCAAACAAGGTAACTACCTATCTAACGTGTTGTGTTGTACCCTTCCCCAGTATGAAGCCATGCTGTGAAGGGCTGACCATACCCTCAATCACTCTAGCTGGCCTTATTGCAAGTATTTTGGAGAAGATCTTAGCGTCAGAGTTCATCAGCGTAATGGGCCTGTGGGATCCCGGTGCTATAGAAGGTTTGCCATTCTTCAAAATTACTTTAACATCATCCCCTCCCCAGGACTTTGGAGTAGACTCCCCTTGCTGTGCCTGAAGTACGGTATTCAGAATGTCGGAGATGAGAGCCCTTTGAAAAACCTTATAAAATTCAACAGGGATCTGATCCGGGCCAGCCGCCTTTCCCGAGGGGAGGTCCTCCAATGCTGAGGCGACCTCCTCTAGTTTAATCGGGGAGTCTAAGGCTATCTTCTCCTCCCCGGGAATGGTCGGGATGGGGCATGTCTAAGGTATTCCTGGATATCTTCATCCCCCGCCTACTTCCAGCCCATAAAGATCTGCATAAAATTGACTAAATATTTCCCTTACAACCTCAGGCTCGGATACTATGTTGCCTTGGCCGTCTGACATCTCCTTTATTTCTCCTGCTGATAGTTTCTGCCTGGTTTGAATTGCTAGTATGTGCTCAACCTTCTCGCTCAGCTCGTAGGATGTTTCTTTCTTGGCTAGGTAATTATCTGCAGTTTTGCTTGCAATGCCCTCTACTGCTTCAGCTTTAATAGAGACAATTTTAAGTAGGAGTTGTTCCAAAGGCATTTTCCGCTGAATTGCTAAGATCAATTCCTCATCTGCCTTGACTAGCTTTTTCACTATTTCTTCTACTCTAGCCTTCTCACGTTTCTGTTTATGAAGCGTATAACTCAGCGTCTCCCCCCGGACTCCTGCCTTGAATGCGTCCCATACTATGCCTGAAGATGCACTCCCTCTGTCAACCTCCCAAAATCCCCTTATCCAACTATTCATATATTTAATGTATTCCTCATCCTTAAGTAAAACTCTTTCGAAGGTCTAGGTGTTTTCCCTGCTGTCTGCCCTGTTTAATTTAATAGTTATTATCAACGGGTTATGGTCCGATATTATCCGAGGGTGTCTTTCTATTTGGGATCTGCTAAGCAGGGAGTTAGATATCCAGAAATAGTCCAATCTTACCAGGATTTTATGGGGTGCTGAGAAAAATGTACTATTAGCGTTATGGGGGTACAGTTTGGCCCAGAGATCTATTAGTGAATTGTGGTGTGCCATAGCGGATATTGCTCTATAAGTTTTCTTCTTACGACCAGTATATCCCAACCCTGCTTGTATATCAGAATATCAGAACCTGAAAGTCCATTAATATTAAAGTCCCCGCAGCATATAATGGGTTCAGGCCACCGGGATGATTCCGTACCTAAGAATTCAAAAATCTCAGGGTCGTCTTCAGTAGACGCATATACTGAGACCCGTGTGAACTTTTTTCCCCTACATACTATTTCCACCAAAACCAATCTATCCCACTGGTCCTCTTCTTTCTTATTTACAGTAATGTCCCTCCCTTTACCCAAGATAGCTCACTTCTGGTCTGGCCTTGCTTTGTATGATCTAGCAATGAAAACCCCTTCTGCTCCAAAAGAAATCCCTTTACCCCCTCTATATGTGTTTCTTGCAGGCAAACAAGATCCAGTCGCATTGTCGTTAAAAGAGCAGCTACCCGCATCCTTTTGTTACAATCGTTCAGCCCACAGACGTTAATTGAGGCAATCCGACAAGCCATTAAAACACATCAAAAAGTTCTCTTGCCTTATCAACCAGCCTTTTAAGTGAACTAAAAACAGCTGTGCTGTGTTGTGTGTGTTGTGTGTGCCCCCCTTACCCTCCCCCTTCCCTTCCCTCCCCTGCATCTTCCCCCCCATAACCCCCTCCCCCCGTACAGGCAAAAAGGTCAAGCATGACCTATGTGAGGCCGCTTGGAATGTAGCTGTCGCCTCCTCCTCCCTCCCCAAGTATATAAAAACTAGATTCTACCCCTATTGTGCAAAGTCCCCCGACTCTAGATTACCTACCCTTTCATGCAGCCTATTTTACAATATTATACACTATTATCGTCCCCCCCTTGTGACCCAACACTTCCTCCATATATTCTTTTGCCTTAATTTCTGTAAAAAAAACATTTTGACCTGCCCTCTAGTAACCACTTTCAACTTGGCAGGATATAGAAGATATGCCTCCGAACCCAGGGCCTGAATGGGAGCTATAAGCTGCCTCAGTCTCCACCTTCTCTCCACCGTGACATGACAAAAGTCGGGCCTGGCAAAGAATGTGACATTGTTGAATGAGCACTTGGCCTCCGGTTTGGCTTTCTCTATGATTTCCTGTCTAAGCAAGTAGTTGCCTACATACACCAAGATTGCCCTGGGCTTGTCATCCTGCATTACACCCTGCCCTTTCCTTTTCTTCAGCAGGAATCGATGTGCCCTTTGTATTTCGTTTTGCCACTGCCAGGAGGATGACTCAGGAAAGGCTCCCTTTAGTAAATTCACGACAAACAATCTTGGGTCCTGCCCTTCAAGCCCCTCCGCCACACCCAGCAATCTAATGTTATTGCGGCGCTGCCGATTTTCATAGTCCTCGAGTTTCCACTGAATATCTTCTGCCATCTTTTGTTGCTCCTGCTTAAAGGTTTGAAAGCTATTAAAACCGTCCTCCAACTTTCCAGCCCTTTCTTCGACTTGCGATACCCGCTCTGAAACCTCCTCATAAAGTTTATTCATCTTCGTCAGCGAGTTTTGAATCTTATTTGTCCCCAGCCTGGCCCTTCGGCTCTCCACCCTAGCCTCGCTCTGCATTTGCTTCAGAGTGCTGAATAGTAAGTCTAGTGAGGCAGGTTGGGTCTGGGGGTGGGGAGAGGACTGTTCCCTGGTTTGCCTAGGTGTACTGCCATGGTCCTGGTAAATCTGGGATGTAGCGGAGTAGTCCCAAGTCAGTTTTTTGGTAGGGTCTGACGGACTTCCTGATGGGTTGGATTTCCTCCTGGACCTTTGTTTTTTCTGAGTACTTTTTTGGGCATTAGAGCTGCTCCCCGAGTCAGTATCCACCTCAGAACTCCTCTCGCTTGACATAAGGGACTCTGAATCCTCATTAACTGAAAAAAAAATGATCCGGTGAGCCAGCCTCCCCAGAGACCCCTCTCTCCTGGGGCTCTATTTGGTTAAAGTCACTAGAGTTGTTCTGATTCGCCAGAACAGGATCGCTTGCCCAGGTACTCACCGCTTTGCCTACAGTGGCTGAGCCCCCTCCCAGCAGCCGAGGCCCTGACTCACCCCTGCCCCCATCAATGGGGGTGTTGTACGCCCAAGCAGACTCTGCCTGGAATAGCCCGATGCCTCTAGATGGGACACCATCAGCGCCTTCCGTCTCTGATGTTTGCCTCGCGGATTCACTTTACGGCGGAGCACCGGCCGCGTCTGCCTGCGCATGCTCCTGATCCAGCGATTGCCTGAATACCAGCATTACAGTGTCCTTGAGGACGTTGAGGACAGTGCAGCAGTCTCCTTCTCCTCTGTTCGTGCTGGCATCTGCCGCATCTGCCGGCTCTGGGAATTTGTTCACAAAGGCTTCTGTCACTGTAGGTTGGCATAGCACAGTCTCTTTGTTTTTACTTTGATCCTGGAGGGTTTTCAGCACTGAGACCTCTTGTGTGTTTCCAGGGGGGGGGGGGGAGCCGTGACATGTCTGCCATTGTTGCTCCGTTGCTCACCAGTTTTCTTGGGTTGAATCCTCCTTGTAGTGCTGATGCTAGCCGAACGCTGCATCGAGGCAGGAGCTAGTGGATTTGTCTTTTTCTTGGGTGCCGAGTCATTTTGCTCATTGCCCGGCTTAGTTGATCGTGGTGGCATACTGGAAACCCCTTTGAGGAATAGTGCTGCAAGGTCTGCTAGTCGTTATTGTGCTCGCCCCAGGAGTTTTTCTTAGCAAGCTGCCTGTGAGGAATAATTTCCCATAGATTCTTGGGCAAGTGGGTGCGTGTTTTCCACGTCCGGGAGGCCCGATCTCATTGCTATAGAGAGAGCGGTCAGGCCATCGTTCGGTATGAAGAGGGAGAAGGGGCTGAGATGCGACTTCTCACTACAGACTGCCCTCGGCCATCTTGCCCTCTGGTGATCTTCAAATTATTATTTTAATTGGTAATATTTCTTAAATTTTCCCAAATTCCATTCCTTCCATATTTTTGCACCTGTGGAATTGTGCAAGGATGGAGGTATAACTTGACAGCATTGAGTGCTTCACCATGGTGGAGCTGATGGAAGCTGTGTAAAGAGCAGGAGCTGACCTTAAAGAAGAGGTCCATAAAGGTAGTCTATAAAATAGCCCTGAGAACCTGGCCGGAGGTTTACCTGCAAAAAGCTACCACACAGGACCAAGAAGATGATACTGAGGAGATTGAGCATGATTAGGAGGAAGAAGAGGAGAATGACTGAACCGTGGTCCTAGGGCCAGATGAGGAGGATGATATGCTCAGAGGGAGGAGTCACCTGCCTTGTTTGTGGCTACAGCTGCACCTCCCTCACAAACCTGATCTTTTCAGAGTTGGAGGACAAGAAAGAAGAGAGGGTCCTAAAGTCACAACTAGCTACCCTGGCCCTTGAGGCAATAAGGATGGCTATGGAGGCGAAGACGACTGAGGCAGTAGCAGCAATGGTCCTGAAGGAAAAGGGACTGGCCCTACAGGAGAATAAAATATTATTTGCTCATGAAGTGAGTCAAAAGGAGATGGATCTAAAGGTGAGATAGATCTTGGAGTCCAGTGGCAATGGAGACATGACAGAGTTGCCTACAGGAGGTAAAGGGGTTCACATCCCTAAAGCCCTAGTGCCTAGCTTTGTGATGGGGAATGACAGTTACAAGTTGTTTGAGACCTATGAGTTGGCTCTATGTATGCACAGGGTCCCAGAGGAGACTTGGGGGCTAATGTCTAGATGATTATGCAATTCACCAAAAGTTATATACTTTTGACCCTAGATAAGGCAGGCAAAATAAAGTAGGTCCCTGTTATGGACATCCTTGTTGCTAAATTTGACTTTGCCAGTGTGCTAAGGCAGGAGATTTCCCCAGTAAATGTTTTTTCATGGGATGCAGGGGTTACCCTAGTGTTGATGTGTGACAAGGAGATAGCGGCTAAATCTCACATGCCTGGCAACACTAAGAAGTGCAGGCAGTGGCACACTGTGAATGGGCTATGGCTGTAGGATTTGAGAGCCAAAGGAGCCAGTATGACAACTGTGAGGTCTCATCTGGTGTCTTCAAGGCAAGAAGTCTCTAATGTAGTCCACCGGCTTGTGACAGCTGACAACCAGATATTCCACTACTCTGTGGCTTTGGTTCCCTTTGAGTAGGGTATGGTCTCAGATTCCTTAAAAGTATTTGATTGTCTGTTGGGAAATTACTTTGCATTCTGGAAAGAGGTAGAGCTCAGGACCCACTTGGAGATTATGGGATTTGCTAAGTGTGTGTGCCTGACCACACAATTCATGGCAGTCTGTCAGGAGATTCAAAAGGACCTGGAACCTGAAAATGTGTCGAAGGTGCCTCCCAAAAAGAGGAAGTCCAAGGAGCATGGGAAACCCACCCTGGAAGTTCCCATGGTCTGGGAGGAGGCTGACCCTGAGGGTGATTCGATGGAGCCTTTAGGCTAGGCAAATTGCTGCTCTGGGAGACCTGCTTGAGCTAGTAGGGTGGCAAACGGCAGGAAGCCGGCCAAATGCAGAGTTCTGCTGAGGGCCGAATGAATGCACCACTCTTGGGCCTTTCGTGGCAGGCAGAGGCCCACACACCTAGAAACTCTTCTGGTGATCACTACATTTAACGGGAGAATGGTCTGTTATATAGTAAGCCTAAGATCCCTGAGTCTTGATCAACCCATGTGTTGGTGGTCACTCAGTACTACTGGGCCTTCCTTCTGGAGGTGACTTTTGGCATACATCTGGAACGGTTCAAAAACTTTAGCCCCGTATAAGATATACAGAGATGCGCCCAGTAGGTAATGTCCTACCTGCCTGGCCAGTGGGAAGTTAGAGGTCAAGATGACGGCTCCCCTGCTTACATTTCCTGTGATGGGAACCCCCTTGGAAAGTATGAGAAATGCCATTGTGTTTAATCTAGACCCCAAGACTGTCTTAGGCAACAGGTTTATCCTGGTCTTGATCTTGCTCAACCATGCCAACCAGGAACATGAACCCATTCCACTGAGGTCACCGGCTGCATCCATGGTGGTTAGGGCACTGATGGGGGTATTTACCTCTGTGTATTTCCCCAAGGAGGTTGTGTCTGATGGTGCACCAATTTTATGTTGGCGTACATGAAGTCAATGTTAGATGAGTGTGGGAAAACCTACAAGTTATCTACACTGTACCATTCCTAGACGGGCCTGTTCAGAGATTTAACAAGACCAAAGAAGGTATACATATGGGCCTACCAGTACCCTCGAGACATATGTGGGAGATCTTCATACCATGCACTCTGCTTGCTTCCAGGGAAGCGCCTCAGAAGGGATTATAGTTTAGCATTCCTGAAGTCCCTGATCTAGTCCACTGGGACTGGTACTGGTACCCAAGACTGACCCACCGGGAACCACTTCAGAACTGAGGTTGTGTGTGGACTACAGGGGTCTCAAATCAGTCATAAAAACTGATGTTCAACCTATCCCCAGAGCTGATGAGATCATTGGTTGGCAGGGGCGTCAACTTCCTCTGTACTTTTGACGTGAAGTCAGGGTATTGGAAAATTGCCTAACTGAGGGGGCCAATGATATATTGGCATTCTCCAACTCAGAGGGTCACTTGCAGTTGAAAGTTATGCTCTTTGAACAATAGAAGACCCTTCCCATCTTGCACATGTTGGCCAACCAGGTCCTGGCTGGGCCAAAGAACTTCAGGGTGGTCTTCTTGGATGACACAGTTGTTTTTGGCTCCGGGTGCAGTGGCCCACTGAACCACCTTAAGGAAGTGCCTAAGGCCATGTCACAGGCAGGCCTGACTATCAAAGCCAGTAAGCGTCAAAGAGGGCAATGATCAGTGGTGGTGAAGATCATGTGTACCCTTTTCATCCCAAGATATAGGCCATCATGGCTTAGGAGCCTCCCAGGGCCCATGGCCAGCTGAGAGGTTTTTGGACTTCATTGGGTATAACAGGAGATTTGTTACTGTGTATCGTAAATTGTTGTTACAAGAAGCAGCACAAAAATGTGATCTTGACAGAAGTTTGTGAGAAAGCTTTTGGCACCCGAAGGAAGCCATGTGTTCTACACCAGCACTCAGGGCACCTAACTTCTCAGAGGAATCCCTAGTCCAGACAGATGCTTCAGATTGCAAGAGGGGCTGTTCTCCCACAGTTAAACAATGAGGTCCTGGACCCATCTCTAGGCTTCATATTATTCCCTAGGGAACAAAGATGGAGTGCAATTGAGAGGGAGGCATTTGCAGTGGTCTGGGCACTGTATAAGTTGAGACCATATCTTTTTGGGGCTCACTTCTGGGTTTAGACAGACCGCAGACCCTTCAGGTGGCTAATGTAAATGCATGGTGAGAATCCAAAACTGTGGACGCACAGGGAATAGACTATATCATGGAACATCACATCGGAATTCTAGATCTTTGGAGATTTTAAACTGCCAATTTAACCTGCTCAAATTGCCCTTTTGACAGGCCTAAAACATTCATTTTGAACATTTATAAGTCACCCATTTGGTAGGGCTTATTCTCCAAGAAGGCAGGGTGCATGACATTTAAATGTAGGACACATATACATTAAAGTATCATTTGTCCTGACAGGGAAAATGCCCCAAAATCCCTTTTGATTGTGGCAAGGTTACCTGCCCCATATGAAAACAGTGGATTACAATATAACATCTTATAATGATGATTTTGGTTTGGAAGCAGCTAAAAAGTATGTTTCGAGGACTCATTTTAATAGTTATTCAAAACCAATTTAGTGGTCAAATTGGATTTTGACTAACTGATGGCTCCCATGTGTTGAGAAGTGGATTGCTCCCAAAGGACACAGGATTGGGTGTGGGGAGGTATTAGCCTTCCTTTAACGGTGTGGCCTGGGGTCGATGCCCAATGAATGGTTACACTTCAAAGAGTGCTACCATGTCACAAGCAGATGAACCCAACACCAGGCCTGCACCTTCCCTTTAGTAAGCTTGGCTTCTAACCCAGTGGAATGGGACCTGCACAACTGGTTTGGAGTGACCACACGTGAGGCCCATTATCATACCCACAGCTCTGGGTGTGCTCAGGGAGGTCTAAGGGAAGAAAGGATGCTGCCATGTTGGAGTCAGATAGAGAAGGTCACTGTTGGATAGTTTAACTAAAACATACAGGAACTGCTGTAATAGCGGGTAGGGTCATCTCTGGGATCTCTTATCACATTGGCTAGGTGTTCAAGGTGGTTGTCCCCACCACAGGCTGGCGCTGGGCACACATTTGGCATCCCCTGTACTCTCCTGGGAACACTACTGGACCTGAGAAGAATCAGAAGAAAAACTGTCCTGTTGTCCAAAGAACCCAAACGAAGACTGGACCTATTTGCTTGATCCCAAGACCCCAGAAGTGACTCCAAGGGTTTGTTGTCTGATATCCTATTTGAGCTACAGGGCTATAACAAGCTTCCAGAGACCTTTTCCGCTTTCTAGCTGACCAGTGGCAACTGAACCTGAACTGGTCCCCTCTGTGGGTGTGAGTCCTGCCCCTATGTGCTGTACCCAAGGTCCTGAGCCATTGGCTGTGATCAGAGTGATCTCCTACATGACTAACTTGGAGCTTCATGGTGAAGGATGTGGCCCGATTGGGGTCACTAGGGTCACTCACAACCACCACTTTGCCTTTTGCGAAATGAAGAGTCGGTCGGACAGGTGAGATTACAAACCAATAACCCTTTATTTAAAGTTTGCTCAGAGTTGAGGCCTGTCTGCCGAGTCGCTAAGAATGCTGCAGAGAGAGTCTAACTTCAGCAATCATAACGATACATTAAGTACATTTCAAAATAAATGAAAAAACGCCCACCATCGAATGTTCCAGAAAAACGCAGATGGACACTAAATTACAGGAGTACGTTTCGGTTCTGAAGCCAGGCACACATGTTCTATCAGTCAAGGCCATCATGCCTTTGCCCGCCACTAGACAAGTGGGAGAGGGCTTACATCTAGAGGAAATGTATGCGCTAATAAGAACAGGGCATTCATTAGTGTGGCAGAACTCAGCTTCGAAGAAACATATCCTAAAGAAGGCCGTTTCTCAGAAATGGCAGAGAATTAGTTTTATCATGACACAAATTGGCACCACGAATGCTAACTTATGTAAAAACAATATAAAAGAATGTTTTTTAATCTAACAGACCCTCCTTTTAGCATGAACTAAGCAATTATATAAGATAACAAAAGACATATCAATAAAGAAAACATAATAAAGTGATTTAGGAGCAGTCCATGTCTTCAGCTTCAAGGAGAGAAACAGTAAGGAGGGAAAAAGTTTCAAAAATACATTCATCGATCTGCGAGAGATCGTTCACTTCCTTTTGAATCAGAATTGTTTCATTGGTATCATGGATAGATATTCTCTTAGGGACAAGAAGGGTGGTGCAGTAAGAGCAACCTAAGGGCAGAAACTGCACCAGAACAAAGCAAGCAATCACAATCACAACAAAATAGAACACCCTTCCAAGGATCCAACCCCATTCACCAAAGAGGGATCAACTCCAATTTCCGCTATCCATGCTTTTAACATTTTCCAAGATATCTAAAATATGTTGGGTAATATTTTTTTTCCATGTTAGTGATCCCGACTACACACTGGACTCCTATTACTGATCACAAACCGCCGCTCTTAGCTAGGATTAAGTCAACTGCATTTCTGGTTTGCTCAGAATATATTCGCATACTTTCCAATTGGGTGATGATGTCCCATAAAGTCGCTACTTTGGAAGTAGACGATACCTGCAGCTTACATCCAAAATATTCCCGAGCCCTTTCAACCCTAGCCATAGCAGTACTACCGAAGGTAATAATGGCAGAAAGAATATACCCAAAGGTGATTCCATTACTATAATTATTCACTTTCAGATCTGTTATTCCATCACAGAATTCCTATGTCAAAGTCCTTTTACCCACCTTATATTTGGCTCACTATACTTACAAGGCACAACAAGAGGGAGCACTATTCCCAAAGAAACGTCCTCTGTACCATTGTAAACATTTGAATAAGTACCATTAGAAAGAAAATAAAGTCCTGGGTGTGCATAAAGTGGACCTTGATAATCTACAGGAGCATATCTGGTGTTCATTCCCACTGTACTCAGATCCTTCTTTTTCACTAAAGACATTGTGTTTAGAACAATATTATTCTAGAACAATTTACATATAGAAAAGTCAGTACTGTTTACTATCAGACAATATATGCCATAATAACCTGCCTTACGAGTGACTGTCAAATCTTGATAATGCCAACCAACTAAAGTGATGTTCTGTTCCTCCATATACAAATTGTTTCAGTACATATTAGTGTTGCAACCGGTATATCCCTTCCCCGGTGGCTTCCTATAATATAAAGAAGGAGTGGGATATCCCATCCCAAACTCACCCGTTACCTCTGTTTATTAGGGTGGGCGTATGTACGTATAATTAACCAGTGACAATGGGCAAGCAGTCCATAAACTTGTAACAGAATCAGTAGGGTAACAAGCTCTACCTTCTCCAAAGAATTTCTTATGTGTATCTAGAAATACATTGCTTGGATTGTCCTTCTTGTATGAACTTGAGAATCAATCTTGTGTCTAGTACAGGATGGTGCATTATGATCACATTCCAAAACCCAAGACACCCCGCCTAAAATCAACAACAGCAGCAACACAAGAACAGCACAGAGCCCTTTTTGTTTAGTAGACCATCATGTTCGTACATGAACAGGGGGAATTACTGTCTGCTCTTCGTCGACAACCATTCTGCCAAAGGGGTGCATAGGAAATGATGAAGCAAGGGGGTAAATTGCCAACAAAAGAAGTATAGAAGTTCCCAGTGTCCTTCAGAGCCTCAGTAGTACAGGCATCTATTGTTCATCAAAACATTGGTGCTCTTGAGCACCGTCGGTGGAGCTTGCTCTGTCCTAAGTTCCTGATGTATCCTACACCAATCAGGATAATGTATTCCCCAAGGGAGTGCATTCGATCTATCCTGTCCAATGTTTAAACAGTGCAGAAATCTCACATCACCATAAACTAACTGCATTGGTCAGACCCCCAGGATATTGTGGCACATATTTGCAAATTTAGTGGCACTAAAAAGCAAATTTAGCAGCACAAAAATGGCAATTTTGCGGCATTATTGTGGCACTTTATTTCACTCGTGTTAATTCCATTCTAGTCTTAAATCAATGGAAACTCTTTAGCAGAGTACATCACTTTGAAATAGGCATCTTTTAAAATGTCTTGGAGTGTTTTTTTGCTATATTCTCCTTTGTGGTAACATTCTGGAGCCCAGGTGAAATCCAGCACAATAGCACAGGGTGACCTCAGCGACTCCACTGACCATGGAGACACCTCAGATCATGGAGATGTGGATCAGTTTCAACGAAGGTTGCAGATTCTACACAAACATTTTTAAGTATCAACTTTACTTAAATGCTGGACATTGGCTTAACTCTGTATAAGTGTGATGTACCAGCTACATTCAACAAGCAGATCTCTATTCCATCTATTAATGAGTGACACAGTGAGTCATCAAAATGCAAATGTCACTCACTTGATCTGCAGAGAACGCAAGGTCCTGACGTGCAGCTGCCTCAACGCACAAACCTCTGCAGTGCCCGATGATGCCGCGTCCTAGAAGAATCCTTTGTGCCAATGTCACTCAAGCAGCAGACTACACACGAGAACCCTGACCATGCCAATGTCTCTCGGCTCGCGGGCACTGCTCACGCCGCTTGACGTGGAGATGTCTCAACAAGCAGACATTATGATGCACTATCGTCACTCAAGCTACATGCATTCACTTAACAAAGAGTCCCTTATCAAGCAAATGTGACTTTAACCAGCAAACAGCCTCTGACGGCAACCTGAGAGATGTCAGCACAACACTCTTATTACACCAGCTCCACTCAAACTGCAGAAATTGCTCACCCCACTGATACTATCTGACTCACACACCCTTCAACCAGCAAACATGGCCACCACCAACCCTACATAGTGGTTCCTTCTAGGACTTATGCCTCCCTTTAGGCAATCATTTGAGTGGTAAGTATAATAAACAACAGATGCGATAATGATGACCCAGGCAGAACCCCACTGCTCGGTGCACTTTCTTGCTGTCCAACTACCAGGACATTGTTTCAGTGGCTGCTCTCTTTGAAATGTTCTGCGTTCTAATATGATGACTCCCTTCAAGATTGTCCGTAATTGCTCTTTGACATTCTTGGCGGCCGACTGAAGCTCTACCATCATCACCGTCACCCCTCCCACCCTTTCCTCAAGCGTTTGTTGGTCTGCCAACTGTAGGGCACTATTTAATGTACCTATGGGGAGTCCTAACCTGTTTATCCAGATGCTCATTTCAACTCTCTCGATCTAATGCATTACCTTTACCATTATCTCGCACCCAAATTCCTGCTGTTCAGAAAGCCTGTCGGAGAGGGCAGCATGAGCACATGGGTTATTGGGCCAAGCCTATTGTCCAGAACTTTGGCTGAGATTTTCATGTTGTTTTTTGTAGGTTAATGGGACTGTAGCTAGCACACACCAGGGAATATTTACCTGGTGTTGTAATCAGAGTGAAAATTGGGGCATTACATTTCGGGTGCAGTTTTCTAGTCTGCTGTGCCTTTGTAAATGAGCTGCACTGTAGCTGGGAGATTCTTATCTTGATGACCTTCGCTTATTCTACGGGAAGCCCCTATTTCCTGTGGGCCTGGACTGTGCATATCTTTTGAATGTTCATTATTTATTTCTCCATATTGCTATCCTCTAGGTAGCCAGGGAAACACCTGGGAGAATGTTAAGTCATAACAAAGCATAATACACTGGGGACGTAAAAGAAGAGTTGGATTGAAGTTTGCTCTTGTCAGCTGCTACAACAGCCTGTTATGTTGGAGCACTCAAATGTTTCCCATAGAGTTATGAATTTAAGATGTACTGCCACAAGATGGCCACAAGATGTCCCTGTTTAAAAAAAAAATGGGAATTGAGAGCCAAAAATATCTGTAACTTATGCGTTCACGACCCACGACGTTTCAGCCTCGTCAAATAAACAACATATATCAGATCGCATTTTCTCCAAATTTCTTGGGCGGTTTTGTAAAAAGCACAGCCTTTTTTACTAAACTGCTTATTTCACATTTTTTTTGCAAATCGCAAAATTGCAATATCCTGGAGGGTCTGATTGGAACTACATTGCTGGGTGGGATAGGAGCACCTTTTCCTGGACTGTGCATCATGCACACCATACAATACTTCACTAAATGTGTAGCAGTCTTCGAAATGTTATCATTCTGCCATACAGGATCTAACAACTTGCATGTATCCTTAGCACGAATATGGGCTGGGTCATGGGCCATTGTAACTACAGGGAGAACATATGCATCTGACAGCATCCATATCTGCTTTCCCGACTTGTCAAGCCAACATCCCTCATCGTTCAATTGTAAAGTACTTTCTTGCCACACTGCTAACTCTTCTGTTTTGGCCTCGCTTTGAATCTCCTTCACATTCTCAAGTGTGTCTTTGAACATAGTAGCCTCAGGTACCCACCTAGCAGGACCTGCTACAAACATTCTTTTCATTTTGGTCCGGGCTGTTTCCTTAGCTGTCTAATCTGCAAAGCATTTCCCCATCCTACATCATCAGTAACTTTCTGATGGGCACTACACTTCACTATAGCCAATTTCCTAGGGAGCGTCAAAGCAGACAGAAGCCGAAATATACAGTGCAAATGTTGAATTTTGGTACCACGTGAAGTGAGAAACCCTCTCTCTGCCCAGCGTCGCCCAAAATTAAGTGCGACTCTAAAGGCGTATTGGCTGTCAATATAAATATTGACAACCGATCCCTCACTCAAGCCGCAAGCTAGTATGAAAGCAGCAGGCTAGGGGTAGGGAACTCATGATGTCGCAACTACCATACGCAGTGTGGTGATAGCATACGAAGCAGTTGTAGTGCCATCTGGCAATTTAAAACAAGAATCATCAACATATAGTTCCCCTTGTGGGTCAGATAAGGGAACCTCAGTCAGGTCTACCCGTCCCTTTGTCTCTTCTTCTGTTCGGAAAATATAGTCATGTTTATCAATCTCATCTTTCTCAGAAGGGAGGGGCAGCAATGTGGCTGGATTCAGGGTGGCACATCTTTCATCGTAACATGTTTTGCAAACAATTAAATTCATAGCTTGTTAGATGTGCACTGGTGAGTTGCGCCCCTTCTTCTTATTCAAAAGTGTATCCACTGTATGGGGTACCATAACTATGAGGTCAGTATCAAGTACGAGTCCAGCCGATTGTCTTATCGAGACGGCCAAAGCCGCGACCGCTCTAAGAACAGCGGAGAAATAAGCACATTACTGTTGCTAATCTCCAAATTGTGTGGTAAAACAGAAAGTGCGCAACCGGCCCTCTCATGGACGTACAACACAAATGGTTTAATGCAGTCTGGGGTGCCACGTACTGGAGCCAAACTAAGCGCAGTTTTCAATTGCTCAAAAGACTGCTGACATTCAGGCGTCCAAGGCAGGGACTCATGCATGTCTTTTAATATTAGAGCAAGCTGTTTTTTGATTAATAAAGAGTAGCTAGGTGTCCACTGCGGACAGTAGGAAGTGCAACCTATGAAAGTGAGCAGATCTTTCTGAGTCTGTGGAACGGGCATTCTGACAATGGTTCTGATAAGCTCCATGGTCAATCTCCTATCCTCCTTCGACCGAAGGTGGCCTCGATAGGTGACCTCCTGTCGACAATATTGAAATTTGGAAAGAGACAACTAATGGCCATGTTGGGCCAAATGCAACAACAATTTAACTACACTATCCTTGCAACCTTGTTCTGTGTTGAAAAGCGATGAGCAAGTCATCAACATACTGTACTAATACATTACCTGCAAGATTCAAAAGGGAAATCAACTTGCTCTGTAATGCTTGACTATAAATACTCGGACTTTCAGTATAGCCCCGAGGAGCTCGACAGAATCTAAAGCTCCTACCAGTTAGGGTAAAACCAAACAAATACCTGCTATCTGGATGAATAGGAATACTGAAGAATGTGCTTTTCAAATCAATGACAGAACATTTTTTTGCAGTAGAAGGAATCATTGTCAAAAGAGTCGTAATATCAGAAACCACTGGAAACTGATGGACCACTATTTTATTAACTTCGCGCAAATCAATCATAGAACGATAAACATGTTAATGGTCATCAGTAGAACCAGAGGGCACCCGTTTAAGAATTGGAAGAATAGAGCTATTGCAAATATTAGCAGTTGTCTCCTCAACCACTCCCTTCCTAATTAAATCTTGTATAATTTACAATAAAGCTCGCTCTCCTGCCTGCGGTATTGTATACTGAGGGATACAGGGCAATAAGCACCATCCTTAACCTGTATCGAAACCGGCGATAACTGGAACAATCCCACATCTGTGTCACCTGTTGCCTACAAAGTGGGTGGCACATCTTTAAACTCATCAGGAAGGGGTTCATCTTTGGACAAACACTACTTAGCACATGCTACATCTGGACCCATGGTCATATAGACACCTGCCGGAAAATAATAAATTGTGGCGTGCAATTTTTTCAACAAAACCAACCCCATCAAATTTTCACCACATTGAGATGTCAGTAAAAAGTAAAGCATGGGTCAAAAATCTGTTCCGCCCGCGAAATGTGCAGATTTTCTGCAATTTCGCGATCCGCGAATCTCGCGAAATTCCAGAACAATTCGCAAATTTCTCGAGCGCAAGGATTTTTTTAATTTTTTTATGGCCAGCTCACTCAAGGGACCAAAGTTACAGGCTTCTTGTATTGTCTTCTTTTATGATTTTTATTAATCGAAATAAAGAATTCTTGACTGACTGACTGACCGGCGCACACAGTCACTGGAGGCAAATCTTCTGGCCCTTTACGCAGCTGCAGTGTAGGAAAAGCACTATACATTTACCCAACGAGATAGCACTTACTGATTGGCCAGTAGAAAGTACTCCAGAGCAAATCGCAAAAAAATCCGCGAGTTCATGGGAAAATCCGCAAATTCGTGGATTTGTTTGTGATTTCGCACAAATTCGCTGACCACAGATCCGCAAAATTCGCCCATACTTAGTAAAAAGGGCGAATCCACAGAGCTGGTACACAAATGGCGCAGCGAATGCTAACTAATGTAAAAACAATACGAAAGCATATTTTTATTCTAACAATGGCACTCACTGCCGAGCTTCAATGCAAACAGTTTTCTTTGACATCTTCACTGGATTCAACACAGAGCAGCACCCAATCAACGATATCATCGGCTGTTGTAGTTCGCCTTAAACCATCCTCTTGCCCAGGTCCAAATCAACCAGTTGACCACAGTTGGCAATTACTGCTTTTTGGCGTTATTTTTAAATACAAAATGCAAAAATTCGTAACTCCAGTTCCAACAATTGGTTTTTTGTTGCCTCTGTGTCATTTTAAATATTATAATATTCTCTGTGTCTTTAAATTGGTTTATGATGTTTTGTGTTGCGTTTCACTTTATTTATTTTTGAATTCTGCATAGATACTTTACACAGTTAAAGTTAAGCATGACTGCTCTGTGCAATACCTAACAGAGCTTTGAGCACAGGTTTACTTAGCGACTTTTGTTATTCGCCCTGACAAGGATAATGATTATTACTTGAAGTGGGTTCTCATCCTACTCAATTAATACTCCAATTTCTTACATATTTTTTATTTTAATTTCAAATGCATCAGCAGATCCAAATGTCCTTTTATAGCTAAATGTTCAATCTTTATTGTAGAATTTCTCAAACTCACTGGACAAATATGAAGCAAAAAAGCACATTTGACGCAATTACTGTCCTCTGGAGTTCTATGTCAGTACGAACCCGTCTCCCATGGTATTTTGAATTGGAAAAGTAACTCTTGAGAGGCCCTATAACGCATCCCTTCCTTGTCATTCGGATGATCTTCCCTGGATTCACTAAGAGTTCATTAAGCCCTTTTAAAGTTATCAGTAAAGCAAAAAACGAATATAGAAATGGTCTACAAGAACTGCTGAATCTTGATTCTTTTAATTCTATCAAGTGGTTTGTCCATATCAAAAAATGGTTTACGCTCCTGGGTTTATACTCAATGTGGGAGGCGCCTGAAAATTTGTTGACATCTTCTAAACTATTGGTTAAGCGAGCCTTTTGGACCCATATGAGTGACAAAGTAGTTAATGGAACTAGAGTTGGGTCTGCAGTTCAGGATTTTCTATCATTCAAGGATGAGTTCCGTTTTGAATCATTCTTGGACGAGATAGAGCCACCCATCGCAAAGTCCCTCTACTTAAAGTTTAGGTATGGGATACTCATGCTGAACCACAATACAGATCGATGGTCACAGAAAAAACTGGGAGAATTGAATGTTAAAAGCGGGTGCTGTCCTATGTGTTCCAATGCCTGTATGGAAAATGAGGTTCACATGTTTTTTATATGTAGTGCTTATGTGAATGCCAGAAAGAAATGGTTAAAACCAATGTGTAACCTTCTAGGAACCAGATCCTGTTCTACAGCTTATAGGGTCATGAAAAGTAATTCAACCCAGTACATTGTATTTAGCATAAGTAGGTTCCTTTACTCTGTCTACATCACTCGTAAGAAACATGGTCAGGTACTCTGAGCAGGACCCGTGTATATGTTTTTAATAATCGGACAAAATGAAATACATCTTAAATGGAAATTGTAAAAATTATTTTTAACATTACCTTCTTGCTACGCGTGCTACTATGAATGTATATTTTTTTTAACTGTATATCTGTCTTTTATGGCCAAATTGGCCGAAATAAAGAAATAAATAAATAAATAAAAAACGCTTTCCTTATGATACTACCAAATCTATCATATATAATAGTACTGTTAAATCACAGATTGATGTGCAGAGATGCATCAGAGTGCTGTATATAGTAAAAGACGAAGAGGTAATTGATTGAGAATCAATATTGTACACGTTAGTAGAGAAAGGATATATTTGTCAGTGACTGGTGAGTTTATCCCTGAATAGCTAACCATAAATTGTTTTCTGAACTTTAGGAGTGTTGCAGCGAGTCTGATAAATTGGTGAAACAGTTCACACAGCAGTATCTGTACTCTGACAAGGAGGATCAATCCTCATTCTCAGTTGGTGCCAGCATATTTAACAAAAAATAGTATAAGGCTTGTGCTAACAATTGTTTAGTGGGTGTCTCGGTGCATCTGTTGTATTGCATCAGCAATTCATTACCTCTAACACCAATATAATCAAACTTACTGAGGGGGCCTTCAACCGAAGCTGCTCTTCTGACTGCTCTGCAGCTGTGGTATAAAGTCAATATTTATTTTTGACTTATTATTCCATTTATATTTATACAATGCCTTCAACAATGCATGAGTGGTCTGTAAACAAACATTAATCAAAACTCGAGGATAACCTTCATATTATCCCCAGTGGAAGGCACAGGGAAAAGAATGTCTAGAAAGCTTGAATTGGGAAAATAACTCAATCTCAAAATTAACCAACTGCTTTAAAGTAATCCGTTGTCCTTAAGACCACTACAAATACATTTATTGAATGCGGTGACGTAAAATATTCCACAATTTTGTCCGGAATGATTGACTGCCCACTGGTTTTAAAGGAATGTCTAAAATGAATACAATATGTTACACCTTTTTGTTCAGGTACACAAAGTAGGAAGTTTGGTAACAATTCATTCTTAAATGTACATCTGGAATAAAGATTGGGTGTGTATTTCTTCAACATACAAATGAATTGAGTGATATTTTCAGATGTATATCAACATCATCCACTGTTAGTCTGGGACTCCGTTAAAATGAATAAACAAAGATTTGCCCATCTAATAGGCCAAGCGAAAGATTGTCTTTACTTGTTTCACAATTCCTTGAAATACGTTTTGTGGCACGAGTTGGTGGATAATTGAAACCTCCATTAGGCGACCACCTCTTTCAAGTCATTACGGAAACTGATTCCAGTCATGAACTTTTCACCGACAAATCTTTGACTTCAGGTGTGTTCGTCTAATTAGTTTAAAAGAGTCGATTCAAAACTACAACACCCAGAATGCATCGTGCTGTCACACAAGGGTCCGGAACGCGAACATGGTTTCTTTAATTTCTTGTAGCAAGTGGTAAACCTACAATTAGAAACAAAATTTGAACATTGGTGAAGGGTGTAATAAAACAGAATTATTGATTCTTTTAAATATGGCAAACTTTTCTGTAAATCAAGATGGCAATACTTTCAATTGTTTACTATAATAGGAGCTAGAATCACTACATGGGACTGGTGTACCTAAAAAAACAAAAAACTATACAATGGCCTTGAAGAACTTCCAAGCAGGAAAGTAGTACATTTGTTTGCCACAGTATCAGACCAGAAGGAATGCCACACAGGGGACCTTTTCAGACCCTGGCAATCGAAGTTCAGACGTTTAACCTATGTCGGTATTTAAATGCTGTTTTTTTTAGGTTTGCTTTTATGGTACTTGCATATTCTATATTTACTTTAACGGGCAGTTCGACCGTCTCCTTCAGGCAATAGCTTTTTTTCCCCTGAAAGCTTCAGTAACTGGCTTGAGATATCTTGGATCAGTCCAAAATAATCTTTTATTGTCAATGTTTTCCATCACCACTGCAATGCAAGAGGGACTATTTTATGTCTAACCCCGTTGACAGAGGCCTGGCCAGACTGAGAAGTCAGATATTATCAAGCAACTAAAACAGGAAAGCTACACAAAATAGTAAAACGTTTTTTTCCTGTAGCTCACAATTTTGAAGATTTGTGTCTGTGCTTGCTCCCCGCAGCTGGTGGGGAAAAAAGCAGTGGCAAAGTGTGTAGGTTTAACATTTGGCTCGATGCACACGATCGGTCCACATGCCACGTAAATGTTAAACCTTTTTGGCTTCGCAAATGCGTGTTATTTATAGGTAGAAATACTTTATTTGTTATTTACTCAAAATCATTACATACAAGAATAAAAACACATTGGGTTATGAGCATTATTATACCAATTAGATTAACTAGTATCACATCTTTAGTCGACAGAGCACATATACTACATTGTGCTGAGAAATATCGTGGTACATTGATAATCAATACCATATTTCACACCAGTCACAGGCGATTTTCCTTCAAATCAAAGTTTAACATGTTTACAATGGAACAACCACACTACCCTCAATTTTAAAAATTCACATTTCAATTTACCATAGTTAAGGTGCAAGAGGTAAAGTGAACTTGTGCAATGTCTTGCATCTAACAGCAATATTAAGAGTGCACTTAAATAAACCAAATCATTCTGTCTGATATAGCAACTATAAAAAACAAAAGCACATATAATACAATCTGATGCAAGAAATATCGAGGTACATTTTAAAATTGTTTCATATTTCGCACCTATCACTAAAACCATTTCTCCAAATGGAAGACAAAACCTTCTCAAGGGAACTACCAGCCCTACCCACAAATTTGGAATACATACGTTGGTATTTAAAAAAATGAAGATGTACTAAATAAATTGTACCTGTGCAATATCTTATGGTTAGCAGCAATGGTTAAACGCAGTTGTGCAGAGTCTTACACTTAGCAACGCCAATTAAAGTGCAAAGTCGAAACAAAGATCCAACGTCGGACTCCAAGTGCCGCACAGGCCTCAGTGTAGTCGCCCAAAGTAAAGTCTAGGTATCAATTCCAATCAAATCCAAATATACTTTATTCGGTTTACATATTTGAAAACCATAAAAGTTCACAATTCATACTTAAAAATATAGGAACCACAGTTATCAATACATTATGTGCAAATCTCCCAATACATGTAATGAACACTGATTTAAAAGAGAATAAAAGAAGATTTAGATCGCATAACCTCATCAAGGGTTTGGGGATCTCATGGTGAAGAACGTTAACCAGTTTTTAGGGGTCCACATAGTTTCTATACCTGTAACAGGATTTCAGAAAAGCAACCACAAATGGTATACAATCTGGCTTTAAAAGTTGTATAAAATAAAGAGCGGGGCGTACCTGTCTAAAATTTAATTTAAAAAAAAAAATGGTTTTAAAAAGAACCTCCGCGGGGCATCATAAAAACTGCAGAAGAACACAAAGTGCAGCAGGTCCTGAGGAGACAAATTGTCGCAGCCACAGGGTGCTAACACTTGTCCTTTATGGCACCCCCTCCGGACGGCTAATAAAAGATGAAAATAATCAAGTCGAAGCCTAGTTAATAAAAAACGCTCGTGAGCCGACAAGGGCCACTACAGGTATGGCTCCATATCTGGAGTAGACTTAAGCATTAAATACTTGCGGATGCTTTTTTTAGACAATTCCAGTTCATCCCTGTCTATTTTTTTACGCAGGATGGAAGAGTGCTTCACAAAAGCCACATCCTGTCTAGTAATGCTTTTGGGACTTAAAAAGAGGTCCGGACGCCCCAACTCCTCAAAACTGCCCTTTAGGTAGTGTAACCAGGGTATCCGAATCATATGATCCAGGCTCATGATTTATTTCATTATCTCCTGTGTTAGGCCAAGATCTTCATTAAGCCAACATTTGAGCCAAAAAAGCAGAGGGCGCATAGCCAAAATGTCACTGATAAAAGTTAGGCCGGTCTCTTTGTGTATTACCAAATTCGAAGTGCCTTTCGGGACCCCCAGCAACTATTTTAGAAAGGTATTTTCTAACACCTGGATACCCTCACAACCTGTGTATCCCCACAGTTCGCTGCCATAACTAGCGATTGCAACACTCTTTGCTTGATAGATTTTTAGCATCGCCGCTATGGGTCGCTTGCCCATTTTTCTGTCAAAGTTAAAAATCGCGGCGTTTGTCCTAGACACTTCCCCCCTTTTCTTTCTAAGTAGAGGACCTCAGTCCAAGCGAACATCCAATAAGACACCCAGGTAGGAGAAAGTTGATGTTAAAGGTACTTTCTCTCCATTCACCATAAATGGAAACTGCTTCTTAGGGCGCAACCCTACTTCCATTACGTAAGATTTTGAGTTATTTATGGCCAGATCCCTTTCAGCCATGAAACTGCGAAAGGTTTCAAGTAGGATCTGCAGGCTTTTTGGGGCACGAGCCAAAAGAACTGCATCGTCTGCATATAGCAAGACGGGCAGTCCCCTGCGGCCTACGAATGGAAAATCAACCCCTGTGTCTTTCAAGGTCTTGTCTAAGTCGTTAATATGTAATTAAAAAGAAACAGGGCTAGAATACACCCCTGGCGAACACCCCTTTCTGTTCTAAAATTTCTAGAGACCCTCAGATCCTGGGCATATCTGATGTTTGCCTTGGTGTCTTTATGCATGTCCATCAGGAAATCCACCAGATTTGCCTCCACCCCCATGGCCCTCATGGATTGCCACATCTTCCCCCGATTGACGCAGGCAAAAGCGGAGGAAAGATCCATAAAGGCCATGTAGATGGTCCCCTGGCGTGCCACAGTGTACTTTCCGAGAATCAAGTAAAGGTTGAGGCACTGCGCCAAAGTAGAGTGACCGGGGCGAAACCCATATTGTATGTCAGACAGGGTCTTGTTTTCATCTGCCCATGCCGTTAATCTGTTTAAAATAACCCCTCCGACAACCTTAACCACAAAGTCGATGAGGGATATGGGTCTATAATTCATAGTAATTTTTCGATCACCCTTTTTATAGACCGGTACAATTGTTGATATTCCCCACGACTCAGGGCACCCCTCCTTCGCTGCCGCATTAATCACTGCTACCAAGATGGATGCCCAATGTGAGGGATTAGATTTAAAATGGTCCGGTGGGATGGCACCTGGGCCAGGTGCCTTATTGCAAGTAAGACCAGTAATACCTTCCTCTACTTCTCCTTGAGAAAATGAAATCGCAACAATTCCTTGAGCTCTTGCCTGCAACCGAGGTGGGGTTAAAACACTTGTAAAATTATTGCTGAAATGAGACACCCATTCCTCTTCTGTTATATTAGTACCTGCATCCTCAGCTCTTTCCCTTTCGAAGAGAGGTCTATTAACAATGCTCCAGAATCTAGAGCTGCTGCGTAATATGGGAGGATCTAGGAGTTCCCGCCAGGTAGCCTCCTTCAACTGTGACTTACATTTAGCCAGTATCTTTTTATAGGTGTTGCGGAGACTTCTTATCTGGGAATAGTTCCTGGGAATTGCTTTCAGAGCAACTTTTAATTCTATGGCAGCTTTGGAACACATTGGATCAAACCACTTTGGGTCAGTGACTGACCTATTTTGTGTCGGGACTGATAACAATGCCCCCACCTTAGAGACAATCCCCTTAAATGCATTTAATATACCCTTAGCTGTGGAATCTGAGTCCACGCAGTAGAGGAATTCTACTGCACATACTTTGTGGACTTTTTCATGGAAAAGAGACGGGGTCAATTCGTTCCATTTGAGTCGGCGCCTTCCGTCTGTTGGTTTCAGGGTGCCTGGTTCTACCACCCTGTCCCTCCTTTTCATTACATTTCCTCCAAGTTTCAGACATATAGGATTATGATCACTGAAGGCACTCTCTTGAATTATGAATCCTAATAATAGTGACTGGATACTTGATGATAACAGGATATGATCTATAAATGAGCCACCATTGCGCCCTTTAAAAGTCGGGACCATCTGTTTACCAGGTGAAGCTACAAAACGCATAGAGGAGGACAGATCATAATCATCTAATAAGTCCTTTAATAATTCTCCCCTTCGTGAGTGCTCAAAATGAAGGCCATGTATTCTTGCACACCCCATATCACCTATATTAGTTCATTCTAGATTCTCACCTGCTATCATAAGGCTATTGCTTAAGGGAGTGCAGTACTTCTTGAAGAAATTATGTAACTGAGATAATTTACAGATCCCCTGTCTGTGTACTGCATTGTAAAAATTGATCACACATAGACTCGAGATACCTTGCCTTAAAACAACCTCCTGGAAATCGCTATGGGTGGAGGAAAGGTCCTCAATCCTACATTTCAGGGACAGGGTTATAAATATAACTAAACCACCCATCGCTCTCCCACTGATTGCTGGAGAGGCTGGGACAAAGAAAGCCCTATACCCCTCCAGGAACAGGTTGCAGTCCACCAGCCAGGTCTCGTGAAGACAAATCACAGAGAAGTGCCTGATGAACTGCAACCATATCGGATCTACGATCTTGTCTGCCAACCCAGCAATATTCCAAGATAGTATATTATAATCTTATAATCTGAATCTGTTCCCCGACAATGGATTAGGTGAATCCTCCATCAACACCGGGGAAAGGGCTACTGACTGCTCCTGGGTAATGGGCTCTGTTTCGGTGATAGCCTCAGTTGACTCAACAAATGGTGTCTCTAGGGATATATTGACCGGGTTTACAGCAGCGGGAGAAATAATATCAACCGGTGATGGTGAATGGACCAAAGTATCTGAAAGCACTGGGTTGTCACTTAGTCAGTCACATTCGTTCAACCCTGACAGAGCTGCAAATCTGTTTAGTCCCTGCACCATGGGAGAAAGGTAACCATCATTCCTAAAATTGTGCCTGGTTTCCTGATGATTAAACAAGCCAATTCTAGGGGTCTTCACTGGCTTATAAGACCAGGCATATTGAGCTGCATTGGGCTTGATCTGGCTTAGGTTCATCGATTTATAGAAGTATCCTAGTGGTAATATCTTGATACCATGTTCCATCTTTACTGGGTTAGCATTTACCCCCCAGAAGATCCTCTTGACGGACAAAGGGTTATTAAAATTCACAACAATACAGTCCCCCTCCTTTGATTTCCTCAAATTTCCAAGCCAGGCAACTCGACGGACCATGATAACATTACGTACAATCGCAGGCCCCACATCAGTATTGCCTGACAACCAGTGGGTGACCTTATTTTTAAGTTGTGTAAAGTTTTCCTTTGAGCCCATTGGAAGAGATGGCACATTTCCCAAGATAACTACCAACGGTGTTGACTGCGGCGGTAAATCAATTACAGGTAGTTTCTGCTGGTCATCATTGGTGTTTCCCTGTGTCTCGTCCCCAGTCTTTCCCCCTACACTAGAGGCTACACCTTGTTGAATTACTACCTGAGCCCCACCTGGAGTCTGATCAGCAGGTATTTTATCGTTCTGCCCTCCGAGAGAGCCAGCAAACGATGCACAAGTAATTTGGTGGTTTACTGATGTCTCATCTATGTGTGCCTTATCTGGCTCCTTATGTAAGTTATGGTGAGCTGGTCCAGAGCTGTTTCTATTTTGAATAAATTGTATGGCCTTCTGCTGATCTGCTATACTTTGTTCAATATTATGTAGCTTTGTCATAATTGGGCGGAGCTTATCTTTCAGGATACTGCATAATACAGATTTAAATACTTCTATTAATGGAGGTTCTGTTGCTGCCGTATCTAATGTCCGTGATGCGCCTTTAACTGCTGATGATACTACTGGTACATTAGATTTGCTTTTTTTGGCTTGACTTTCTAATGTATTGCCTTTTCTTTTTATGCTCCCGCTTGATAGGCGTACTCCCCCCTGTTGAAGCATTCAAATGCAGTCACTGATGGCCTCTTTAAGTGTGGAAGGGGCCGCCCTTTGCTTACAGACCTTGTTACTTTCATCTCTTCTACGTATCTGTGAGGTAACAGCCTCCTGCCTATTAACCACAATTACAGTGGGAGACAGGGGCGGCACCAACACATTTTGCTGAGACCCCCCAGTGGGGGAGAGCATGACTATTTCTTGGGTGTCATTTCCTCCCTCTAATAGATGTACAGGGCCTCCAGCCTCTTCGGGGCAATTAATATGCTGGATGTTTGCTGCCTCAGGTATCAACAAGGGGCCACTAGTAGGCGATCTGGATAGACGTTTATGTACCATGTCGATCTCCCTATCTATCAGTGATGCTGCTCTGGACAGAAAAGCCTCCATAGTGGTTATGGTACCTTTCGCATTGCCCAGAGCCCGGACCTGAGTTGCCGGTGCATTGCGCCCCCCCATAGTTGAAGCGCTAGGATGAAGTCGGGGTTTTTCCTAACACAATAATAAAATATAAACACAAAATGACAGTAAAAACAGTACGTTCCCTGGAGAGGGGGTAGAGGTGTTAAATGAAAAAGTTAAAATGTTTATCCAAAAGAGCACCAGGTAAAATTCAAATGTGACTGACCAAGTTCCTTGTGAAGCGCTGGAAAAAAGATAAATGGAAAGGGGGTAGCCCCGCCAGGACTCCTCCTGGCTACGACAGGCGCGGACGGGCCTGCCCTTGGCCCGGTCTTTGCCTGGGCAGCGCCCGCACGCGTCCTGCCCCACGTGAGGGCCCAGGTGTTTTTGAGCACCTCACGGCGCTCCCGATGGTAGGCTGGACCTGCGCCCACGAGGACTCTGGGTAGTGTAGTCCGGGGGCGAGTTGATTAGTTCCCGGTATGACCGCGTTCATCCCAGCCTTCTCCCTATTTATTTATTTATTTATTTTATTAACAGCTTTTATAAAGCGCGAACGAAGGCCCAAGGGCATCTCGGCGCTAAAAATATCTGCACTGTCTAACCAGAGAAGGGGAAGCTGGGTTTACAGATTAAAAAGCCAGGTCTTAAGTTGCTTGCGGAAGGACCAAAGTGAAGGGCATGTTTTAATCGATTGCGGTAAAGTATTCCAAAGCTTGGGCGCTGATACAAGAAATCTTCTGTCTCCCCATAACACAGTTTTGGTACGGGGTACCACAAGTTCATGTGAATTAGAGGAGCGTAGAGTTCTGGAGGGACAGTAGGGGATAAGATTTTTGGTGAAAAAGGCTGGTCCCATGTTGATCAGGGCCTTGTAGACTATGCAGAGTGTTTTGAATTTGATTCTGTTTCTAATTGGGAGCCAGTGTAGATCTCTAATGGTTTGTGACGTGGATTGGTGTTTAGGAATTCTTCCTAAAAGCCTGGCGGCTGCATTTTGGATAATCTGCATTTTGTTTAATACTCTTTCTTGAGCGTTTAAAAAGAGTGCGTTGCAGTAATCTAGTGTAGACAGTACCAAGGAACTAACCAAAGTTTTGCCAGCTGTCTCAGGGAGGAATGGCAGAATTTTTTTGATCAGTCGTAATTTATGAAAGGCAGAGGAAGTGATCTGATTGGCGTGAGGGAGAAAAGTAAGACGATCGTCGAACATGACTCCCAAATTCCTCACCTTACTGACTGGTTCAGGCGGGGGACCCAGTGATAACGGCCACCAAAGGGAGGACCATTCCGGGGTCAAGTGTCCGAAAATAACAACTTCCGACTTGTCGGAATTTAATTTCAGGCAATTGGCAGCCATCCATTTCCCTATTGCCAGCATGCCCAGGTTGAAAGCATTTGCTATTTTATGGCCATCGTTCCTGACGGCGAGGACCAGCTGGGTGTCATCTGCATAGGAGGTCAGGCTCATCCCATGTGCCCGGATAACGTTGGCAAGGTCCGACACGTAAATGTTAAATAGTGTCGGACTAAGGGATGAGCCTTGAGGAACTCCACATGGCAGTGACAAGGCGGATGATTGGAAAGGTCCAATAGTGACCACCTGGGTCCTGTCCATCAGAAAAGATGCTAGGAGTTTTTTGGCATTATGTTTGATTCCCATGCCTTCGACACGGTCGATCAAGATCGTGTCGAAAGCCACCGATAAATCAAGCAGTATCAAGACTGCTGTACCTCCAGCATCACGGATGGATCTAATATCATCCGCAGCTTTAACCAAAGCCGTCTCTGTACCACGGTATTGGCAAAAGCCAAACTGAGATTCATCGAGTAGGTTATGTTCCTCGATAAAGGCTGATAGTTGAAGATGCAAAGCTTTTTCGACAATTTTAGCCAAGGCTGGGAGGCTGGCGATAGGCCGGTAACTTTTTAATTCTTCCATGTCAAGGTTTGGTTTCTTGAGCAGCGGTTTGATAAGGGTTTTTTTTAGGACATCTGGGTATATGCCTGTACTAAACATAGAATTACAAATTGCAGTGATAGCCGGCAAAACCACTTCAATAACCGGGAGCAGAACTTTTAGGGGGCAAGGGTCCAAGGCAGAGCCCGATTTGATGGAGGATATAATGTTCCGAATCTGAGAACTGGAGACCTCTACAAACTGCGAGAAGATGGGGCCGGTGCAGGAGACAGGTGTTTTAGTGAGAGTGTCATTATTATTGGCGAAGATCTGATAAATGTCTTCAACCTTACTAAAAAAGAAATTGGCTAAAGCGTCACAAAGCGATTGGGAAGGGGGGGGTTTCAAGTTGGGTGAATATCCTGCTAACTGCTTGGTGGTTTCATACAACGCTTTGTTAGAGTTTTGTACTGATTCAATTCTCTCACAATAATCATTTTTCTTAGCCTCACTAATTAGAGTTTTATATATGGCCACCGTTTCTTTATACTTGGTTTTGGCTACTTCTGAATAGTCTTTACGCCAATGCCTCTCTTTATTCCTACACTGCTGTTTGTGAATACGTAATGACTCCGAATACCAAGGGGCCGATGGGGCAGATCACCTGCAAGATCGTTGGTTGACCTGGACCAAGTCCGAGGTTGCAGAGCCCACCCACTCATAGAATTGTGTGGTGGCGGTGTTAGGGTCAGTTGATAGGAGAGGCATAGAATTTATCAAGAGTGTTTCCAACCTGGAGCTATCGATGTCACCCCACGCCAGATAGGACTGGCGAGAATTGGGGCGTGACGTAGAGGCACCGGAGTCATGCGTGGTCAGTGATGCCAGGATGGCATGGTGATCTGACCAGGTAAGGGGGAGGATTTGAGTAACTTGTAGACCCACTAAATTAGTGAAAATGCCGTCCAGTGTATGGCCCCCTTCGTGGGTGGGTGAGTTCACCAGGCGTTGAAGACCAAAGGTGGACATATCAGCTAAAAAAGCAGCTGTCTCTGGCTCTTCTAGTTTATCAAAATGAAAATTGAAATCACCTAGGGCAGTGAGGGAGCTATCGAGGGCAAACACTTCCAAGATGGACCTGAAATCGGAGATGAATTCAGTTCTGGACCCCGCTGGTCGATAGAGAAGAATCCCTTTAAAAGTATATGATGGAGTCAATTTGATAGAGAATTGTAAGGCTTCACAGGAGGATAAGGTGATTTTATTAGTTCTCACCGTGAATACATCGCGTGCAATGATTGCAATTCCACCCCCTTTCTTACGTTGTCTATCTAATCTGTAGGTAGAAAACCCTTTAGGAACTGCAATCACTAAATCTGGATCAGACGAGTTGTCCATCCAGGTTTCCGTCATAAAAAGCAGGTCCAATTTTTTATCCTCTATAAGATCACATATGTCCTGTCGGTGTTTGCCGAGCGAGCGGACATTAGTGAGGGCAAATGCGTAGGATTTCAGGGATTTATCCCTATTGCAAGGGGTGGATTTCAGAGTGCTAGGTATAGAGGTTTTACAGCCTAAACATATTAGGACAGGGTTTTCAGCTAAGAGCTGTGGGTCGAGTGTGAGGCAGGAATGAAGAACAGGAGGGCGCAGTTGTAGAAGCTGCATCGCTGTGTAAGAGCCTCGTAGGGGCAGGGGTATAGACCAGGGGTGGTGGCCCTCGGCCCGGGCCAGGCGCGGACGGGCGCAGACGGGCTTGCCTTTGGCGCGCCATCGGCGCACTGCCGGCGCGCCCGCTGCGCCCACCCGCTGCGCGGACGGGATGGTCTAGTGATTTTATTCATGATGAGGCGGAGGGGGGTGGGATGGTTCGAGCAGCAACACCGCTAACCTTCCCTCACCAAGATGGCGGCTGAGGAGGGTGGGGTGAGGTCCCAGCGGTTAGTTACAGCCGCGCTGTAAGTGGCCAGCTGAGTGTGCAACCTCAGGGCGAAGCAGATCTCGCACCGAGGTAGGGACAAACAATTTAAAAATGTACCGGTTAAAATATGAACAAGTTTTAAAAACACGTTATTATAATCAATAACGCGCTGACAATTCAATGTGCAAAGGCAAGAGTAAAGCAAGATTCCCCCGGCTTCCGCCTCAGGGGAGAAAAGTGCAAATTACTCGAGGAACAAGGTGCCACCCTTAAATAACCTGGGAGGGTTCGAGCAGCAACACCGCTAACCTTCCCTCACCAAGATGGCGGCTGAGGAGGGTGGGGTGAGGTCCCAGCGCTTAGTTACAGCCGCGCTGTAAGTGGCCAGCTGAGTGTGCAACCTCAGGGCGAAGCAGATCTCGCACCGAGGTAGGGCCAAACAATTTAAAAATGTACCGGTTAAAATATGAACACGTTTTAAAAACACGTTATTATAATCAATAACGCGCTGACAATTCAATGTGCAAAGGCAAGAGTAAATCAAGATTTAGGGCCACAGGAGTCCCCTTTTGGTATCAATTGAATGAATGGTGTGCACAATCTGCCTCTGCATCTGCCGTTGAGGGATGCAACCTGCCTGATCAGGAAACAAACTGAAGTGCGACGTAGGCCTCCATGATAAGGGCCAGCAGTGGGAAGCCTGCAGTAGCGGTCATTCCTACAGCTTGACGGTTATTGCACCTTTTGTTACTACAAGTGACGCCTTTTGCCATATATTTATTGCGGGGTGGGGGCTTTCCTTTCAATATACAATTTGTGAGAAGGTGGGTTGGTATATGCTGTCCACTAATTAAAATGGGCACCTTGTACCAGGCCACACAACCTTTTGATGTATAAGGTCAAAGATAACCTTTGTAAAAGCTATCCTATTGGTAGCTGCGGAGAGCAGCCTTCAGGCTTAATCTTGAAGTAATGTAAAACAATTTGTTTTACCTGAATATCATCTCCTGAATGACTAAATGAAAGGAGAACCACACAGTAGTTATATGAAAATATGTATTTATTAATAAAATTATCTTTACTAATCTCTACACGAGATTATAACTTAATACTGTAACAATAGAACATTCGTAAGTAGGAGAATACACAGCAGTCTTCAGGGGGAGACCGAATCATGTACTAAAAAAATGGTATAACAATCACAACTTCAATAGACACAGTGCCTAGAGCACGTAGAATCATTGGGACCCTAAGTAACCACCCAGAGGAGTAACACAGGGAGCCCACGGAGGACGGGTGCAGTGAGAGAATATAACCGCCTGCTCCTACAACTCTATGGGAAAGCCGCGGTTAGAAAGTTAGAGTTTAAGGACACTTCTACGAGGACATCAAGCAAACCCTTTGGAACATAGGAGGTTCTAAGGCCAACCCACCAGTGAGTATCGAAGTACCCGTGTTACCTATCCCAGAGGAGTCGGGTGCATAGGGGGTCAAGTGGTATCTGAAACCTTCGTCGTTTTCAGTGGAGAGCTGCAAAGAAGTACTGCTGCCACGAAAGGCAAAGAGTGTCCGGTGGAATATAAGCCTGGATTCAAGGTGGATTCAAGCCAAGGGGACAGAGTCTGGGCCGCAGCAAGTGACCAGGGGCTCGGTAGTTGAATGCCCACCGATGTCGGGTGCTTCAGGTGCGAAGAAGGGATGCTTGACTCTGCAACCATGGGGTCCAGGAGATGTCAAGGAAAACCAGGATCTGGAGGTGAGCTGTCCCACGAAGGATGTTGAGTGCTGAGGGGTAAATTTCCAGTTGGAGCACTAACAAGCCTTGCCAAATGCAACCAGTGCTGTCAGAGGAAACAGGTTATGTATGGACCAGCAAGGTCAAGGGGACTCCCCAAGCAATGGAAAGTCAGGGCACATCTCGAGAAACCGGGTAAGCTCAAGAACAAACAAGGGGACCTTCACCCGGACCCACAGGCCAACGGACCATGGATCACGAGGAGAGCACAAGCCAAGTTTGCAAAGCACCAGCCCACAGAGCACTCAGTGAGTGGAGGCCGGATATTTTCTGTGAAAATACTGGTCGGGGTTAGGACTACATGGAGTCCAATACTCAAGCTCAGGAATCACCAACAAGCATATGCACTTAAATGTACGTGCTGCACAGGGGTTCAGGTTGCACACCCCCACGAGGGCTACTGGTCTCAGAATCACTAAGAGGTCAGATCTACCCCAGGGATCTTTAAAAACACACCTCCTGTGTTGCTGAAATCTTCGGAGTCTGCAGGAGCTCTGGAGAAGCAAAGAGGTCATATGTGTTTAGGTGCCTGCTGCTGCAGGGGAATAAATCTTTTACTCCAAGGGAGTTTCTTCAGTCGTACAATGATAATGCAGACAGTCAAAGTACTTGGTTTCTTCTTAGCAGAATCTTGTCCAGGTAAAATCTAAAGTCCTGTAGCCAGGTAATCCAATTTATACCCATGGGAAGGGGATGAAAAGATTCTGTGGACCCTCCTAGGGGAGGGGCAGGACAGAGGGGTGGTTATACCCATGTCCTTTGCCCAGCTTTGCGCCGGAGCAGGAGCCAATGACACTCAGAACTGGTTTGAGCTGGACTATGCACAGGGATACCAAATGTGCCTCTCGGAACGAAACGCGTTGACTGATGTCCAAACATTTTCAACTGAAGACATAATAAAGAATATATTTTGGAATACATCTGAAAATTTTCAACTCATTCTGGTGCACCGTCTTTCCATTCTTAAGATTATCACGCGGTCAGAAGCCACTGTCAAAGTAAACTGTTGAATTGCGGCCAATAGTCTTTCTGACATTTCCTTAGTTCTGATAGAAATACATGGGTACAGACAACCTGATAATGATTGGCCCATTCTCATTTCTTGGATGCTTTGCTCCTTCTTCAAAGTTTCCAAAAAATGATAGAAGTTAGGATGAGGTTTGGCAATTGATTTGTTGAAGGAGTTGTGCTAACCCTCTATGGCATTGTTTGCTTTTGATCCTCCCTCTGCTCATGTCGAGTAACAATTCCACCACTCAACATGGAAACGTGGTCTCTTCCTTTGGTCCGACCTGCTCAGATGGCCAATCCATGTGTCTTCAAAATAATTTAGTATGGGTGTTAATTTTTCTTCATTTGTTGTAAAATATTCTGATTCTGTAATTGCAGTGTAGTACTCATCTATACTTTCAGGCGGAACAAAGCAAAAGGCAGTTTGTTTTTTAAGTTCAAACTGAAGTTTGCTATCTGATATATAATCCTCAATTAAGGATGTTTTTTGAAGTTTACGCCAAAATGTCTGAGAAAAGTGAAAGAAACATCCTTGAATTTGGCTATCTGGGTATGTTTTTGTTATTGTAATAATCTTAGTTAATTCAAAGAAATTATTACTTTTCTAGGACTTTTGTTGGATGTTTTAGAATTTTCACTGATAATAATTCAGTATATGTTGAGGATTATTTATCAAGGAGGAAACTGTATATTAAGGGAATTACAGTATTGTTAATGTGTGCATGAATAGTGTATATTTGGGAGAATGGATGGGGCATCCTTTTAAACGTTCCACCCATCATCCAAATATCACTGTTTTCTAATCCTACTAGGTTATGGGCTGTGCTAAAGATTATTATTCTCTTTTGAGGGGTTTCATTGTCATGCAAGAGGAAAGGTTAATTAGAATAAGTAACAGAGAGTTCAGGTGGAATTATTATTTTAGAGTAGGTTTGGGGTGTGACTTTTTCTGGGTTACTTATCTGTTTTTGACGATGAATAATTCTTCACTAATTAGGTATGGTGAGAATACTACTTGCAACATGTGGGGGAATGTGTTGGGAAACCTCCCTTAAAACTGCACCACAGGTTTCATTGGAGGGGGATGCAATATCTGTTATTTCATTAATCTTCTTCTCTAACTTCAATCTCCATTGCAGAGGCGGAGTGGTTATGGTCTGTGGTTCTTACAATAGTGTCACCAAGAGTAACCGCTCTGTCTATGCAATGGGTTGAGTAATATTGCACCACACCTCCAATGACACCTAGGTTCAGATAGTCTCTCCTTACAATACACATACCCACTATGGTTCAGTAGACTGTTCCCTCTTTTTGATTTCAAGTATTTTGCTTCTTTAGATGGGGTAGTCATTCTATTTTCTGAAAAGAGAGAAAAAAATTAATGTTATATTTAATATTTTATTGTGTATACCTGTTTAGAGGGAAAATGACTGTATATTTGATATAATAAATGTGGCAGCTTACAATTCATGCATTTACATGTTCTGTTTAATATTTTAACTTTGTTGTTTTTCTAACTTAGTTGGTTTATTACATAAAGATTCCTGCTTTATTGGGAGAAAAAAACACTAATTTGTTGTATTGAAAAATAGTACAATTTTCTTACCTTTGAATTAGCTGTGGTTACAATCAATCAATCAATCAATCAGTTTATTTGTAGAGCGAACTACTTACCCGTAAGGGTCTCAAGGCACTGGGGGGGGGGGGCGGAGGTGCTGCTACTGCTCGAACAGCCAGGTCTTGAGGAGTCTCCTGAAGGCCAGCAGGTCCAGGGTCTGTCATAGGCGGATGGGTAGGGTGGTCCAGGTCTTAGCGGTGAGGAAGGAGAACAATCTGCCGCTGTCGGTCGCTAAGTGGATGCAGGGGAGGGTGGTTCGAGGTATAGAAGTTGAGTTGTTTGTTGGGGTATGCTGGCCCGGTGTTGTGGAGTGCTTTGTGATTGTGGGTGAGGAGCTTGAAGGTGATCCTCTTATTGACGGGGAGCCAGTGCAGGTCCTTCAGGAGGGCTGGGGTGGGGAATGTCGAGGGTGCGGCGTGCAGAGCCATTCTGTATGCGTTGTAATCGTTTCTGGAGTTTGGCTGAGGTTCCTACGTAGAGGGCGTTGCCGTAGTCCAGTCTGCTGCTGACGAGGGCCTGGGTGACTGTCCTTCTGTTGCCTGGTAGGATCCATCTGTAGATCTTGCGGAGCATGCGGAGGGTGTTGAAGCAGGAGGAGGAGACGGCATTCACTTGCTGGGTCATTGACAATGCGGAGTCCAAGATGACTACCAGGTTGCGTGCATGGTTAGTAGGCATAGGTGCGGCTCACAGTGTGGACGGTCACCAAGAGTCGTCCCAGACAGATGGGGTAGATCCAATGATGAGGACCTCCGTCTTGTCTGAGTTCAGTTTCAGGCGGCTGTTCGTCATCCATTCGGAGATGGCCTTCATTCCTTCGTTGTGGTGGGGGCCTTGGTGAGGGAGAGGATCAGCTGAGTGTCATCGGCATATGAGACGATGTTAGGGTCGTGCGACCTGGCGATGTTGGCGAGCGGTGCCATGTAGATATTGAAGGGTGTCAGGCTGAGGGATAATCCTTGAGGTACGCCGCAGGTGAACTTGGTGTCTTTGGAGCAGAATGGGGGAGGTCGATACTCTGGGTCCTGCCGGTGAGGAAGGAGGTGGTCCAGTCCAGTGCTTTGTCTCTGATTCCTGTATTGTGGAGGCGTGTGTGTGGCGTGTGGTGGCAGACGGTGTCGATGGCCGCCGAGAGATCCAGGAGGATGAGGGCCACAGTTTCTCCGTTGTCCATCATGGCCCTGATGTCATCGGTGGTGGTGACGAGCGCTGTTTCGGTGCTGTGGTTGCTGCTGAATCTGGATTGGGATGGGTCCAGGATGTTGTACTTTTCGAGGTAGTAGGTCAGTTGCTTGTTGATGATCTTCTCGATGACTTTCGCAGGGAACAGGAGGAGGGAGATGGGCCAGAAGTTCTTGAGGTCCTTGGTGTCAGCTTTGGGTTCCTTGATTAGGGCATTGATCTCGGCGTGCGTCCAGCTCTCCGAGAAAGTCGGTCTCGAAGGAGCTGTGGATGATCTTGCGGAGATGAGGTACAAGGGTGCAGCTTGCTTTGTTAAAGATGTGGTGCGGGCAGGGGTTGGCTGGTGAACCAGAGTGGATAGTGTTTATGATTTTGATGGTGTCTTTGTCGTTGATGTGGGTCCAGGACAGCAGGGGGTTGATGGGGCGGTGAGTCGGAGGTGTCTGTGTCTGTCGAGGGGACCTGGTTGCTGAAGCTGTCATGGATGTCTGCGATCTTGAGGTGGAAGAAGGAGGCTAGGTAGTCCCAGAGGTCTTGTGATGGCGGGATGTCATTTGAGTTGGCACTGGGGTTGGAGAGTTCCTTCACAATGTTGAAGAGCTCTTTGCTGTTGTGTGCGTTGTTGTCAATGCGCTCTTTGAAGGAGGTCCTTTTGGCGGTTTGGATGAGTTGATGGTGTCTGTGAATGGCACTCTTGTAGACTCTGTTGCAGTCTGGTTTCTGTTCATGGTGCCACTTCTTCTCGAGCCTACGGCAGGCCTGCTTGGATGCCTGGAGGTTGGTGGTGAACCAGCTGGTTTTTCTGTTGGTGCGTCTGTTTGATGGTTTCTTGAGAGGGGCGAGGGCGTTGGCGCAGTCGTTGATCCATTGCCTGAGGTTGAGGGCAGCGGCGTTGGTGTTGGTAGTGTCTGTTGGAGGGTTTCGGGCAAGGGCTGTGACTTGCTGGTCTTCGGAGACTTTTCCCCAGCTGCGGTGGGGTGCCTGTTGTGTGCGGTGGTGCGTGGTGGGTTTCTTGAAGGTGAAGTGGACGCAGTGGTAGCCGGTCCAGTGGAGTTTGGTGGTGTGGCTGAAGGTGATGTGGTTGCTGGCTGAGAAGATGGGGTCGAGCGGGCGTCCAGTGGAGTGGGTGGGAGTTGTGACGAGTTGTTTGAGTCCATGGTTGGCGAGGTTGGCGAGCAGGGTGGTGGAGTTGCAGTCGTTGGTGTTCTCAAGGTGGAAGTTCAGGTCACCGAGGAGGATGTAGTCCGTGGACGCAAGGGCGCAAGGGCGTGCGTGCTGACGAAGTCGGCAATGGAGTCGGTGAACTGTGGCCGGGGGCCAGGTGGTCTGTAGATGAGGGTTCCTCAGAGGGTGGTGTTGGGGCCGGTGTGGATCTGGGAGTGCAGGTGTTTGGCGGTGATGAGCGAGTCGTCTGTGCTGGTCGAGATTCTGAGGGTGTTTCTGTGGACGATGGCAAATCCTCCTCCTGTTCCATTGGTGCGGGTGATCTTGTAGCCGTCAGGGATGGCTATGGCAATGTTGGTGCAGAGGAGGGGTTCATCCAGGTTTCCATCAGGAAGGTGACATCTGGGGAGGTGGAGTCGAGTAGGTCCCAGAGTTTGATGGCGTGTTTTCGGGCAGATCCGGTGTTGAGTAGAAGGCAACGGAGGCTGTTGCGGTCTACTCCAGTGGGCATGGTGGTTGTTTGGATGCTGGTGTAGATGCAGATCTGGCAGGAGAAGGGTCCATGGGTCCGCTTCGGGGTGGCCTGGAAGAAGGTGTGTGAGCGGCCGGTGTTGAGTTCGTGGAGGGTGCTGGCATCGTAGTGGTGTCAGGCATTGTAACAGTCACAGGGGGCAGGGGTTCAGGTGCTTGACGCGATCCACGCACGGACAGGTGCAGACGGGCTGGCCGTTGGCACGCCAACGGCGTGCCCGTGCAGCAACTGGCATAATACGGGGAGTCTGGAGGGAGGAGCAGCTGGAGAAAGGGAGCAATACACCAATGGGTGCGCAAAGGGGGTGGGGACGCAGGGGATGCAGCAGCGGGAAAAACGGGAGGAGTGAGGACACAAAACACGAAATGCAGGGAACAATGCCAAGGCACAATACAAGAAAAATACAGGGATTCAATGCACAATATCGGAACAGCAGTGGAGAGAAAAACAAAACCAGTGGAACAGATACCAATGAGGGGCCAAGAACTCACTGCAACAGCTGCAGCTGCGGGGTCAGGGACACAGGCACAGGAAGGTGGAGCTGTGCGGCGTGGGGAGCGACCTGCTGAGAACAAGGTCAAGGGCCACTCTCTTCACTGCACAGCGGCCGCCATAATAAGGGGAGGTGTAAGGGAGGAGCAGCTGGGAGGCAGGAGCGATACACCAATTGGCAAGTGAGGGGGCGGGGCCGCAGGGGACGCAGCGGCGGGAAAAACGGGAGGAGCCAAGACACAGAACACGAAATGCAGTGAACAAAGCCAAAGCACAATACAAAAAATACAGGGATTCAATGCACAATATCAGAACAGCAGTGGAGAGAAAAACAAAACCAGTCACAATAAACAAATGGTGAAAAAGTGAAACAGATACCAATGAGGGGCCAAGAATGCGCAGCAACAGCAGTAGCAGCGGGGTCAGGTACACGGGTACAGGAAGGTGGACCTGAGCAGAGTGGGGAGCAAACTGCCTAGAACAGGGTTTAATTCTTCTTCTTTGGTAAATTGATTGATTTTCTTTCATGTTTCTGAAATTAAATATAATTGTTGGTTTTTATTATATATATATTGTTTATTGAGAAGTTTCCTACGGAGAGAAATATAGTTAATATTTTGTATGGGTTTTTGCTTCTGAAATCTTACCTTTATAATATTGTTTAGGTTGTTTCTTGATTTTGTGAGTGAGTTTTGTTTGAGTTGTGTTTTGAAAACGTAGAAAGATATTTATTGTTAGCATATTTTAAAATTATTTGTCTGAAATACAATAATATAATTTTTGTTAGGTAATAACAGTTTCAAGTTTTATAATTGGACAACATTTTTTCATTTTTCTTTGAAGAAATATTTTTTCATGCTTATTTCTCTACATTTCCTTAACACAGTTTAACCTATCTATTTAACTGTTATATGTCTTTTTCTGTGGAAGAAAAAAAACAATTTCTTACAAATTTTAATATAATATTTATTGATGTGAAAATTACCTTGTTATGTTTTTCTTTTAAATGGTTGTTGAAAGTTTTGAAAGCTGAAGGATAAAATATTTGGACATTGTTTATAATTTTTTAGGATGGTGTTTTTAAATTATTATCATTTGTGTTTGTATACTGTTTAATTTGTTTACTTGATTTGTGTTGTTTATATATAAGGAAATTACCTTGCAATATGATTTCCTCAACTTTTTGTGGATATTTCGATATGTATTCTCGTGAAAATGTTCAGGGTAATTTGTTTTTGGATGTAGTAGTAACCTGTTGGTATCTAAATATGTAGCAATATGTTTAGTTTGTGAAAACATTTCTCATGTAGTTCAAAATGCAACATAATGTTTTACTGAGATAAGTTGATGTTTTAGTTGTATTAGCAATATGTTTTTCATCAATATACAGTATTTTTGCAAAGTTGGAAATCCTTTATTTTAGAAGTAATAGTTTTAGCTTCATGTCTATTTAGTAATATTTTTGAGGTGTGCATGTTGTAGGGTAGGAATAGAAATTCAAACCACACCACTATCCAGCATTTTCTCTGAGGCAAGCACCCTTTGGAGTAGGAATAGTAATTTAAACATACCAGTATCCTGCACCTTTCTTGAAGTAAGCAACATTTGGAGTTGGAATAGTAATTTTAACTCCATTACTTTCCAGCTGTTCTGAAACTTAAGCATCCTTTGGAGTGGGAATAGTGATTTGAAAATGCCACTGTCCTGCACCTTTCATGAAGCACACAGATTTTGGAGTTGGAATAGTAATTTAAACCCCATCACTATCCAGTGTTTTCTCTGAGGCAAGCACCTTTTGGAGTTGGAATAGTAATTTTATGCACAATACTATCCAGCATTTTACAGGAGGTAAACACCCTTTGAAGTAGGTATAGTAATTTTAACATACCACTAGCCTGCATCTTTCTTGAAGCAAGCACCTTTTGGAGTTGGAATAGTAATTTTAACCCCACCACTATCCAGCTTTTTCTGTGACTTAAGCCTCCTTTGGAGTGGGAATAGTAATTTTAACATACCACTATCCTGCACCTTTCTTGAAGCAAGCACCTTTTGGAGTTGGAATACTACGGAAACGCCCTCTATGAAGGAGCATCGGCCAAGCTTCTGAGACGATTGCAACGCATCTAGAACGCCTCGGCACATCTGATCCTCGACATCCTCCGCCGCAGCCACATCACACCCCACCTGAGAGACCTGTACTGGCTCCCCGTCAACAAGAGGATAACCTTCAAACTCCTCATCCACGCACACAAAGCTCTCCACAAGACCGGCCAGCATACCTCAACAGACGACTCAACTTCTACTCCCCCACCCGCCAGGTCTGCTCCACCAGCCTCGCCCTCGCCACACTTCCCCGTATCCAAAGAACGACCGCCGGCGGCATATTCTTCTCCCACCGCGCCGCTAAGACCTGGAACACCCTCCCCACCAACCTACGGCAGACCCAAGACCTACCGGCCTTCAGAAGACTCCTCAAGACCTGGCTATTTCATCACTAGCAGCACCCTCCCCCCAGCGCCTTGAGACCCTCACAGATATGTAGTGCGCTTTATAAATGGCATGATTGATTGATTGATTGATTTTAACCCCACCACTATCCCTCTTTTTCTGTGACTTGAGCATCCTTTGGACTGGGAATAGTAATTTTAACATATCATTATCCTGCACCTTTCCTGAAGCAAGCACCTTTTGAAGTTGGAATAGTAATTTGAACCCCTTCATTATCCAGTGTTTTCTCAGAGGCAAGCACCTTTTGGAGTTGGAATAGTAATTTTATGCACAACACTAATCCAGCATTTTACAGTAGGCAAACACCCTTTGGAGTAGAAATAGTAATTTTAACATACCACTATCCTGCACCTTTCTGAAATCAAGCACCTTTTGGAGTTGGAATAGTAATTTTAACCCAATAATATTCAGCTTTTCCTGTGACTTAAGCATCCTTTGGAGCGGGAATAGTAAATTTTAAATACCACTATCCTGCACCTTTCCTGAAGCAAGTACCTTTTGGAGTGCAATTGTAATTTTAAATCCACCACTATCCAGCGTTTGCTCTGAGGCAAGCATGTTTTTTAGTTGGAATAGTAATTTTATACACAACACTATCCAGCGTTTTACAGGAGGCATATCAACTTTGGAGTAGGAATAGTAATTTTAACATATCACTATCCTGCACCTTTTATGAAGTAAGAACCTTTTAGAGTTGTAATTGTAATATTAACCCCACCACTATGCAGCATTATTTTGGAGGGAAACACTATTTGGAGTACGAATAGTTATTTTGATAATTTTATATTTTGCATAATTTCAGAGGCAAGCATCTTATGGTGTCGTAATAGTAATTTTAACATACCACTAGCCTGCATCTTTCCTAAGGATAGTATATTTTGGAGTTGGAATAGTCATTTTTACTTCATCATTAATTTGCATTTTTGAGAAGGAAGCAGCGTTTGGATTTGTAATGGTAATTTTAAACCCACCACTATGCAGCATTTTGTAGGACGGAAACAGTGTTTGGAGTAGGAATAGTTATTGTAACATACCACTAACCTGCACCTTGCTTCAGGCAAGAACATTTTTTATTTGGAATAGTGTACTTTATTTTCGGATTTTTTTTTATAAACTCATTATTATACATTTATTTAAAAACAGTCTTAAAAATATATATAGTTTTAATCACTTATTTTAGATATATCATCCAAAATAGAGTATTTTGTAATGTTTAGTTGGATTTTGAAAGTCTTCGAATCAACTAAAAAAAGTTCATATACTTCATTTTAGTATGTTTACTCATCTAGAAGTTGTTAAGTAGTTAAACATTTTTATAGTTTTTACTTACTTCGGGTTTTAGAAGGCTCGCTTCAAGGTTTGTTGTTCTTAGTAGCAAAACGCATGTGCAGTCTCTGGTAATCAGGTAACTACAGTTTTAAAATGGTGGTCGGCTTCTTTTATACGTTTTGTTGTGTTGCACCTAATTTGAAAGGAAAATATGATTTGTGTACAATTTTTCTTTCTGTTTTTAATGGTGTGTGAGAATGCAAATAATTTTTTTGTTATGTTAGTTTTCGTAACTTTTTTTTGTATGTTATAACGTTCTTTTTGAGTATTTCTGGGTCAAAGTAATTTCACTGAAAGAGTTGTAGGACTTTTGTTTTCAGAATTTAAAAACGGAAGTTTTTCTTTTTTGTGTTGATAGGGTTGTGTGTTATAGTGCTTTTGTTTTGTGGACTTTTAAGATTTACTAATGGTAATTTGTTTTATTTTATTATGTGTATTAATGTTTGTTTATTTGTTTTGTGTTTATAGAGTAATTATTTTTAAATGTTAGTTAAATGCATGCTATGTTAAATATCGTATATAAAAATGTTTTTGTTACTTTCAATCAATCAATCAATCATGGGCATTTATAGAGCGCTCTACTTACCCGGAGGGTCTCAAGGCGCTAGGGGGGGGGGTGCCGCTACTGCCCGAACAGCCAGGTCTTGAGCTTCTTCCTGAAGGCGAGGTGGTCTTGGGTCAGGCGCAGGTGGGTCGGGAGGGAGTTCCAGGTCTTGGCGGCCAGGTAGGAGAAGGACCTTCCTCCTGTTGTCGTTCTTCGGATGCGGGGGACGGCGGCGAGGGCGTGACTGGCTGATCGGAGGTGTCGTTTGGGAGCGTAGAAGTTGATGCGGTTGTTGAGGTAGCTCGGGCCTTGATCGTGAAGAGCTTTGTGTGCGTGGGTAAGGAGACGGAAGGTGATTCTCTTGTTGACCGGGAGCCAGTGCAGGTCTCTTAGGTGTCCGGAGATGTGGCTGTGTCGTGGGATGTCGAGGATGAGTCTGGCGGAGGCGTTCTGGATCCGTTGGAGTCTCTTCTGGAGCTTGGCGGTGGTTCCGGCGTAGAGGGCGTTGCCGTAGTCCAGTCGGCTGGTGACGAGTGCCTGGGTGACAGTCTTCCTGGTCTCGGTGGGGATCCACCGGAAGATCTTCCGTAGCATGCGCAGGGTGTTGAAGCATGACGAGGAGACGGCGTTGACTTGCTTGGTCATGGAGAGGGAGGAGTCCAGGATGAAGCCCAGGTTGCGTGCGTGGTCTGTCGGTTTGGGTGCGGTGCCCAGGGCGGGGGGCCACCAGGAGTCGTCCCAGGCGGAGGGTGAGGATCCCAGGATGAGGACTTCCGTCTTGTCCGAGTTCAGCTTCAGGCGGCTGGTCTACATCCACTCGGCTACCTCTTTCATTCCTTCGTGAAGGTTGGCTCTGGCGGCGGCGGGGTTGTTGGTCAGGGAGAGGATCAGCTGGGTATCGTCGGCGTAGGAGATGATGTTGAGGTTGTGTTGGCGTGCGATGGCCGCGAGGGGGCTCATGTAGACGTTGAAGAGGGTTGGGCTCAGCGAGGATCCTTGAGGGACGCCGCAGATGACTTCGGTGGCCTCTGACTTGTACGGTGGTAGACGGACTCTCTGTGTTCTTCCGTCGAGGAAGGAGATGATCTATTCCAGCGCCTTCTCCTGGATTCCGACGTTGCTGAGGCGATGCACTAGGGTGCGGTGGCAGACGGTGTCGAAGGCCGCGGAGAGGTCTAGTAGGATGAGGGCCGCTGTTTCTCCGTTGTCCATCAGGGTTCGGATGTCATCGGTGGCAGCGATGAGGGCGGTCTCGGTGCTGTGGTTGGCTCGGAAGCCAGACTGTGAGGGGTCGAGGGATCCGTTCGTCTCGAGGAAGGCGGCCAGCTGCTTGTTGACGGTCTTCTCGATGACTTTGGCTGGGAACGGGAGCAGCGAGATGGGGCGGTAATTCTTGAGCTAAGTTTGATATTTATTTTATATGTGTTTCATATATTTTGGTAATGATTAGTAAAATATTTTTAAAAAGAAACATTGGGGAAAGTACTTGAGTATTAATTTTATTACTGGAATATTACTTTTTTTAAGTATAAAATTTTAATAAATATTGTGTTATAAAATAGTATCTTTTGTAGCAATATTTTGAATCAATTTATATAATTTTATTTGATAATTTATTAATTTTATATTCGAGTATTAATTGTAGTACTCGACTATTCGTTTTAGTAGTTATTTATTAATTCCCAATATCCACGTTTCAATACACTTCTCCACTGGAAAAACCCTATTTTGCGTTGTAAAAGTGTGAATTGTTGTAATATGCGCTGTAATAGATCATTTAATGTATTATACTGTATTTGCGTTGCAATGGTATGCATTGTAAAAGCTTGTGATGTAATGTCACTTGCATTGTAAAAGTTGCGTTGTAAAAGCATGTGTTGTATTTGTTTGTGTTGTAACGTCTTTTATTCACCAACCACCAGTGCTGCTTCTGAAGACTCTGCTAACCACAGTAAGTCCTATTATTTATTATAAATATTCCCTAATGTTGGGGTATTGGAATGTTGGTGCTTGGTCCCAGAATGGCTGCCTGGTGGTTGCTGTTGCTGGTCAGAAATAAAGGTTCTCTGACACCCTTTCCTGCCGTCTTCCTAAAAACCCACTCGTGCAAAGAACAATGCATTCGATTTTGTGTCATTCCTGTTATCCCTGCATTATCTTGTTTTTCCTTGTATTACATGGCTTCCTTTTTTGGTATCTGACTTTTTCCATTCTCTAGTCTCTAGTTCACTTATCTTCTGCTTTATTTATAATCTTTACCTCTCTCTCATTTATCTTTTGATACTCCAAGTGTAAGACTAAGAATAACATATTTTTGGTACTCAGATGTATACTTTGAAGTTGCAGGCCCAAGTAAGCTAGAATTATGAATAATATTCACCATGTCTGTTTGTTGAGAAGGCTTCGTATTCCTTCTCATGATCTAACAGAACAGTTCACAAGAGAGTGGCCATGATTGTGGACCCCTCCCAATGTTGTGTGCTGTGTCATTCACTTATACAGTAGACCCGGCGGTTTTCCATGACTGTGCATCATGGCTGGAATAAATATGTGAGGTCCCACTTCCATTGCATTTGCCAACCGACACCATATGTCTTTCATTGACCATTATTCCACCACTGGCTAATCTAACATTGTGAATCAACCAAATGCCCAGAGTGATATTTTTGTTAGAAAATACTGAAGTGCTAACCAAACTGTAGTGAAGTATTGCAGTTGTATTTTTTGATTGAAACAATGTGTCCATTAATTAATAAAACCAAACCTGATTTGCTAAGATCGAATAATCTTAAACTCTCCCTGATTGGGAGGTGCAACTTAATTAAAAGGCTATACCCCTTGAGGTGGATAATTAATGGTTCAAGGCTCTGGACAGCATGCTTGGGTGGTTTCTCTGGGCCTATGCCAGGCCCATCAGGGCCCTGAAGTTCCTCTCCCTTTCTAGGGAATGGGAAGGATGAGCCGTACCAAACTTTCAGCTGTATTACTGGGCCTCAGCGCTACCACAAATAATACCCCTGCTTTCTGATCCCCCTCAAGAAGAGCTTAGTCGGAATATTGTACCCTCATGTTTTGAATTGACCCATTGAGCTGTGGTTCGCGGCTACTTATTCCGGCAATTAGGATTTGGTTATTTTAAAAAGGGCAGGTTCAAGACAATTATATACGCTTTTAGAGTATGGACTAATGTTAGGAAAAACCTTGGGGTTGGTCATTTCAGTTTCTACACCCCCCTTTATGATAACCCTCTCTTACAGGATATATTTCACGATCTGTATCTGATTGATAAATCTGGTCCATTTATTTTTGGGGGGGTTTCTTTATTGATAAGAGTTTCACAACCTTTGAAAATTTGAAGAGTAAATTCCTCTTAGGGTATAATGAATTCCTTAAATTCTTGCACATTATGGATTTCATAGAGAAGAAAAGGGGAGGTGGGGAGATGTACTAGCCAGGCACACATCTTTGATCGGAGACAAATACAAATGATTGAACAATAGTATTGTGTTTTTATCTAGGAGCCTAAATCAATATTCCTATTTTATGCCCTTGCCCAGTTATAATCAATAATATCCATACAACGGCATAATAATCATATCCATATTCAGTCGTAGCACATGCTGTCACATTAAGCAAGGCTACTTCCCTGGCCCCCTAGAAAGCTCAACGAGTTCTCTAAACAAACCAAACCTCCAGCAACCTGGGAAATCCCCCTGGCTTTTGTTTTGATTTCATCCTAGAACTCTTGTAAAACACTGTAAGAATGGCCAGTTCTTCGTGACATCTTTATTGACGTCTTATATCCAACCTTACGTTAAACCGGGCACCTTTCAGGTATAAATATACCAACATTGCCTTAAGCAAACACACGGTGGTGATTTTAGAGCAGAGCAGCTATCTACTTGCCCGAGAGCCCAGCTGATGCGAGAGCCCAGGGACGCTGCCCCTCCTCTTTGACGCACTGAGAGAGACGCTGTCTTTTCTCCTGCCGAGAAATCCAGCTCCGGTGTTTCCAAATACCTTCGCGGGTTACTGGGATATCGAGTCCTGAGACAGAGATACAAGACCTCCTGCTTTCTAATTACCCAGGTACGGAGCTGACTAAACCCTTAAAGAGAATTCTTGAGTCAGATTCTTGGCAAAAACCAACTTAACTTAAACTGCTACTTATTTCTCCTTCCCACGTATTAGGCTTAGGTCAGGTACACAGGAGTAGGCGTATTTAGAAGCACCAGTTGAGTACGTTAGTCAATGTATATATGTATATATATTTTATCTATTTTAAAGTATCATATGGCTAAGAAACCATATCAATGCTTTTACAGTATTATTTTATAAACCTTTTACTGTACGCACTTTACTTTACTATGAGTATTGCAATTGTGGCAATTCATTTCTCTTGTATGAGGAAGAAGACTGCTCAATAAATTACATCTTTTATTGAAAACGCCCGTCTCTCTTTTCTCTGCATACTGGTGAAACTAAGTACGCACATTTGACTGAGTGAAATAGATGTCTATTGTTTTCACACGACTCTAGAGATACACTCTTATTCTGAGGGAGCAAAGTTGTCATGTTATATGGTTGTCGGAAGCTAATCCCTTCTTGTCTATTCAGGAAAGTTAATTCCTTCTTGAACATTCGAGAAGGTTTCTAGTGACCTCTGAGCTAGCTGGCAAACCTTAAGTCTAATATAGTCAGTAGAGACCTAGTCGACCTCAGTCCTACGTCTACACTGCTGAATATATTATTCCAATGCGCAGAGCCTATTGGGAATATAGGAACTACACTACATGGCGCCCAACGTTTGGTAAGGCGATAAATCTAACGCAAGACGTTAGAGTAACTCAGTCGTGCTTTTTCACACAGACCCTTTTTCCCGTAAATACTCCAAAAGACGTCTGGAGTGGGTAAAAGGTTAAAATCCACCGGAACTTAGTAGGAAGAGATTTCTATATATAGTTTTTGGTTTAGTCAACGTTGAAGGATACAGTGTTCCAAAATATTGTGCACCTAATCTTTGTTTCCTTGAAACTTGATCTGCAACAAAAACCTTTCTGTTTGTAAAAATGTCAGAAAGTGAAGATGAAAGGAAGGCAGCTAGAATAGCAGCTCAACTCCTAGCGGATGACACAAGTCTCCGAGACAATGACCCGAATGTTATACTCATTCCGGTCAACATAAGAAAAACTATAACTCTTAAACTTATAGAAAATGGACTAACACCGAGAGGTGGAATAGTCGTATTTGTAATTGAGGCCCATGAATATCGGCAGACAGAGGTATTCTACACATGGATAAACTTTCCAGCAGCAAACGCTGTAACACACGACTTCCACTATTACAAAATAGAGGAACCTCCGGATGAATACACTCCTTTCGAGGAGGTTGAAATCCCATTAAAATACCAAGAGCACCTGCTCTGGTTTAAAGGCGCCCTAAAACATAATAATCACATCACCAGGCTCGGTCCACTAGGTAGACCAGGAGCTACGTGCCGGTTCAAGCCAGCTACACACCACCAGACATTGATAAAATGTCAAGCGAAGTTAAAATAAAAGAACTAACAAAGGCATATAGAGAATTAATTCAATTGGCAACAAAGGACATAACATATCTCCAGAAATTGAAAGAAACAGATAAAGCAGACCAACCAATTGAACTTACCAGAATCATAGAAAAATCCTATGAAGAACTAGGAAGAGATAGTTTGGGTGGGAAACCAGTAAAACCCCAACTAACTGAAAATCCTGAAAAGATATTTATTAAAAATAATCTAAACACTCCAAAAAAGAGTTGGGATGGAAATAAACAATCCACTCCCAAAGAAAAAAGATTCCAGTTCAGAGGAAGGTCTCCTCGGCGGAGAGAAAGGTCTCCTGACCAAGGACACAAGTCTCCCCAGAGGGAGCCCTCTGAGAAAAGATACAACCTTAGAAATAGGGATAATCTGAAGAAACCTGATAGATTTAAAGACATTGATACACATCCCTCTCGATCTTTTCAGACTTCCTCGCAGAAATCGGAAAGAAGAGGATGGTCAGAACACAGGGAAGAGCACGTCAAGTCCAAAGACAAGGAACCTGCTCATCAAAATAAAAAATTACAATTTCCAAGAAAGAAAGTAGCCAGCATTAAAATAGTTAAACATGCCGAGGATACTGAGGACACAACTGAAAAACGGAGAGTAGGCTCAGACAATGCTAGACAGCGCAGCAGAAGTGACAATAGCTCGCAGGATCCTGATGAATCATCTGGAGACAGTGGACACGAATGAATACATTCAGGTGGAAACTGCAGATACCAGAGTTAGCGAACCTCATAAAATATACGAGATAACATTACGTATAGAGGGAGATAAGACTAGGAAAGTAAGGGGTCTATTTTGGGATAACCTTTCCAAAGGCTATGATATCCTTTTAGCTGAAAAAGACTGGCCACCAGAGTTTGTCAGGGAGTGCCCTCATGGCGAAGAAATGATTATGCCTGCCTTCTCAAATCATATTGCAATTCATAGAAAATATACATATGCAAGAAAATGGGCAGTAGCCCAAGCTCCTGCATTATATAAAAATCATGTAGGATGGGATGAGGACTCTCCTCCTCACAAAATCCAATTAAAAAGTCAACCAACTGCACAAAGGCAGTACCCAATTAAGCAAGAAGCTAAAAAACAAGTCAGGGAGATCTTAGATCAACTTGAATACCAAGGGGAGATTGAAACATGCACCTCACAAATGAACAATCCTTTGTTTCCTGTCTCCAAACCAGGCGATTCATATCGTCTAGTTTTGGACTACAGACACCTTAACTCATGTTGCAAGACATTTGCAGTACAAAACTCACACAATGCAGCACTAATGAATAACATCGTACGCGAAAAATACAAAACAACATTAGACATCTCTAACGGATTCTTTTGTCAAAACATAGCACCTGAAAGCAGGTATTTGACCGCTTTCTCAATAATGGGGTCGCAGAAATTTCTGTCGACTCCCACAGGGATTCAAGAATAGCCCAGGATTATTCTCAGCTAGGGTAACAGAGGTACTACAAAAATATGATGATGAGGCATTATCTTATGTCGATGACATCTATCTGACAGATGACGACTTGGATACTCACTTGAAAAGAGTAAACACCAAAATACTTGGGTTTGCAGCAGAGGGTTACAAATTCAACTTTAAAAAGTCACGAATTGCCCATCTAACTGTCCTGTTTTTAGGATATGAATTATCAAGTGAAGGCAAAAGCCTAGCAGACAATTTCTTAGAAAAATGCGCTGTACTCCAAGCACCAAAAACGCTGAAGAACTTACAATCAATACTAGGTTTCCTGAATTTCGGAAGAACTTACATTCTAAACTATGCAGAGAGGGTTAAACCTCTCTATGAACTAATAAAACCTGATTTTAAACCAATCAATTGGACTCAAAAACACACAGAAATTTTGAGATCATTGCAAACAGACATGTTAGCTAAAACAAAATTGCAAACTCGCGATAACACACGCAACCTTGTAATCCGAGTCATCCCAGGAAGATGCGGATTCACGTACCTGACCTCTAATGAGGGAGAAACGGTACCAGTGCTTAATTTGTAAAATATGAAGTGCAGGTGCTCAACATTTTTTCAGAGGCCACACCCACTTCCTCCCTGGCTCCACCCACTTCCTCTACCTAATTACTCTATTGGATCCACCCACATCCTCAACTGGCACTGCTGAAAGTCTGATGTAATAACCAATCTGAATTTCAGCAAGGGAGCCTTCCCGCAAGTAGGGATTTGATAGGAGGTCCCCCTGCCCTGTGAACATTTTGAAAAAGATTAAATAAAAAGTACATTTAAAGCACAATTTTAGAATAAATTAGCTAAAACGACTAATGTATTTAAAAGGGACACGTGAAAAATGTGACCCACTACAAGGCGCTCCAGGGCCAAATAACATTGGGAGTGCAAGAAGTGTGTCTCGCTGCTCCGGACATCCTAAGTTGTGGGCCGGTATCCCTTGTGCATGGCATCCTATAACATCGAACACAACACACGCACAACAACCCACACACACATACAAACATGCACAACACATGGAATGTTGTTTTCAGGACTCCAGATTCATCCTGAGCAGCAGAACTTCACATGACTGAGCTTCTAAGTGTGTATTCACACCTCACAGGTACAGGCCTACCACTGTAATTCATCAATCAAACCAGTAAGCTCACGATAGGGAGAGTACGCTTGGTTCACCCCTCCCGGTTCAGGACCGGGTCCAGAACCTCTAATAATCAAAAGATTGTTCCTCAGACAATTTACACACATAGGATTAGTGTGTGTCATTACAAAAGTCAGACAGTATGGATCACAGGAATGCAGGTCGGGCATGCAGAGCTGGCATGGCACACGGACAATCATGAATGCCATTTTTTTAAAACGGAATGAGTGTCACACCCTCTCCCCCACCAAACACCATACTGCCCCACTGAGAAAAACTCACACTGCCTTCAACTACAACCCAATTGCTGGCTGCTATAAACAACTGAATGCGGCTCAATTTAAATGACGCACTAGACAAGAGCAATATGCATCCTACAAAAAAAAGTAACAACATCCTGGAAAAAGCAAACACTCATAGGGAATGCAAAATTTAGCAAACCATGTGAAATGTAAGCAGGAACAACATGGTTACCTTAACGCTTTTACACTCACTATTCAGGAATCAGTGAGTGCTTTTGCCTGAAAAGTTAAGGACATGACTACAGGGCCCTGAATGGACCCATTTCAATGTCCATTGCTTATATCCTTAAGCAGCAGTATGGTAAAAAGAATACATCTCTGGACGCAGAGCCGCTGTACACATTTTATTTTCCAATCCACACATTGCAGTACCTCCAGGATTGGTGCTCTAGTTGCAAGCCCAGGGTCAACAAAGACAAGAAAATAAAAATAGCGCTTCACTGGCAAACTCTGTAAAAGTGGCGCTAATGTGTTGGGTGTGAATAAAATCAGTCTGGCCAGTTAGCTACCACTCTGTCTTACTTTAGTTAGTTATTTTTCATATTTTTAACCTTTTATTCCAGATGCTGCACTTTGGAATTAAAATGTCAGAAAAATACGACATTTCCAGCAAAAAAAATTCTTTTTAGATCCATTTCACTGGGGAGCAAATAAAAGAAAGGAGAGGAAAGAGAGTGAGAACCCTGTCTTGAAGTCTAGGTTTTCAGCAAGAGAAGAACTGCTGGACAGAAAGAGAGGGAAGAAGGAAAGAGTGGAGGGGGGCAGCTGAAGCGCCAAAGCAGAAGTGAACATGTTTTTTTTCTTCTCTGGGTGACTCACCCCTCTCAGGCATATCAGTCTTCTGACGGCGACCTGGAGTAAAGAGGGCTGAGCAAATCCATGTACTCCCGACCATCGCGCTGGTTACTCAGGTCTCAGGGCCAAAGGTATTTCAGTGTAACTTTGGAGCACCGGCCCTGTCTGCTTTGTCCCGTCTGGCAGGCACACAGTTATTGTGCTCATCGAAAATTGCTTAAGTAATTCCAGGCTGCCCCGGGGCCGGAGCACTGCACGCCCGACACCAGTGGCATGATGGCTCGGGCCTGGGGTGGCGCCGGACCTCTGACTCGGGTCAGGTGACCATCAATGCGTCACAACGTGCCAGAAAAAAAAGCAGCATGAGCTTCGGGTTGTTTATTAGATAATAAACTTACTGCGGTCATCGCTCGGTGACTGGCGGCACTGCCTTTTTCAAGAGGCCTGCTGCGAAGATGAATAAAAGGGCCCACCTTGACATCGCCTAACTGCTGCTGCTACTACTGCAATGCAGTGCGTGTGTGCAGGGGCGTGGTCCGCCAGCCGTTGAAGGAAAAAGTTTACGCACAGCATACGCTGCCCGCCGTGGCCCCTACCCCCAGAGAACCAAATGCAGCCCAGTCAGTGGCCCGCCCATCTGCAACATTGCAAGCGAAAGCAAATTTTTAAGGGTTCTAATTACGGGCTCACTGCGCTGTCTCAGCAGCGATGCACGTCGTCATCAACAGTATTCTTCTTCACCGAAGGACTGGAGACTCTCTCAGACAGTAATAGAGTGCACGAACAAGACTGCATGCAATAAGCCAGCAATTATAATTGATTTAATTTGAGGACGCATGACGTGCAGACTGCAGTGAGGTTGGTTGGCAATGTAGAGTAGGCCCGGCCCTGATAAAAAGGTGCCGGTGCTAAGCCCCGGAAAGCACCGGCACAAATTAAGCAATGAATGGTACCAATAGCTTACAAAACACACTTGTACACACAAGCTGAAAAAACATTCAGTCTTGCGGAAAATGTTGTAAATGCAGTTCAAACAGCTGTAGCAAAAGAAAGAGACGAAACCCAAGGCAAAAGGATAACTGTTTTAACAGCAGAATCAGCCTTCGAGGCATTAACAAATCCACGCAATTTAACTACCGTGGCATTAGATCCAAAATGGATACAATGGGAAAATTCTCTTGCTACAGAAAGAGTAAAATACTATTTTGACCCGAACATGAAAAAACTAAAAAATTTAACATATGAAAAAGAATATCCTCTGCCAATCGAAATTCTGCCCATACAACTTTACGCCTGTGTAATATATACAGACGGATCTGCTCAACCCTCGGTTTGGGGAAAGCAAGCTTACAATGCTACGTGCTCGGTTGTTAAAAACCGGTGGCACGAAGGTAAATTGAGACCACTGATAACTATGTCTCAATCCGTAAAAGACAATTCAGGTCAATGAACTGATTTATTAGCTTTAAAAATGGCGCTCGATATTGCCGATCGCGAATTCCCCACACTAATAGTGTGCGATTCGCATTACTGCATCAAATCCTACAATAATGATTTGCAGAACTGGGTTCAAAACGGTTACAAAGATGACACAGGTGCCACAATAAAGCATAAAAAGCTTTGGGAACAGGTAGTTTTTTTTGCAGAAAGAACTACAAAAGACTCACGTGATACATACACTGAGTCATCAGCGTGATGGCGATCACGCTGCAGGGAATTCATTGGCTGACACAGCCACAGCGGAAGCAACTACCCGGCTTCCGTAGCCACAAAAAAGTGTTCAGAAAAATACATAGACGGGGAAACCATGCTGGCGGTAAAAACGTCTTTAAAAAGCGACTGTGCAGCATTACCCGTGAATCCCTGGAGTGGGGGATAGAGTAATTCCAAACACGAACAGGAGAATCTTCTTAATACAAGAAGCACATATGGGATTAGGTCTAAGGCATCAGATGATTAAAGAATCTCTGACTGAATTACAATCAGAATACTGGTGGCCGGGAATGAGCTTGCATAATCACAAATTTGCAATAAACTGTCAAAACTGCAACAGAGATCGCAGTGGCGAACCGGCCGAAGTAGTACCAGAACACCTAATAGACAGCATAAGGCGATCTATACGCAAAATCAAACAGGAAAAATGCTTCCCAATGTATATTATTTAAGACTAGAATCACTAAAAATGTGGCCCCAGCGCTCGGCTGACGCCAGAACTGTTATAAAAGATTTGCTAGTCTATATCGACACATACGCAATTGGCATGCTACATTCTGACCAGGGTCCTGCTTTTAGCTCTCGAGCTTATAAGGAGGCCATGACCAGCATGGGCATTGCATTGCGGTACTCTTGTCCCTTCCATCCTGAGGGAAATGGGATTGTGGAAAGAAAAAACCGAGACATAAAGCAATCTATAACGGCGAGGGTATTAGGATCGGGTGATGGGTGGGTCCAACATTTAACAAGTGTCCAACGTAGTCTTAACAATCTGCCAAGAAATTCTCTAAAAGGTTTCAGCCCGTACGAACTATTGTTCGGTACTAGAATGCATATTCAGGACTTAGATAGTCAGACTTCAGTGGTAGAAGAAAAATGCTTTGATATCAAAGATCGTTTGGCTATTTTACAGGACTTAAATGAAACAAGAAAAGACCTGAGCAACATAAAGCTAAAACAGCAGCCAACAGCCACTGAAGAAAAAACACCTGTCCCAGCAAGGCCTGTCTGGATTCCAAAGATTGGGGATCTGGTCAGAGAGAAGATCGGGGTGAAGAAGGAATTTGGGCCTTCTTACAGAAAAGCAGTACCTGTCAGCGGAACAAGATCAGTTGTACTACCGCCCCTTGCTGGTAAAAAGAAGAACCGGGTTGTATCCATCGACCTGGTAAAACCACAATCAGGTGGCCAATAATAAGTAGTAGGCCCAGTGGACTCCCAAGAAGTAGCAGAACACCAAAACTTGCTACAATACAAGAGGTTCAAACTGAGAGACTAATCACATTTGATAAACCTGCAGTGAATAAAAAAGGACTATGCAACAATGCCATGGAACCTGTGTCTCTTGAAACTCAAATTGCAACAGTTCGTCAAGAAACACCTGTCTACAATGATGTAGCCTCAGACTATGCTAATGAAACAAAGAAAATTCAAAAAGCAAAAGAAAATCCGGAAGCGATTCCAACAATTGACAGAACTGCGTCTGGCTACTCCATCAATTTCGATGACTTTTCTGAGGATCCAAGCGAGCCTGAAGAACAGCCAACAACTAAAACTTTCAAAGACAAAGCAACAGAACTATTTCGTCAACTCAAAGAAACCTATCTGATTTCTCCATGGATTGAATTTTGGATTGTTTTAGGTGTACTTTTTCTCCTGCTTTGGCTCATCATGGTTCTTTGTTTGGGAAAATTCATTGAAGGAAAATAAAGTACAATGGACACAGCAAGTCAGAACATCAACTTGGTCCTAAAGCCACACAAGTCATCTCACATTGAGAAAAGAGAACTATCATCCGTGAATGTCACAGCCAATCCAATACCCGGTGGGGTAGCTTGGGACAAAACAGATTACGAAATCTATGGCCCGGTCGAGCTCTTGAAGTATCCACACCAGTTTAAGGTTTCATTAAGTGACTTTGTAAAACCGAGCACATTCTCTGATGATTGGGACTTTGAAAGTATTAATGATATTCTGTCAGATTTAGTAATGTCAGCAAAATTTACAGAACATGATTATTTGCAGGGTTCATCTAATTATGAAGAAATGTACTGCTACAACCACTTTGCACATCATTATTTGCATAAATCTGCTCAACCTAGAAATGTTTTTAATTATAATCAATGGGAACATTGTGCAACTCCACCAAAAGGCAGTTCGAAAACATTTTACGAGAAATTCCCATACTTCCCAGGATTTAACGCAAGTGATGCAGAAACGTTTTATTTTAAAATGTTAAATAGGACAGGAATGAAAACAATGCTGACAAACACTAAATTAATCTATTCAGAAGCATTTTATGAAAAACATGAATACATTTGGTTTTGATTTTTGGAAAAACAACATTGAAACAAAAAACATCGGGGGTACCAAAGATTGGCAGGTCCAAGGTATAGAATCATTATTTAGAGCCTGCATGATCCCAGAACAAATTATATTCCTGAATGATACCATTCAACAGACAACCTGTCTTGGCCTAGCCAAAATTAAAGACTTAAACAAACCGTCTATTCCAAAGTCAACACCTGACAGTAATAGCACTACAGATGTTGAGATAGACGTATCCCATATTTTTAACCAAAACAGAACACATCCTGATTGGAAAAAATGGTTGATCTGGCCCACAGACACAAATAACTGTCAAGATAGATTCCTGAACAAATTACAGGGGTTCAAATTGACCAGGCCAGACCCTAGATACTCCCAGAGACAACATCCAGGGATAGTTACAACATACAGTGTAGGAAAACTCTGCCTCGAATGGCTACGCACATCCACACTGGCAGAAATTAAGCAACACTTGACTTTACTTAAAGACGGTGCTGACTTGCGTGATTTCATAATGGGACCACGCAAACACCGTCAAAAACGTTTCATAGCGGCCGGTGTATACGCTGCTACAACGAAGCTTGGAAAGTAATGCAAATTGAAACAGCAGAAAAAATACGAGAAATTGATCGTATCAATTTGGAAAAATCACTTTCTGTTGTGGACAATGGGTTAATGACTCTGTCTTCCAGAATATATTCACTGGACAGTATTGTATCATCTGCTATTGATATAATAGAGCAGGACTTACTAATGTTACAACACTGTCAGTCCCAATTGCGTTCTATTGTACAGCTTGGCTGGACGTTGCAAAATCTGCGTTCAGGCTACGTGCCCTGGCGTTTAATCAACACACCGTCATTATTCTCTATCTTTAACCTCACTGATACACAAATCAGCTTGGCACAGAAAGGAGCAGAGTATACAATTCTGAGCATTGAAAAACTTGAGAGATTACCATTGACAATGTCAGAAAGACCTGTCATTGAATGGATAATACACGGAATAATAACAATTCCGATAACAACTTTACAATTTAAATTCTGTCAAGAGCATATACCAGCAGGCCAGTATGAAAGTTTGGGTAAAGGGTACATTAAGTCATCATGGAAATTACCTTACACACACACATGTTATAGTGAAAAGGAACAGAATGTATTTCTTAGTGGTAACAATTGTAAACGATCACTAAGTGGTATACTTCTGTGTCAAGGTATTAACTTGCATGGGGCCTGTGATGGGACTTCAAATAACCTTTCATGTCACCAGCATGGCACACCTGCAACTCGAATAGAGCCATTCTTTAGCCGGCTTTCTAACGGGAGCTATATTCTAATAGTGGACCACAGATGTTGTGGCATGGTGCCAGGAAAAGCTTATCTCGTGAGCGTTAGTTCCATGGTCACTTGCTGTATGCAAGTATTGTATCCATGATTAAATCAGCTGGGAGGGTTGAGGAAGCTGTGTACCCTTTTCTTTCCCCAGGGTAAGAGCAGTAGTTTATCAAAGGAAAAAGGGGACACTTGTAACACTTTAAAACCGTTGGTTACGGAAAAAGTGATTGGAAACCCTCAAAGAAAACAATGTAAATTTGGGGAGTGCGGTATATGTGTTTCATCCGCCCCACTTTGAAGTCATGGCAGTTATCATTGGGTATTCCAAAAAGTGGTAGGTGCCGACCTCAACCAGAGGTACCTCCGGTCTCAAAGTGCAGTGTCAGAGATAGAGGATTTATTCCCACAAAAAGGTGTGCAAAACAAACTTTACAAAAAAGGAAAAAATCTTTAAAAATAGAGGAAAAAACACCCAAAAAGTTTAATGGGGGTGAGCTCCCTTAGGTTTAAAATATATTCATACTTGAAAAAGATCGAGTTACTAGATCTATTGGTAGTGATAAATTGTCGACATGTTTCAGCTCCTATGGCCCTAGGGGTCTATGAAGCTTTCATCAGGACTAACAAACGGGTACTAATACTCACACAATTTGTGCGGTGTTCTTCAATTGGTCAGCGTTTTCTGTGTTCTAGGAACGCTTCTCTTCAGCGGGGTTACAGCTATTTTAAGCGCAGTGCCGATGTCCTGGGGCAGAGCCAGCACAAGTCCGAGGAACAGCCTCGCCGCGGCACTGCGTTTAAAATAGCTGTAACACCGCTGAAGAGAAGCGTTCCTAGAACACAGAAAACGCTGATCCTAGCATCACGATTGGTAAAGACTGACCAATTGAAGAATACCGCACAAATCGTGTGAGTATTAGTACCCGTTTGTTAGTCCTGACGAAAGCTTCATAGACCCCTAGGGCCATAGGAGCTGAAACATGTCGACAATTTATCAATACCAATAGATCTAGTAACTCGATCTTTTTCAAGTATGAATATATTTTAAACCTAAGGGAGCTCACCCCCATTAAACTTTTTGGGTGTTTTTTCCTCTATTTTTAAAGATTTTTTCCTTTTTTGTAAAGTTTGTTTTGCACACCTTTTTGTGGGAATAAATCCTCTATCTCTGACACTGCACTTTGAGACCGGAGGTACCTCTGGTTGAGGTCGGCACCTACCACTTTTTGGAATACCCAATGATAACTGCCATGACTTCAATGTGGGGCGGATGAAACACATATACCGCACTCCCCAAATTTACATTGTTTTCTTTGAGGGTTTCCAATCACTTTTTCCGTAACCAACGGTTTTAAAGTGTTACAAGTGTCCCCTTTTTCCTTTGATAAACTACAAGTATTGTATCCAAACAGCACTCCAGACAGGGAGGCGAAAATGTGGCCATTTTTGAATATCTCTTCTATTCGAATTGATACTTTAAGCAGAATGAAGTCTGTTCTTCTACAGACAACTGTGCTTTTGACGTCATCAAAAGAAACGTATGATCTTCAAGTTGCAAGGACAACGGCAGAGATACATACACTTTTATCAACAAATTACCCCCTGCATTTTGCAGAAATGTTAAGCCAAATCCTAAATATGTCTGATACCAGCGGTATCCCACATGTATTTAAGACAATTTTTTTCGGGACTGTTAACACCCTTCAAAACAGTTCTGGGCATCTTTCCTAATTTTGTCCATTCTGTCTTTGGCGGCCTACCACTCCTTTTGGGACTCGTAGCAGGCATTTTATTTTTGATACTTCTGCTTCGATATGGCAAGCCAAATCGCAGACAAGACTCCAGCAACAATGGAAGAAACGATCCTGGCTATACGCTATCGGGACCGCATAAATAAAGTCCTTGGATTAGCCCAGCTAAGAGATCTGAATATGACCTGGTTTCTTTCATTCACACCCATCTGGCAGAATTGCATCTTACCTGTGCTTCGATGTATGCTATGCGGAGAAGAATGCGTGTTGGACGTCTGTCTTACACTACCATCAGCAGTACCTTTGGATACAGATACTTTGCAAAGTCCTGTAACGGCTCATGCATCGTGTTGTCCCCAGCGGCTACCCATTCTGATGACGGCATTCGTTGAGACTTCACCCCTGTGATTAGAGGGTAGCGAAGTACGAGATGAGAGCAACATCACCTAGGTACGACCTTCTGTGAGCATTGCTGATCAAGACATCGATGATAGCAATCATTCTCACGACTGCACAGTTGCAGCATTTTCCAACTTGGTCGAACTTTCACCTGAAGCGGTAGACCACTTTTTTGAAAGTCTGTCTGAAATGATGTTTTCCCACAATCAAAAAGAATAAACTTTTAAGCAAACTAGTACACAGCGTTCCCTGAACTCTGAATTCGGCCTTCGGCTTTGATAAACAAAAGCTACTGAACATATTTGGAACTATATTTTTTCTCTCTCCCCTGAAAACGAAATTATTTTTCCCAATTCCAAAATATTTACCTTTTTTCTGGCACATGTACTCTGCTTAAAGCAGAACTATTCTTAGAGAACAGAGCTTCTATTTTTAGGCACTCTAGAGACAATATATTACCTTAGCCTCTAGCACATTTACAGCAACTGTATTTATATGTGATGGAATGGTCTCGACCTTCTTTTCTGTATTAAGAGCCATTTCATGTGTAAATTTCGCAAATCATTCATGCTGATATATATATATGCGTCGTTTTAACTAAATGATTACACTGCTTGAAAAGCGTACAGTACCAATATCATTTTCTTGTATTTTGCATGCACCATTTCAAATGCAAAAAATGTATTTTGGGGTGGGTTGGAATACACATGCACCTTTAAATGTTTACTATTGCTTAGTTTTAGTAATGATGGACATTAGATCGTGGAGTGGGTACTGTGTTTTTATCTAGGAGCCTAAATCAATATTCCTATTTTATGCCCTTGCCTGGTTATAATCAATAATATCCATACAATGGCATAATAATCATATCCATGGTTGGTGCGCTGGGTGCCACACCAGAGAAGACTACACTTCCCAATGGGCATAGCGTGAGAACGTGCTTGATAAGAGGTACGCCGACCCACACCGCTTTTGGCTGCTTTTCCCTGGGCCTGTTGGTGTGCTGGGGGCCGCTCCAGAGAATACTACACTTCCCAACGGTCATAGCAGGAGGACGCCCTTGATAAGGACTGCACCGATCCGTGGCCCTTGTAGCTGCTTTTCCCTGGACTTGTTAGTGTGCTAGGGACCATGCCAGAGAAGACTACACTTCCCGAGAGGCATAGTGTTGATAAGGAGTGTGCTGACCCAGGATGTGCCCGTGCCGTCCACACTCATTGGAGCCCAGAAGAGGCTGGGCAGAGCCCACTCTCTAACAACCAGGATCTAACTGAAGGTACTATGATTCATTCTTTCCAGGTATCATGGTGAAGAGGAAAGTAAATATGGACAAAACGGGAAGGGGCCAGTGGCCACATTGGATGCCTTTTCATCCAGAATGGCAAGTGTACTCACACATGAAATCGAACTTACCCAGAGGCGTTTGTCCTTAGATCCCCTTATGCTCCCACAAAACTGCCCAACAGGGTGTCAAATTGAGGAATCTTGCGGTAACCACTCAACACGAATTACTCTATCTCCCAGCCTACTCTACACTAGGGTAGAAATATTGTCATTTTTACTGGCTACCCCTGATGTGTCAAATAGGGGGACTGATTTTTCCACAAGTATTGACCCCTGTATCGATCCCACTCCCAATTGATGAAGGGGTGGTCCGACGATGAAGCAGAAGCCCATTATTCCAAATCATCCCTAGAAACCCAAACGTGGAAATGCTAAGACATTCTCAGAGTCTCCTTTATACCCGTGTAACGGTTTTGCAAAAGAAGCCCAAGACAGAAGGACAGTAATGATGCTTGAATGGTGTTTTATTTAAGTCAAAATAAACAAACAGGGTTGTAGCCAGAGTCCCATGTGGATTCCTCGCCAGGGTCCATCTTGCTTCAGACGTCCTCGTCGCCACGTCCTAGGATTCCAATACTCAAGATGTCTAGACCAACCAAGGGAAGAGAAAATAAAGCACTATCGATAGTGCGAGAGTCGGGACCAGTAATATGGGGAAGGAGTGAGGGAGCACAACACCACCTAATGCGAAGGGTGTGGGAGGGGATATCTATCACCAAGGAGGTAGGGGAGAGCGGAGCGTATGCCCGACCAGTCAAGATATCACAGACTCGGTACGGTGCGGCTCACCTTAGCGGGAATAGGTACAGAAGTTCCCATCCGACACCCGGATCCCCTTTTGCGGTCACAAACCTGTTGAAGCCACGACCCTCCTGGGCCGGGGGGCGGTGCGTCCTCCTTGAATACCTGGGGTTTCTTGGCAAATGATCGTCCAGCTCTCGGTTTCTCCTTATCAACAGCGATCGTTCTCCGGTGTCCTCAGGGGTTCCGCTGCTTGCTCGTTCTCCCTTCCGGAATTGGACACACCCCTCCGGCCCTCTCCAGCTGATATCGTTCTCCGAGTACGGATCGTCCAGCCTCTGGGATTGTGTGTCCACCATCCTCCACCGAATCCTTAAAGGACCAGCTACATGATTGGACATGCTCCTCCCCGTCCTCAGAACCAGGTAGCTGTAAGGGAGAAAAGAGACCACTAGGTGGAGGTGTCCTGCATTCTGAGTCCAGGGGCCTTGATGTCCAACCCCCCACCCAGTGTAAGCAGAGTACTTCCATCTGGATCTGTGGACAATGAATTCTTTTCTGGACTCACTAAACTGAAGCCTTCTTTGCTGGAACAAATTCTAACTAAGCTGACAGTCATTGGGGAATGCCTAGCTGCTCTTGAGACCACAAACACCCTGCTTCTTTGTCCGACAGAGTGCCTGCCTGATGAGAGGGTTCCCGATAGTGCCACTAGGGACAAAACAATACACCAGGTCAGTAAAAACCTCGAGTTGGGTAGGCCAACTTTATTGCATTCCCCGCTAACTGCTCCAAATCATGCCACACTGCCCAGTGATCCACGCACAACAGCTGCTATACACCAGCCTAATGGCGGGGAGCCCGACTCTTTAAGATTGCCTGGTTTAATAGACAGGGCACAACAGGCTACAGAGTCGTGCAAGGTGTGTTTGAGGATGGTGACCCCCAGGCAAATCAGCATTATGATATTTCAAGGGAAAGTTTTGACAACAAATCTCTTCAAGCGCAACAAGTTCTACACCTTCCACCTGCTGCCTCTCCTTTAGTCTTGGTCCTGGCAAATGTACCACCTTTATGGGACAAGCAGACTGAATCCACCCCTCAATTAATGGATAAGGGTTTGCATTGGCTTTTGCAAAAACTAATGGACAAAGAAATGAGAAACTATCCACTTCACCGGGAAATCATTATGGCACGAAGAGTGGACTGGGTGGGCAGATCCACCAAATCTATCTAGGGTGACTGTGTGGTGGTGAATTTCAATAACAGATATGTAGGCAGCACTCTTAAGTAACCATCAGAAAATGCAGACTATGTGTACCCAGATCATACACTTATGTTATGTTATGTTATGTTAAATTGACTCTTCTATAGCGCACGGCTACTCGGAGGAGTGTCCCGGCACTTTGGCGAAGAGTGAAACAAGGTTAGGTACAGCATAACAGTGATCCAGAAAAGACACAGATTACAGAGTGAAAAGCCAGGTCTTTAGCTCCTTTCTAAAGGCTAACAGATTGGTCATCAGTCTTAAGGATCGAGGGAGATCGTTCCAGCACCGAGGCGCAAGGTACCGAAAAGAGCGACCTCCGATTCGAGAGCGCCTAATGGAAGGAACCACCGCTTTGGCCTCGAAGGCAGACCTGAGAGCTCTTCTAGGGACATAGAAGGCTATCCGCTTACGGAGATAGTGAGGACCAATTTCGTGGAGCGCCTTAAAAGCCAGAGTCAAGGTTTTAAACGTGACTCTCTTGGCCATCGGAAGCCAATGGAGTTGCTCCAAAAGCTCCGAGGCCCGCGCCCTCCGGGGAAGTCCAAAGATGGCTCTGGCCGCCGAGTTCTGCACCACCTGCAGACGGGCCATCAAATATTTAGGAAGGCCCAAATAAAGCGCGTTCACGTAATCGAGGCGTGATCCTATCAAGGCCTGCACCGTTATTCTTTTGTGATGAAAGGACAGCAAAGGGAGAAATGTTCGTAGCATCCTAAGGATGCCGAAACATTTCCCCGTCAGCCCAATGATCTGAGGTCTCAGGGAAAGGTCGACATCACACAAGAAGCCAAGATTCTTCGCCTTTACTGCAACCGTGGAAGGAGGGGACATATCACACGGCCACCATGACTTCCAAGCCGGGTCGGGAGAGCAGCCGAAGAAGAGCAACTCGGATTTGTCTGAGTTGCACTTCAGACTATGTCCCTGAAACCACTCAAAAACGGCTTCCAGGCATTCCCGAATCCGCCCGCCGTCGAAATCCTCCCCCTTGCCACTCGAAAAAAGAAGCTGCGTATCATCCACGTAGGAGATGATCTGGGCACCAAAAGACTCCGCCACCGCCGCAAGAGGGGCCATATAGATATTAAAAAGGGTGGGGCTCAGGATGGACCCCTGAGGAACCCCCACCTCGAGCGGCGGCATTTCGGCGGAGAACGGCGGTGCCCAGACCACTTGCCGGCGGTTGGTCAGGAACGACTTAAACCAATCCAACACCGTCCCACTTATCCCTTGAGTATATTCACATGCAGGGATAAATACAGGGAAGTGAACAGGATAGAGATCATAACCAAAGTCAAGGCCGTAACCCAAGTTATAGGGGGGCTCACAACATTAAGGGGGCGGGGCTTTACAATAGATTTGCACCTCTCTCAGATCTGGAGACGTGTGACTGACTAACTCCAACAACTTCGCTACTGCATGAGAGCACAAATGACCCAGAGCCAGATATTCCAGCTATTCCAGCCCCCATAAGCCAAGGGAGTCTCATGAGTCCCCTGAACACTCAGCTTACAAGTGTGACAATTAATAGTAAGTTCAAACTAGGCTCTTGGAACATAGCTGGAATTAATCCAAAGTTAGGGAAAGAAGAGTGGCATAATCTTTGGCATTCCATTGAGACCATTTGTTTCTAAGAAACCTGGACTGTCGAGTCCATCTTTGTTACCAGTCATTCCACATACCTGCAGTCGAGTCCACGTCGGGCAGGGTGAAGGGAGGGTTATTAACTTTAGTATCTAATACCTTTTCCCTACAAGTAAGGATGGTAGGATCCCAGAATAAATACTTTCACCTGATTCTTTTTGAGGTCTTGGATGACAGTGCTTGGCTTTTAATTAACTTTTATAATAAAGAAACGGGGAATTGCAGGAATTTAGTGGTGGAGGAACAAAACAGAGAATTAGATAAAGTAAATTCTTCCTTAAGAAAGGGCCCCTTAAATATTAATTGGGTGGGGGGCTTCAATGCTCACCTCTGTAAGTATAAAGAGGTTATGGTGTGCGGGCTTACAGACAATAAGGGCAACTCCCTTCTCCACTTCAAGCATAATGACTATGGTGATAGTCTCACAAACTTCTTATTCAAAGAGACTTGGGAATATCAAACAATAGAGAAGGCGGAAGCTTAGAGAAAACATTTAGGAGGTCTAGCAATGAGTCCACTATTGACTTTATTTTAGTTTCCTCGAAAATTAGCAGGAAAGTTGCCCATATACAAACCACCTTCACCTGTTACAGTGACCATGCAATTTTATTGAGCCAACTAATTAGCCTGTATAAGCAGAAAAATAAACAACAGATAGCTAGAAACATCTCTTTAACTAGAAAAAAACATGTACCAACTTAAGTGGGCGGAGGGGGTTAAGCTGAATTTGGCACATGCACTCATAGCACAAGTAAGGGACAATATCCCACTTTGTTTATCGATTGAGACTGCTCCAGCACTACTAGTGTCCTAGTGCAAGGGGCAAATGAGAAGAAGCTGGTTCAACTCACTGTGCTCACATGCTAGAAGAGCGCTCGTTAATGCCCGAAAATCGTAACCGAGAGATCCAGTACAGATGAGTAAGCTGCGAAGTGATTATAAGATTGCTAGAAGGGAAAGAGAGAAGGAAATTAGGGAGGAAGCTTGGGACGAATTACAGCAAGCCACAAATTTGGAGAGCAGTAGAGACTTCTGGAAAGTTATAAATTCTCCCTACTTTAAAGACACCAAAGATCCATCCTGGGATGTGCACGTGAGTGAGGATGCCTGGGTGAGATATTTTGGTCACGATACCCCCCAGGTCACCGTGCCTGTTGAGGCAATCCACCATTCGCAAGGTTCCCTGGAAATTTTTCTCGATGAAGGTATAAAAGGGCTGAAAGCCTGTGTCCCTGGGAAGGCGATGGGTCCAGATAAGGTGCCGGCTGATTTTTTTCAAGATAATTCTGAGCTGTGGGCCCCTCTACTGACAAACGTATTTAACAGCATATTGATAGAGGGTCCCCCTCCATCCTGGAAGAACAGCATAATGGTCCTGAGTTACAAGAAAGGGGATAGAAGTAACCCAGAGAACTATAGACCCATCTCGCTATTGGACACCAAGGCCAAGATCATGCGTAGCATCTTATTAGCTAGGCTGGAGGTCTGGGCCCAAGATCATAACATCCTGATGCAGGCCCAATATGGTTTCCAGAAAGGGAAGGGAACAGTTGACTGATGCCTCAACTTAACATTATGTATTGATAAATATACCAAAGGGGAAAGTTGGGGAGATCTATATGGCCATCATAGACTTGACAGCTGCCTTTGACTTTGTCTCCCATCACAGGCTGTGGTCCATGATGGAAGAAATGGGGACTGATCCACCAATACTACTGTTCATCCATCAGCTATATGCCAACGCCACAGCCTGTGTTAGATATGGCGTCAATGGGGAATGCATTTGTCCATTCAATATAGAGGAAGGAGTCAGGCAGGGATGTGTGCTCCGCCCTTTTCCTTTTGCATCTACACAAACGGGGTTGGGGCCACCCTGACTGAATCCGCCGGTGACGTGCCCATCTTTGACAGCACTCTCTTTCCAATATTAACATATGCTGACAATGCTGTGCTAATTGCTAAGACTGGGGTGGCCCTGCAAGGCCTGAGAACAACGTATGCCTCATTCATGGCCTCACTAGACTTGAACTTTGTCAGGATCTTTTATTATCATAGCTGGAGCTTCTGGAGGTTCTAAACCCCCTGATTCCATCTGGGAGCAAAGAAAATTGAGGTAGTAGATTTTTTTCCATACCTGGGTGTTTTATTTTATAAAAATCATTCTTGGAAAAACCTGGTAAGTGCCAGAGCCCTTGGTATGCAGCAAAGTCTCCAAGCTATTAAGGGTTTTGCCAAAAAGCTGGGTACAAGCCCCCTGGACCCTATCAAAAAGATTTACGCTGCAAAAGCAAAGGCAGCGGTGAAGTGTGGGGCAGGAGTTTGGGGGATGCCAAGATTAAGAAACTTCAAAAAGTTGAAGATACCTTTTTTAAAATAGGGTATCGCTTCACCAATCCTTCTCCAATTTTATCCTACATAGTGAATTAGGGCTGCCTTCTATAGCTGACTCAATTAGATTTTCTCCAATTCTCCTCTGGTTTTCAATATGGTGCAGGTCTACTGTAAATTTGACGCAGCGCATAATTGCTGACTGCTTGAAACTGGAGCACTATAACAGGGTTGGTTGGCTCAGCTACGTAGAAGCGTAACTGAGTGTAATTGGGCGGGGTGATCTTCAGGGTACCTACATCCTGTAAAATGGTTCCTAAACAGAAAATCATTGAAGCATTCATGCTGAGGGCAAATTATATCCGTAGAGAAAAGAATTGTGCAACAAAAAGGGTTAATTGTATATTATCTCATCCCCCATAAAAGAGAGGGTTGTTTTCCCTACATATCTAGTATCGCGCCCAGCCAACACAAATGTATTATTCTTTGCTTACGAATGAACCTCATTCCCCTGATGCTAGAGTTCCCGGAGTAGCAATTTAAACATGCAGATTTGATTCCATGTTCTTGTGACAACTACTCGCCCCAAACTGACCTTCCACTTGTCTTGTTCTGCACATTTTATCAGACAGAAAGAAAAGTTCTAATTCTCCCAATTTTAAGGCGGTATAATTTTAATCAGTGTAGGGTGGCTTTGTATTTTTTAAACTTCTTTTAGATCAATTTGTCTGCTTTTCTGTAGCCACTTTTTTATGGGCATGTATGAGGAAGAGAAAGTCCTATGGTAGACTGGCAAGTAATTAAATTGTCAACCATATTTTGCACTTCCGAATATAATGTTTACAAAAGAGGCACTGGGCGCTTTGATCTATAATTGCTTTTATGAGTTGTGTTGTGTGTATTTGAAGCTTGTATGAAATGTGTTTGTAATGAATGATATGTTTTTATGATCACTACCAAGTGACCGAATAAAGATTTTAAAGTAAAGTAAGTTTACCAATTATTATTATACTCACTAGCTAGTACCAGGGCAACATCAACTCATGGCCGTGAACCCCCCAGCTTTACCAGCTGCAGCAGTAGTTGAGTTTTATGGCCACTTCTATCTGCAACTCACCATAAGCTCACATAAATAGTATTGAAGGCTTGAGGGAAACGTGAAAGAACAGAAGGTTAAAAGAAAGGAAAATGGTACATGACTAAAAGGGTGGGAGGGTGAAAGGGTGCGTGGGGGTAAAGGGACGGATCGGTGAAAGTATTGTTGTAAGAAAGGGTGGCTATTGAATGGATGGATAATCAATTGGAAATTTTGATTCAATATTGGATGACAGAAAGTAAAGCTTAAATATTCATGGTGCTAGGGGTAGATTAAAATGAAAGGACAACATAATATTTGTATTGCACAGATGAATAAGCAAGTCAGCTCTTTTCATTTGTTAAGTGAGCCAGATATGTCCCACCATAATTCATCACCCCTATTCCCTGCCCATGTAATTTTGCCATGTACAACGGAAGTGCATTATGGTTCAATTTGTGACTGCAGAGTTGACTGTACAATGTTGTGGCCTTTTTCAAACTTTCCAATGCATTGCAAACTGAACACAAAATGAGTTTTTCCCTTTGCCCACTCACACACCTCTTAGTACTTTGTTGATTTATTTTTTCCTAAGTTCTTCCATCCCAGCCTAACCAAATATTGGAAAATCTATTATCGGCATGAGCCACATTAGATTTTATAACCATGTGAAGTGATTCCAGAATATAAATATTTCCTGGTTTCCCATAACAGATTTATTTCACACAGATTTTTCCCTTTTGACTATGTTGAATACAATGACTGAATAAGCTAAAGATGACTAATCAATGATTAGTGTAGTGACCCCATTATTCTATATCAAAATCTCTACCCTACCCAGCTAATCCCTCTACCCTGCCCTGCAGTAGAGTAAGTAAAATTTCATTTCCTAACTTAATTCCCAGCCAATTAATTGGTTGGAAATAATATGTGCTGGTGGCGAGGCTAGTGAGTAAGGTGGGAGTAAGTGGATAATTTGATGTCAAGTTTGGCATATGAGATATACTGTAACGAACATGCCAAATACAATCTATATATCCTGTTCCTTTCCCTGTTTTGCAGTGCATCATTCATTGCCCCACTGTCTACTTACAGAAGACAGGATAAGTAATATTCGCATGTCATCAGTGAGGTTTGTGATGTAGTATCGTATTTAATATTCATCTGCCTCTTTGGCATCAGGATAGAATGAGAAATGCATTCGGAGAAAATCAAGGCTATTGGAATTGAAAATAGATAATTGTCAACTGCAGCTGCCCCACCAGCAAACAGTAGCAAAATAATTAACGCACTGACTAGCAATTAGCATGGCTCCACTATTTTAGCACAACACCCTATTCTATTGTGCATAATGTCATACTCTTTAATGAGCGGGAATTTATATTTCCACTCAAAGTGTTTTTTATAGTTACTTGAATAGCCTTTAGAAGAAAAGAAAATCACTGTTTTTTTAACCCTGAGTTATCCTGCCATAATTATTTTTTGTCTCGCGGTCAGTGCTTTTTATGTTAGGCATTTGTGAGTAAAACATAAGTTTAGCCTTGTGACTCACCTAATCATAATTACATCAAATTGCAATGGCCCTAGGGGACCAGCAATGTCCTACTACTGTGCCACGTACTAATTTTAAACAATTGTTTGCACAGAGAATTATTTAAAATGTGTCTTTTTTGATTATGTTATTCTTACTATTGCTACTCCTACTGGTCCATCTGTAGCACCTAACGCCAACAGGCAGGAGATAGCAGTCCATCTGAAGCGGCACAGTCTGGATCGCATTTTATAGAAATAATGGTGGCTGGTGGTCCTGGAAGTTGAGGCTAATAAAGTGGATGCACCTCAGCAGTGCACCAGTGTACTCGGTCAACCTTAGACTCCAGTCTCCTGGCCATCCCATTGCCGGCACAGCACTGACAACAGCAGGCCATTGCTATGGCATGTCCTGCAGCGGTCAACGCCATAAAGAGCCAGCTCGCTACAATGGAGAACATTCTGGACTAGCACCGGACCCAAATACAGAATGCCCTCTTTTAGTCTGTTGTTTTTTTTGTTTGTTTTAGTGGGAGGGACTTGTGGATGGAGAGGGTGGGAAGGGAGTTGGGACCAGGTTTTCTTCTTTAGACATTTCGAATTTTGGGACATTGGGGCTTGTGTCAGTTTGGTTGGGTAGAGGGGTGAGCATGTTGTGTGGGTGGAGAGGGTGGGTTTGTTAGTAAACAAAATAAAGAGAAACTGTATTTTATCAAAATGTATGCCTAAAGTAGTTTGTTGCACTTTTATTTTGCACTGGTGCCTTTAGTTTCTATGCAGCCTGTCTATTGTAAGAGTGTACCACTTAGTTATAGAGTTATACCTCTCTAAGTATTGTGACTATTAGGGGGATGCTGCCATGACCTATATTGTCTACAACAACCTAGATGAATTATTACTTGTAGTAGCAGTTATTTGCTTACTTACTAACTTAACTAGTTCACTTCACTCCATAGTTGTCTTACCTGAATTTAGATGAAGCAATAACATGGAAGGAATCACAACTTCACAGGCAAGGTCCTACTTCCACCCAGATTAGCTCCAACTGTAGGATTAATCGGAATGATTATCCATCACACACAACTTAATGGAAATAAAAACACTGAGTTAGTGGGTTATATCGACACTTATGAAAAAAAGTACACATGATGACTACTTGATGACACAACAAGAATTCCTGATAATGATAAACTAATAGCAAAAAATAGGAATAGTAGTAACTTGAGCAATTGGTAGCTACTAGTAACTTAAGAAATCCTTGAGTCATAAAAATTGGACTCAAAATCTAGAGTGGACAAGATTAGGTTAGGCATTTAAGGTTACTCAAAACAAGGCCTGGATGATGATGCTGACATGTGACGAATGATGGTCTTCATTCAAGATCTAAATTATAGATCAATTTTTATATGTGGGAGGGTAAAAAGGGCCAGTGTGGGCTATTGCTTAGTAGACCCTGCAGTGATGTGGTGTTGCTTTCACCACATCCAACCACAAAAGTGTGTGATCCATAGATGGTGTAAATTAAGCCACCCCTCAATAAATCACACAGTCCAGGGGAAGACGGTTTGGGGTTTGATGAATGGATGGGAATGGGGATATAGGGAAAAGTTTCACAAAGATAAACACTACACCAAGGCAATATTCATCTGGGCAATGATCAGCACATTTTTTGTCAACAATCTGTTGTGGAATGACACAAAGGAATGAGTATGGCACACTACAGTTAAATCCAATGCAAACATCCCTTCTGCCACCAGGACCCAAGTTAGCAGATATCTAATGCTTTGTCTTCTAGGTTGGAGGTGAAAACACCCATCCAGCTCTCCAAATATGAATGTTAAAAGAAGAATGATACTGTACTACAAAAGCAGTTGGTGGATTTGCTTACTCCTGAGAAATCTCTATCACTCATAGGTGCATGTCTGGACTGATCCAGTTGGCAAGTAGGAGTGTTGAGCTCAGTTTTTGCCTTTCATTCGTATATGAGACTAGAAAGCCGGTGGATTGTAAAACAAAACCTTTATTTTGGAGTCAAGGAGAAGGACATAAGGAAGCTTCTTAAGGAGTGCATGAATAAGACTCTGAGGCAGAACAAAAAACACAATATGGGGACTCAGAGTTTCACTTTTTCCACCAGTGCAACACACACACCCACACACATGCACACACATACACGCACAGACACACACAGCAGCATTTCACAAACAAATGCACCTCTCTCCATTTCACGTAGCTAAGTACTAGCCCTCAGATTATTGGTTTACCCTTCAAGCTGATAACTTCTTGCTTCTAGCTATTGATGAGGTAGCCCCACAGCTCCTGTCCTGAGTTCTTCCATTCTCCACCTGACTCTTAGTACCTCTGTCCCAGACCAGTCATGACCCAAGCATGATAGACATGCAGTGCACTGCTGTTGAAGAACAAGTAGAGAAACAGAATTTCAGTATTTTGCATACTTTTTGTTTGTTAACTAAAGTGAATGTCCTAGTCTCTGAAGAACCACAAAAAAAGAAGAGGACCCTGCACATAAATCTGGCTAAGTGTGAAAGGGCCAATCAATATCAGGGATAACATGATCCCCTATCACTTACACCCAAACATTGCAAATCAATCACCTCTAGCAAGTTCCAACATTATAGTTCAACACACTCTCTCACTGTCTGCCACAACATAATTCATCGATCATCACTCACAATCACTTGATAATCAGATCACTCATTGGTGTAATGGTTACCTGTTCTAATCCAAGTACGCTGGTGGGTACAGTATCTCCCCTATGATGCAAACAACAGATTGGAATTTGGCAGTCTTGTGGATCAAACACTTATCTGGGGCAGTCATACTAGATGGGCCCCAAACTTTGCAAATCAATCATCTCAAACTACTTCCCATATTATAGTTCAAAACCCCCTTTCACTGTCTGCCTCCACATGAATCATCAATCATCATCTTTCACACAATCACTCACTTACCATTACAATAGTAGTAGTTGCCTCTCCCTATCCACGCATGGGGAGTTTGGGTATTAGGTATTCATCTTTGAGGCAGGCAACACATTGGAATTTGGTATTGGCATTCTGGCCTGCTAGTGCTAAGTGATGCAAAAAAGGATAGGCAATAGGCACCTAAGGGGGTATTCATTGTCTCCAATGTCATGAGGGAATTATGGAGGCTTCTTCAATGTACACTGGTCCATCTGAAATTTGGCAATATATATGACTGAAATTAGTGGGGCAGCATAACATTGACACAAAAATATTAATGTTCCACTACCTACTTTTTCTGTTGAAAATATAAAAGTTCAAAGAGAAATAATTAAAAAGTGCTGGCATACTTAGGCTGGGAAGTAGAGTTCATCCTCAAACTCAGGTGGTTCACCCAGAAGTTGGTCTGCAGCACTCTAGATTCTGACCAATTATCTTCCCCCTGTTCTGTTTCATGAATTGGGCGATTGTGTGGTATGAAATGTTGATTCATTTTGGTCATAGCTAATCTCTCCACGTTTTGAGGCGAGAGACTGGTCTTTCTCACTGTAACAACTGCACCAGCTGCACTGTACACAAACTCAGTAGACAGAATGGCTATAGAACAATCCCAATACTTTATTGCCAGTCTTCTGAGCTCTGGTCATTGTTGCATCTTCCCATACCAATACATCAATAGACTTTGATCCACATAGACTTATTTTGGATCATCCAGATACTCCTGGAACATCCTCTGGATGGTCAATGGTGCTGCCACTTGCCCAACCTCTTTTGCCATCGCCTCTGGACTGGCCTTAAGCCCTGCCTATTGAAACCAATACATTGCAGAGGTTGGGTCTGGTCCTTCTGCTGCTATTGTTGCTGGTGTTGTGGTTGATGGTATTGTTGGCTTCTGTGAGACATGACTGCCCTCTATGCAAGTTGCCGGCGGTACCCCAGAACTGGTGGGTGGGACACTAAGTACCAGCCATTCTTCTTTCAGGTCCCCGGCTCGCTCAACAATCCACCTCTTGTATTATTATTTGTTGTACCATGTATCAAGCAGTGTGGAAAATATATACTCTTTGGACATGATGATGTCATGTTGCAGCCTTTAGTAGAAGCCAAGCGAAGGGTTAAGCTCTCAACCAAGACATGCGCTTCATTGTTTTCATTTACACATGCCGGGGCAAACATTTCAGACACCTTCTCTACATGGTCCTGTAGCAGATGCAACCACTGTATAGCTTGGCTCATGGTACTGTCCTCCTTCCTAAATGTCTGTGTGAAAATCTCAAAAGGAATATCAACTCTGTCAGGCATTTGATTAGGCCCCATTTGTCTGCATCCATGGTCATAGCTTTCCCATCTGCATCTCCTGCTCTTAGAATGACATAGGCATTGACCTGTTTGTACTGCTCAAAGAGGCTTTGCAATGTGTAATAGGTAGAGTTCCGCCTCCTGTATCATGACTTTAACTGGTGCTCTATTATTACGCAGAATAATCTGCAACTGTTTCTGGGCTTTAAAAGAATGGCTGAAATTAGTGCAGATTCTTATGAAGGTGGTCAGTGTGTTGCTGACTATGTTTTCTTCTTTGAGAAAGTCTTACACCACCAGGTTGATGCAATGGGCCAAACACAGGGCCCTGAAATAGCCTCCTTCTGACATGGCTGTGACTATGTTACTGCCATTGTCCATGGCAACTAATCCAATTCTGACACTCTGAGTCAACGCCATTCATACACCTTGCTGTTAAATTATCCTAAGATGTTTATAGCTGTAAGTGATTTCTCCATGATGAACATGGCTACTGTTTCATGCCTCCAAACGCTCTTAGAATGATCTTCAGGGCCAAGACATGCAGATTTCATTTGCTTTACCCCCGCAAAAGAGATTCAGTCTGCAGTGATGCACATGTAATCAGTGTGGCAAAATAGGTCCAACTTGGAACCTTCCATCTTGGGCAGATGGCTGCCACAATTTCTAAGAATCCCACTCCTTCAACAAAATAAAAATAGAGGAGGTCCAGCACTAAAACGTTTTCTAATTTCCCATTCTACAAACATGTGGTTGGGTGGTTCTGCTCATAGGGATCCTCCTGCCTAAACATGTTTGTACTAGTAGCATCCATATTCTTCTTTTCTGGGGCCACTGACACAGGTGTCTTTTGAGAAGTAATAGACCCAATGTGTGTCATGTTGGGGATGTCACTTTATGCCGTGGGGTCTCAATCTCATTCTGAGTCTTGTGCCATTATGAAGTCGCAGAAGTGGTTAATTTTGTAGGCAAACTGCTGGGGAGAGGGCTGCTTTGCATGAAGATGTCACAGTCTTCTTCCTCATCATCACCTCCTGCCATGATTGAACTTGTAGCTGATGTTCATTGGCTCTCTTCACCACCTCAACCTTGTTCAGCATTTTTTTAAAGATGCTCCTCCCACTTGATTGTGTGGTGTTTTTTCACATGGATTAATTGGCCTCCAGTACCATAATTTGCACCAGGTTTACCTCAACGAACATTTGTGTTTTGCAAATGATGCATACTGCAGTATGCTTCCCCTCTTTGCTAACCAAAAAAGTCCCAAACTGGGGAGTAGTACTTCTTTATTGTGCCACTGCCAATGCCTGGAGGTAGGTGGGCATGTCTACGATTGGTTCTCTGCTTCTCCTGAGGTAGGTGTTGGTGCATGTCTCAGCTGGGGCTTTGTAAATGTTGGAGCTGGTGGTGCTACCTGTGCAACATCTCTCGGAGTAGTTTCAATAGCATTTTCAGACTCCTCTATCTCACATTCCACAATGACTGCCTCGTCACCATCATTATCATCATCATCCTCTCCCATAAGTCTAAGTATTACAGCAACTTTTCTTTTCCCTTGTCTCTTCTGGTGTCTTTTGGACTCTGCCAGGTACCAATCCACGTCCCTATCATCATCAGAAGTGGTGATTGGTGAAGATGGTGGAATAGTACCCTTCCCATTCCTTGCCGGGGATCTGGGAGTCAATGATTCTAGAAGAGGAGGTTCCTACTCGGAAGGAAGCTCACCTTCCTGTTCTGCTTCAACATTCGGAAAATGTGCTTTTGCTGGCTGTGGCTGCTGTCCACTTTGCTGTTCTTCCTGAAACGATTGGGTACTACTTTGTAAAAGGGATACATCTAATTTTATTTCACTGCTTGTGGGAATTGTCAGGATTGCAGTTGCCTCCTCACTGCAGATATGGTCTTGGGCTTAAGTTGAGGTGCTGCTGTTGATGCAGAGTGCTGCTCTCAACTTGATTCCCAGAGGCTGGTCCAGCTGGCAAAAGATATGGTGGTCCAAAAAATGTTTGGAGCGACATGCGACTGGTGGGAAGTTGCTTCTTCTCACTGACCCCTTTCTTGAAAGCATTTTTCTTTGTGGCCATCTTACAGCTCTTAATCAACAGTGGTATTAAGCTTTACAAGCAAAAGTGATTGGAGGACTGATTTGTGACTGCACAGGTCTTCTGTTCAGCTGTACTGTGGGTGATGTCTCTTCTCTTGCAACTAAAAGCGAACAAGCTAGACAAGCATTTATTGTGAAACCTGGCATTGTTTGCAGTTTGAATAAGTACAGACAAAGGCACAAATTTTGGTTTGTTTATAGTTAACCATTTTAAAGTCAAACCTCACCACCATACCACATAATTCCCCACCGGAATAACACACAATATACAGAATGATAGAGCTCTTTCATTTATGTCCATGTATTCTAAAGGAGACACCTGTGCCACTCAGGGAACTCAATAGGCAGATGGAGTAGTAATATTTTGGAAAAAATGGAGGTTAGTGTGTGCCTATGGCAGGCAATATGGTCATAGGGGAATGGACAATAATCATCATTACAGAAATGAATAAGGCTAAAGTCTATTCTACAGTGCACCATAGCCAGGGTGCCCAGGAGGAAACTGAATATACCTATAAAACTGAAAGTTGTTGCATGGCTGTGCATCTATGTTGGATGGATGGATGAAGGGTCAACCAAGGTAAAATGGGAAACACAAATTTACAGTAAAAGAAAAGATTGACAAAAAATTCAAATAAAAAGAACAAACAAGAAGAAAAAGAAAATAAATAAATAAAAATAATTACAACTAAAAATGTACAATTAAAAACTATTAAAATAAACAAATGATCAAAACATGTAATACAAAAATGAATTTAAAAAATCAACAATAAGTGAAATTATCCTCAAGCATGTTATTTAACTGATATTTCATCCTTCCAAGCAGGCCTATGGCAAGGGCACACTGGTTGGATGCACAAAATGGCTGCCAGCCAGTGCCACATTATCAACAACACTGAGCAAGAATGCATGGGGAACAAAGACATGCAGGCCTATGGCAAAAGCACACTGGCGACCTACACAAAATGACTGCCAGCCTAATGGTCAAAATAACAATAACTAGCAAAGAGGCATGGCTACAACAAAAACATCATGCAGACCTAAGGCAAAAGCACACTGGCTGCCTACACAAAATGCCACCAGCCACATGGCCTCAAAAACAAGCAGGAAACCTGGAAAACGAAGAACACATGCAGGCAAAAGCAAACGGGCTGGCTACACAGGATGGCTGCCAGCCACATGGTTACAACAACTACTAAAACAACCAGCAAGGAGGCATGGCCACAACAAAGAAGACATGCAGGCCCGTGGCAAAAGCACGCTGGCTGGCTACACAAAATGGCCAACAGCCACATGGTCACAGCAACAAGTAAGAAGCATGGGGAACATTATAGACATGGAGGCCTATGGCAAAAACACACTGGCTGACTATACAAACTGGCTACCAGCCCCATGGACACAAGAACAGAAAAAAATAGCAAAGAGACATGGCAACAACAAAGAACACCTGTCGGACCATGGCAGAAAGCACACTGGCTGCCTACATAAAATGGCCACCACCCACTTGGTCAAACATCAACAAGCAGGAGGCATGGTAAACAACATACATGCCTATGGACACAGACACCACAAATACAATGGCCCCTGGCCACATGACATGGGGGGAGAAAGAAAAGGGTGGCCTATGGCAAACACATTCACACACTGGCCAGACAATGAAAGGATGAATGGTAATTGCTAAAAAAGGAGAAAACAGCATTAATTCAGCAATGCCAAATTACATCCTTCAAAGGCATCAAATACATTACTTCACCTATACACTATTTGCAGAAAGAAAATGTGAAATTTCCCCAAAAAAATAGATTTTGTAATTTAGTTCAATGCCATTCACGGCCTAAATGCTGCTTTAATTCAACAGACACCACAGAAACAGTTGTTTCATGCACCCATGACTTTTACTGGTCCTACTGACTGGAAGGTCCATAGTCAGACTAAGCCACATACTGAATTAAATAAATAAATAAATATTTCACATTTATTAAAAAACATTGAAAAAATATATTAAACTGCGCAACATATTTCCTTTACAAAAGAAGATAAACCACATGCAAAAAAAACACGTAGGTTCCGTAGGCCACCGTCCACAATAATTTAAAAAATCGAAAAAAACGTACAATTAAATTCTTATGCATGCAATCAAACAAGCAACATACTTATACAAGTTTTTGAACTTACTTATAAAATCTCAAATACAAAGTCCTTATAGCCAGTGGGATATATGCAGCAGACAAGGAGATTGATCCTTCCAGCTCAAAATCCAATTCAAAAGTGATCTGGAGATGGACAATGGACTGGTAGGAGTCTGCTGGACAGGAACAGGAAGTTGGATTCTCTGGGACACTTCCTCCCTATTGGAAAAAATAAATAAAGCCTCTCAGCCTTTTTGAGAGAATGAAACTTGCTCCAGTGTTTTTTTTGTGATCGGCACTACATAGGTGCTGTCACGGCCAGAATCGGTGCAAGTGCAAACCCACTAGCAGCCAGAGAGTATTGTGGCTCTCACACAAATCTCAAACAAGCAAACAGAAAAAACACTACTTTGCACCTGGGAAGGTGGAATTCGGTGCCCAAATTCCAAAAACTTCGTAAGCAAAGCTGGGTCTACCGCCTGGGACTAGTAAAACCCCACATCTTCATTCAATTAGGGTTTTGCTACTTTGTAATTCTTTCAGTGCTGTACTGATGTTCATACAACTGATGAAAAACAACCAATATGTAAATTTCGTTATGGTTACCTGATCACATCTATCTGCAGTGATCCCCACTGTTCTCTTAATTCATCAAATGCCTCTGTTTCTCATGGGTGTAATGCCTTGCCTAGATTACTTGAACAGTCTTCTCCTGTGTCTTCCAGCTAATCCAAACCTGAAGCTCAACACAGAATTTAACAATCACATCATTTGCCTGGTATGCTGAGATTGCATCAAAGCTTTGAAGGCATTATGATTGCTCACTATTAAACATTGCTCTACATTTAAAACCATCTATCTTGAACGTAAAACATACAGAGATCAACATGAAAATATTCCTAATTCCTCATCTCCCCTTGTAAACTGCCCAGTGTTCAAGAATGATTTGCAATAAGTGAAAAAAACATCAATTGTGCAGAATATTTGTCCAAATGTAACAATAGACATAATAAAACACACGTTCACTGTATTAGTACCTTAAAATACATGTTTGATATTTTGAAATGATTTGAAAGTCAATTTGTTCCACTCTGCATCTAATTATTAACATAACTGCTTGAGAAAATCCTGTTGCTCATGGTGACTTCATTAATCATTCTCAATTGCGAATGTATTCATCTTGCCTTTATGAAAATTCCCCTGGAAGCAGAAATGAGAAAGGATGAGCACTATTTTAAGAAATTGTGTTATTGGTTGAGGGGGTGGAAGCCTGGCCCAGGCAACAACCTCAATCCTTGTCAGGGTGTGTAATATTAAGTTTCCAGATTAACCTGTGCTTGCTTAATATTCTGGTAGCTTGGCACAAAGCAGTCATGCATAACTTATAGGCATAGTGTAAAGTATGTATGCAGCACACAAACAGTAATGAATTGCAAACTCAACATAAGAGAACTCCTAACCCAATTAAAGAAAACGTAGAATACATTTTCAGAAATAAATTGACACCTGAACGACACCAATCTAATCAATAGAACTGGAGATGTTCAATTTCAAAGTTTTAAGTGAAAATTCACCTACAAACACACAGCACCAACTGTGATTATCAGGTCACGCCAGACCAGGTCAAAGTCAAAAGTTCAGTATGACACTCGCATGGGTTGACCAAGTGCCTGCGAGAGGAAATGGCCCTAAACACAACATGGATACATCAAATTTTTCCACTGAAAACTGACCGTGTTTTTTACAAAGTGGGCAGCTGTGGATTCTGGGCCTCATCTCAGCAGGTACCTATGGAACCTAGCAATTCTGTAATTCTTTTAATACTAGACACCTAGGGGAATCCAGGATAGGGTGACTTCTATTGATCTCACCAGGTTGGTTTACCCAGCATCATTTGCAAACCTCAAACCCTGACTAAAAACTTTTCATTGCATTTCCAGATTGGGAAGCTCAGGAATCTGCAGAGACCCACAATCTTCCTACCACCCACAATTGCTCCAAGTCTTCTGATAAAAAAGGCATGTCACTTGTGTGGGTAGGTCTAGTGATGGTGACAGGAAACATCCCAAAACACAACATGGATACATTACTTTTTACCACAAAAAACGGAACAGTTTTTTGCAAAGTGAGTAGCTGCGGATTTTGGCCCTAACTCAGGCGGCACCTAGGGAAACCTAGGACACCTGCACATTTTTGACAACTGGAGGAGTATAGGCTGGTGTGCCTTGCGTGGATCTCATGAGGTTTTTGTACCCACAGAGCCATGCAAACCTCAAATGTTTCCCAAAATCACACATTTCTGTAATGAAAACTTCCATAATTCGCAGGAATCCACAAAATACCTACCACCCAGCATTGTCACATTTGGCCCAAACAAATGTGCTGTGCAACTTGGGTGGCTATTCCTAGTGCCTGCATTAGGACTGGATCAAACCAAGGTCAATGGGAATACTTTCATGGGGACTCCATTGACTTCAGTTTAATTCATTTCTGTCCTGGGCACTAGGCCCAACCACACAAGTTGCACAGTATTTTTAACAGCCACAATGTTATTTTTGAGAGCAGTTGTTCACCCATGTCTCATAAACTAATCGGTCTATATTTTGGAGGTATAATGGTGTCATCCTATCTATGGATGGGTCCTTTAATTGCACCCTACCAGTTTTCCACAAGCAGAGCTGTCACTGAGATTTTATTCAACAATAATTAAAATTGTGCCCACTAATTCATGTTTGTTTTAAGGAAGGTAATTCATTTCTGTGGCTCTAGTCATTTTAATACCATTATGGTTTCCTTAATAATCGTAAGGTCGAACTATGGTGCCTCTTCTCAATTATTACTTTATGTTTCCCCCAGACAAGTTACCCATGCTTTATTTATGAGCAAGCACCACATTTTCCCTTCCTCCTTTCCTTTCCCTTACTTCATGAGCAAGACGATTTTTTTTTGTTTCTATCACCTCCAGCACATCTTTTCAGCATTTATCTAGTAAGCATTTCTCTTGTTATCAACTTTTCTCTTATAGTTCCTTTTTTTAAGATAGGAGACTTTTACCTCATGATCATAGTTTTTCTTAAGTTCTCTTTCTGATTTTGTATCTGTTTTTTAAGCTTCTACATTGCCTATCAAACCTGACATTGAGGTTCATCGTATCATTCAAGGCTTTCTTCTTTCACTGCTTATCAACCTTTAAGTATACCTTCAAAAATTCTACTACCTGTGTAATTGTTTCAATATACTATTTTATAAAATTGTCAGGCACTTCTTCATGTGATATATCTTTTCGCTGTTGAAAGCTAGCTAGCAGTTAAAAGGGTTTGTCTGTAATCCTAATTGTATAACATTTTGGATAATCTACTTGAAGTGGGAGGACCTGCTTTCCAATATCACAAACTCAAATATTTTAAGCTAACTGCAATCAGCGGTGATCACTTTCCTCTGTGGTGTCATATTAGTTTGTAATGATGGAGTCTTTGTGGCTTCTGATGCACTCCGTAGAAATCTGACAAAAACATAAGAGAGTAGTATATTGAATGCAGGGTTAGATGTGTTACACTAAGCTCCATGTGTGGTGTATTCATTGTTAATACCTGATCTGGGGAGGATGTTATAAATATCTACAAGAAAAGGAGGGCAGAGATCGACAGTGCTCTCCCACAGAGTATGCCATGGCACAGCAAACTACACGTGCACGGCTAGTGTGCCTCCGTAAAAGTGCAAAATCGAGATTTGGCATATTTTGATTGAAAGCACAGCCCCAGTTCCATGTATAGCATTTGAAGTAAATGAAAGCTTCACTGAGAAGTCTGCACATCGGTGGCTGAGAACCTGTTGAGAAGGTCACACAAAGAGGTATGGCGCTACTACGCAACTCAAAGCTCTACATTCTTATAAAGAGCCAACACTATAGGCAGATGCTACCAGGTTTTAAAAGAGCAGAAAAGTGCAATATAACATTGCAAACAGAAGTGCTGCAAGGCAGAGATCAACCAGGTGTCAGACAGCCAAAGAGATGCCTAAAGGCAAAGTGATACAAGAAACGGTCATCTGCTTACAAGTAGTGAGTAGAGTCATCATGCCACAGTGCTAAAGGGAGTCACCCAAGACAAAGCACCTGGGGTTGTGCTTGCAGCGCCTTCCATAGTGAAGCATCACCCCACCAAAGATGCCCAGTGGGGCTCAGAACATCTACAAAGGGTTCCAAATTGATTGGTGATTGGATTTATGACAGTTTGGTTCTCCATTGGAGACCAAGACAGGGGTCTCATTTCCTGTCATTAGCAAAGATTATCCAGAGGCCAGCACATCGCAACATCTCTGAGATGGTTTGCATTAGCAAGATCACCAATCAGCGTCGGAGAGAACTATACTCTCCACATTAATAAGGTCCACCAATGGTTACAATGCTGCCACCTTCTTGAAACCACCACCGCAATTTGATACTGTTAAAAAGTAGAATATTGGCGCCAGATAGACTGCCTGGATAGAGACATCAGATGATTTAATTAATGTAATTGAAGAAGTAGATAACAAGAAGATTATCAAGTACCTCAAGAATCTTGCTGGAAATGGTGTAAAAGAAGTCATAAAGAAAATGCTGTGAGCTGAAAAATGACATACAGTCAAATCAAATCAGCCTTGAATCTCAGATTCAATCTAACGCCAAATGTAGATTACAAAAGGTACATCTTCAGTCAAGAGTGACACAAAGCTTGTGAGACCCTTGATGAATGTGTTGAGAGACTGTATATGCTCTTCAAACATTAAAAGTTCAATTAATTTGATGATGAGGAATCTATACACCTCTGAGTGATTAAAGCATGCTTGTCATATTCATTTGGATGAGGAATGCTGAGAGAAACTTCTAGTCTGGAGAGAATTCTCATTGCTGCCAGAGCTAAAGAGCACGCTGATAGACAAGCTGCTCACATGGAAGCTGGGGGTGACCAGAGTGAATCAGTCATGAATGTGAAAAGTAATTCAAAGCAAAAGACAGAGACACACAAAGGGCATATTTAGAATGCCCCTACTGTACTATTACGCCCATGGGCGTCTCTTTTGTGATGCCCCAGAGGCGCAGTGTGCCAGCCCATATATACAAGGTCACGCAAAGCCACCCTGTGTGGCTTTTCATGGCCTTGTAAACATGGAGTAAGGCATTGCCTTATTCTGCATGTAAGGTGCATTCCACGGGTGTTCCCACATAGCATAAATTTGGGGCAGCACCAAAACTAACGCCTTCCCAAAGCAAACGCAACGAGGATAAATTTGTTCCTAATTCTGCAGTACACATAGAATGACGAAAATGCCTCTTTTGAATTCTCTATACAAAAAGAAGATGAGTTTCAGATGTGTATTTTCGTTTCCACACCATTGATCAGATCTGTAAAGACTGTGGAAAGGAGATCCATTTTGTGTTAGTGTGCAACATAAAGGAAAAGTAAGTTATTCACGGCATGAAGACAAAACAGCTGCCTGAACTTTCCAGAAGTAATGTTTGATGCATGCCTTTAAGGCCAAACTACCACATCAGCTGAGGAAATCAACACCAAAAGAAGTCAATCGACATTGAAATCTTCATCAAACAGCTCTTCCGTATCAATATCAAGGGACAGTGAAGAAAATTGATCTGCCATGTCAATGATTGCCTCAGAAAAGCATTAACATGTTGGACTAGCCGCCTGTGAGGAAAAATACTGCTCCAAGAGAAATTGGCATGACAAAGCAACAAAGTAATTCAAGCATTGTCCAAAGATCACAATAAAAGTTAATGGTTGTTTATGTTATATGTTATGTTATAAAAGTATTTCTAGAGCGCACTATCACCAATTGGTTGCTTGGCGCTATGATCAGTAATAGCATGAACATAAAGGGGAGAGGATTATTGGAATGCTTGTCGGAACAGCCAGGTCTTCAAGGCTTTCCGGAAGGAGAGGAGGTCCTGACAATTCCGGGTCTCCGACGGGAGAGAGTTCCACAGGCGGGGGGCAAGGGTAGCAAACCTGCGGCCTCCTGCGCGTTTTAAGTTGAAGGAAGGTGGCTGCAGGAGGTTCTGGTGAAGTGAGCGAAGGTTGCGGGATGGGGTGTATTTGAAGATCAGATTGTTGATGAATAGTGGGCTTTTGTGGTATAAGGACTTGGAGATTATACAACCGGTTTTGAAGGCACATCGCTGGGCCACAGGGAGCCAATGTAGTTTCTTAAGGAGAGGAGTGGCTGCCTGGCGCCTAGGTTGATTCAAAATTAACCTTGCTGCATGATTCTGTGCCATCTGGAGTCGCTTCACTAGGTAGTTGGGAAGACCTAGGTAGACGGAGTTGGCGTAATCCAGGTGGGACAATACAGTAGCGATCACCACTTGGGTGAGTGCCTCGGATGTAAGCAGGCGGCGTACCTTCCGAATTTTCTTCAGTTGGAAAAAACACTTGGAGACCACTTGACCAACTTGGGTTTTGAGGGATAGGGCACGGTCCACAGTGACTCCTAGTGTTTTGGCTGACAAAGTGGGTGTAGGGGCTTGGCCCAGTTCGGGAGGCCAATAATGCGGGCCCCAGAACTTACTACTGTCGCCAGTCAGGACTAGTTCCGTTTTGCCCGGATTTAATTTAAGCTGGTTTTGGTCCATCCAGGTTTTAATGAAATTCATTGTGGACTGGAAGTGCCGTATAGAGTCTTCGGAGTTATCGATGGTGAACAGCAGCTGTAAGTCGTCTGCGTAGTTGAAGACTCTCACCTGATTGTCTCTCAAGGTCTAGATCAGAGGGAGTATGTAAAGGTTAAATAGATGAGGAGATAGGGAGGAGCCCTGTGGCACTCCACAGGTGATATCCTGTTTGGTGCCCATTAAGTCGCCAAGGCGTAGAGTTTGGTTGCGGCCAGTCAAGAAGGATCTCAGCCAACCGGCTGCAAGATCCCTGACGCCGGCTTGTTCGACACGGTCGACCAAGATGTTGTGGTCGACCGTGTCGAATGCGGCCGAGAGGTCTAAGAGCACCAGGGCCTGTGGAGAGCGTCTGTCCGCACAGTCGCGCAGGGCGTCCAGGACTGTCGTGACTACTGATTCGGTTGAGTGGGCCGGCCGAAAGCCTGCCTGATGGGGGTTGAAGCAGGAGGATTCCTCGAGGAAATTGGACAGACATTTGGCCACATGTGCCTCAAGGACTTTTGCCAGGTAGGGCAACAGTGAGATCGGACGAAAGTTGGCCTTACAGGCTGGGTCAGCCCCCGGTTTTTTTAGAAGTGGAATGATTATGGCTTCTTTGAAGGCTGTCGGAACTAAGCCAAGAGTCAAGGATTTATTCAAAATTGTAAGGGCGGGGGTTGGGTGGGCCAAGGTTTAATACCTTTCATTATCAATAGTGATGTGTCAATAAATATGGCTGAGGAGAAATATAATGAACTGACTCCATTTCCCCGACTTACACCACTGAAAACTAAAGTGTATACGTGAGCTGCATCGACCCACTAAAAAGTCAAGGGTCATTTGTAGCAAAAAAGAATCATAAGAAAACAAAAGCACAAGCACCCATTCATGTACTTCAAAGTACGGTATCAAGCATCTGTTTACTGGGTTTCAGCACAGCTGCTGATGTGGGACTGATATCTGTGAATGCCAACTATGAAATAGTAAGTCAATTACCTTTGTTGTTTCAATGGTTGAGAAAACTCAAGTCTATAAATATCCAACTAAATTATAATGAGGACATTACTCCTATTGCTGAAAGACACGGAAAAATTGCCTTTCACTTACAGGAAGCAGTTGATAAAGAACTTGAATCTTTACTCAAGCACGATATTATTGAGTTGTCCACTGGTCCAACTCCATGGGTTTCTCCCATAGTGGTAGAACCCAAAAATGACTAAGCCTGGGCAGAGTTTGCAGAGTTTAACTACATGAAATTCCGTGAAGTTACTGAAAAACTCTGCCAAATTCTGTGAAATTCTGCAGGCAGGCGGAGTATTGCTCAGCCATTCCTAATTGATACCTGTTACAAAGTAGATGGCAGTATGACCAAGTTCATGGCCCAAACCAGGAGATGCATCTTCACAGCTCAGCCCACTCACTCCAACAGTCACTCTTCCAGTCCACCAGACATACCAACATTCCACACTGTCGTCAGGCATTCTAAGGTTCTATACATACACACATGCAAACTGGCTGAGCTGCTGTAAATGTAAGTACAACATATCCTCTTTCCTTAAGGAAACAAAGAGAACAAATAAACAAATAGTTACGACAAATAATGAAGAAAAGAGCAGAAAGTCAAAAATAAAGAAAGGCAGACTAAGCACAGACGAGCAACAAGATATAGGTGAGTAGATGCTAACAGGAAGACGTAGCGAGACACACCACCCCTTCCCTAGGGAACATCATGAAAATATCAGGAAGATAACATGCAATAAGTAACATGCTGAGAAGAAAGTAATAATCAAATAATGTGTGGAGATATAAATTAAACGCACCACACACCAAGAAAAACTCTGGAACATGTGAAATAATCAAGTGTAGAGTATGCAAAGCACAATAAAAACCGGTACAGGTGAGTACAAAGTAATGTTGACGCAAAGTTTACATAGGTACGTAGAGTAAAAACAGTGAAAACAGTGAAAAGGATGTGCGCACAACCCCCACTGCAGACTAGTTCAAGAATATAGAGACCAGCTCCTCAATACAACCACCCTACATCAAAAAACAACCATGTAAACTTAATACGCCAGCAATACTAAGATGGTCTCAAAGAGGAACATAAGCAACTCACACAAACTTTGTACTATGTAAAACACACAATTAAAGTGTGAATAACCAAAAATAAGTGTTGCATGAATTACTCCAGGCATTGCAGTCTTATTTAAATTGCTGCATGAATTATTGAACGTACAACAGTCTTACTGAAATTGCTGCAATAGCCATATACCAGTCTTATTTAAATTGCTGTATGAATCATTAAACATATAACAGTCTTACTCAAATTGCTGCAATACCCATATAACAGTCTTACTTCAATTGCTGTATGAATCATTGGACGTTTAACAGTCTTACTCAAATTGCTGCAATACCCATATAACAGTCTTACTTAAATTGATATATGAATTATTAAATGTATAACAGTCTTACTCAAATTGCTGCAAGAATTATTACAAGTATTACAGACTTATTTAAATTGCTGCATAAATCGTTATAAGGTATAACGGTCTTACTCAAATAGCTGTATAAAACATTACCAACACAACAGTCTTACTTAAATTGCTGCTTATATCACTATAAATAAATCAGTCTTACTGAAATTGCTGCACATATCATAATAAATATATCAGCTTTACATAAATTACTTTATAAATTATCACAAGCAGTATAGCCTTATTTAAATAAGTAGGAGCTCCAGGAAACATTAAAAGTGAACATTAAAGGAACAAATACAAGTTCAATACCAACTTAATCCAGTAGATGGCAGTATGACCAAGTTCATGGCACCACCAGGAGCTGCATCTCCACAGCTCAGCCCACTCACTCCAACAGTCACTCTTCCAGTCCACCAGACATACCAACATTCCACACTGTCATCAGGCATTCTAAGGTTCTATACATAAACACATGCAAACTGGCTGAGCTGCTGTAAATGTAAGCACAATAATACCAATGGCAATAACACAGAATTCAATTACCGAAACAGGCCTACCTGAACATGGCAACATCGTTCTTCATCCACTCGGTGGTGCAAAAGAACTGCGAACAGTTTGACATTCGTGTTAAATGAAATCTCAACCTGTGTTTGCTTGTGTTGTTCACTTAAATGGTAAAATTAATCTGTAGGTTAATTAATGCAAGTGTAAAATACATCTCACACAACCTTTTGGTTTAATGCAGCTTAATCCAGATCTTACAGACAAAAACGCAACAAAACCTTTGACTGTGCTGTGGCACTAACATATTTGTTTAGCACACGCTGGAAACTGATTGGAACTGTGTATCTGGTGTGTGAATCCATAGAGGGTTTGTGTTCTGCATCTGGGTTACAGCTTAGCCACTTTTGCTGCCAGGCTCTGCTAGGAGCCTATCTTGGAAGGAAATACTTTTTCATTTGTTCAGCCCTGATATGGTTCAGGTGCTGGCATTTTCTGATTTGTGTAAATGTTGCCTAGTTCATAAAGCTCCTACAATGGAGCTGCTGGTTAGAAGATTGAAGCAGTTTTTCTCTCACAAAAAGCATGCAGGTCCCCAAAGATCCTGTCTGCCATCTGGACGTGTACCTTTCAGATACAAAGGGAGATAACTAATATGAATGCAGTATAAAATCAGTTCCAAAAGGAGGACAGAATTTCAAAAACAAGATGCGTAAAAAAATAAACTAGTGGGTTTGAGTACTATGTGAATTACCCGCAGAACATTAAATGATTTCATAATGCAGGCACTCAGTCTATACAAATATTTCTCTGATTTGCATACCCCAAATTGCTCGCATTGGCACTAGTATCCTATTCATACCGGTATCCATAGTCCACGTATCCTATGAAAGAAAAACACAGTCAAAGAAGAAACAACTTAATGGAGTTAAAATTTCTGTTTCATATCAGGACCCTAGGTTATTAAACTGAAGCATTGTTTGAGTACTAAAGATCACACATGCCTACTCTTACCTGCCTGGGGGATTTGCTATTTGGGAGAGCATAGAGCTTACTTCCTTCGGTAAGCCTTTCCCCATCACCCGGCTGCATTTTGGCTCAGTTTCTATGAATCTCTTCTCACCATGCAGGAGCTTTCTAAATACTGCTACCAATTATCAGCTCAGTCACAAGTTCCCAATAGGACCAGATTTGTAATTGGATCCTCCACTTATTATTTTCACACCAGCCAAAGATTGCCAGCATGAGGCGGGAGCAGGCAGGAGGAGGCTAATGACCCTGGGTAGACAGGGGTGGGGGTGTTGGTGCTCCCCTCAGCGATGTGCAGACTCCAACAGCGATAACTGATTTAAAATTCCTGAAGCACAAAGACACAGAACAAATTACGCAATGCAACCCCAGACCAGTGTGATAAGAAAGAACCACAAGCTCAGCCAGGTGCCACTAAAAGGGCAATACTCAATTCTAAACAAGAAGAAGAAGATAGTTTGACCACTTCAAGCTTCACGAACCCAACTCTATCACCGTGGCACCAAACGCAGCAATACCTTGAACATTAACCCCTTCCACGCTCATGACGAGCTGGGCTCGTCATGAGGTAGCCTCCTCGCACGCTCATGACGAGCCCAGCTCGTCACGTAACATGCGAATCCGCAAAAGTCAGCGTGCGAGCGGAATTCCGCCCGCACGCATGCGGTTAAAACATGGAAATCAAGGTCCTGTACTTCTGAGCCCGTGGGTAAAATCTGCTCCCCTGATGGCAAGCAGGGTTTGCCGGACTACACTCTCCAAACAGAGTGCACAGTGCCGAAAACTCAATGAACTCTGCCAGCAGAGTGGAGTTTACCGCCAACCCTTAAAAAGGAACATGAAGGAGTTGTACTCATCTGCGTGGAAATTCGTCAAGCTATGCACCTTTAAGTGACTTGACAAAAAGATGTTTCTTTTCTTTGGTCACGAGAATGTGAGCAAACCTTCCTGAAAATAAAAGAAGCTATTGAGAGCACTACTGAAATGCCATATTTTGATGCAGAGCTTTATGCAGATGTTGTAGTTGAGGCTTGCCCTGTTGAGTTGCACGCAATCCTTTCACAGCACAGAGAAACGTTTGAAGACATATTGTGCCATATGCAAGTTGAAGTTTGTCCAAAGCCGAACGTGCTTACTCACAACCTGACAAAGAAAGCTTAGAAGTAGTGTTGTCAACATTTCTATGTATTCTTGTATGGAAAGCCCTTCAGACTTGTGACCAATCATCAAGCATTATTGACTATCTTTGGAAATCCAAAAGCAAAATTGCCTCCTTGCATTGACCGCTGGGTCTATGATTTCAAGTGTATAACTACATCATCGTGCATCATCCAGGGAAGATCAGAACACTGTCGACTAATTCTCATGAGTGCCTCTACAATGCCCTGGCATGCTTTCTATGATGGCTGAAGTTTACATAAATGTCATAGTGAATTCAAGCACCTCAGCTGCAATTTCGTTGGAACAAAATGTCACAGCCACAAGTCAAGATAGTGACATGCTGAAACTGAAGGACATTATTACACATCAGTTTTGGTACCAGCACCCTCGACCTCTTACTAGTGACAGTGAATATCAAAAGTTTAAAAATGTCAAAGATCTACTGTCTGTTACTCAGGAAGGTATTATTCTAAGAGGTCAGAGTATTGTCATTCCGGAGATTCTGCAACAACAGATACTTAAAGTTTCCCATGAAGGACATGGCAAAATTTGTGCCCCCAAACGAGGTCTCTGACACCGATTCTGGTTCTCACAATTTGATGAGGGAGTTGAAAGCGAATGCAAGGCTTGTCACTTATCCAACTGCCTGTTATTGAAAACCACTCATCACTTTTTAAACATATCACATGTCAGAGTTTTATGCATAGGAAAGAATTGTCTCTTTACTTTTTCGGTCCTTGAAAAGGGACATCACTTGATGGTGATCGTTGATGAATACTCCCATTTCCTTTGCACAAGGATCTCTCTGTCATGCACGAATGGGTAATTGAGAAATTAGACAGCAGCTTCATGATGTGGGCTGATTTTACCATCTGACAATGGCTCACCTTTCAATAGTCAAGAATTCAAAGACTTTCTCAGCCATCTTATTGTAAAGCATCTTAAGAGCACACCTCTTTGGTCATAGGCCAATGGCTTTGTCAAATGTTTCATAAGTACTCTAAAGAATCCTGTTCATCCTTGTTGTATGTCGTTTTAGGATCTGAGTGAATTTTCCGGCTTCATGCCCTTATATAGGTACAATTCACATTGCCCTTATATAGTCATAGAAATCATTCCTTTATTTAGACATAGCCCATGCAGACCAAATACAGGCATGGCTGCTTCCACCCGTACCAAAACGTCACAACGATTTCTTGGAAAATCGGCTTAAGCAGTCTTGAATATTGATTTGTCCAAGAACTCATGTACTTTACAAAGAACTACTATTCCCTTGGGGTTCTTTCCTGACGTTATCACACCCGACTTTACGTCAAACTAGACACCTTCAAGGTATAAATATGCCTTCACTTGCTCTAGCACGACACGGTGATTGCCCGACGCAGCTCGCTACAGCAAGTGCCCAAGGAAGCCGGCCCTCCAACTGACGCACTGATCGAGAGGCTGCATTTCTCTCAGCGAGAATCCAGCTCCAGTGTTTCCAAGCTCCCCTTGCTGGGTGTTGGGAAATCGAGTCCCGAGATTGAGATACTAGACCTCCTTCATTCTAAAGTAAAGGTACAGAGCTGATTAGAACCTAGAGAAACCTTGGATAGATTCTTGGCAAAGAAAAACGAAACCTATGCTACACCACACTTACTCCTTCCCGCGTACTAGACTTAGGTTAGGTACATTGGGGTAGGCGTATTTTAGACGCACCATTTGAGTACTTTTAGCCATTGTTATTTATGTATGTATTTATATATGGTTTAGAAACCATACAATGCTCTTACAGTATTATTTTATAATATTGTTCTTGCTGTATGCATTATACTTTGCAGTCTGCATTACGATTGTAGCAGTTCACTTTACTTGCATGAGAAAGAAGACTGTTTAATAACACCTTTTATTGAAAACGACTCTAGAGATACATTTCTTATTCTTGGGAAACAAAGTTGTCATGTTTATGCAGTTCTCAGAAACAAATCCCATTTTGTGAATTCGAGGAAGTTTCTAGTGACCTCTGAGCTAGCTGGCATTCACTATTAAGTTTAATATATTCGACAGAGACCTAGTCGACCTCAGTCCTATGTCTAATCTATAGGATATATTATTCCAATGCGCAGAGCCTATTGGGAATATAGGAACTACACTACATGGCGCCCAACATTTGGTAAAGGCACTAATTTAACGCTAGATACTAAAGTAACTCAGTCGTGCTTTTCTCAAAGACCCCTTTTTTCCCGTGAAATACTCCAACAGACATCTGGAGTGGGTAAAAGGATAAAATATCCACCAGAACTGAGTAGGACAAAAATCCTATGTATTAGTTTTGGGTTTTTTCAACGTTGAAGGATGCAGTGTTCCAAAATATTGTGTACCTCATCTTTGTTTCCTTGGAACTTGCTCTGCAAACTTTCATTAAACAATGCCGAACGGCGACAACAACGCAACCGGTGGAGCTGCAGCAGCTGCACCCCTACCAGGCTTAGACAGTACATGTTTCCAACAAGATGACCCGGGTACTATAATCATCCCAGAAAATTTAAGGAAAACCATCACTATAAAACTTATAACAAGTGGCCTATCATCAAGAGGTGGTAGGGTCATTTTTATGAATGAGGCACACAAATATCAGCAGACAGAGGTATTCTATTCATGGATTATCTTCCCTGAAGCAAATTCAGTAACACATGTGTTTCACTTCTACAAAGTAGAGGAACATCCTACGGAATGCATTCCTTTTGAGGATATTGAAATTCCACTAACTTACCAAGAGCATGCGCTCTGGTTTAAAGGCACCCTACAACATCAAAATCACATTACCAGGCTCGGTCCACTAGGTAGACCAGGAGCAACATGGCCAGTACTAGCCAGCTATACACCACATCCTGACATTGAAGAAATGACAGGTGCGGAGCTAGTAGTTCAACTAAAACAACTAATCAAAATACATAGACAATTGGTTCAATATGTCATGCGGACTCTAACAGTCCAACCTCCTATAAAGATTTCACAACACACCCCTTACCAGGGAAACACAAATAAAATCACACCACAGACTATACAATCAGTCATTGGTAAATTACCCGCAAAAAGGGAACAAATTCTATTCTGGATAGCTCATAAAATTACTCAAATTGAGGCAGTATTTCCTGATACTACCCCTCATGAGAAACACAGGATTTTAACAATCTGTTTACCAATGGGGATCGCACCACACCTGGAGGACTGCGACACTGGAGGTACAGTCTTTGCTGCAATCTACACAAAAACACATGGTGTTCCGTCTATGGAGGTAATACCAGACATTCTGAAACAGATTCAAAATGAATACATGGCAGAGCCTGCTTTAAATCTAGGTAAGAAATTACTTAAAGATTTCAAACAGGTCTCAACAATATTATTATCTAATATTAAAGGTGAAGCAGCATCCGTGGCGATCCGTCAAAAGTTAAGAGAATTTGATGTAACTGAGCAACCTCAAGAGCTAGCCAGAACAATCGAAAAATCCTATGAAGAACCAGGTAGAGACAGTTTGGGTGGTAAACCAGTAAAACCCCTGCTGACTGAAAGTCCTGAAAAGGTCTTTATTAAAAACACTCTCTCTGATCCTAAAAAGAAGTGGGAGAACACTAAACAAACTTCTCAATCCTGAGGTAGGTCTCCACAAAAGGAGCCCTCTGAAAGGAGGTATAACGTCAGGAATAGGGATAATTTGAGAAAACCTGATAGATATCAATATACTGATACACGTTCCTCTCGTACCTTTCAGACTTCATCACAGAAATCAGAAAAAAGAGGACGATCAGAACAAAAGGAAGAACTTGTGAAGTCCAAAGACAATCAACACGTTCCAAAAAATAAGAAAACTCAATTCACCAAAGAGAAGGTAGCAGGTCTAAAAATCAGACATGTTGAGGATCTTGAGGACACAACTCAAGAACGGGGAGTGGGCTCAGACAATGTTGGACAGCGCAGCAGAAGTAACCGTAGCTCGCAAGATCTTGAAGAATCTTCTGGAGACAGTGGACTTGAATGAGTACATGCAAGTTGAAACTGCTGATACCAGGGTTAGTGTCCCACACAAGTTATATGAAGTAACACTCAGGATGGAGGGGGACATAACTCGAAAAATAAGAGCACTCTTTTGGGAGAAGCTCTCTAAGGGTTATGACATTCTTCTAGCTGAGCAATACTGGCCACCTGAATTTGTCCGGGAATGCCCACATGGCGAAGAAATCATTATGCCATCCTTCTCCAACCATATTCCAATTAATAAAAAAAAACAAATATGCCAGGAAATGGGCAGTTGCCCAGGCACCTGCATTATATAAAAATCATGCGGGATGGGATGAGGATTCTCCTCAATGTAAAATCCAGTTATAAACTCAACCAACTGCACAAATCAGTATCCTGTTAAGCAAGAAGCTAAAAAACAAGACAGGGAGATCTTATATCAACTTGAATACCAAGGAGTGATTGAAACATGCACCTCGTGAATGAACAATTCTTTGTTTCCTGTATCCAAACGAGACAAATACAAATCGTATAGTTTTGGATTACAGGCATATAAACTCCTGTTGCAAAACTTTTGCAGTACAAAATGCACACAGTGCAGCACTAATGAATAACATTGTGCGTAAAAAATATAAAACTACATTAGATATTTCTAACGGTTTCTTCTGTCAAAATACTGCACCGGAAAGCAGGTATTTGACCACTTTCTCAAGTATGGGGACACATCGTCAATTCTGTCATCTCCCCCAGGGATTCAAGAATAGTCCTAGGTTATTTTCAGCCAGAGTAACAGATGGGAATATTACCAACAACTAGTGATAATTATCGCTATGTTGGCTTAGCAGCAATATTTTTATCGCCGAGCTGCGGCGATTTTTATCGCTTAGGAACCTTGCTATTATCAAGGTTTATCTCCTAAGTGATAAAAATCGGCTGAAATGCATAAATATTGCTGAAAAGTCAGTGCTTTTAAAGGTCACTGGCGCGATGATAAATTCTGCCCTATGGTCACAAAAACACAATCTATCGGAGACTGTACAGCTCGGCGAGCTGAACTACAGGCATTCAAGATGACACTTGTACACACAAGCAGAAATGAAATTCACTTCTACAGAAAAATACTGGCAGCGGTTCAAACAGCAGTAGCAAAAGAGAGAGCCCTCACAGAGGGAAAAAGCATAATGGTCATTACTCCTGTACCTGCCTTAGAAGCAGTGACAAAAGCGAGCATTCCAAATACAAAGGCTTTACATCCAAGATGGATACAATGGGTTAATTCTCTTGCTGCAACAGACGTTGAATACGTTTTTGACCCGTATTTGAAAACACAAGAATTTCTACAATACGAACAAGAATGTCCTCTGCTCACTGAGATTCTGCCTCTAGAACAGTATGAATGTATAATTTATACTGACGGATCAGCACAACCCGCAATTGGGGTAAACAAGCTTATAGTGCTGCGTGTGTGATCATTAAAGGTCACTGGCGCGATGATAAATTCTGCCCTATGGTCACAAAAACACAATCTATCGGAGACTGTACAGCTCGGCGAGCTGAACTACAGGCATTCAAGATGACACTCGAAAATACAGATCGCAAATTCCCCACACTCATAGTGTGCAATTCCTATTATTGCGTTCAATCTTAAAATGAATACTTGCAGAACTGGATTGAAAACAGTTTCAAAGATGCGAAAGGTGGCACAATCAAGCATAAGTTGCTTTGGGAACAAGTAGTTCAGTTACGAACTACAAAAAGCTCACGTGATCCATACACTGAGTCTTCAATGTGATGGCGTTCATGTTGCAGGGAATTCATTGGCTGATGAAGCCGCGAGGGCAGCTGTGCAAACGGCTTCCGTAACTGCAATCACTCGGTCAAAAACTAAAATAGACGGCAAAATAATGCTAGCTGTCAATGCGACAAGCAAAGGCAGCGGTGCAGCATTACCTCAAAACTATCCACTCGAATATTCATACATAATTGATTCCAACTCCATTCCTTTTGCTCGTATCCCTGGAGTGGGGGATAGAGTAATTCCAAACAGGTAACATAGAGTAGCTTTGATACACGAAGCTCATTTGGGAGAGGGTCTGATGCATCAGGGGATCTCTAAATCTATACTAGAATTAAAATAGACGTACTGGTGGCCAGGGATGAATAGTCACATTTACACATTTGCAATTAATTCCCATGACTGCAACAGAGATCGCAGCATAGAACGCCACCAGATTCCTGACTACAGCATAGCCAGCCCAGTACCGACACCATTGATAGACAGCATTAGACTATCTACAGGCAGATGTTCCTATGGACAAATGCGGTCCCACAAATATTAGGCTTGAGATTTATTTGGATGTGGCCCCAGCGCTCGGCTGACGCCCAAATTGTTGTAAAAGATTTGTGAGTCTTTATCGGCACATACGCAGTCGACACGCTACATTCTGACCAGGGTCCTGCGTTTAGCTCAAAAGCTTAGAAGGAGGCCATGGCCGATCTGGGCGTTGCATTGCGGTATTCTAGTTCATTCCATCATGAGGGAAAATCGGTTGTGGAGAGAAAAAAACGGGACATAAAGCAATCTATAACAGCTAGGGTACTAGGCTCGGGTGACGGGTGGGTCAAACATCTAATAAGTGTCCAACGTAGTCTTACAAATCTGCCTAGAAGTTCTGTAGGGGAAATCACTCCATATGAAATCCTTTTTGGAACTAAAATGATTGCCCAGGACCTTGATTGTTACACTTCAGTGGTAGAACTTTTGATATCAAAGACAGTTTGGCTGTTTTGTAGGACTTAAATGAAACAAGAAAAAGTCAAAGCAACGTATTCCTGAAGCCAACGACCACTGAAGAAAAAACGCCCGTCCCACCTAGGCCCTCCTGGATTCCAAAGATTGGAGATCTAGTCAGAGAAAAGATCACGGACAAGAAGGAATTTGGGCGTTTATACAGGCAACCAGTACCTGTTTAAGCAATTCACCGATCAAGAACAGTATTACTGCCGCCCCTTGCTGGAATCGACCTGGTAAAACCACATCATGTGGGGAACCATAAGTAGTAGGCCGAGTGGACTCCAAAGAAGTAGCAGACGCCAGAATCTGGCTACAATCAAAGAGGTACAGACTGAGAGACTGATAACAATTGAAGACTCTGCAGTACAAAACAAAAGACTATGTAACAAAGCTATGGAACTTGTGCCTCTTGAGACCCAAATAAGAGTTTGTCAAGAAACACCTGTCTACAATGATATAGAATCCAAGCATACTAATATGACAAGTGATCAAATGATTCCAGCGATTTCATCGAATCCGGAAGCAATCCCTACAATTGACAGAACTGCCTCTGGCTATTTCATTAACTTTGATATGTTTTCCGAGGATCCGAGTGAACCTGAAACACCACCAGCTCAAAAAAAACTTTCAAAAAACAAATAACAGATCTCTTTCAACAACTGGAAAAGATATATCTGGTTTCAACTTGGGCTGAAGTATGGATTGTCTTAGGTGTACTTTTTATTCTACTATGGTTGACTACGGTATTTACCTTGGGAATGCTGATCAGTGGGGAATACAGTACAAAGAACACAGTAAGAAAGAACATCAACTTACTCCTCAAGCCGCATAAAACATCCCATCCTGAACAAAGAGACTTGTCAGCAGTAAACATTACAGCCATTCCTATACCAGGTGGTATAGCTTGGAACAGAACTGAATATGACATTCTTGGTCCGTCGGAGATGTTGAAGATTCCACACCAATTCAAGGTTTCCTTGAGTGATTTTGTTTCACCCAGCACATTTTCTGATGTTTGGGACTTTGAGACTGTTAATAATATGATGTCAGGCTTAAAAATGTCTGCAAAATTTACAAATCATGAATACTTAGAAGGTTCATCAGATTATGAACGAATGTACTGTTATAATCACTATGGTCATCATTTCTTGCATAGATCTGCAAACCCTAGAAATGTTTTTACTTATAGCCAATGGGAACATTGTCCAATGCCACCAAAAGGTAGCTCAAAAACATTTTATGAAAAATTTCCATACTTTTCAGGCTTTAATATTTCCAATCCAGAATCATTTTACTTGTTTTAAAAATGTTAATAGGACAGGAATGAAAAGTATGTTGACAAATACAAAGGAAATTCATTATGCGGCCTTTTATGCTCAGCTGTCTATATTAGGTTTTGACTTTTGGAAAGACACCATTGAGACAAAAACTGTCTGGGGCACAAAAGACTGGCAGGTGCAGGGCTCAGAAGCTTTATTTAGAGCCTGCATTATCCTAGAACCAATAATGTTTTTGAATGACACTGTTCAACAGACATCTTGTCTTGGTTTAGCAAAGATAAAAGATTTAAACAAACTGTCAGTACCTACACCTACACCTGAAAACAGTAACACTTCAGAGGGGTGGTCGACGTAAAAACTATTTTACTTAACAACAGAACAGATCCTTATTGGAAAAAAGCATTCATCTGGCCCACAGACACAAACAACTGTCAAGATAGATTCCTGAATAAAACACAAGGGTTCACATTCACTAGGCCAGATCCAAGATATGTCCAGAGACAACATCCAGGGATAGTAACATTATACAGAGTTGGAAAACTGTGCCTTGAGTGGCAACACAAATCTACACTAAAAGAAGTAAAACAACACTTATCTTTACTTAAAGATGGCTTTGATTTAAGGGACTTCTTACAAGGACCTGCGAAACCGCGTCATGAACGTTTTATATACGTCGGTATCTATGCCATGTATAATGAAGCATACAAAACAACACAAGCAGAGACTGCAGAATGTATAAGAGAAATTGATCGTAATAATTTAGAGAAATCTGTCTCTGTAGTCGACAATGGGTTAACAACTATGTCATCCAGAATATATTCTTTAGACAGCTTACTATCCTCTGCCATTTACATAATGGAACAGGACTTGGTCATGTTACAGCATGGTTAGTCACAATTGCGTTCTATAATGCTTTTGGGCTGGGCGTTGCAAAACCTTCATTCTGGCTATGTGCCATGGCGTCTAATCAACACCACGTCATTGTTTTTTGAGTTTAACCTTACAGATAAACAAATCACTTTGGCACAGCAAGGGGCAGACTATACGGTACTGAGCATTGAAAAACTGCAAAGATTACCATTAACGGTTTCTGAGAAGCCAGCGACAGAATGGACAATACATGGTACAATCACTCTGCCTGTGACAATTTTCCATATTCAGTATTGTTTAAAACATATACCAGCAGGCGTATATGAAAGGTTGGGTAGAGAATACTTCAAGACATCCTGGGATTTACCTTATACACACAAATGTTGGAGTGGGGAAAAAGAAGTGTTTCTTAGTGGTACGAATTGTGAAAACACACTAAGTGGTTCACTCTTATATCCGGGTATTAACTTACACGGGCCTGCAATGGTTCCTTGAACAACTTATCCTGACACCTGCAAGGTTCTCCAGCTGCAGTGATAGATCCAATTTTTAGGCAGCTTTCTCATGGAAGTTACATTATTTTGAATGATCACAGCTGTTGTGGCATGTTGCCAAGGACCCCCTATCTCATAAGCGTGTCAGCCAAGGTCACTTGCTGTGTGCAAGTATTGTTTCCTAAAACTAAGACAGACGGGGAGTTGCCATTATGGCCTTCACTGAACATCTCTTCTATTCGAATTGATACTTTAAGCACACTGAAAGCCACTCTTTTACAAAAAACTGTGCCACAGACCTCGGCCAAAGAGACGTATGATGTGCAAGTTGCAAGGACTTCTGCAGAGATACATGCGCTTTTATATACAAACTGCCCCATACATTTCTCAGAAATGTTAGGTCGTATCTTAAACATGTCTGATACGAGTGGTATTCTACATGTATTTAAGACAATTTTTTGGGACCGTTAGCACCGTTTGAAGCAGTCCAAGGCATATTTCCAAACTTTGTGCACTCTGTGTTTGGCGGCCTCCCTCTCGTTTTGGGTCTCGTAGCAGGAATACTATTTTAACTCATTCTGCTCCGATATGGCAAGTCAAGTCACCATCGACACCCAGATCACCTTGGAGAACACTCTCCTGGCAATGAAGTGTCGTGAGCGCATGACACAAATTCTGGGCTCGGCTCGTTTAAGAGATCTAAATACCATGTGGTTTCTATCATTCCGACCAATCTGGTAAGATTGCATATTACCTGTTCTACGATGCCTGCTATGTGGAGGAGAATGCGTGCTAGACATCTGTTTGACACTCCCATCAGTCCTGCCAACGGATGTTAATGCTTTGCCTCAACCGGTAACGGCTCATGCACTGTGTTGTCCGTAGCCGCTACCAATCCTGATGACGGCATTCATTGAGATCTCACAGACGCAAACTGCAGACAGTGTTGTATAACTCCTATATATCCCTATATCGTGTTAAGTTAGCATAGGTACGTTTGAGATTTAAACGCCATTTTTCCTTTCTTGCAACTTCTGCACACGACCCTCATTTGTTGACTTAGCTTTCAACCTAGTAGTTTGCCGTGGTGAATGTGAGAATAATATATTATTGCTCTGATATCTGCTTTGTTTAATAAAACATGTCTGCACGGAGAGTGCTGAAGTTTCAGGAGCAACACGATATGGAATTGTTATGAGGTCTGATCTCCACGCCTTCATAGTCATAACACAAGTGCAGCCTTTGCCAACTTGGGCTTGAGGCGGGATTGATATTGCTTTGCACGAGAATTGTTAACACACTTGATGCGGTGCACATGCAGAGAGAGCTGGTGTATGCTGATGTGATTCCTTCATGCTAGGACACTAAGGTATGGGCCCGCCCTAAAACAACCCAAAGAGACCTTCTTAGATAATAATATAATATATGTGTTAGGGAGGGTGAGATATAAGTGTTGTTAACTCTTATTCATTACAGCATGTTAACATGCTGTCACCATTCGCTTTTTATGTCTTAGTAACTATGCTGATAATTTTGCTACTGATAATAAGTATACTTGTATTATCAAAGATACTGCGCCTGAGAAGACGGCATTAGTAAATAAACATTTCAAATGCACATGTGTCTTCTTTACTCCATGTTCTGGTTTGTAATGATAATATAACGAAAGAGTGTTCATGAGTCCCACGTACCCTGAGGTACTGTAAGTTCATGTTCTGGTTTGTCTAAACATTGGGTGTTTGATATGTCCAATGAGACACTGTAGCTAGCTCGGTAAGGGGTGAGTTGGTTGCTAAGGTAAGTTTTGGGACACCCTAATTTGCCGAGGTTCCACTCCTCTGTGCACAGTTCTGTGTGAGTACAGAAACCCTGCAACATGGCGCCCAACGTTTTCGGTGGTCTTATATCATGACACTCGAGTAGTTTATCGTTCATGCCTTAACCCCTTCACTTCCGTTTCCGGAAAACGGGGTGTTGGTGAAACCTACCTATTTCTTGGAATAGGTCTTTATTCAAGCTTGATTCTTACCTAAACGGTTTCTTTGGATTACTACCCAGTTGTGCTACAAAGTATTCTTTGTTTTTTCTTGTTTCCAGTTCTGTAATGGCGGCAGCGGTGGCTATTGCGCAGCATAGTCGCGTAGCGGTACGCAACCATCTTCAGACGTACCAGGTCCCAGTAGATGGGATGGCTGTGATTTTCGTGGTATGTGCAGATCCGGCGTTTCCTTACGAGTTGTTTTACTCTTGGGTTACGTTTCCGGCTGTGGACGCTAATTCTGGTTTGTTCCACTCCTACACCGCCTCAGATGTCCCAGCTGAATATACGCCGTACAGGGCATTGGAAATACCTATTGATCATTGGCAGCATCGAGTTTGGTTTGATGGCGCCCTCCCCCACTCTATGTCCCCTGCGAGGTTAGGTCCACTCTCAATTCCAGGTACTAATTGGCCTGCGTTGGGTGGCTTTACCCCGCACCCGAATCACGGGGCTTGCACCCTGGCTGAAATTCGCAGGCTGCATGTAGTTTCCATTTCCGTGATTCGTGCTTTAGTGCAATACATCGGTCGACATCTTCCTGGTGGTCCCCAGGGGGGTGCGGCCGCTCCCATGGAACGAGGCGGTATGCGTCTCAATCCAGTGATGGTAAATTCGGTTTTTGGTGCGCGTCCTGTTGACAACGATGACTTCCCATTCTGGCTAGCAGAGAAGTTTGATCAACTGGAGGCGGTTTTTCCGAATTCTACTCCTGCTGATAAACATAGAATGTTAACGATTACTCTACCGAAGGATATTACTCCTGAACTTGCTGACTGTGACAGCTGGGGAAAAACATTTGCGGCAGTTTATACAAGGTGTTTCGGCACCCCGTCTATGACTGCCCTGCCTGAAATCGTTAGACGTGTTCAGAATGATCACGGTCCAGAGGCAGCGGTTGAATTGGGTATGCGCCTGTGTGGTTCTTTTGAGATTGTAAGTGATCTCATTCTCTCCAATGTTAAAGGAGATGCAGTTAACTTTCAGGTGTCGAATGCTTTGGCTGCTCTGCCCGATGCCGACAAACCCCGCCAGTTAGCAAAGATTGTGGTGGCCGCTTATAAAACAATTGGCCGCACAAGTAGAGGTCTAAAATATTTTCCAGTAAAGGAGAAAAAACAACCACAGGGACAATCTGCAGTGACAGATGCCCAGCCCAAGTCCAAGAAACAAAATTGGCCTAAAAAACAGACACAGGGGAAGCAGACAACGCAGACTCAGGGTAATTTTCCTGCAATACAAGCTCCTGCGCCACCCGAAAAAGTTTATGATTTGCGCGACCGCGCGATGATTAAATCGCCTGATCGTTTTCAGGGTTCTGATCAACGCTCTCCTCGTTCCTTTCAGGACACATCGGCTCCCAAGACCGGTGGAGGAGGAGGGGGTGGACGTGGACGTGGTGGCCAACAAGGACGTGGTCAGTCCCGCCAGACGGACGGCGCAGTGAAGCAGGAGGATTCTACGCCTAGGCGTCCGCAGTTTGCGAAAAAGAAAGTCGCAGCCTTAACAGCGCATCGATATGCCACAGATAGTGAGAACGCGGCTTCGGAATCTGACGTGGGCTCTGACCTTGCTGGACAGCGCGGCGGAGATAACCATAGTCAGAGAGGCGCTGCGTCCACTACTGAGGGTGACAGCGACTGATGTCTACGTTGTGATAGAAACAGCGGATACGAGACTTGCTCCCCCTGAAAGACTATATGAAATTGTCCTGTTAATTGAAGGTGACATACAGCGTACCGTTAAAGGTGTATTTTGGGAGAATCTGTCTTCTACATATGATATTTTACTTTCGGAGGCTGACTGGCCCCCACCTTTTGTGCTCGCGGCGCCGCGAGGGGAGGAGGTAATCCTACCCAGTTTCGCGAACACTGTCTCGAAAGAGCATGCGCAGCATTTTGCAGAAGAGTGGGCTCGGGCTCTCGCGCCGGCTCTGTACCGTAACCAATGTGGTTGGGATAAATTGTCGCCTTGCCACGAAATTCCGTTGCGGTCTCAGCCGCAGCCTCAACCTCAATATCCCATTCGGCGTGAAGCAAAATCTTCCGTCGCGGAAATCCTTGAACAATTGGAATATCAGGGAGTTATTGAAACGTGTGTGTCACCGATGAATAATCCCCTTTTTACTGTGAATAAACCTGACGGATCATATCGTTTGGTTTTGGATTACCGGCATTTAAACTCGCATTGCCGTAACTGTGCAGTACAGAATACCCACGGCTCTGCCCTAGTGGATAGTCTCGTGCGTAAGCGTTTCAAGACAACGCTTGACATATCCAATGGTTTTTATGCCCACAGATTGGACAGCTTTAGCTCCCAATGGACCAGTTTTACAAGCGCTGGAGTCCAAAAGCAATTCCGGCGTCTTCCAATGGGCTACAAGAATAGTCCTGGTGTATTTACCGCTCGAATAGTCTCTATTCTGGAGGCACTCGACCCTGATGCTTTTTCGTATGTGGATGACATATATCTCACAGACGACGATATTTGGGAGCATCTGTGTCGTGTAAATTCTCTTGTTTGCAACTTCGCAGACATGGGTTACAAATTCAACTTTGCAAAATCGCACATTGCTGAACACACAGTGTTGTTTTTGGGCTATGAGCTCAACAATGAAGGTAGAGGTTTGGCTCCTCACTTCTTGGAGAAGTGCGCACAATTGCGCGCACCAACAACTCTGAAAAAATTACAATCCTTACTGGGCTTTTTGAATTTCGGCAGAACTTACATTCCGGAATATGCCCAGCGTATCAAGCCTTTGTATGCTTTGATACAACCAACTTTCTCAAAATCATGCTGGCTGCCTGAGCATTCAGCCATTTTGCAATCCTTGCAGGCTGATCTGCTCGCTTCTAAATATTTACTGACTCGTGATAACCACACCAACCTGGTCATAAGAATAATTCCTGGGACGGTGGGTTTCACTTACCTCACTTTTAATGAAGGTGACACAGTACCTATTGCTTACAAGTCACACTTGTACACCTCGGCTGAGATGCGGTTTCCCACCATAGAAAAGGTTTTAACTGCTGTACAGATGGCTATTCTAAAGGAACGAGCTCTGTCACAGGGGAAACGCATGCTAGTGGTAACACCCTGTCCTCATTTGGAGGCAGTCACGAAAGCGAGTGTACCAAATTCAAAAGCTTTGCACCCTCGGTGGATTCAGTGGGCTGCGTCATTGTCATCCTCGGATGTCATGTTTATTTTTGACGCTTCCTTACGGTCGCAGGAGTACTTGCAGTATGAATTCGTTCATCCTGCTCCTCTGGCGATGCGACCTTTGGAGGACTTCCATTGCATCATTTACACTGATGGGTCGGCGCAGGTTGCGCATGGCTCTAAACATGCCTACGTTTCCGCATGCGCCATTGTGGTCGGTGCTATGTTGAATGATGAGTTCATTTCCAGGGAGGTACACACGTTGCCCCTGGGCGATTGCACCGCACAATTGGCAGAGCTTCGTGCTCTCTTACTAGCTTTGGAGTACGCAGATCCAAGTGTTACTACTCTAATTGTAAGTGATTCTTACTACTGTGTCCAGTCTTACAATGAAAACTTGTTCTTTTGGATTCGAAATGATTTTCATGATTCCAAGGGTAGCACAATAAAACATAAAATGATCTGGGTTCGAGTGGCAGAGCTTAAGGCTATGTTGCCACTCGTTTATGTGATTCATACTCTCGGTCATCAGCGCGTGGGAGTTCACGCTGTTGGCAACTCGCTTGCTGATGAAGCAGCGAAATCAGCAGTATCTACATACTTAGTTGCAGCAGTTACTAGGTCGAAAACCAAGATTGATAGCGACATCTTGGCAGCGATTGCTGCCTCTGAGAAGGGAAGTAAACATCCTTCGGGGTTCCCTTCGAAGTATAAATACCACTTAAGTCCCGAAAAGGTTCCTTTTGTGACAATTCCTGATGTTGGGGAACGGCTGATTCCCAACTCTGATCGCAGAACAGACTTGATTACAGCGGCTCATGAAGGTGTGGCGTCTGCGCATGCGGGCGTCTCAGCCACTGTAACGCAACTACAACAACGTTTCTGGTGGCGGGGACTGTACAAACAGACGCGTGATTATGTCCTTCTTTGTGACATATGCCAGCAGATTAAACCTTCAACTGCTACGCGTCCGCCTCAGACTCAGTTGTACATTTCTAATAAACCACTAGGCTGTGTTTATTTAGATCACTGCGGTCCATTTTCATCTGATACTGCGTATAAATACATCTTAGTAGCAGTTGACTCATGCACACGCTTTGTGTGGTTATGGCCACATCGCAGCGCTGATTCCCGGACTGTCATCAGAGATTTGCGTATCTTTATAGGGATTTTTGCCTGTGGTACCTTCCATTCGGATCAGGGTCCGGCTTTCGCCTCTAAGGCGTATAAGGATGCCATGACTTCGATGGGGGTCCAAGTCAAGTTTTCGTCACCCTACAGACCCGAGGGTAATAGTGTAGTTGAACGAATGAACCGTGATTTAAAGCAATCTTTGACAGCCCGAGTTATAGGCACTGGCAGAAATTGGCTGGCTCACCTCTATGGCGTGCAGCGTGCTCTTAATAATCTCCCTAGAAGGTCTCTGGGTGGGCGGACCCCATACGAAATGCTCTTTGGCGTCAAGATGTTCGTCCCTGACCTTGACGGTCTAGACTCGGTGGTTCGCGCCACTTCCTTTGACGCAGATGAACATTGCAATGTTTTACAGAATCTACAAAAGACGAGAGACACTCTTGCAAAGGAACATTTGCCCTCCACATCGGATGATGCGTTGCAGATCCCGGTAGTTGGCTGGCTACCCCAAGTTGGAGAACTGGTTCGGGAGAAGATCGACAACAAGAAAGAGTTTGGTCCCTCCTATCGAGCTCCGGTCCCAGTGCTTGGAGTGAAGGGCACAAGAACAGTCATTTTACCACCACTTCCAGGTCGTAAGGAAAACAGGTTTATTTCTATTGACAATGTCAAGATACACAGAGTGGCCGATTCTTCTTAGCATGACACCGGCTGTTTCCTGTCCTTCCATTGTGAGAAATTCAATTATGCCCACTGCTTCTAATAATGAACCTGAGGTGGCCATCGAATTACCTGCTGTTTCCACTCCATTATTGAATACTTTACCAGGAACTAACCTTGATGAGACAGACTATACATACCCCACTGATTTGTCCATGCCTGACCTGCAAGCTCGTTTAGCCACGGAATCCAGATTTTCATTTGACTCTGCTTCCCTTGCCTCGAAAAAACCCTCTAAAATTGCATTATATACTAGCCTGTTTAAAAAACATTTTTTGATACCTCCTTGGATATACATTTGGCTGGTCCTTTTTTCAGTTTACCTTTTTATGTCAATTGGTTTTGTGTTTTATTTTTTTCGAATTATGAATGGACACTATGTCGAGGAGAGAACTTGCATTACTCATTTGAATGGAACTTTGGCCCCACTTTCGTCTTCACATTCTACACACAGATTAAAAAGAGACTTGACTTTGGTTAACATCACAGCGTGGCCTGTTCTGGATGGAATCGCGTGGGATGCAGTTCGTTTTCAGATTCATGGTCCAACGGAAGTCGTTAATGTCCCTAATGTACTAAGAGTTAATATGGGGGATGTGGTGAAACAAAACATTCGTTCTGATGATTGGGATGTTAATGCTGTGGAAAGTTTGTTTTCAGATTTGAAATATTATGCTGCTTTTGATGCTGAGGATTTATATTTAGAATCTGCTAATTATGGTGAATTGTTCTGTTACCAACATTATGGCAATCACTTCTTACACAAGACATCTTCCCGAAGGAATGCGGTTAATTTTACTCAGTGGGAACATTGCCCAGCACCAACACAAGGGAGTTCAGAAACGTTTCTTAAAAAGTATACTTATTTCACTGACTTTAATCAGTCCAATCCGGAGTCCTTTTATTTTAAATTTCACAAACAGCCACTGTCCAAGGTTCGACTTACAAATACAAAATTGTTATATTCAAAGGCCTTCCTGGATCAATTAGTTACTGGAGGGTATGAGTTATGGAAGGATACCATAGACCTTAAATCAGTTTGGGGCTCAAGGGCCTGGCAGGTACAAGGCACTGAGGCTTTGCACCGTGCATGTCTCATCCCAAATCATATGTGGTTTTTAAATGAAACCATTTCCCAGACCACGTGCTTTGGATTGGCTACATCTAAAAGGTTAAACACCCCGTCTTTCCCGGAGTTGGAGGAATATGAGAATTGGAGTAATTTTACTAAATTGTCCATTAGAGATATACAGGCTCTGCTTCTGAATTCCTCCTTTAACATTTCCAGTATGACTCCCAAGGGTTGGCTGCTTTGGCACCGTAGTGCTGATTCTTGCCAAAAAAGATTTTTAAATATAACTGACGGGTTTAAGACTGTTAGATCTGATCCCCGTTTTGATTTGAGTCATACTGTCACCTCTTACTCTGTTGGCAAGTTGTGTCAAGCTTGGCTGAAACATTCAACTTTACCTGCGGTTAAGTATCACCTTTCCAAACTGAATGCAGACGTGGATTTGAATGATTTCATTAAGGGCCCAGCTAGTGGCAGGTCGAAAAGGTGGTTATATGGTGTTTACAATGAAATTTGGAAACTCTCACAGATTGAGGCTGCTTCACGCCTTAGGGCTATTGATCAGGCAAATCTTGAGAAAGTGCTTGCAGTGGTTGACAATAGCATTAACGTGCTTTCCTCTAGAATTTACACATTAGATAATATTGTGTCGTCTGTTGTTGATATTGTGCATGATGAAGTGTCTGTATTATACCATGGTCAAAATCAATTACGTTCAATCATGCAGTTTGCATGGACACTACAGACTCTAAAAATGGGTAAAGTTCCCTGGGGATACATGAACGTTTCCTCTTTATTTGCACCATTTAATTTGACAGACAAACAACGCTTGCTTTCAATGCGTGATGCTTCCTTTTCTATGCTCCATATTGAAAGATTGGAATCTTTACCTTTTTCTGTGGCAGAGACCACTGCTGCTACGTGGCTTATCCACGGTTTAATAACGCTGCCTTTTGCTTTATATAAGTTTTCAAATTGTATGAAATATGTGCCAATAGGTCGTTTTGAACCCTTAGGTAGCGGTTTTCTTCATGAGGTCTGGTCACTCCCATACACATACAGATGTTTCAAGGATGAACAAGAGGTTTATCTAACAGGGGATGAGTGTACTGAGACGCCAGATCATTCTTTAATGTGCAGACACATACAGTTACACGGTTCATGTAACAAGGACCGACCGAATATGGCTTGCGTTTTACAGGGCACGCCAGTTCCTGCTATCATCCCCACGTTTAAATTGTTAGAGAATGGTAGTTATTTAATGCTCAATAATGAAAACTGCTGTGGTTTAATTAAAGGTATAGCTTTCATAGTAACGGTTAGTGAGCGAGTTATTTGCTGCAGAAATGTTCTTTATCCTCCCACACGTGAACATAGGGAGTCTTCCATTTGGCCACAGATACCGACCTTGGGAGCAGAATTCAGCGGCATGGCTAGAATAAGAGCTCTATTGTCCCAGAAAGAGGTGGCCTTGAGCTCGGCCCGTGAAACTTTCGTGCTTCACATTGCTAACACCCGCACGGAGGTTCAGGCTCTTTTAAACACTGATTTGCCCTTGCATTTCGGAGCCATGGTCCGTTCTATCTTTAACGCATCCTCCACAACGGGCCTAGCACATTTTTTTAAAGTTGTTAGCGGTGGTCTCGTGACTTCCTTTGAGAAGATTTTTGGAGTCATCCCTGCTTTCTTCCATTCTATTTTTTCATCCTTGTTTGGAGGGTTCCCGTTTTTGCTTGCATTAGCGGCTGGCGCATTGGTGGTTTTCTGCCTTTTTAAATATGGATGCCCTTCCTGTGCAAGACCACGCACAGCTACTACTGACGCGGTTTCGCAACCGCATGCTTGATTACTATGGCACACTGCCGTTAGCGACTCTAAGCACGGCGTTTGGATTATCTTTTCGGTTCTCCTATTTCACCTGTGTCCAGCCTGTATTTCGCTGTCTGACCTGTGATTTCCTTTGGGCCATTGATTTGTGTCTCTGCGGACCAGCATCTTCTGACGTCGATTTTGATCAACTGATGAGTCCTATCATTGCTCACGAGTTGGTTTGTTCTGACGAAAGGGTTATGGCCTTGGCGGTGGCACATGGACTAATGGGTCCCTGGGATGTGTTGTCGGCGGCGCAAAATTTCTTGGAACTAAGTTTTCTTGAGAACCCACCGAGCTGTCCTCTGATGGTTATAGAGGATCCGGTGCTGGAAGATCACGTATGTTCCTTTCATCTTTTAAATTGGATGGCTGAACTGTTTTCTGATGAGGACAGTGACTTCCTCCTGGAGGCTGTTGCAGCTTACTTTTCATATACGGTCTTATCATAGACACTGCCTCAAATTGACATGCTGATTGATAGCATTTCCTTGATTTTATTGACTTTTGGTCAAGAGATTTTATTTTTTGCTTGCCTATTGGCTTGAGCCACAGTATATTTGTGGGCTATTTTTTTTAGCATTAATTTTTATATTCATGCTCGTTTATAAATGGATTCTGCTCTCATGTGATGGCACTTCTGTTACCTTATTTAGTCCGTTCTCGGATCATGGGGGGGTGTTGTATAACTCCTATATATCCCTATATCGTGTTAAGTTAGCATAGGTACGTTTGAGATTTAAACGCCATTTTTCCTTTCTTGCAACTTCTGCACACGACCCTCATTTGTTGACTTAGCTTTCAACCTAGTAGTTTGCCGTGGTGAATGTGAGAATAATATATTATTGCTCTGATATCTGCTTTGTTTAATAAAACATGTCTGCACGGAGAGTGCTGAAGTTTCAGGAGCAACACGATATGGAATTGTTATGAGGTCTGATCTCCACGCCTTCATAGTCATAACACAAGTGCAGCCTTTGCCAACTTGGGCTTGAGGCGGGATTGATATTGCTTTGCACGAGAATTGTTAACACACTTGATGCGGTGCACATGCAGAGAGAGCTGGTGTATGCTGATGTGATTCCTTCATGCTAGGACACTAAGGTATGGGCCCGCCCTAAAACAACCCAAAGAGACCTTCTTAGATAATAATATAATATATGTGTTAGGGAGGGTGAGATATAAGTGTTGTTAACTCTTATTCATTACAGCATGTTAACATGCTGTCACCATTCGCTTTTTATGTCTTAGTAACTATGCTGATAATTTTGCTACTGATAATAAGTATACTTGTATTATCAAAGATACTGCGCCTGAGAAGACGGCATTAGTAAATAAACATTTCAAATGCACATGTGTCTTCTTTACTCCATGTTCTGGTTTGTAATGATAATATAACGAAAGAGTGTTCATGAGTCCCACGTACCCTGAGGTACTGTAAGTTCATGTTCTGGTTTGTCTAAACATTGGGTGTTTGATATGTCCAATGAGACACTGTAGCTAGCTCGGTAAGGGGTGAGTTGGTTGCTAAGGTAAGTTTTGGGACACCCTAATTTGCCGAGGTTCCACTCCTCTGTGCACAGTTCTGTGTGAGTACAGAAACCCTGCAACAACAGTGAGATACGTGGAGCAACAGGCACACAGGTACCATCTACTTCAAACATTGCTAATGCGGCTGACGGCGATGCTTCTCGTCTATGTGTAATTGATCTGCTTAACGAGGTAGTCCAACTTTCACATACAGTAGTAGACAAATTCTTTACCAGCTTAGAAGATTTGATGTTTTCTCCAAACATTGACACTGACTTTTGAAGTTAGCACACAGTGTTCTGTGAGACTCTGAATTCGACCTTCACTTTCCAAAACAAACTCCTAACTTTGGAACTCTATTTTTCTATAATTTGACTTTTTTCCAAAATGGAACCTTTTTATTGGCACAAAGTAATCTGCCTAAAGTAGAACTATTCCTAGAGAACAAGAATTCTTTGAATACTTCCAAGGGACAATATTTGACCTTGTCCACAACCAAACAATTTATATATTATGTCATGGAAGGGTCTTGACCTTTTTCGTCTGTATTTAAGAGCCATTTTATGAATGTATTTTCATGACTCATTTGGATAACGTTTTAAAAATGTCATCTATATCCTTTGAATGAAACATTGCTTTTAAATACGTACAGAACAAATGCTCTTTTTGTGTACAACACATTTTTCGAATGCATTTTTTTGTATTTAGTATGGGGGTTTTAAACACATCATGTTTTTGATATGTTTTATGTGCTTAGAACTTAGTAATATCGTACATAATAAAGTGGAGTGGAAGTTGTATAGCGTTTTAGGATCCGAGTGAATTTTCCTGAATCATGCCCTTAAATAGGTACATATATAGGTACAATTCACATTGCCCTAATAGAAGCATAGAAATCATTCCCTTATTTAGACATAGCCCATGCAGACCCAATACAGGCATGGCTACTTCCACCCGTACCAAAACGACACAACGATTTCTTGGAAAATTGGCTTAAGCAGTCAGGGACCTTCCCTTGCTTGAATATTGATTTGTCCAAGAACTTATGTACTTGACAAAGAACTACTATTCCCTTGGGGTTCTTTACTGACATTATTGTGCCCGACTTTACGTCAAACTAGACACCTTCAAGGTATAAATATGACTTCATTTCCTCTAGCACAACACGGTGGTTCGGAGCAGTTCCACTATCTACTTTCCCAACGCAGCTCCCTACAGCAAGTGCCGAAGGAAGCCGACCCTCCAGCTGACGTACTGATCGAGAGGCTGCATTTCTCTCGGTGAGAATCCAGCTCCAATGTTTCCAAGCTCCCCTTGCGGATGTTGGGAAATTGAGTCCCGAGACTGAGATAGCAGACCTCCTTCATTCTAAACTAAAGGTGTGGAGCTTATTAGAATTTCGAGTTTCTAATTTTTAAACCATAACATTGATCGTAAAGTAAACAATTCTTGACATCCGAAATCTTCAAATAACTTATATATTTAAAAAAAAAAAGTCCAATTGGTCGCACACTGCTTGTCCTACCAGCGTGTTGCCCCAAAACATTGTGGTCCATGAAGTAAGCATCCGCGGGTGCGCCTCTGCCAGGGTCTTTCTTGAGCAAAAAATCACCCTCGCGTTGGCCATCACTGGACACGTGTTTCGAGGTTGTTACCTCTCGTCAGCAGAGAATAGGCATATATGTAGGGGTGCTGCGTAGGCTGCCAAAAAATATGTTCAGGTCCGGTACCGCTCGTGGCACGCAGGTGCGTAACCCGGGCTCGTCAGCCCCATCAGCTCAAGGGAGCTTGAATATAGAAGAAAGTCCAATTGGTCGCACACTGCTTGTCCTACCAGCGTGTTGCCCCAAAGCATTGTGGTCCATGAAGTAAGCATCAGCGGGTGCGCCTCTGCCAGGGCATTGAGCAAAAAATCACCGTCGCGTTGGCCATCCCTGGACACGTGTTTCGAGGTTGTTACCTCTCGTCAGCAGGGAATAGGCATATATGTAGGGGTGCTGCGTAGGCTGCCAAAAAATATTTTCAGGTCCGGTACCGCTCGTGGCACGCAGGTGTGTAACCCGGGCTCGTCAGCCCCACCAGCTCAAGGGAGCTTGAATATAAAAGAAAGTCCAATTGGTCGCACACTGCTTGTCCTACCAGTGTGTTGCCCCAAAGCATTGTGGTCCATGAAGTAAGCATCAGCGGGTGCGCCTCTGACAGGGTCTTGGGCAAAAAATCACAGTCGCGTTGGCCATCCCTGGACACGTGTTTCGAGGTTGTTACCTCTCGTCAGCAGGGAATAGGCATATATGTAGGGGTGCTGCGTAGGCTGCCAAAAAATATTTTCAGGTCCGGTACCGCACGTGGCACGCAGGTGCGTAACCCGGGCTCGTCAGCCCCACCAGCTCAAGGGAGCTTGAATATAAAAGAAAGTCCAATTGGTCGCACACTGCTTATCCTACCAGCGTGTTGCCCCAAAGCATTGTGGTCCATGAAGTAAGCATCAGCGGGTGCGCCTCTTCCAGGGTCTTGAGCAAAAAATCACCGTCGCGTTGGCCATCCATGGACACGTGTTTCAAAGTTGTTACCTCTCATCAGCAGGGAATAGGCATATATGTAGGGGTGCTGCATTGGCTGCCAAAAAATATTTTCAGGTCCTGTACCGCTCGTGGCACGCAGGTGCGTAACCCGGGTTCGTCAGCCCCACCAGCTCAAGGGAGCTTGAATATAAAAGAAAGTCCAATTGGTCGCACACTGCTTGTCCTACCAGCCTGTTGCCCCAAAGCATTGTGGTCCATGAAGTAAGCATCAGCGGGTGCGCCTCTGCCAGGGCATTGAGCCAAAAATCACCGTCGCGTTGGCCATCCCTGGACACGTGTTTCGAGGTTGTTACCTCTCGTCAGCAGGGAATAGGCATATATGTAGGGGTGCTGCGTAGGCTGCCAAAAATATTTTCAGGTCCGGTACCGCTCGTGGCACGCAGGTGCGTAACCCGGGCTCGTCAGCCCAAATAGCTCAAGGGAGCATGAATATAAAAGAAAGTCCAATTGGTCGCACACTGCTTGTCCTACCAGCGTGTTGCCCCAAAGCATTGTGGTCCATGAAGTAAGCATCAGCGGGTGTGCCTCTGCCAGGGTCTTGAGCAAAAAATCACCGTCGCGTTGGCCATCCCTGGACACGTGTTTCGAGGCTGTTACCTCTCGTCAGCAGGGAATAGACATATATGTAGGGGTGCTGCGTAGGCTGCCAAAAAATATTTTCAGGTCCGGTACCGCTCGTGGCACGCAGGTGCGTAACCCGGGCTCGTCAGCCCCACCAGCTCAAGGGAGCTTGAATATAAAAGAAAGTCCAATTGGTCGCACACTGCTTGTCCTACCAGCGTGTTGCCCCAAAGCATTGTGGTCCATGAAGTAAGCATCAGCGGGTGCGCCTCTGCCAGGGTCTTGAGCAAAAAATCACTGTCTCGTTGGCCATCCCTGGACACGTGTTTCGAGGTTGTTACCTCTCGTCAGCAGGGAATAGGCATATATGTAGGGGTGCTGCGTAGGCTGCCAAAAAATATTTTCAGGTCCGGTACCGCTCGTGGCACGCAGGTGCGTAACCCGGGCTCGTCAGCCCCACCGGCTCAAGGGAGCTTGAATATAAAAGAAAGTCCAATTGGTCGCACACTGCTTGTCCTACCAGTGTGTTGCCCCAAAGCATTGTGGTCCATGAAGTAAGCATCAGCGGGTGCGCCTCTGCCAGGGTCTTGGGCAAAAAATCACAGTCGCGTTGGCCATCCCTGGACACGTGTTTCGAGGTTGTTACCTCTCGTCAGCAGGGAATAGGCATATATGTAGGGGTGCTGCGTAGGCTGCCCAAAAATATTTTCAGGTCCGGTACCGCACGTGGCACGCAGGTGCGTAACCCGGGCTCGTCAGCCCCACCAGCACAAGGGAGCTTGAATATAAAAGAAAGTCCAATTGGTCGCACACTGCTTGTCCTACCAGCGTGTTGCCCCAAAGCATTGTGGTCCATGAAGTAAGCATCAGCGGGTGCGCCTCTTCCAGGGTCTTGAGCAAAAAATCACCGTCGCGTTGGCCATCCATGGACACGTGTTTCAAAGTTGTTACCTCTCATCAGCAGGGAATAGGCATATATGTAGGGGTGCTGCGTTGGCTGCCAAAAAATATTTTCAGGTCCTGTACCGCTCGTGGCACGCAGGTGCGTAACCCGGGTTCGTCAGCCCCACCAGCTCAAGGGAGCTTGAATATAAAAGAAAGTCCAATTGGTCACACACTGCTTGTCCTACCAGCGTGTTGCCCCAAAGCATTGTGGTTCATGAAGTAAGCATCAGCGGGTGCGCCTCTGCCAGGGCATTGAGCCAAAAATCACCGTCGCGTTGGCCATCCCTGGACACGTGTTTCGAGGTTGTTACCTCTCGTCAGCAGGGAATAGGCATATATGTAGGGGTGCTGCGTAGGCTGCCAAAAATATTTTCAGGTCCGGTACCGCTCGTTGCACGCAGGTGCGTAACCCGGGCTCGTCAGCTCAACCAGCTCAAGGGAGCATGAATATAAAAGAAAGTCCAATTGGTCGCACACTGCTTGTCCTACCAGCGTGTTGCCCCAAAGCATTGTGGTCCATGAAGTAAGCATCAGCGGGTGCGCCTCTGCCAGGGTCTTGAGCAAAAAATCACCGTTGCGTTGGCCATCCCTGGACACGTGTTTCGAGGTTGTTACCTCTCGACAGCAGGGAATAGGCATATATGTAGGGGTGCTGCGTAGGCTGCCAAAAAATATTTTCAGGTCCGGTACAGCTCGTGGCACGCAGCTGTGTAACCCGGGCTCGTCAGCCCCACCAGCTCAAGGGAGCTTGAATATAAAAGAAAGTCGATTTGGTCGCACACTGCTTTTCCTACCAGAGTGTTGCCACCAAAGCATTGTGGTCCATGAAGGAAGCATCAGCGGGTGAGCCTCTGCCAGGGTCTTGAGCAAAAAATCACTGTTGCGTTGGCCATCCCTGGACATGTGTTTCGAGGTTGTTACCTCTCGTCAGCAGGGAATAGGCATATATGTAGGGATGCTGCGTAGGCTGCCAAAAAATATTTTCAGGTCCGGTACCGCTCGTGGCACGCAGGTACGTAACCCGGGCTCGTCAGCCCCGCCAGCTCAAGGGAGCTTGTATATAAAAGAAAGTCCAATTGGTCGCACACTGCTTGTCCTACCAGCGTGTTGCCCCAAAGCATTGTGGTCCATGAAGTAAGCATTAGCAAGTGCGCCTCTGCCAGGGTCTTGAGCAAAAAATCACCGTCGCGTTGGCCATCCATGGACACGTGTTTCGAGGTTGTTACCTCTCATCAGCAGGGAACAGGCATATATGTAGGGGTGCTGCGTTGGCTGCCCAAAAATATTTTCAGGTCCGGTTCCGCACGTGGAACGCAGGTGCGTAACCCGGGCTCGTCAGCCCCACCAGCTCAAGGGAGCTTGAATATAAAAGAAAGTCCAATTGGTCGCACACTGCTTGTTCTACCAGCGTGTTGCCCCAAAGCATTGTGGTCCATGAAGTAAGCATCAGCGGGTGCGCCTCTGCCAGGGCATTGAGCCAAAAATCTCCGTCGCGTTGGCCATCCCTGGACACGTGTTTCGAGGTTGTTACCTCTCGTCAGCAGGGAATAGGCATATATTTAGGGGTGCTGCGTAGGCTACCAAAAAATATTTGCAGGTCCGGTACCGTCCGTGGCACGCAGGTGCGTAACCCGGGCTCGTGAGCGCCACCAGCTCAAGGGAGCTTGAATATAAAAGAAAGTCCAATTGGTCGCACACTGCTTGTCCTACCAGCGTGTTGCCCCAAAGCATTGTGGTCCATGAAGTAAGCATCAGCGGGTGCGCCTCTGCCAGGGTCTTGAGCAAAAAATCACCGTCGCGTTGGCCATCCCTGGACACGTGTTTCGAGGCTGTTACCTCTCGTCAGCAGGGAATAGGCATATATGTAGGGGTGCTGCGTAGGCTGCCAAAAAATACTTTCAGGTCCGGTACCGCTCGTGGCACGCAGGTGCGTAACCCGGGCACGTCAGCCCCACCAGCTCAAGGGAGCTTGAATATAAAAGAAAGCCCAATTGGTCGCACACTGCTTGTCCTACTAGCGTGTTGCCCCAAAGCATTGTGGTCCAGGAAGTAAGCATCAGCGGGTGCGCCTCTGCCAGGGTCCTGGGCAAAAAATGACCGTCGCGTTGGCCATCCCTGGACACGTGTTTAGAGGTTGTTACCTCTCGTCAGCAGGTAATAGGCATATATGTAGGGGTGCTGCGTAGGCTGCCAAAAAATATTTTCAGGTCCGGTACCGCTCGTGGCACGCAGGTGCGTAACCCGGGCTCGTCAGCCCCACCAGCTCAAGGGAGCTTGAATATAAAAGAAAGTCCAATTGGTCGTACACTGCTTGTCCTACCAGCGTGTTTCCCCAAAGCATTGTGGTCCATGAAGTAAGCATCAGCGGGTGTGCCTCTGCCAGGGTCTTGAGCAAAAAATCACCGTCGCGTTGGCCATCCCTGGACACGTGTTTCGAGGTTGTTACCTCTCGTCAGCAGGGAATAGACATATATGTAGGGGTTCTGCGTAGGCTGCCAAAAAATATTTTCAGGTCCGGTACCGCTCGTGGCACGCAGGTGCGTAACCCGGGCTCGTCAGCCCCACCAGCTCAAGGGAGCTTAAATATAAAAGAAAGTCCAATTGGTCGCACACTGCTTGTCCTACCAGCGTGTTGCCCCAAAGCATTGTGGTCCATGAAGTAAGCATCAGCGGGTGCGCCTCTGCCAGGGTCTTGAGCAAAAAATCTCCGTCTCGTTGGCCATCCCTGGACACGTGTTTCGAGGTTGTTACCTCTTGTCAGCAGGGAATAGGCATATATGTAGGGGTGCTGCGTAGGCTGCCAAAAAATATTTTCAGGTCCGGTACCGCTCGTGGCACGCAGGTGCGTAACCCGGGCTCGTCAGCCCCACCAGCTCAAGGGAGCTTGAATATAAAATAAAGTCCAATTGGTCGCACACTGCTTGTCCTACCAGCGTGTTGCCCCAAAGCATTGTGGTCCATGAAGTAAGCATCAGCGGGTGCGCCTCTGCCAGGGTCTTGAGCAAAAAATCACCGTCACGATGGCCATCCCCGGACACGTGTTTCGAGGTTGTTACCTCTCGTCAGCAGGGAATAGGCATATATGTAGGGGTGCTGCGTAGGCTACCAAAAAATATTTTCAGGTCCGGTACCGCTCGTGGCACGCAGGTGCGTAACCCGGGCTCGTCAGCCCCACCAGCTCAAGGGAGCTTGAATATAAAAGAAAGTCCAATTGGTCGCACACTGCTTGTCCTACCAGCGTGTTGCCACCAAAGCGTTGTGGTCCATGAAGGAAGCATCAGCGGGTGCGCCTGATCCAGGGTCTTGAGCAAAAAATCACGTCGCGTTGGCCATCCCTGGACACGTGTTTCGAGGTTGTTACCTCTCGTCAGCAGGGAATAGGCATATATGTAGGGGTGCTGCGTAGGCTGCCCAAAAATATTTTCAGATCCGGTACCGCTCGTGGCACGCAGGTGCGTAACCCGGGCTCGTCAGCCCCACCAGCTCAAGGGAGCTTGAATATAAAAGAAAGTCCAATTGGTCGCACACTGCTTGTCCTACCAGCGTGTTGCCCCAAAGCATTGTGGTCCATGAAGTAAGCATCAGCGGGTGCGCCTCTGCCAGGGTCTTGAGCAAAAAATCACCGTCGCGTTGGCCATCCCTGGACACGTGTTTCGAGGTTGTTACCTCTCGTCAGCAGGGAATAGGCATATATGTAGGGGTGCTGCGTAGGCTGCCCAAAAATATTTTCAGGTCCGGTACTGCTCAATGCACGCAGGTGCGTAACCCGGGCTCGTCAGACCCACCAGCTCAAGGGAGCTTGAATATAAAAGAAAGTCCAATTGGTCGCACACTGCTTGTCCTACCAGCGTGTTGCCCCAAAGCATTGTGGTCCATGAAGTAAGCCTCAGTGTGTGCGCCTCTGCCAGGGTCTTGAGCAAAAAATCACCGTCGCTTTGGCCATCCCTGGACACGTTTTTCGAGGTTGTTACCTCTCGTCAGCAGGGAATAGGCATATATGTAGGGGTACTGCGTAGGCTGCCAAAAAATATTTTCAGGTCCGGTACCGCTCGTGGCACGCAGGTGCGTAACCCGGGCTCGTCAGCCCCACCAGCTCAAGGGAGCTTGAATATAAAAGAAAGTCCAATTGGTCGCACACTGCTTGTCCTACCAGCGTGTTGCCCCAAAGCATTCTGGTCCATGAAGTAAGCATCAGCGGGTGCGCCTCTGCCAGGGTCTTGAGCAAAAAATCACCGTCGCGTTGGCCATCCTTGGACACGTGTTTCGAGGTTGTTACCTCTCGTCAGCAGGGAATAGGCATATATGTAGGGGTGCTGCGTAGGCTGCCAAAAAATATGTTCAGGTCCGGTACCGCTCGTGGCACGCTGGTGCTTAACCCGGGCTCGTCAGCCCCACCAGCTCAAGGGAGGTTAAATATAAAAGAAAGTCCAATTGGTCGCACACTGCTTGTCCTACCAGCGTGTTGCCCCAAAGCATTGTGGTCCATGAAGTAAGCATCAGCGGGTGCGCCTCTGCCAGCGTCTTGAGCAAAAAATCACCGTCGCGTTGGCCATCCATGGACACGTGTTTCGAGGTTGTTACCTCTCGTCAGCAGGGAATAGGCATATATGTAGGGGTGCTGCGTTGGCTGCCAAAAAATATTTTCAGGTCCGGTTCCGCTCGTGGCACGCAGGTGCGTAACCCGGGCTCGTCAGCCACACCAGCTCAAGGGAGCTTGAATATAAAAGAAAGTACAATTGGTCGCACACTGCTTGTCCTACCAGCGTGTTGCCCCAAAGCATTGTGGTCATTGAAGTAAGCATCAGCAGGTGCGCCTCTGCCAGGGCATTGAGCAAAAAATCACCGTCGCGTTGGCCATCCCTGGACACGTGTTTAGAGGTTGTTACCTCTCGTCGGCAGGTAATAGCCATATATGTAGGGGTACTGCGTAGGCTGCCAAAAAATATTTTCAGGTCCGGTACCGCTCGTGGCACGCAGGTGCGTAACCCGGGCTCGTCAGCCCCACCAGCTCAAGGGAGCTTGAATATAAAAGAAAGTCCAATTGGTCGCCCACTGCTTGTCCTACCAGCGTGTTGCCACCAAAGCGTTGTGGTCCATGAAGGAAGCATCAGCGGGTGCGCCTGATCCAGGGTCTTGAGCAAAAAATCACGTCGCGTTGGCCATCCCTGGACACGTGTTTCGAGGTTGTCACCTCTCGTCAGCAGGGAATAGGCATATATGTAGGGGTGCTGCGTAGGCTGCCAAAAAATATTTTCAGGTCCGGTACCGCTCGTGGCACGCAGGTGCGTAACCCGGGCTTGTCAGCCCCACCAGCTCAAGGGAGCTTGAATATAAAAGAAAGTCCAATTGGTCGCACACTGCTTGTCCTACCAGCGTGTTGCCCCAAAGCATTGTGGTCCATGAAGTAAGCATCAGCGGGTGCGCCTCTGCCAGGGTCTTGAGCAAAAAATCACTGTCGCGTTGGCCATCCCTGGACACGTGTTTCGAGGTTGTTACCTCTCGTCAGCAGGGAATAGGCATATATGTAGGGGTGCTGCGTAGGCTGCCAAAAAATATTTTCAGGTCCGGTACTGCTCGATGCACGCAGGTGCGTAACCCGGGCTCATCAGACCCACCAGCTCAAGGGAGCTTGAATATAAAAGAAAGTCCAATTGGTCGCACACTGCTTGTCCTAGCAGCGTGTTGCCCCAAAGCATTGTGGTCCATGAAGTAAGCCTCAGTGTGTGCGCCTCTGCCAGGGTCTTGAGCAAAAAATCACCGTCGCTTTGGCCATCCCTGGACACGTGTTTCGAGGTTGTTACCTCTCGTCAGCAGGGAATAGGCATATATGTAGGGGTACTGCGTAGGCTGCCAAAAAATATTTTCAGGTCCGGTACCGCTCGTGGCACGCAGGTGCGTAACCCGGACTCGTCAGCCCCACCAGCTCAAGGGAGCTTGAATATAAAAGAAAGTCCAATTGGTCGCACACTGCTTGTCCTACCAGCGTGTTGCCCCAAAGCATTGTGATCCATGAAGTAAGCATCAGCGGGTGCGCATCTGCCAGGGTCTTGAGCAAAAAATCACCGTCGCGTTGGCCATCCTTGGACACGTGTTTCGAGGTTGTTACCTCTCGTCAGCAGGGAATAGGCATATATGTAGGGGTGCTGCATAGGCTGCCAAAAAATATGTTCAGGTCCGGTACCGCTCGTGGCACGCAGGTGCTTAACCCGGGCTCGTCAGCCCCGCCAGCTCAAGGGAGGTTAAATATAAAAGAAAGTCCAATTGGTCGCACACTGCTTGTCCTACCAGGGTGTTGCCCCAAAGCATTGTGGTCCATGAAGTAAGCATCAGCGGGTGCGCCTCTGCCAGCGTCTTGAGCAAAAAATCACCGTCGCGTTGGCCATCCATGGACACGTGTTTCGAGGTTGTTACCTCTCGTCAGAAGGGAATAGGCATATATGTAGGGGTGCTGCGTTGGCTGCCAAAAAATATTTTCAGGTCCGGTTCCGCTCGTGGCACGCAGGTGCTTAACCCGGGCTCGTCAGCCCCACCAGCTCAAGGGAGCTTGAATATAAAAGAAAGTCCAATTGGTCGCACACTGCTTGTCCTACCAGCGTGTTGCCCCAAAGCATTGTGGTCCATGAAGTAAGCATCAGCGGGTGCGCCTCTGCCAGGGCATTGAGCAAAAAATCACCGTCGCGTTGGCCATCCCTGGACACGTGTTTAGAGGTTGTTACCTCTCGTCGGCAGGTAATAGCCATATATGTAGGGGTACTGCGTAGGCTGCCAAAAAATATTTTCAGGTCCGGTACCGCTCGTGGCACGCAGGTGCGTAACCCGGGCTCGTCAGCCCCACCAGCTCAAGGGAGTCAGAATATAAAAGAAAGTCCAATTGGTCGCCCACTGCTTGTCCTACCAGCGTGTTGCCCCAAAGCATTGTGGTCCATGAAGTAAGCATCAGCGGGTGCGCCTCTGCCAGGGCATTGAGCAAAAAAATCACCGTCGCGTTGGCCATCCCTGGACACGTGTTTCGAGGTTGTTACCTCTCGTCAGCAGGGAATAGGCATATATGTAGGGGTGCTGCGTAGGCTGGCAAAAAATATTTTCAGGTCCGGTACCGCTCGTGGCACGCAGGTGCGTAACCCGGGCTCGTCAGCCCCACCAGCTCAAGGGAGCTTGAATATAAAAGAAAGTCCAATTGGTCGCACACTGCTTGTCCTACCAGCGTGTTGCCCCAAAGCATTGTGGTCCATGAAGTAAGCATCAGCGGGTGCTCCTCTGCCAGGGTCTTGAGCAAAAAATCACCGTCGCGTTGGCCATCCCTGGACACGTGTTTCCAGGTTGTTACCTCTCGTCAGCAGGGAATAGGCATATATGTAGGGGTGCTGCGTAGGCTGCCAAAAAATATTTTCAGGTCCGGTACCGCTCGATGCACGCAGGTGCGTAACCCGGGCTCGTCAGACCCACCAGCTCAAGGGAGCTTGAATATAAAAGAAAGTCCAATTGGTCACACACTGCTTGTCCTACCAGCGTGTTGCCCCAAAGCATTGTGGTCCATGAAGTAAGCCTCAGTGTGTGCGCCTCTGCCAGGGTCTTGAGCAAAAAATCACCGTCGCTTTGGCCATCCCTGGACACGTGTTTCGAGGTTGTTACCTCTCGTCAGCAGGGAATAGGCATATATGTAGGGGTACTGCGTAGGCTGCCAAAAAATATTTTCAGGTCCGGTACCGCTCGTGGCACGCAGGTGCATAACCCGGGCTCGTCAGCCCCACCAGCTCAAGGGAGCTTGAATATAAAAGAAAGTCCAATTGGTCGCACACTGCTTGTCCTACCAGCGTGTTGCCCCAAAGCATTGTGGTCCATGAAGTAAGCATCAGCGGGTGCGCCTCTGCCAGGGCATTGAGCAAAAAATCACCGTCGCGTTGGCCATCCCTGGACACGTGTTTAGAGGTTGTTACCTCTCGTCAGCAGGTAATAGGCATATATGTAGGGGTACTGCGTAGGCTGCGAACAAATATTTTCAGGTCCGGTACCGCTCGTGGCACGCAGGTGCGTAACCCGGGCTCGTCAGCCCCACCAGCTCAAGGGAGCTTGAATATAAAAGAAAGTCCAATTGGTCGCACAGTGCTTGTCCTACCAGCGTGTTGCCCCAAAGCATTGTGGTCCATGAAGTAAGCATCAGCGGGTGCGCCTCTGCCAAGGCATTGAGCAAAAAATCACCGTCGCGTTGGCCATCCCTGGACACGTGTTTCGAGGTTGTTACCTCTCGTCAGCAGGTAATAGGCATATATGTAGGGGTGCTGCGTAGGCTGCCAAAAATATTTTCAGGCCCGGTACCGCCCGTGGCACGCAGGTGCGTAACACGGGCTCGTCAGCCACACCAGCTCAAGGGAGCTTGAATATAAAAGAAAGTCCAATTGGTCGCACACTGCTTGTCCTACCAGCGTGTTGCCCCAAAGCATTGTGGTCCATGAAGTAAACATCAGCGGGTGCGCCTCTGCCAGGGTCGTGAGCAAACAATTACTGTCGCGTTGGCCATCCCTGGACCCGTTTTTCGAGGTTGTTACCTCTCGTCAGCAGGGAATAGGCATATGAGCTGCAGCTGCATCAGCCAGGAAAAATTCAGAGGCGATATTGTATGTTGTCAATACATCAATGTATAGTAGATCACTCTTACAAGGATCTAAGTTATGATTAAACCTGGTTGAATATGCATATTAATAACAAATATATATTCACAAACAAAACCTTTTTAAACATCTGCACAAGGAACGCCAAATTACAATAGCATTTTGCACTCACTTCTGACATTTTCTATGCCAGTTTTGTAGAAACCTGGGTTATCAACGCCTCCAAAGGAGGTCTTGTGTATCACAGCCAAGTTTCCTTAAAACATACAATCTCATAAAATCCAAGATTTCTTTAAAAACCTCTAGTCACAATAATTTTCTGAAACCGCACCCATTCCATGATTGAATAAACAAGCTGTGTGAAGAACTTTTATCCAAATCTATGTTGCTCTAGCACCTCAGTTTCCTCTATGGATGCCAGACTAGCATGGCAATTTCCTTCTCCATAGCTAACCCTGCCAACGATATCTATAGGCACAGTTACTCTTAGAGAACCTTTGTTACAGTGACGGCTGGCACATGTAAGTGTGGTGGGGAGGGCCAGGTGGAGGCAGGGGGGCAGACGGACAGTATTATTTATTTATGTAATTCTTCATAATCTGTCGGCTGCTCCCTTCCACCACGCTCCCTCTCCACTCCCTTACCACATTTACCTGGGATGGCCGCTGCTGTCTAGGTTACTTCTATCTGCCTGTCTTCTATTGTGACTTTAAATATCTAACAGTTTTACTTGGTTCTTACTGAGCTCAGCATATTGTTGTAGGAAGCAATTATTGCTAATTTCCCTCTGCTCTTTGATACAAATTTGATGCCTTCATTTCGGATCTCTTTCTCTGCTTTTTTCAAGGATAACTTTATGATTTCTTAAAAAAGGTAAAACCTTCGTGACTCTGCTTTGCCAGTAACACAACTCACTTGCTTTACATCCTTGAGGAGATCAATGAACAAAACAAGAAAAGAATGACAAAAATCCAATGAGTAGAACAGTAATTATTAATTTTTAATAAAATATCTGCAAATATGGTGCTTAAAAGCATAAAGTGCCAAACAAGGCAGTCTAGACGCACTTGACTGGGTCAAATCCAAAAGGAAAGGCCAACAGCGATGGAGCGCTGGTCGGATACAGAGACTAACTTTGTCCTGCTGAAAAAGTACCATTGTCGATGGGGCCCAATAGGTGGAGCAGAGGAGGTGATGTGTTGCCGTCGGTCCCTCTGGAATGTAGGTGATGCATCTGTTCTGAGTCATGTAAATTAAGATATGTTGTCGTCTACTTCTTCAGATGTAGGTGATGCGTCGTCGTCGAGCTGTGCAGCCAGCAGTGCAATGTCTTTGTCCTTGGTGCAGCGGCAATGCATCGGCGTCAAGAGCAGATGCGTTGGTTTCAATCAGTGCAATGACAGTGATGTGTTGATTTTGCTGGATACAGCACATAAAACCCACTTCCAAGTGGCCAGGACTGGATTGGCACTGTTTGGCAGGGCAAGACTCACAGTTGGCAGAATCCAGGTGCTGTAGCAGGGTCGATGAAAGTGTATGATGTCCATGAGACTTCAAAACAGGTGGCAAGCCAGCAAGCCCTTGGTTCTGGGATGTACAGATGCAGATTCAGTCCTCCTCCCTCCCAGGCAAGGAGAACAGCTGGACGCAGTGCAGGCACATCAAAACAGGAGCGCAGGAAAGTCCAGCAGAGTCCAACAAGCCCTTTCAACAGCACAGCAGTCCTTCCTGGCAGAGTATCCTCAGGTCTGGAAATTCACTTAAGTGGTGGGGTCTGAGGTCAAGTACTCATTGGGATGGGTGGAATTTGCGTAATCACGTTACGCAAATCACCGCGAAACGGTAAAACATCTCCGCAAACACGCAGAAATTCTGCGAACACGTGGAATTGCTTGTTTGCGATGCTTTTTTACTGTTCACAATCGCTGTTTGCATGTTCGGGGGAAAATATCTTGCGAACACGCAATTGAGAAGCAAAAAATTCCCCAAGTCGTGGAACGCAGAATTTTGGGCAATTTTGCGTTCTCTGTGGAACACAAAATTACCCAAATTCCTCAAATTTACCGCCCAGGCCTAGTACTGTACCCAGTTGTGCCTTTGAAGTTGGGGAGACTTCAAAGAGAGGTCTTTGAAGTGCACAGAGTCCCTGTTCTTCCTCCCTTAACTTAAGACTCACTACATGGGGGTATGCAGCCCTTTGTGTGGGCTATTCAGGTGCAAGTGGCCGTTCCTCCCCTCCCATCCTGCCCAGGATGGCCCATCTGGATGCGACTGATCCATCAGTCATATCTCAGCTGCCTTTGTGTGTAGCTGTCTGGAGGGAATTCACCCACCCCAGACGTGTATTCAGAGACAAACAGAAGACACCAAACACCTGAAGTAAGAAAATGATAATTTTCTAAAAGTGGCAGTTTAAGAATTACAATTTAAATCTAACTTCGCCATAACTTATGATTTTAAATTGTAATTCTAGAGACACCAAACATTATGGTGTTTTCTCCTCCCAATTGGAAATTATACTTCTAAGATGTAGTAAGGTAATCCCAATGTTAATCTATGGGAGAGATAGGCCTTTTAGTAGTCAAAAATGAATTTAAGAGTGTTTTTTACTAGTAGGACATATAAAACTTAAAAGTTTATGCCTAGTCAAACTGTTTAAGTACATTGCACCCTGCTATTGGGGCTGTCCAGGGCCTAACTTAGGGGTGACTAGAATGTATTAAAAAGGAAGGTTTGGGCCTGCCAAGAGTTTAACTTTCCAGGTCAACATGACAATTTGAAACTGCACACACATGCTTTGCAGTGGCAGGCCTGAGACATGTTTAAAGGGCTACTTAAGTGGGTGGCACAGTCAGTGCTCCATGCCCGGTAGTAGAATTTAATGTACAGGCCCTGGGCACATGTAGTACATTTCCTAAGGCTTATAAGTAAATAAAATACACCATGAATTTTAGCACTGATTACAAGTGGTAAAGATTTTATTGTCCTAAAGCCAACAAAAATGAGGTCAGAAAAAGAGGAGGGGGAAGGTAAAATGTTTGGGGTGACCCTACAGAAAGGGCTATTTCCAACACAAACCCCCTCAAGCCTAATGCCAGTGTTGACTAATCACTACCTTGAAGCACTTGTCTGCTTATGGCATTAGAACATGGAAAATGACCCACTTTTTCAGGGGCATTTGTCAATTCCACGCCTCTCCAAATTCATTTGGATACCTTTGCCTGTACGCCTCCTGAGCCCCTGAACCAACCCATTTGGAACACTTCATTTCACTTGTGGACCCCATCTGTGTCTGCAGCACCTAACCTTAATTTGCTCACCAAAGCATCCCAGTAGGTAGGCAGTACCACCATGTCCACAATTGTGATGTGGGTCATTCTACCTCAGGGTCTGACTTCTGTCCCCAACCCAGGGAAAACTCTGTCCATAAGGACAACAACCAACAGAGGCCACTGACAGCTGTCAGCATCCATAACCAGTCCGCAGGCAACCCAGGGGTCTTTGACCTCTGTAATTTCCCAGAGCGGGGGACGGTAGAACTAGGTGCCTTGCACCCTTTTTTTCACTCTGCCTCCCACTATTTCAGGATGTTATCCTGAAACTGGTCACTCAGGCCAGGGTCTGTACCCTTAGACTGAACATGCAACAGGGATAAGTTCGCTCTTATCCTGTCCTTCCATCTGGGTCCTGTACCCTCTGCTTGGTACCCCCTGAAACCTAAACTGTCAAGGCACCCAGGGTGACCAGCCCACCCCGTTACCTGACAAAGGGGGAAACTCATTCTCCAGAACGCAGTATATGGGCCACTGTGGACTAACTATAACTCTCCTATGGGTCACATCCCCACCCCAATACAAGGATACCAGGGTCATTGGTTGACAATGTTCTGCCCCTGGACCTGGACCTGCACCAGTAGACTTTCCACACACTAGTCTGGCTCGCCCGGTGTCACTCAGAGCAGTAACTGGGACCCCATTGCCTGGTAGAAGTGCTGACTCCCACACTTAGGGATCACCATCTCACCTTCTGAGTCCACCAACCATGTAAGGGTGATCATGGCATGGTCTATTGCCTGCCCCCGGGGGCTATGTACTGTTAAGGCCACATTGGCCACCCCTGTAGAGTTACCACTGGTGATGGTTTCTTAGGTCAGACAGAGTACCCCTGCTTATGTCCTTGCTGGGAACAATTTAAGCAGCAGGGTTGGAAATGGGGTGCCTGAAGCCACCACCCATCAGAACCTCCTCCCAGTTTCTCAGAAGGGGCATGGGAACCAGTTCCTTCCCCCTTACCCTGGGCCCTGTCTTTGTCTCCCTTGACCTCCCCCTCACTCTGTTGGGAGGAGCCTGACCCACCCTTCTTTTGAACCCTGATGCTGATCCAGAGGTCAGCCTCTTTAGCAAGCTCTCTGGGGACAGTGAGCCTACTCTCAACTAGGTGTTGGCACAGATCTGGAAGCCAAAGACTAAACGTGTACTCCTTTGAAATCAAGTTATACAGCCCCTTATAATCCTTAACTTCACTGCCCTTTACCCAACTATCCAGTGCCCTGCAAAAGGAATCAACATAATCCACCCAGGTCTTTTGGGATAGCATATGACTGTCCTTACACTCCTGTCTGATCTTATCTGGGGTCAAATCAATTTCTGGATTAAGGCTTCCTTCATAGGGGATACCTCATTTTGTCAGCCTTTCTAGAGCCAGTAGGGTGTCCCTCCATTCACTATGGATACGTCTCCACAGACAAGCCCTCCAATCCTACCTAGGGACCATCTGTATCTGTAGGAAAATATCATAAGCCTCAAACTATCTATCTATGTAATCTCCTACCCAAGTCAGACACCAGACCCCTGGGTATGTGGATACTCCTGTCAGAGTGCACTGAAGAATTGCTGCCACCACTGGACTCTACTTGCATGGCATTTAGGTCCAGTTCCTATCAGCTCCTTTCATGAGTCAAATGTTCCAAAGCATTCCCTTCCTCCACTGCCAGTTTCTTTTCCTCAAATGCCCATTTCCTTTCTTCTGCTTCCATGGCCAGCATTTTCTCCTCTGGTAACACAGTCAGCCTTTGCTCCTCCAAGGCTTTCTACTATTTGAACTTGGCCAGCTGCAATTTTAACCTCCTCTTCTCAATCCTGTCCTCCAGTTCCTCTAGGGGCAGGCCTTTGGGTGATACACTGCTCCCTGCCCTGGTGGGACCCTCTGCTTCTGGAAGGATGTTGGCCTCCAGTCCCAGAGACAGCTCCAGATTCTCCAGTCAATCCTGCTCTAGCTCCTCATCATCATCCCGTTTCTCATCCTCCTCCTGTGGGAATACAGTTACTGCATCACAAGCTTCTATCCAGGCCCACAGCACCTTTTGCAGCCCTACCTACCTGGTGAAACCTTTAGTAGAAAGCTCAAACCTCTTGCAGAAATCCTTGAACTGGGCCACAGTATACTTTCAAGCTCGGCCAGCAAAAGATCTGCTTATGCAGGTGAAGATGTAGGATGGCCAATCAGAGACATGATTTTGGTGAAAGAAAAAACTAAAATTGCAAATCAGGGACAATAGAAAAATTAAAAATGCCAATCAGAGAGGACTGACAAAAATGCTAATCTGGAAGAATTGATTCAAATTGGTACTAGGTATGGGTTGGTAATTAACACCAAATTACTCTAAGACCCTGCACACACACAAGTCGTATCCTCACTGCTGACCAACAATGTTAGACATTGGGTTTCTGGTTGGCAAATGTATGCACCCTGTCTAAGCAGGAACCACAATACTAGTCAGGTTAAGTCTGTAACACGCTTTAAATTAACCTGTGCTCTCCCTCTGGTAGTTTGGTATGCAACAGGCAGTCTTAACTTAAGAGACAATGTGTAAATATTTGTGAAACACTTAATACAATAAAACAGTAACACAACACCAAAATAATCCACATCAGGTTTAAAAAATAGAGCTCAACTTAATGAATAAAACAAGACAACAGCAACAACAATCCAATAGGTAAAACCATAGTTATTAACTTTTAAAGAATATCTGCGAATATAGTGCGGAAAAGCATAAAACTGGTCACGTTTGACTAGGTCACATCCAAAAGTTCAGACTGACCACGATTGAGCCAGGGTCTGACACAGGCACAGGAGACGTTGCATTGTCGTTGAGCCTTCTGGATGTAGGCAATGCATCAGTTCTGAGTCGCACAATTTGAGATGTGTTGTTGTCAGCTCCTTCAGATATAGGCCATGTGTCGTCATCAAGCCGTGCAGCTGGTTGCGCAATTTCTTCATCCTCAAGGCAGCTGCGTTGCGTCGGATTCGTGGAGAGATGCTTCCGTTCTGACCAGTCCAACAACAGCGATATCTGAATTTTGTTGGATACAGCATAGAAAACCCACTTCCAGGGGCCCAGGACTAGATTGACACCACTTGGTGGATCAAGACTCACAGTTGGCAGAGTCCAGGTGCTGTCGCTGGGTTGTCCGAGACTTCAGAGCAAGAGGTATCCCAGAAAACCCTTGTAGTCACTTTGGTTCTGAGTTGAAGAGATGCAGGTCCTGGTCTTCTCACTTCCAGACAAGGAGGGCATCATGGCATGCATAGCAGAGTAGGAGTCCAGCAAAGTCCAACATAGTCTAGCAGAGTGACAGTCCTTTCAGCAGCATAGCAGTCCTTCATACTGGCATATTATCTTCAGGTCCAGAATTACACTGAAGTGGTGGTGTCTAAGATTAAGTACTTATAACCAATTGTGCCTTTCAAGTGGGGAGACTTCAAGGAGGGGCTCTTGAAGTACACAGGGTCCCTGACCCTCCTGCTCTGGCTCCAGACTCATGGCAGGGGGTATACAGCCCTTTGTGTGGAGTCAGGTACAGCCTATTCAGGCGTAAGTGTCAGCGCTTCCCTCTCACCCTTCCCAGGATGGCCTATAAGGATGTGGATGGCACAATAGTCACACATAGGCTCTCTTTGTCATGTGGCTGTCTGGAGGTAATTCACAAAGCCCAGCTGTCACCCACCCAGACATGTATTCAGAGACAGGCAGAAGGTACCAAATGTCTAAAGTAAGAAAATGCCAACGTTCTAAAAGGGGAATTTTCAGAATTGCATTTGAAAATTTAGCTTCACAATAAGTTATCATTTAAAATTGTGAATCCAGAGATACCAAACACGAGGATGCCATCTCATCCCAATTGGAAATTCGCTTATAAGATGTAATAAGGTAATCCCAATGTTAACGTTAAACTATGGGAGAGATAGGCCTTTAGTAGTGAAAAATACATTGAAGAGTTTTTCACTACCAGGACATGCCATGCAATGCACTCTGCTCTTCGGGCTCTCCAAGGCCTACCTTAAGGGTGACTAGTAAGTATTTGGGGTGCCCCATGTGTGGTTATAAAAAGGAGGACGGTCACTATCTGTTATTTTTTTCTGGCCTGCACAAAGTGGGATGCAAGCAAAATGGAAGATTCCTATTTACAGGAAGCTTGGTACAATAAGGTATGAGGAAGCCTATAGGATCCTTTAATTTGATATAACCCCTCATTTAGTATTTGCTGAATCTAGGTATCTGTTTCTTGTTTGGCTGGCAAGGAACAGAGAGGTCAGTAAACCTAACAACAATGGCTCCCATAGTTGAATCTCATAAATTCGGTCCCTATTTCTTATCCAGCAGTCAACTTAACTCTTGGTTTTATTTTTACTTATGGATTATGAAAGGGCTATTCTATGTTCGTAGAGCATGTAATTATATTCGCTTTGTAGGTGTTTTTACTTTTCAACATGATGTTAATTTTAAACCATTTTAAAATATTGTATTTTTGTATTGTGCACCTCTTTTATAGTCTATTACCAAAATAAAGAGATTTATGATGATGAAATCTAACTCGACCTTAAGTTAGGCTTTTATTTGTGATATTCAGAGACACCTAACTTTTGAGTCCCCTCCACTCCCAATTCAAAATTACACTTATAAGATGTAATAAATTAATCCCAATGTTAACCTGTGGGAGGGATAAGCCGTGTAGTAGTGAAAAACAAATGCAAGCATGTTTAACTAACTCAACATGTAAAACCTAAAACTACATGTCCATCTTTTTCAGTACACTGCATCCTGCCCTTAGGGCTGTTCAGGGCCTACTTTAGGAGTGACTTATATGTATTAAAAAGGAAGGGTTGGGCATGGAAATAGAGTTAACGTGCCAGGTCAACATGGCATTTTAAAAGTGCATACACAGGCTATGGAGAGGCAGGCCTGAGACATTCTCAAATGGCTAGGTAAGTGGGTGGCACAATCAGTGATGCAGGCCCACTAGTAGAATTTAATTTACAGGCCCTAGACAAATGTAGTGCATTTTACTAGGGTTTTATAAATAAATCCCTAGATGTACAAATTGTGGCTAAGCCAATGTTTCCATCTTTTAGGTATAGAGCAGATTAGTGATGATAAAGTGCCCAGAGTCAGAAACAGAAGAGGAGGAAGGCAATATTTTGGGGTGACCCTGCAGAAAGGGACATTATAAACAGTGGGGAAATGCTAGCTGATAAGACAATTTGTGGATCCCCATTATTTCTGCAGCTCTCTCTCCAAGAAATATGGAATTATGTGTTTTTATCCAGAATTTGGGTTGTGCAGGGGCTATTGGGAAGGAAAACCTTGTGAGAGCCCTGCAAGTGACCTCAGCTTGGACTCTCCAAGGGTGTCTAGTTTTTAGAAATGTCTAGGTTTGATAAGTTTTCTTGGTTTGTAGTCAAACCCATACCTAAAATCCACAACTACCAACTAAGATTGGGAGGTGAACTCCTCTCTGTTTGTAGATTTTTTCGCACTCTGCACTCCACGGAGCTCATGGAGTTCCAAATACTCCACTCTGCGTAGTGGAGCGGAGTGTTTTCCTCACTGTCAGGTACCCACAACACTCACCGTCTGCTTGTGGAGTGATCCCGCAGGGATGACGTGGACAACCCCCTGCGGCTCCCTCTGTCTCCTAGAAAGGACTAAATACTAACCAGGGTGAAGAGGGGACTGGAGGAGGCAACTAGGATAGGGTGTGAACAGCGTAGTAGGATGCTGGGAGTGATCTGCCCTTGGATCCTCTTGGGGTCTCGTGGTGGACACTGCCTAAGGGATGGAACAGATGGGTAACACACACGCCAGACACTGGCAGCTAAAGAGAAACGACACAGAATAGAAGAAAAAGGTGTAGTCACCTGAGATGCAGCACTTAAGAGCAGGAAGACCAGTCAGCAGTGTTCTAGATCCTCATAGAAGCAGCGTTGCAAAAATCCCTGATCCAGAAGTAGTCCAATGGCATACTCCTACCCTTACAAGGGTTGTCGTGGAAATAAAAAAGGGAACGCGCTCCTGCGCTGGTGAGTGTGTTCAGGAAAGAGCAGCTGTAGTTGTCAGTCAGTCAGTCAAATTACTTTTATTCGATAAATTAATATCATAAAAAGACAGAGGTACATTTATATTCAAATAACATATACAACAATAATTATGCATATTAAATATTCAGACAAGATTTGATAAAAATTAATCACTAGTAAAATACAAAAATCTCAATTACAATTTGATACTACATTAGTGCCGTAAGTCTAAAATGAATTAATTCCAATTAAAGTCAGCCTAGGATAGACGGGGCACAAATGCTCTTGTTCTTAATCCGCACACCAGCTACTAAAAATATTGCAACATGGAATATAATACGGGGGCTATTTAGCAATTGTAAAACAGGAGGGCAGGCCTGACCTGTAAAAACCCTGTCTCCCCTCCCTCAAAATTGGGAGCAAAAACCTCTTCCTAATGTTCGCGTAGTATTCGCAAAACATATTAAAGTGCAAAGTTTCCTGTGCCAAGAAATTATCACATTTACAAGGGCTAGAATTTTCTGGAGTGCCCCACGTGGGAAAACATCCTAATGTCAAATGAATCAAGTTAAAACGAAATCTGGTTAGCAGATGCTGATGAAAAGGGCGATTCACAATAGTAAGATAGGGCTCAAGTCCAGGGGAGCTAGCAAAAACATAATTCGCTCTAACAGTAGGTTTCCTCATTTCCACCTCCTCCCTCTCTCGCGACAACAGATTCAGCAAAGCATTTTTTGTCTTTAAAACATCCTCTCTTGTAATAGTCTCTGGCGAGGAAAAAAGCTCAGGTCGCCCTATTTTAAGGAAGCTTGATTTAATGTACGCCAGCCATGGGATCCTACTGGCTTTATCCAACAAGAGGCAATCTTTAAGGATCATATGATTCAGGGTAATTTCCTGGTTAAGCCAGCTCTTCAGCCAGCAGGTCAGGGGGGCAATTTTTATTAAATCTGTAACATACCCCACCCCCAACTCTGTTTGAATGGTATAAGTGGTAGTAGACTGTGGCACTGTTAAAACCGACCTTAGAAAATGATGTGGTTGCTGAGGTGAAAGTAAACAGAAGCGCTCCTGTGCTGGTGAGTGTGTTCAGGAAAGTGCAGCTGTGGTTGCTGGGTGAAAGTAGACGGAAGCGCTCCTGCGCTCTGTGGGAAAAACAAAGGAAACCAAAGAAAAAGCGCTCCTGCACTGACGGGAGCAAAGTTGAAAAGGATGTGACCCCGTGCCTTTGCACGGGTCGCAAGTGCTGGTGTAAGCGCTCCTGTGCTTGGTGTTAAATAAAAGTAAACGTGACCCCATATGATCTACACGGGTCACGGGATGTCAATTCAGGCGCTCCTGCGCTTGCGGAGAACATAAGGAAACGCGACCCCGTGATCTACACGGGCCACGAGATATCACTGCAGGTGCTCCTGCGCTACAGAAAACAAAAGGAAACACGACCCCATGTGTTCTACATGGGTCGCGGAAATCAATGCAGGCGCTCCAGCGCTTGCGGACAATAAAAGAAAATGCAACCCCGTGTTTCCTACACGGGTCGAGGGATGTCGATAGAGGTGCTCCTGTGCTAATGGAACAGGCCTGGCTTCAGTAGGCACCCTTGCGTGATCCGAAGTTTTTCCGGGTGCGGGTAGAGCCTTTGCCCCTGCGAAGCTCAGTACAACAATACGAAGCGCCGATTACGGAGGCTTCGATATAATTATAGGTCCTCCCCCGGAAGTGCAGGTCAGCTGTTGGCTTACGGCTAGTCCTGTCTAGAAAAGCTAGACGGCCGACCTGCTCAGCCGATCTCAGCAGAAAGAAAGGGGGCTGGCGCGTGCATGCACACAACACCTCGCGCACCAGCCATACCAGAACCAGGGAACATGACACTCACTCGCCAACTGTAAGTCGGTCAGCACGGGTGAGGGAAATCCAACTCTTGACCTCTTCACAGTGAGATTTCTAAAAGCTGGCGGTCATGGATGGTTGCTACCCCTCGCTTTGAGAAACCTTCCATTTGCATGGAGGAAGCTGCTGCTCGAGTAGAACTTCTACTCGAGTGGCAGAAAGAAACAGTGCCCTCTTGCGCTGTCTAAGATGGCATTTGTGCTCATTTTGCAGTGCGAGACAGACATCTGGCACTAAAAATCAGTGTGAACAGCTCGAGGTAACCCACCGCTGGCAGATCTCTGCGTAGCTTGATGGAGCTTTTTTGTCAGTTATCCCAAGCCTACCTCCAACATTGCAAGAAAAGGGTCAACTTTAAGTGAAAATATTTGATCTGTCTATGTGTGTCTTGGTCCATGTTGTGTCTTGGTCTCTTCTTTATTGTGGGGTACTAGAATCCACCCACACAAGTGAGGTACCATTTTATTGCATGACATGTGGGAATGCTGTGTGGTAGCACATTTGTGAGTCCTCACAATTTTTGGAACTTTATCTCCCAGAAATGTGAAAAAATTCACAGCCATCAACATTGCAAAAAAGGGTTGGTGTGTAGTGTAGAAATCTGATGTATCCATGTTGTATTATGTGTGTTTTCATGTGAGGTACAATTTTTTATTTGGAGCTTTATGAAAAAGCTGTCTGGTAGAACGTTTGTGGATCTCTGCATATTCTGCAACAAGGGCTTCTGTATAGGAACACCATGTGAGATCCATGAATGTCTCGCCATGGACTCCCCTGGATGTCTAGTTTTCAGACCAGTGAGGGTCTGGTAGGAGTCCTTGGGTGGCTGCTAAGCTAAGGCCCAAAATCCACAGCTATCTACGCTGAAAAAAAGATTTGGTTTGGTGCAGAAAAATGTGATCTGTCCAAACTGCATTTCGGGCTCTTTGCTGCAGGCATCTCTAGGACCACCCACACAAGTAAGTTATCATTTTTGTTTAGTGATGTGTGGGAAGTCAGGGTGATAGGACATTTATGGCTTTCCATAGATTCCAGAACCGTTCCTCACAGAGGAAAATGTATGCTTTTATCCAAAGTTTGAGGTTTGCAGGTGCCCAAGGCGTGTAGTTTTCAGACATTTCTGGGTTTAGTAGGTAGGCGTCTAGTTTTATAAAAATGTACAGGTTTGCTAGGTTTCCCTAGGTGTTAGCTGAGTTAGGGTCCAAATTCCTCAGCCACGGACACTGCAAAAATAGTTTGTTTTGAGATAAAAATGTGAATCTATGTTCAGTTTTAGGCTTTTTCCAGTCATGGTCACTAGGGACAGCCACACACGTGGGACACTTTTTTTATAAGGAGATATGGGGAATGCTGTTGGTAGATCATTTCTGAATCCCAGTAGATTCCATTTTTTCCCAAAGTTTAAAGTTTCCAAGGCCCTGTCCATAAGAAATCCTTGTCAGAACCACAAAAGTAACATCTCCCTGGACACCACAGGTTGTCAGGTTTTTAGAAGTGTTTGGAATGGTAGGTTTCCCTGGGTTTGAGCTGAGTGAGGACCCAAAATCCGCAGCTACAAATATTGTAAAAAAAGTGGGGACTTCGTGATAAAGCTTCAGCAGCTATGGGTAAATAATCCACACTTTTAGCTCCTTATGGTATGCAATAACTGATTTAGTTTATGTATTAATGTTCTTCTTTTTCTGCAGTAACTAAATTCTAGTATGAATCAAAATATTAAAAAAACAGATTGTGTGTAAATGAATCTCAAGGCATATGTAGAAGGAGCATTGCCCCGTACCTAAAATTGCTTCAGTTCTTATATTAATTGTACTCTTTTTTTCTGAGGTAATTAAATGAAAGTATAATTCAAAATATTACTCCTAAAACCAGCTCATGTGAGAATGAACCAAACGACAGATCTAGGAGTAGTGTCAACCTGTATCGGGATGAACCATCCTAAATGTAGAGTTATTCGTGTAGTGAAGGTCTGTCTGAATATGACTTCTAAACTTTATCAGAACTCTTAAGAAATCACCTTTGTTGCCCTAAGTGGGTATGGTATGCCGTGCTCTCTCCATCACCAGATTCAAGCTAGCCTGGCTGATGAGTGGTAAAACCCCAAACAAGTCCAAGGATGCTTGTTTCCGGTCCAGGGAGGATCTGGCCTGGCAGTTCTGGCTGGACTGTTCCCATGGTTTGAACTGGAATGGCATGACATGCAAAAAATGATGGATTTAACCCAGATCAGTTACTGGGGGTGAATGTTTGATTGGTTCAGCATTTTGTCCATCATCTATCATTTTGCCCATATTTCTTTGTAGCACTGTATTTGGCTAACACAGGCATAGAACAAGTACTATCTTGTGCTAACCTTCTTAATTTTGCTGCAATGTAATTCACCCAAATTAGGGTAAACTGATGATATCTAATGCTGAGTGATTATGGAATGAGCCACTATTCCAGAGATATACATATATTGTGTATTTATTCTCCCAAATGGTGGTGGAATGGCCAGGTGTAACAAGACTATAGACAATGAAGGCTTTACCGTAGCTATCCCTCCTAGTGACATCTGCCTGAGGCCTGTGTCTTGCATGACCAAAATATGTGCACCTTTTCTTTATATTTCTAAAAACATTGTAATGACTATGGGGTATATTCACAAGAACGTGCAATAACTATCGCCAAAGTAATTTATCAGCAGAAAAGTTAGCACTGTCTAACCCCGATTATATTTGCTGTGATAGCGTAGTATTCACAAGCCTGTTCTACATGGCGATAATTGCAGTGAATGTCGAGAAACCAGGCAACAACCACATTGCAATGGTGATAGTTAGTTCTGCGTTAGCAGGGGATAGCTTTGGATCGGCACATCAGCACCAGATAGCTCACCTTTCTCAACTCAGGCGATATCGCATTGCGAACATGGTCCTAAACATATTAGGATGAGAGGGTTAGGGTGTCATGTTCATTGCCTACTATGGCATATGTGGGTCTTCAGGTGTGGCTCATGGCTGAGCTCCCTTTCATGCTGTGGGTAGTTGTCCTGCTTAGCACATGCAAAAGGCAGGAATAAATTCCCTGGTGCTACCGCGGTTTATCCCTTGTTTTTGCGTCGCTTCACAGATCTGGCAGTTAGGAGTGAAAGTGGTGTTTGGGTTTTATTGTGTGTTTTTGCACAGGAATGCCTACTCTGAATCTCATTAGTGTTAGTTGGTGGTGTCCACAGTGGAGATACATATGGGGGCAGTTATCACGGGAATACTGGTGTTGGCTGCAGTTTGCACCAGCTTGTGAGTGGGGTGTTAAATCTATCTCTTTCATTGGGGGGCGTGGCTTGCGCGCCGCTTTGAGATGGCGGTTTGCGCTTGAGCTCTCAGGCGAACAGGGTCAGTCTGAGGTTTTCGGCGGTTTCCAGGTGCCCTATCTTCGTGGAAAGCCTCTCCCAGGTTTATGAAGTCGCCGTGTGCAGTTTGAGGGCATTTTCCTTCCTCTTCGAGCTGCTGTTCTATGCATTTTATCATTTTTCAGTGACGCTCGGTATTTTCATGAGCGGCCGCCATCTTGAATTCCTTTGATGACGGAGATCGGAATTTCTCCTCAGACGGCAGCGCTACTGTTACAAACTTGCCAGGAATGCATGTGAGCTGATACTGGTGACTATTTTTCTTCATCATTATACCCAGAATTGTTTTCCTTTCTGCTTCTTGTTGCGTGACTGATCAATTGGAGCTTACTTTGGATGCTCTTATATATTTTTTTTCCTTCTTTCTTCAGTGGGCTTTCACTGCTTTTGTGATGTGCTTCAGCTGCTCAGTGCTACATTACTTTTCGGCTTCTGCTTTATGAAAGTGTTCTACTACTATATGCAGAGGCATATCTTAGGTGTGTTGACTTTCCTCTTTTTTCCCATGTAAGTCCGTCATTATATATTGCTCGGCTTTGCTTGCTGAGAGTGCGCTCTGTTATTTTTGCCCAGTTATCACCTCCTAATCCCTCTGGACTTTTGCTGGCCTCACTTTTTTTTTCTTTCTCTTCTGTGTCTGCGTGCTCTATGGCTGCAAATATGGGCTTGTCACCGAATGCAAAAGACGCAAAGGACTCCAAAACATCTCTTAAGAGGTCCAAACAATTATCTCCTACACCTGAGTCTTCTCAAAAGGACACCAATTCCACTCTGGAGACTATTCTGACGCGTCTGAATGATGTTCATGACATTGCGCAGTCTACCAAGACTTACACAGATTTGCTGCAAGTGGAGGTGTCAGCCATCAGAAATGACCTTAAAGCTCTCTCCCTTCGTGTTTCGGCCACGGAAACACGTATTAGTGGTGCAGAAGATACTATGCAAAAGCAATCTAGATCTCTTTGCCAATTACAGCGCTCAATGGCGGCATTGCGGAGGGATCTCACTGAGCAAGAGGATCGTAACCGCAGATCCAACCTGCGCATTTTTGGCCTTCCTGAAGAAGGTGAGAAGGATGCACTTTCTATGATTGATTTTTTATACCAATGGATTCCTTCTACGCTGCAAATTTCTTTCCAAAAAGACTTTGAGCTGGAACGGGCACATCGTGTCCCCACCTTTCGTTCTAAATCAGCCACGCAACCAAGAGCGATAGTTTTTAGGCCACTGCGTCACCAACATACGGAACAAATTTTGGCTCATATGCGGGAGGTTAAAGCTGTTTCCTGGAAAGGCCATTGAATCTCAATTTCTCAGGACTTTGCCAGAGACACGGTAATAAGGAGGAAAGGCTTTCTTAATCTCCGGAAACGTCTCTCTGAGATGAATATCCCCTTTTCCTTCTCTGGTCCTTCAAAATTCCGCATTACCTTCAAAGGTCGTTTCAGAATCTTCGATGAACCTGCTGATTTGGCCTCTTTTTTGGACAATCAGATGGAGCTGCAGATGGAACTTCAAATGGAGGCTTCGCTTGATCCTAGCTCCTCTCGCACCTGAGGTGGTTTCATGTATCTGCAATGACTTTTCTCTTTTCCAGATCTACTAAGTTTATCTTTTTTAGATCTGCGTAGTGGTCTTATTGTCCACTGTTGTTGGTGTTCTGTTGCTATTTTGTGTGTGGAGTTGTCAGCTACGTTGTACGGTGTGTTTTCTTCTTTTCCTTATCTGCTCTCTTTTTATATCTCTATGATGTAGTCTACCACTATCTTCGGTATATCTTCTTTCCGTTCCTTTTAACCTTTTTGTGGTATTGCTTTTTTCTATGTTGCCCTTAATGTTGATTGTTCTTTTCATGCTTCCCTGTCTTTTTTTCTCTTTGCTTGTTCTTTGCCGTGTCAGCTTTCGGTTCTTCTATTGTCTCATTTTATGGCTTCTTTTATTGCCTTCCATTTTGTGTGTGAGACTTGGTCTTATTTCCCTCTTTTGATCTTCTTTTTCCTTTACCCCAATTAATGTTACTTCTATTGTGGTATATCTACGTGGTCCTTTCGCCTGACGCTTCTCTCATGTTGTTTCGTCCTTAGTGTCTACACCATTGATTATTAACTGTATTGTTTTATAGATTGGTTATATAAGTTGTTTCATAGATGCTTATTAATTACACCTATATATCTAGTGTTAAATTCTAATTATTGTATAATTACTTTATATATCTATCTCATGATAGTTTCATTGATTAGTTGTTTACCTATTATTATCAATTGATTCTCTCTACTAGTTCTAAGCTATTCTATTTATATTGCACTGTATAGTCTCCTGTAATCTTACTTTCTATTAATATATATTTGACATGTTCCTGCATTTTCAGATTCAATTAAATATAACAAGTTCTATATATTTAAGGACAGTTAATTAATTGCTTATCTTTCGTGTTTGCATTTTCATCTTCATTATATAGTGGTTTCTTGTATTTATCTAGCTTGGTGCTTCATTGATTGTTATATTGACCAGCTTTTTGGTGTCTTTCTATATTATGTCTCATTTCTTTTCTTTATACTGCACCCTATAGTCTTCTTGAGAAGTATATTTTCTTCTACTTATTCTTTCCTGATAGTTATGATGATTGCTTCAACTTCGTTCTATTTAATCTTCGTTTATTTTTATGATGTTTTTGGTGTTTTCTTTGCTTATAATAAGATATATATATCTTAGAATTGCTATTGCATTTATTCTATTAGATGTCTTTTTCTCTTCTACCTATTCCACTCTTTTATGGTATACTTTTTATGCTACCTGTGTATTAACTTGGTCTATGCGTGTTGACTTTATAGACTTACACGATGAATTGTTTTAGTAATACTCTAATGGTATTAGTTCATATTTCAGATGTTTCTTTCTCCTAATTAAGTATAATCAGTTATGTATTGTATTGGGGCTGTTGATATCGACTGTAATTACTCCTCGTGACGGTCCTTTGCTCGCCTTCCCACGTTCCCCCTAGTATGAATTTGGTCTTTTTCAGACCTCCCTTGCTGGTTCTTCTCTCTCTTCTTTTTTCTCCTCTCTTGTCTCATTTCTTTTTTCGGATTTCCCCCATGGATTCTCCTTCTTCGACGTTAATGTTTGATATCTGGATGCTTGTATTCGTGCTGGTTGTTTTCTGCTTTCCATCTATGGATTATGTTATCTTTTTCTATGTATGTCTATGCCGGGTTTGAATGTGTTGTCCCTTAATGTTAAGGGTTTAAATCATCCAGTGAAAAGATAAAAAATCTTAGATTATTGCAAATCTCTCTCTTCAGATCTAGTCCTTTTTCAGGAAGCAAAGGTCTCTACCAGAGAGGCGCTATTCCTGAAGAAGGAATGGGTTTCAGATGTTGTCTGTTCCGATGCTTGTGGCAAAAGAAATGGGGTCATTACTTTAATTTAAAAAAATTCAGGTTTATCCATAGTCTCTTCTGCTCACGATACTGAGGGTCGTTGGTTGTTAACTAAGTTGTCTGATGGTAATGCTGATCTTTATGTTATGAATATTTATGCCCCTAACAAGGATGATCCGTCCTTTTGGAAAACGGTTACCAAAAATTGAATGACACACCTCATTCTGGGAATCTTATCGTTGGTGGGGATTTTAATTTACCAATGGATCCCATTCTAGATAGGAATTCAGCTTTTCAATTTCGCCCTCCGAAATCCCATAAACAAATGCTTAACATGTGTTCCCTCTCTCATCTTCAGGATGTATGGCGTCTTCACAACCCCACTGGTAGTGATTTTTCCTTCTTTTCTTCCCCTCATTCTACCTTTTCTCGTATTGATTATTTATTGGTTCACTCCTCTCTTATTTCGTCTTCCTCCTCTCCGCTTATTCATCCTATTCTGATTTCTGATCATGCCGCGGTTACTTTTACATTGTTGTCCTTTGCTCCTAAATCAAGAGCTCGCTCCTGGAGATTAAATACAGAAATTTTGCATGATAATGCCCAGATTGATGAGTTCTCTAGTGCAATCGAAACCTTTTTCCTAGAGAATGAAGGCTCAGTTTCTTCCCCAATTGTCCTCTGGGATTCGTTTAAATGTACTTTTCGTGGCCAGGTTATTAAATGTATGTCAAAAAGGAATGCTGCTATTAAAAACGAACTTACAGATCTAGCAACTAAAAAAATCTGGAATCTACCTTTACACATTCTAAGGATAAATCTTGCCTACAGTTAATCAAGCAATTAAAGTACACATATAATACTATAGTTACCAAAAGAGCCCATATTGGGGTTCAGGATCAGAAATCCTAAAGGCTATTGTTAAAAAATCGAGCTGGGAAGATTCTCGTGGCTACATTAAAATTTCAGGATTCCTCCTTTAAGTCTTCTCAAATCTCTTCTATTAATGATCACCTTGGTTCTAAAAAATTTCAGACTAAGGAAATTCTCGAAGTCTTTCGTGATTTCTATAATAACTTATATACCCCTTCTAATCAGGCCTCTTTTGAGCAGTGTCAGGACTTCTTGAAATCTGTCCCGGTGAAGTCGGTATTCGTGGAAGATAGCAATTTTTTAAATGGTCCGACTACTCCTGAAGAAATTATTGCCGCAATTAAAGCCACTCGTTCTGGGAAAGCTCCGGGGCCTGAGGGCTACCCTATTCTGTTTTATAAAACTTTTCTTCCTGTGATTGTTCCCAAGCTTCAATCTGTCTTTGACGCTTTTATTAAGGATGGGTCTGTTTCTGGCACGGCGGCTGATGCTACCATTGTAGTGATTCCAAAAGACGGAAAAGATAATTCAGATCCCAAAAACTTCCGTCCTTTTTCCCTTCTTAACATGGAGGCTAAGATTTTTGCTAAAATCTTAGCCAAGAGATTAGAATCCTTCATTCCTAAACTGGTACATCCCTCTCAAACGGGTTTTGTAAAGGGCCGTCTTGCGCGTGATAATATACGTTCATTTTGCCATATTCTCTGATCAGCTAAACGTTCTCATCTCCCAGCCGCGGCCTTGGTTCTTGATGCTGAAAAGGCCTTTGACAAGGTTTCTTGGCCTTTTCTTCGTGCTGTCTTGTGTGCACATAATCTTGGTGATTCCTTTATTAATATGGTCATGTCCCTATACTCTCAACCTAGAGCTAACATAAGAGTCAACGGTGCTACGTCGTCCTTTTTTAATCTTCGCCAGGGCACCAGACAGGGTTGTCCTTTATCTCCATTTTTGTTTTTATTATCCATTGACCCTCTCCTCAGATTGATTGAACTACACCCAGACATTAAAGGTTTTTCTTTTGGTCCTCGTCGTATTAAAACTGCTGCGTACGCGGATGATGTCCTTATTTTCTCAGATAATATTGCCTTGGCTATCCCTGCTATCTCGGATACGATTTCCCTTTTTTCGAAGGTTTCAGGGTACACCTTAAATAAGGATAAGACTGAGATGTTCCCCTTAAATGCCTACTGTTTCTCTACGCATATGGGCTCTGCTGGTTTTAAATGGCAGTCTAAGCAAATAAAATACTTGGGTATCTATTTTTGCTCTACCTTATATGCTACAATTGCCTATAATGAAACCCAGACTATTCTTAAAGTACGGCGTCTTTTGGACACTTGGTCTCCGAAACACATTTCCTGGTGGGGTCGCCTTCAGACCCTCAAAATGATGATTACACCTATTATTAATTTTGTATCCTCTATGCTCCCGGTAAAGTTATCGGATTCCTTCTTTCATGAAATTGATGTTCTGACCTCTAAATTTTTATGGAATGATAAACGGGCTAGAATTGCCTATAAATTCTTGCGGAAGCCTTATGATATGGGAGGATGCAATCTTCCTGATTGGGAAAAATACCAAACTGCCTTTTTGGCGTCTCAAGGTGCTCTATGGTTCTCTTATCCCCCTATTCATGTTCCTTTCTGGTTGTTAATAGAGCAGGAATTGGCTTCTCCATTACCGACTGCCTCCTTTTGCACTGCGTCTACCTTGTCCATCCCGTTCTCCCGTTCTATTATTCTAGATACTCTTGCTGCGGTCCGGAAGGTAGACAAGAAAGTGGCGATTCCACTTCACAAATCTAGGTGGTCGTCTATTTGGCGGAATTCTAAAATTAAAATTATTATTGATCCTTCTCTGATATCTTATTGGGCTGATAAGGGTATCTCGCTTGTTAAACATCTTTATGGTTCTAATAACGAGCCACTACCTTTTTCCTCCTTAGCTCAACAACATTCTTTAACTAATTTGGATTTTTATACTTTTCTCAAAATCAAAGAATCACTTGCTAAGGTGCGTCTTCATCCTACTTCTCCTACGATTACTCTACTTCAAATATAGACTAAATTTGGTCACGTAGCCTCTAAAATCTATAAATTTTTATCAACTGTTTCCTTACCTACTCATACGGTTGCTCAACAAAAATGGTTGCACCATTTTTATCATGATGTTACTGACCATATTTCTTCAGACACCTGGCAGATGATTGGTAAACTTTCTCTTCGCAATAAAATCGCCCCATCGTTAATGCAATCTAAATTTTTCTCCGTCAACCTTCTTCATTGGACTCCTGTTCGTTTACATTCGCTCAATCTCAAAGAAGATGACCTATGTTGGAGCTGTGGCTTATTGACAGGTGACTTTCCGCATATGTTTTTTGAATGCTCCTTCCTCCAACCCTTTTGGGACCTCATTCACAAACACCTCATGCTCATCTTTGGTATTAGGTTCCAACTCTCCTTCCCATTAATTCTATTAGGTCCATTGGCTGCCCCAGCCCCTCTCCCCTTGGATCCCATGGAATTACAGCTGTTGGATCTTCTATTGACTATTGCAGTGAAAGTAATTCTTATGGAATGGAAATCCTTTTCCTCTGTTTCTTCTCATACTTGGTGGGCTTGGGTTTCCTTTTTACGAAGTGCTCATACCTCGGTCGATCATGCTCACCTTTCTCCATCTATAGCTAGTGGGGTTTGGAATGCTCTGGATAACTATATGGATTTGTCATCAAAGGGGTTGGTTGACCAATATCCCTTCGATTTGTCTGGTTGAATGGCGTCTTGTTTGTCGGGTTAGTTCGTTAGAAATCCTTCTCTTCTTCTTTCTTCTCCTCCTTCTCTGTCTTCTCTTCTTTTTCCATCTTTTCCCTCTTTTTTTCTCTTTCTTTCTTCTTTCTTCTTTCCTTTCCTCTCTTCCCCTGATTATACCAGCTGATAGTGATACTCTTGATTGTGGACTCTGCCTAAGCTACTTACTTTATCTTAATTATTTTGTTTTTCTGTTTTTATAGTGGTTGATGCACAGCAGATGTTTCAATAAACTTTTAACACAAGTTACAGATTCATTACTTATTGTTCGTTGGTGCTCTACCAGGTGGCGTCGCGGGTCCTACCGACGTCAAGTAAACTAAATAACGTGATGCTAGAAAGGCTCTAGTTTCATCCCCAAGTAGGCACACATTGTTTGTCGACCTCCCTTAATTTCAGAAAAGACGACTTAGATACAGTTCCATGTATGTTTCTTGATTTTATTTAATTTTTCATCATTGCTTGTTTCTACATTTCTTAGGATGAGGCGGATTCACATATCTGTGATTTAAATCATTTTCCAATGTTATGGTTCAGACATTGTCTACTGAGTATGTCCAATGCATTTCGGGCATTAAGAAAACAGCCCTTCATCAGGGACTTGACAATGTCTGTGTTGAAGAGTGTGGGTGAACCTATTTCAAGTCGGTGAATGCCTTCGGTCCGGTACTCGTCTCCGCCAAAACGCCGGCCGAAATGCATTGGACATACTCAGTAGACAATGTCTGAACCATAACATTGGAAAATGATTTAAATCACAGATATGTGAATCCGCCTCATCCTAAGAAATGTAGAAACAAGCAATGATGAAAAATTAAATAAAATCAAGAAACATACATGGAACTGTATCTAAGTCGTCTTTTCTGAAATTAAGGGAGGTCGACAAACAATGTGTGCCTACTTGGGGATGAAACTAGAGCCTTTCTAGCATCACGTTATTTAGTTTTTCTGTTTTTGGCAGACTACTTTTGTGTATGGATGTATTTGCTACGATTCATTGTTGAATTTCAGCTTCTGATTGCTTTTTATCTGTTATCAATTGTATCACTTATACTTGTATTCTGTATCTTCATTTGCTTCTTTATAACAATAAAATTCTTTTGAAATAAAAAAAAAATCTATCTCTTTCATTAAGGTGGAGATAAATCAGAGTTAACTCCTTGTGAATATGCCCCTATATTGAGTATAATAAAGCATCCATCCATTGAAGAACATCATTCTGTGGAAGTTGGCTCCTCTCAGCAGTGTATTCTCATAGTCAAAATATCTGTCTCAAGTATCCATGTAATTCAAAATTTCTGTACGCCGCAGCCATTTCATGCACATATTCGCAAATTATCTGGGGAATATTCTCACAAAGTTCCCTTCACTAATACCTTAACAAATTGTTTGCTTTATCAACCCTAGGCACTTTCTGAGCTAAGTCAGTTGCCTCATATATGACTGATAGGCAGAGGCCGCTAAGAACAGAGACCATTTGTCTTTAGGGGAAGCTAAAAGATGCATCCAGTTGGTAGTTTCTTTAACTGACCTCTACCCCAGATTTAATTGTATTTTTTATCCAGGAAATCCCTGATCTTATTCATATTTTTATTTTTCCGTCTTTTAATGATGGTGGACTAGAGACTGGGAGATAGGCGAGCACAGCATTGCAAGGTCGTCTCAGTGGGGAAGGTCGGTATTTCATATTTTTGGAAAAGTTGTCAACTATCAGCCTAGATGGCCTGCAAGGTCTTATATCTTACTATTTTAGGTGTTTTCGAATCCTATATTTGCCTTCACCAGGCTTTATATGTCATAGCATCTGATCATATATAAAAGATTAAAATTGCCAAATGGGGAAATTTGCATCGGAAATCTGCAAGTCTGCAGTGTAATAGATGATAAATAATCAGATCTAAAACATGGAAATTCTATTCCTCCGTCTGACTTTGGCAACTGCAACATTTTTAGACTGTCTCTAGTGAATATATTTCTCCAAAGAAATGATATCAAGCAGCTTTCCAATTTATCAAAAACCCAGCAATCAGTTTACAATGAATGTTCAGAAAAGGAAATAGTACAAGTGGCAAGATTGACATTTTAATTAAAGATACACCGCCTATCACAGAGAGTGGGAGGGATTGCCAAACCACAAGGAAAGAGTGGATTTTAGATAGTAATGAGACAAAGTTCAAGAGATGGCTATCAAAAACTAAAGTAAAAAATACTCTTGATATCTTTTACGATGTGTATTATAATTGAGGGTAACACGTAGTGTTAAACAAAAGAGATTTGGGTTCAGTTTAGTTGATTGTATATCCCCTAATTTAGTGAATTTCTGAATTGCTTCTAAGAAAGTCTTGACGCTATCTCTATCAGGGAATGGATATAGCTCAGCATTGTTGGCATACATTTTAAACTTAATGTTACATACCAGTGGTGGACGTATTCGCCTATGCGAATGACAGTATTGGGCTAAGGGCTCTTTAAATAGAGCAAATTGTGTGGGTGATAGTAGGGAGCCTTGGCGAGTGTCTCAACTAGGAAATAAAGGGGCATATTAGCAAGAACCTGGCTCTAAAATTATCACCGTTTTAGCGGCAGGAAACTCCAGCTAAAACGGCGATAATGGGCTTGCTAATATGCATTGTAGAATTCCAATATAAGCCCAGGTTAGATGTCTTGCACATATGTCCAGAAATGGATGATTAATTGAAATACTACTGCCTAAACCACAAATTCCTAAACCACGACGGCTAAACAATGAACAATACCAAACAACTACGGGGCATATTATCAAGGGGCTTTATCTCCGCTTTTTTGGCTTTAAAAGCCAAGAAAGCGGAGATAAAATTATCTCCCTATTACCAAGCTGTCGCTAACACCAGTTAGCGACAGCTAATAGGAGATAGTGACCATCTTGGGCCCCGCTTTGCATGTCAGTGATATTTATCACTAATGACATGCAAAGTGGGCGTGCCAAGATGTTAGCGACTGAAAACAGTTGCTAACATCGCTATCTCCTATTACCAACTTTTGGAGATATTCGTGCTAAGCGCGAATATCTCCAAAAGCTAACACTTGCCCAGGAGCAGTTCTTAGCCATGTTATCCAATGGGAGGTGGATAACATGGCTAAGAGCATTTGCTCGATAATGCATGAATATCGCTGACTTTTCAGCGATATTCATGCATTGCGGCCGTTTTTTATCGCATTTGCGATAAACCTTGCTAATAGCAAGGTTTATCTGCGATAAAAATCGCCGATTTGCGGCGATAATTTTTGTCTCTAAATAAGTTAGAGACAAAAATTATCTCTATTGGTTGGTAATATGCCCCTACATTTTTTGAAACGAGTTCCTCAACCACGAAAAAAACCACCTCGAGACTGGCCAATAGATGGCACTATTGATTATATTTTTCCTTCTGAAACGTCCTTGCGAAGAGTGGATGTGCTCCTTTAAAAATGTATTCATAACCTGCACTCGTAGTTCATATTTTGCAATGTGTTGCAGCTGTAAAGTGGAATGCATCAGTCAGCCCCGTTTCTGTCGAGTAAGCACACTCGGATATTTATCCTTTACAAATTATAAATGTATTGAAGCATTCTGCGCTTTGCAAATGAGCCGCTTCTAGGCCCTGGGTGCTGTGAGTGGGAGCACACGGCCGGCCGGTCGGCACCCTGTCCAATCTGAGGTAGGATAATACTGCACGCGAGCAGATAACAGTTTTACCAACCGATCATTTGTATCCACATAACATATCAGAACTGCTTGTATCTGTGTGTGGGTGGTTGGGGCAGTTGAATAAATACACAGGGCCTTATTTATAAAGGCCTTGCGCCGCCGGTGCGTCACTTTTAAAATGGGAAAAAGTGACGCACCGGTGGCGCAAGGCCTTCATAAATAAGGCCCACAGTGCTTATATTTATTATTTCACAGGTGCCATTGATCGGGAAATGGTCGGCTGTTTGATGGTTTCATGGAGGCTGATGGGGCCACATGTTCCACGGTTCACTAGTACAAATCAACCTTAATTTGTGGACCCCTTACTCCCAGGTGCAGCACCGGTGGTCCTGCACCTGCTGTGCTAATGGGAGCGGTGCCCCTTCCTTGCCACCATTATGTTATACCCACCGCTATTTCAGATGTGAATGGTTGATAGGGTCCCTCCTTAGACTTTTTTGCTTACAAACATAGGGGCATATTATCAAGGGGGTTTATCTCCGCTTTTTTGGCTTTAAAAGCCAAGAAAGCGGAGATAAAATTATCTCCCTATTACCTAGCTGTCGCTAACACCAGTTAGCGACAGCTAGTAGGAGATAGCGACCATCCTGGGCCCCACTTTGCATGTCAGTGATATTTATCACTAATGACATGCAAAGTGGGCGTGCCAAGATGTTAGCGACTGGAAACAGTCGCTAACATCGCTATCTCCTATTACCAACTTTTGGAGATATTCGCGCTAAGCGTGAATATCTCCAAAAACTAACACCTGCCCTGAGCAGTTCTTAGCCATGTTGTCCAATGGGAGGTGGATAACATGGCTAAGAGCATTGGCTCGGTAATGCATGAATATCGCTGACTTTTCAGCGATATTCATGCATTGCGGCCGTTTTTTATCGCATTTGCGATAAACCTTAATAATAGCAAGGTTTATCTGCGATAATTTCTGACGATGCTTAGCGGTAAAAAATTCGTTGCTAAGCATCGTTAGCGATAAATATCGCTTAACGTTGGTAATATGCCCCATAATGTCCATGGGAGGCTTGAAAGTTGTGTTTGGAGACTCTAGGCTGAGTTTATTTCCCATGTATATGTCTTCAAAAGTAAAGAGAACAGCAGCCTTAGCCTGTTACATTTGAATTAGTAGCGTGGTATGGACAAAATAATTTAATGGCCCCAGCGAATTGGGCCGGGATTAGACAGCAAAGGGGTATGAAAGCAAAGGTATTTTTTCTAATTTATTTTTTTAAAGAAAAAAATGCATTTATCTTCGAAAATTCAGTCAGACAGCAAATTAAATTTTAAATGTTCGGAATCTTGTAGTATCATTTTTTTTATTGTTTTCAGCATAAGCCTTAACAATTCATACAGTCGAAATATTAATATCATGCTGTTATGAAATCCCTATATATCATATACATTACATCATATATAATCAATTGTCTACTTCATTTTACGGTAGAAAGGATACAGAGAATGAATAAGACAGTTCACTTCTTAGTTGATGATATATCCAGTAATTAACCAGTAATACTTCCGTAACCGAATAGAGAAGGAACCTGCAACACATAGGAGACTTGTCATTGTAATAACAGTGCCATCTACTGGCCAGTTAAAAGGTCTTTTTTTTGTGGTTTAGGGAAGTCGTTGTTCGAGTAAGTTGTAGTTAAGAATGTCGTAGTTAAGGATGTCGTCGTTCAGGATTCGCTGTTCAAGTCAGTCATTTTTAAAACTTCGTTACAAAGGCTGTTTCCCATGAGAAACCAATCAGTTTGTGTGGAAAAAAGAATTCCCCCCAATTTTTTTTTTTGTAATAGTGATAATAAGTACAATCCAAATTAAAATGATGGTCTTTCACCGAAACGCCGCGTCAACAGTTTTCTACAATTTTCTGACCTAGATAGTTTTGTGAGAGGTATTTAATAGTTTTTAACATATGTGAGACATTGATTATTGTGGTTTTTATAGTGTCTGGTGTATAGGATTATGCATAAAAGTGATACTTTGTAAGTGAATCCTATTATTTGCACTAGCGCTTTCTGATATATTATTGTCATGATATATATTTTGTGATCACTAATGATTGTTATAAAACAATAAAAAAATTGATTTATAGTTCCATATTTACGTTGTTTGATTTCTATTATTGTGATTTTATGTATAGAATTGAAAATTAATGTTCATTTAAATTTTTATTGTATTTATTATCACTACTATAAAACAATTTTTTATTTTGGGAATTCAATTTTTCACAAGAAAGTATTGATTTCTCGTAGTGCCATATTGTAAAATTACTAATTGGAAAGGGAATTCGTAATTGTTGTTGCTATATATACCCGTTCATTTTCCCTGTATCAGGGTATTTCCCTTGTGATTTTATGTTTCAAAATATAAAATAAGGATACATTCATGTATAATAATAAAACAAACAAATTCGCCCATCATGAACTCTGTTTCATCCCCAACACAGAAATACGTGGATAGGCAGGCTCTGAGACTCGAATAATTTCAAAAGGGGGTGGTGATGGACAGAGTATCTGAGTTAATCAGAACACTCCTACCCAGTCAACAGATCAGGGCTTGATCCATCACCGTTTTTTAGCTCACTGCACCATCCCAGTTCAGAACCTGGCTATATGCAAATTAGTCTGTCCCTGGCCCAGTGCATCATGGGAACAGGGCAGACCAAACTACCAAGCCAATTCTTCACTGGAAAGGAAACAAGCTTCCGGGGACCGGTTTCTGGCATTACAGCCGTCTTCGGCCCGGCTTGCTTGAATCCTGATGGTGCAGTGAGCAAGGGACTCACGTCTGAGCATACCCTTCCACACTTGTGGTGGCCAAAATATTTTTAAAAGGGGGTGGTGATGGACAGAGTATCTGAGTTAATCAGAACACTCCTACCCAGTCAACAGATCAGGGCTTGATCCATCACCGTTTTCTAGCTCACTGCACCATCCCAGTTCAGAACCTGGCTATATGCAAATTAGTCTGTCCCTGGCCCAGTGCATCATGGGAACAGGGCAGACCAAACTACCAAGCCAATTCTTCACTGGAAAGGAAACAAGCTTCCGGGGACCGGTTTCTGGCATTACAGCCGTCTTCGGCCCGGTTTGCTTGAATCCTGATGGTGCAGTGAGCAAGGGACTCACGTCTGAGCATACCCTTCCACACTTGTGGTGGCCAAAATAATTTCAAAAGGGGGTGGTGATGGACAGTCCCAGGCACTCCACACCACTGGAATCAAGCTAGCCGGGCTGATGAGAGGTGTTACCTCGAAACCGGGCCGGTCCTCGGTTGCTTGTTTCCATTCTGGGAAGGACATGGCTTTTGTAGTTCGGACTGGACTGTTCCCATGGGGCACAGGGTCAGCGCTGATTTGCATATCGCCATTGTCTAACCCAGGGTGGTGTGGAGTGGAAAAACGATGGATTTGGGCCCAGATCTTTGGACTGGGGTGAATGTGTGACATTGATCCACATTCTGTCCATCACTGTTGTGTTTGCAATTACCGCTCTAAGTGTACTGGGGATGCTCAGACGTGAGTCCCAGGCACTCCACACCACTGGAATCAAGCTAGCCGGGCTGATGAGAGGTGTTACCTCGAAACCGGGCCGGTCCTCGGATGCTTGTTTCCGTTCTGGGAAGGACATGGCTTTTGTAGTTCGGACTGGACTGTTCCCATGGGGCACAGGGTCAGCGCTGATTTGCATATCGCCATTGTCTAACCCAGGGTGGTGTGGAGTGGAAAAACGATGGATTTGGGCCCAGATCTTTGGACTGGGGTGAATGTGTGACATTGATCCACATTCTGTCCATCACTGTTGTGTTTGCAATTACCGCTCTAAGTGTACTGGGGATGCTCAGACGTGAGTCCCAGGCACTCCACACCACTGGAATCAAGCTAGCCGGGCTGATGAGAGGTGTTACCTCGAAACCGGGCCGGTCCTCGGATGCTTGTTTCCGTTCTGGGAAGGACATGGCTTTTGTAGTTCGGACTGGACTGTTCCCATGGGGTACAGGGTCAGCGCTGATTTGCATATCGCCATTGTCTAACCCAGGGTGGTGTGGAGTGGAAAAACGATGGATTTGGGCCCAGATCTTTGGACTGGGGTGAATGTGTGACATTGATCCACATTCTGTCCATCACTGTTGTGTTTGCAATTACGGCTCTGAGACTCGGGCCTGAGGTCACTGATTGACATGTCACAGGTGGGGTGGCACATAGCCTGCAGAAAATGCACCAGCAGTATATCCCCGATCAATCCCACAGATAGGCACAGGAAAATCACCATGGTCCAGGGAGATTGGCCCAATGATGCACACATTGCCGGAGGGGTACATATGCTCCTCAAACACCATAAAGTCAGATGCCATGTTAAAGTTAGGAACATATAGTCAATCGGGACACAGCACACAAAATACATGCAGTGATCACACTTTCCCATACCGGATATCTGTACACGTTACCAATTGGCCCAATTGTATCCATGCAAGGTCGAGACCCACCTGGATTCCGTATCAGATATATTAATTTGCGACTCCATATGTGGAAAATTAGTACGGTTTGGTAAACATTATCTGCGCCATCTTGCCTTTCCCCCTGATGCCACACTTTTTGTCGTGCGCACCCGCCATTTTAGGCGCCTCGATCAGAACCACCCTCTGCACGCCACTGATCCCCAGCACAGCTCTTCGCCCTCACAAGCCCCCCCCCCACGCACTGGCCACCCCCGCTCTCACATGTCCTGGGTCATAAACCCCTCTTCAACGCAGCTCTGCCCCGGAATCCCATCCTGTTCCCAGCGCGACACCTCCCTTCATCCCTTTCATGGTCCCAGGCCCTTCGATACAAACCCCCTTTTTCCTGTGTGCCCGTTTGTCTTCCTCGTTCCCAGGCCGCCACCTGGCCCTGCGGATACTGTTTATTGCCCCCCCCCCGTACAGTAGGAAGCTTCCCCCATTAAAGGACCCTTGAATTGATCAAAGCCCCTCCCTATGAGATCCGATCAACCCCACACATCCCGTGAGTCGGCGGAATGTCCAGCTGCGCGATAATCATCACCTGTTGTGACCGGGGTGGGGACTTCAACTGTTAATGTGTGTGGGAACGGGCCTGAAGGGGAGATTTCGAGGATGTCCTTTCATACTTCAAAGCATTGCAAGAATGTGTTACCTGCAATAAAGATCATAAACCTGTGTATAAGAGGCCAGGCCTCAGAGATGCGGGTAGAGCACCTCGTGACGATACTGGCTGTCTGAACTGACGTGTTCTCCTCCGGAGAAAATAAATCCTTGTTTCCTGCCTTCCAGTCTCCAGCGCCTGCCTCTTCATTTATTAATATTTTGTGGGTTCAATAGGCGACACCGCCGGGCAATACTTAAGGATCTTTGTTTATTGGTTATCCCTGACCCTTCTTTTGCACATAGACAGAGGTTCACACGCCTTACCAAAAATATTTACTGGACCTGTTTACGGCATTCAATTAATCATACTAAAACCCATTTTAGATTGATTGTCCTCAGACAGACAGTCCTCAGACCCTATGTCTGTGGCTGTTCTCCCTGTGCACTGTTTAATCAAACAAACTGTTCCGACTTTGCCAAATGCCTTTCATCTCTTATTGTTTCAAGGTATTTGATGTTCAAGCAGCACCTTCAACTTAGCTGCATGTAATAGGTGTGCTTATGCACCCTCAACTCTTAAAGTCTTAGACAGATGGTGCAGCTCCATTTTTCACCATTTCCTTGTGTGCAATTTTAATTTCTTGGCTCTCCACCAGCAGCTGTTTAAGAAGGGCACAAAGTGAAGCACTAGATTTTTCTGAAGTTTACTCTGGTACTCCTTTCTCTGTCACTAACTTAATGTGATTTCTCTGTGGCTGAACAGAACATGTCACCTTAGCTAGGCTCTGGACATTTAGCTGGTCAGTGACTGGGAGCGTCAAACTTTGGGAGCCACTCTTGTTGCTACTCAATTGGGTTAGGGAAATTGATTGTCCGAGTGCAGTTTACTGATATATGCCACTTTACTGATCTTCTCAAGAGGGTGAACAGTTCTCATGTTCTCACATTATGAATCTTAAGGTAACTGTCTGATGAAGATTCACTATTGTGGCAGGCTCATGGAGCACATAGAGCTGCGATCTAAATTGACTTCAGTCACTGTGAGGTAATGTGTATATCAAAGCTGTCTTGAGCTTTTAATAGGCTATCCAATCCAATCCAAAAATTCTTTATTTCGGTCTAAAAGACCATAAAAGATACATGATGTATACATATAACAACATTTAGAAAAAGAATTACAGATATAAAAACACATGTACATTAAATGAGTAACGCATCATTCCAGGAACGATGAGGGAAAAGTGAACATTTCTTGATCAGGAATAAAATAGAAATAAATTGATAAAAGCACAGTCCATGAATAAAACGACAAGTTCATTGATTAGGGTTATGTCCATTTAACAATTTTTTCCTGATGAGCCACATAGCCATAATGAATTTCGCCACAGCAAAAACTACATGAGGCAGAGTACTGGTTCTTAAAACTCTGTGGGCATCTATATAGCTCCTGAAACCCAAATTCCTGCAAAGAGGGACCAACCAGTATTTCCTTGGTCTATAATATGCAGGACAAAAGAAAAAAAGATGGGTTTCTTCCTCATCGTGAGAGTTACAACCTCGACAGGATTTATCTTCCCTCTGAAGCCATTTGGAGGTAAAAGTTTTGATCGGTAAAGTGCCAAGCCTCCCCTGTATAAACAGCTTCCTGGCCAGGATTGGGTAAATAATATCCATAAAATCCTCAAACTCATAAGAATTTTTGGATTGCAGGAAACGTTCAGTTAGGGTGCTGTTGTTGGTCGAGGTCAAAAGTAGATCGAGGCTTTTTTCCTTATAAATTTGTACAAGTCGTTTCCGGGATAGCCTTGGACAGCCTACTGCTGGGGCTTCCCAGAGTTCGGACAGATTTAAACGGTACAGTTCCTTCTTAACAAAGGCCAGCCAGGGAATTCTATCTCGTTGATTCAGGGCCAATACGTGGGTGAGATCACTCCTGTAATGTTCAAGCTCGCTGGTGGACCAAAGCCTGTGCCAGAATCGTACTGGCTTAGACTCCAGCTCAGCAGCGATAGAGGGTAAACCCACGTCCAATCTCAGGGGAATCAGGGGTGTGCCACGGGGGAGAGCCAATAGGCGTCTGAGAAAGATGTTTTCTACTCTGGCGAGATCCAGGCCTGCTCTGTACCCCCAAAGCTCGCTGCCGTACATTGCAGCCTCCTTGGCTTGCGTTTTGTACAGCTCCAGTGCCGGACTTATAGGTTTGTAGGTCGAAGTATTTGCAACCTTCAGGATTGCACCAGATAGTTGGGTCAGCTTTAGCCGAGATTTCACTATCTGGGGATCCCAAGATAAATTCTCGTGCAGAGTCACCCCCAGATATTGAAAGGTTGTGACCCTTTCTAAGCTAGCTGTACCCAGAGTGGGATATGGTCTTCTCTTTGGTGAGGGATTAAAAATCATGAATTTGGTCTTCTCTGTATTGATCTCTAGACCATGTTGTCTACAGAAAAGACCAAATCCATCCAGAATGCTCTGGATCCCCATTGGGCTTTTGGAAAGCAGGAGGGTGTCATCAGCAAACATGATAGCTGGCACCCTCCGGCCTGCCAGAGAAGGGGCGTCATTATCTTTTACTTCATCAAGGTGAGATATAACACTGTTCACGAAGAGGAAGAACAGGGTGGGCGCCAGGACGCAACCCTGCCTTACCCCCCTGAGAACAGGAAACCTTGAGGAAAGCGCTCCATCCCTCCCACACCTAACCTGCGCATAGTTGCCATCGTGCAGCCTGATTATGGCTGATTCAAGCAAGCCGGGCCGACGACGCCTGAAATGGCAGAAACCGGTCCCCGGAAGCTTGTTTCCTTCCCAGTACAAGAATTGGCTTGGTAGTTTGGTTTGCCCTGTTCCCATCATGCACTGGGACAGGAACAGACTAATTTGCACATAGCCAAGTTCTGAGCTGGGATGGTGCAGTGAGCTAAAAAACGGTGATGGATCAAGCCCTATCTTTGGACTGGGTAAGAGTGGTCTGCTTAATTCAGGCACTCTGTTCATCACCACCCCCTTTTCTGAATCAATTTGTCCACCATAAGCGTGGAAGGGTATACTCAGATGTGAGTCCCTTGCTCATTGCACCATCAGGATTCAAGCAAGCCGGGCCGACGACGCCTGCAATGGCAGAAACCGGTCCCCGGAAGCTTGTTTCCTTCCCAGTACAAGAATTGGCTTGGTAGTTTGGTTTGCCCTGTTCCCGTCATGCACTGGGACAGGAACAGACTAATTTGCATATAGCCAAGTTCTGAGCTGGGATGGTGCAGTGAGCTAAAAAACGGTGATGGATCAAGCCCTGATCTTTGGACTGGGTAAGAGTGGTCTGCTTAATTCAGGCACTCTGTTCATCACCACCCCCTTTTCTGAATCAATTTGTCCACCATAAGCGTGGAAGGGTATACTCAGATGTGAGTCCCTTGCTCATTGCACCATCAGGATTCAAGCAAGCCGGGCCGACGACGCCTGAAATGGCAGAAACCGGTCCCCGGAAGCTTGTTTCCTTCCCAGTACAAGAATTGGCTTGGTAGTTTGGTTTGCCCTGTTCCCATCATGCCCTGGGACAGGAACAGACTAATTTGCATATAGCCAAGTTCTGAGCTGGGATGGTGCAGTGAGCTAAAAAACGGTGATGGATCAAGCCCTGATCTTTGGACTGGGTAAGAGTGGTCTGCTTAATTCAGGCACTCTGTTCATCACCACCCCCTTTTCTGAATCATCTGATTATGGCATGCAGCAGCTCAGTTGGTACGCCCAGCTCCTTTAGGACCTCCCATAGTTTTTTCCGTGGGACCAAGTCAAAGGCTGACCGCAGATCCACGAACACCATGTACAGTCTCCCGCCCTCGATCCTCACCGTTTTCCAGTATAGGAGGATGAGGCGGAAAATCTGGTCCATGGTGGACGTGTTTTTTCTGAAGCCAGCCTGGAGAGGACTGAGAATTTCATTGGCCTCCATCCAATCAAGGAGCTGGTCCAGGATGAGACGAGAGAAGAGTTTTTGGGGAACGTCTATGAGGCTAATCGGCCTGTAGTTGGCTGGGAGCAGATGAGAGCCCTTTTTATAAATTGGCACTATCTCTGCTCCCAGCTAAGTACAGGGGATTTCCATACCCCCCAAGATGGCATTAAATAGAATGAGGAGGTAGGGGCCCCAAATTTCAGGATATTGTCTGAAAAGGTCACCGGGCAACCTATCCAAACCCGGGGCCTTCCCCATTGCCAATCTCTCTACTGCACCCACTACCTCACCAAGGGTGAATTCCAACCCAGGTACAGGGGTGATTGTATCATCGGGAGCCACTTCACAGGCAGGCAATATGGTGTCCTGGCAAAGTTTGCTGAAATGGGCCTTCCAAACAGATGGTGCAATATTTGGCTCCACAGCAGCTTTGACCTCTCCGGTGCCATTATTCACCAAAGACCAGAATCTTTTTGAGTCTCTGGTTGCTAATGCAGAGGAGAGATCCTGCCAGTGATTCCAATCCCACTCCCTTTTAGCCAACACAATGGCATCCCTATGATCCCGTCTGAGTTTGGCGATCGTACCCTTATCTGACCCTGCCTTGATATTAACAAATAATTCTTCCTTGGCTTTTCGACAAGATGAGTTGTACCAAACTGAGGTGCGTGTCTTTTTACGCCGTGGGGCTGCCACAGGATGGAAAACCTCTGCTAGGGAACCCACTAAATTTGCATGTATCTGTCCCAGTTTGGAGTTAAAGTCTGTGGACCCAGGCTGATTAATTAATTCATCTAATTCCACAAACTTCAGGAGTGCAATATCAAAGATTTTCCTTATGTTTTCTTCAGTACTGACTATTTTCCCCCATTTTACCCTGCGCCTATTGGAACTAAGGGCCAGATTTCCCGGGTCATCCCTATGATTGGTAGATAGCGAGTCAGCAGAAGGTGCTGGGTGTTTCAGGTCTAATAAAAGAGCGTTATGATCGCTATCAGTTCTAGGGGATACCCTAAAATCCTGGACCCTGGACCATGAGCCAATGTCGACAAAAATATAATCCAACCTGGATTCTTGACCCTGCCTATTGAAGGTGCACGAAGAGGGACAGTCTGACGGAGTACGGCCGTTGCAAGCCCTCAATGCATAGTTTAGGGTTAAGGACATAATTTGCACAACAAGTGGGGACCAAGATTTGGGGTGAGGGGATGAACATGGTGGAACACCCCAGAAATCATCTTTGGTGTTAAGGGCGCCCTCCCTTAAGCCTTCCAGGGGTTCGAAGTGGCAATTGAAATCTCCGCCCAACACGATTTTATGGTCGTTGGGCAGTGAGTCCAGAAAGGACGCAAGATCTTCTAAGGTAGGCGATTCCTTGGTTGCGCTAACTGGACGGGAATATACATTCATAATTGCCAGTTTTGCTGCATTAGGCCACACAAGAAGTACACACTGGATGTCTTCAGAGAACGTTGGAACGCTCTCCGCAGTACAACCAGTGTGACTCGCTACCCAAATCGCCAAGCCCCCCGAGGGTCTCCCCTTTCCACTCCATTTAGCCTGAGTCTCAAAAACAGCAAAGCCCGCACTACTCACTGGTTCCCTGGCCCATGTCTCCTGGAATAGACAGATATCACTGGTACTAATTAAAAGTTCCCAGTCTGCTGTGAGTATTTTGTTTGCAATACCTGCCACATTCCAGGAGAGAACTTTTAGAATTTCGGTGGGCAATTTGGGAGTACACCCTTCAGTTATTTTAGGAGTAGTGCCCGTTGGTGGATATGCGGGGGGCCGGTCTTGCATTCCCGGGGTGGATTTAGCAAGAGATGTTACATTAGGGGCGCAAAGTGCTTCAAATGGATTCAGGGATACGCTATCTGCAGTGACCCTAAGGCTGGGGGATTTCAAACCACCGCCCTGGTGTAGTTCCAAATGTCTATTCGAAAAGTCAGACCCTTGAGTTCCCGTCTCCTGCCCCACAGGTTCATTGTCATTGACTTGGTAAGATTGTGAGGGAGGACCCCCTCGAAGTCAATCTACTTCATCAAGGCAATTAAACCTGTTGGGATGTACATAGTTTGTGTTGGCAAAATGGGTGTTATACCTAGGCCTGTATCTAGACCCATCCACTGCAAAGCCCACCTTTGTCCATCCTTCGTCCCTTCTCATAGATGACTTACTGGTGTTAGGATAAAAATATGAGAGAGGGACGAGTTCGATTGATGTATTGGCGGTGTTACCAAACCAGTTACAGATGTAAGAAACAACCTGGGGATTCTTAAAACTAACAATTACACAGTCCCCCACACTTTTCTTGGTGGTATAGCCAACCCACGTAACCCTTCTGACCATAAGGACTTCTCCTTTTAGGCTGGATGGAAGGGGCCTTTGTATGTTAAGCCAGCTGATTACCTTATTTCGTAGGGATTCGAAAGACTCTGCTACCCCACTAGCCAGTTCAGGTACCCCCATCAGTATAACGGTGTAGCCCGCTGCCTCAGGGGGCAAGTTCACTGCCCTACGCTGTATTTTGGGACTAGGCCGGTGGGTAGAGCTACTAGTTGGCGTGTTTGGTGGAATCCCCTGTGTAGATGGATTAGCAAGAAGTGGTTGTTTCGACCTCCTAGGTGGGGGAACCGGAGGCAATAGCCTGGGCAATGGTACTGGTGCAGTTTGCGGCACCAAAGTTGTACTGTGAGTGCTGATTTCCCCATGAGAAGTTGTAGAAGATTGGGGAACCTGAATCGTGGTGACCGGGGGGGGATGTAGATTCCTGGCTCCCCCTGTGGATAGCCCTTCTGTACTTGCCCCTGTCCCAGACCGGCCTAGACTACCCACACTGAAACTCTCAATTGCAGCTAATCTCGACTCTATTGAGTCCAACTTGATAAAAATAGGACCCATCAGAGCACTAAAAGCAGCAGTGAGTGAAGCAATAATGGGATCTGTGGTATTGGGGCTAGCCCCACCAAAAATAAATGGCTGAGAAAATGCGGCAGTGGATACAGAAGAGGGATCACATAGCAATGCCCTCTCCCTCCCCAAACCTAGAGTGTCTTGTGTGCCCAATTGTTCGCCAATAGTCAGTGGAACAGAATCAGTCTTGGCCCTTTTAGCACCTTTGGGATATCTCAGTCTTTTCCTTTTCATTACACGATCCTCTATTAGGGCTGTGTTCTCCGGCGAGATGTCAACCACGCCCTGTTCCCCTGAAGATATTGACTCTGCAGCAGGAGAGGGGTCCACATCGCTAGTAATGCGTGATGTGTCTCTTTCTCTTGGCAGAGATGACGGTGTCCTCAACTGTTGGAGTACAGACTCTATTGTTTGGTCTATGCTGTCCAGTAGGGAAAGGTGGGTAGCATCAGGCAAGAGCGGTGTGCTGGTAGACATCGAAGGGCCAGGCGATGTTAGACACGAGTTTTCCACACCCTCCTCATTAGTTTTGTCTACCAAAGTGATACCCTTTGTGTTCACTAGGTTGGCCTTACGTAAAAATGTGTCCATAGTTCCAGAAACCACAGTGGCAGACTTACTTCTGGTTTCTCTGCTCGCCATAGTGATGAGTCTGTGTAAAATGGCCTCGGGATGAGGGCGTAAGAGGGATGGCCCGGTCCGGTCTCTAGCGACCTCTAACGGCCTCAAACGGCCCGCCCTTTGCCCGGGCTTAGCCCGGCGCTAGCCCGCGCGCGTCCCGCGTGACGCGTTGGGCTGCCTTGTTCTTATGGCCAATGTTCCTTCGGAGTACCCAGGAGGGGGGCGGGGTCAAGGAGGGAAGAGTCTCACAGGTGCGGCCAAACAAGCAAGCCGCTGCCGCTCCTGGGACTCGCAGTCCCACTCTTCCTGCCGCCGCCGTCCACACAGCCCACCTCAGCTTCCAGGCGAAGGGAAAAGACAAACCCAGCAGTCCAGCAGTCCAGGTCACGATAAGGCAGCCTCGAGCGGCACCCGCAAAGCGAGGGCCGCGAGGCGTAGGTATTAAAGCTCCCGGGAGGGGGGCGGGGTCAAGGAGGGAAGAGTCTCACAGGTGCGGCCAAACAAGCAAGCCGCTGCCGCTCCTGGGACTCGCAGTCCCACTCTTCCTGCCGCCGCCGTCCACACAGCCCACCTCAGCTTCCAGGCGAAGGGAAAAGACAAACCCAGCAGTCCAGCAGTCCAGGTCATGATAAGGCAGCCTCGAGCGGCTCCCGCGAAGCGGGGGCCGCGAGGCGTAGGTAATAAAGCTCCCGGTATTAAAGCTCCCAGGAGGCTATCACTAACTACACCCTCCAATGCTAATTCAGGTTGTGAAGCAGCTCATCTCTCAGTATCCTGAAGGTGTTCCGAATGTTGGAATGAAGGAATTGAGCTTCTTCGGATGAAAAAAAAAATATTCATGATAAGGACTTCAAACATTTTCCAACACAAACAAACTTTTAAGACACAAATCTACACTAAAGCAACTGAGTTCATAAATATAGGACAGCATCATAAACACTTTTACACCAACTCCAAAGAGAATGCTGCTTCTGACTGTCTCTTAGAGACTCAGATAAATGCTTGAGGAAAATATAAAAGAAGCTCATGCTTATGCAACATATCCAAAATGTTGAAAACTGGCCAGTTTCTAAATTTAGGGCTTAATTTAGAATTTGGTGGGCAACATAATCCATAACAAATGTCACTGATTTCTCGTTGAACGTATTACAAATGCATTGTAGCTTATTGCTCTTGTATTCGGTTAGTGGGACATCCATCAAGTTTTCAAAAAGCATTTCGCCCGCCAACCTCTAAAAAAATTCTTATGATTCTTGGATCAAAAATTCTCACAAATGTATCTGCAATTTTTCATCAACATATTAAAGTGGGTGTGTTGTTAACCAAATTCAATTTTTTTGAGAACTAATTAATTTTCAGGTCTTGCCTACTGTTTTTAAAATGCCTATTGTTTACAATACAAATAGTTACAGTAAGCTTTTGGTCAGCCCATTGCTTAGCATTGTTTGGCATGGTTGTGCATTTGTGTTTTTCTGTGTGTTTCTATTTAATCCAGGAGTGCTTTCGCCATGCTCTACTTTCTTTATCACAGCTATATTATACTTATAGGATCTTGCACACTGGGTCTTTCAGAGTAACTTTTGTATAGATTTTACAGACAAGCCATCAATGAAGCCACTAACAGAAGCAGAACACTCTTTAAAACAAGCAAGCAATGCATCACCCCCTGCTACACACACGCATTCTTCACTCGACAGAAAAGTGTAATTTTTTTAACTTTTGTTACCATGAAAGAATATATAAGATCCGCTGGCACATTGATGACGCCAAGACCGCCTCAGTTCTTACACCCACCCTTTTTTTAGAATCCCACAATGATCAGCATTTAAAGCCCTATCTCTCCCAGATCTCACTGAAAATGCCCCAAAGTCACTTATTATGAAGATATTTTTTTTTTACCATCGTCCTTCATTAAAGATCTCCCTGGAGGCATTTTCCCAGAAGCTCTCAAGACAGGCCATATCCTTCAACTTCTAAAGAAACCTACACTAGACCCTGATGACCTCACCTACTACCAGCCCATCATTCACCTATCATTCATCTGCGAGCACATTGAATAATTAGTCTCCGTTCCACTCCAAGACCACATTAATGCTGAACACCTCCTGAATGGTTACCAGCTGGCTTTAGACTATGCAGCATTACCTTACACCTTTAAATGAGGCCCTCTTGCCCATGGATGAAAATGACCCCTACCCTCTGACATTGCTAGAACCCAGCTGCTTTCAATAAAGTCAACCCTCCAACCCACATACCCACCCAGGTGTCTTAAATGGGATTCACCCGAAATGTTCTGCACTGGTTCTCCTAATACATTTTAATTTTTTTTTTTAAATAATTTTTATTTTGGTCAACCTTTTCAATAAATCATTACAGAATACACATAGTTTGAAAACAAATCCATGCCATATGATCAAACACAGAATATATATATCCAATTTTTTCCCCCTTTCCCCCCCCAACCCGCCCACTTCCTGGAACCAAAGAAAACCACATTTCACGAAAAATTAAATAAAATAAATTAAGTTTAATTTATAACCAGACTATCCTTTAACTAATACCTTTTAGTGCTACTGGTTCAGGTTCTTACCCGTTCTTCCTACCCTATAGGACCGCTCAGCCAGGCTGCATGCTTAAAAAGCTTAAAACATAGATTCATTAATCTATGAGCTAATTGAAACCCAAATATCAGCCCCTTTTTTTCTAGCTCTTAGGCCTCTGCGTTTGTATATTTCTTTCTCCCAGCGATATGTAGCAATCAGTTTTCCCAGCCAGCAGTGAACTGAAGGGGGCTCTTTATCAAGCCACACTGTCGCTATGGTAAACCTAAACACTGCCATCATAATATAAAGCAGCGTCTTCTTGGGTGTTGGCAGGTCCTGGTTGCTTACGCCCAACAGTATAACTTGCGGTGACAGCACAATATCCCTGTCCAATATTTTTTTAACGTAATAGCCCATTTTACCAATTAATCCATTAAGCAGGGGCATGTAGCAAATAGATGCACACTATCGGCGGCCAGCTCTCCACAACGAGGCCAATAAATACCTGAGGTACCTCCCCACCTAAAAATCCGCGCCGGAGTAATGTACAAGTTTAACCACATCTTATAGCATTGAACCTGAATGTTAGCTGAAATAGCTGCAGTAGAACTTAACATTAAAGCGTCCTCGCAGACCCCCGGGTCAGCTTGGACCTTCTCTTGCCACCGGTCCTTGTGCTTGACGAGATCATCCTCCATTATATCATTCAGTAGTGTGTATAGCTTAGACATTGATGCCCCTTGAGTTGCCAAGGCTGCCTCCATTAGTCCGATTTTATGGCCCTGAATCATCTTTTTAAAAAGGAAGTCTGATTTGTAAATATTTAAAAAAGTGATTATTTCCCACACCAATTTTTTCTTTAATTAAAGCAAACGACAGAATTGTATTATCCCTTCATAAGTCCCAATGTGTCTTTTCCCTTTCTCCCTCAAAGATTCCATATAACCATCATGAAACATTTCTGGTAAAAGTTGGCTGTTTTGTAAAGGCGTATACCTATATATCCTGTATAATTTCAATATTTTCCTGATTGAGGTCCATATCTTAAAATCACCCAGCAAAACCTTGAATTTTACTCTTTTGAAGTAGGCAAACTCAATGTGCCACACCAAACACCCATGGGCCTCTTCCCCAAGCAATAATTTGTATATGGAGGGGTAAGATCCGTCTTGGGTATTAGAATATCCTTTACCCAGCAGCTCGGACATCTGTTGGAGATTTGCAGCCCAATAAAAAATTTGAATATCTGGAACAGACCACCCACTCCGATCCTTGGGTAGAGTCATATACTTCAAAGCTCTCCGTGGGTGCTTCCCAGGTCATAAAAACTTAGAGATGGCTTGGTTAAAGGCAGAGAAGCAGGTTTTGTTAACTTCCAGTGGGATGGATCTAAAAAAATATAAAATTCTGGGCAAAATCAGCATCTTAATAACATTACACCTTCCCAGTACTGTCAGGTGAAGGCTGTTCATTCTATTGAAGTCTGATTTGGTCTTGAGTAGCAAGGGCGCCAGGTTACATTGCACTACATCTTCCACATTTGCTGTAATTTCCACCCCTAGGTATCTAGCCTTCTCTGTGATACTGCTATCAACCAGACCTACCAGAGAATTTTTAACGATCATGGTTTTCTCCCTGTTCAGAAAGTAACCTGAAACTTTCCCAAATTTTTCGGCCTCTTTTTCTACCTCCCTAACTGCATACGCAGGATTAGATGTTGTTATAGCAAGATCGTCTGCATATGCTAAGATCTTTACTTCCCCCCCCCAAGGTTTCAAGGTTTGAGCTGCTCCACTATTATCCTAATAAAAGGGTCTATATATAAAGCAAATAATAGTGGAGAACAAGGACACCCTTGACGAGATCCAGGTGTGATTTTAATTGGATCCGATGAGGCGCCCATCACATTAATTCTAGCCTCAGGGTTTTGATACATGCAGCTTATTGCATTAATATAGTTTCTACCCAGACCCTGTTTTTCCATGGTGGCCCTCAGAAAGGGCCAGGAGGAGACCCTATCGTAGGCCTTCTCAGCGTCCAGAAGTATGGCCGCCATAGGGTCCCCTGACACTCTAGCAAGATCAAACAGCGTGATTATCCTTCTTATGTGGTCTGTAGTCCCCCTGCCTGGTACGAATCCGTGCTGGAACGGAGAGACTACTTTTCCTATAACTGCTTTAAGCCTGTTTGCCAAAATGTTAGAGTATATCTTTAAATCACTATTCAGCAGGGTTATTGGCCTGTAGGATCCTAGTTCCTCAGTTGGCTTGCCTTTCTTCGGGAATACTATGATAGTCGCCCCTTTCCATGAGTCTGGCGTGAACTGGTCCCGTTGTGCCCTTCGGAAGACTTCCAACATCAAACCCATAATATGGGTTTTAATTTGTTTATAAAATTCACCTGGGATTAAGTCTGGGCCTCTGGCTTTGCCTATTGGGGTCTGATCTATTGCTATTGACAGTTCTTCCCAGGTAATTGGCCCCCCTAGACGGTTTCTTTCTTCTACCAAGAGTTGACCAAAAACCACCCTGATAAATAAACCTGAATTTCCTGGCTCCCACCCCTGGTGTCTTCAGTGTACAGATTTTGGTAACATTTCTGAAAAGCCGTGATAATTGCCTTAGACTCAGTCACCAACCCCCGGTCTGGATCCCTGATCTCTCTTATCCTGGCGTGCACAGTTCTCTCCCTAGTGCGTGTTGCAAGGAGGTGCCCAATTCTTTCTCTGCTCTCGTAAGCCCGTGTTTTCCATGCCAGATATTTACCGGCTGCCTTTTTCATTGAGATTTGTGTGAGTGCAGATCTTGCAACGGTAACTTTTGTCTGCATAGCCTCTGAGTCTGTTCCAGCAGAGAGCGCCTCTATCAACTGAGCCTCCGCTGCTCCTAGATATGGATATAGTACTTGTAGCAGGCTTTTCTCATCCCTCTGAGATTCCCACCCGAACCTATTTGATTCACACCGTACCCCTGCTTTCAGCGTGTCCCACACATTGCTTAGGTTAGTACTTCCGTAGTTATCTTCAACAAACCTGGTGATCCACTCGCCCAACGGCCAGATATATTCTGTATCGCTTAGATATGCCCTGTTGAAAGACCACTGTGTCTGCCTAAGAGGAGATTCGATATCTAACTCGATCACCAAGGGGTTATGATCTGACATAACCTTTGGGAATACGTCAATGGTGCTTTTTGAGGCTAATTCTTGTGAAAATAGAAAGTAATCCAACCTTGCAAAAACCTTGTGAGGAGCGGAGAAGTATGTGTAACCTAGATCTGTCCCCCTATTCTAAGCCCACACATCTTCAAACCCGTGTAGTGCGTGCAGCTGGGATAATAAGTTAAACACTTTGGGCTTTCTGCCCTGATAGGGGATCTTCCTAGAGGCAACTTGGCAATTCAGATTAATATTTAGGTCTCCGCAGAGAATCAAAGGTAAAGTCTAGCCTACTAATTCCATTCTGAGCCAATCCTGCGGAGCTGGGTCATCCAATAGTGAGCCGTATACTGAACATAGGGTAAATATTTATTTTTCTAAACACCCTTGTACGATCAACCACCTGCCCAAGCTGTCAGCCTGACATCGAGGGAAGCTAAGGAAGCTCCTTGTCCCATTCCATGCCAAGATAGCCATTCCCTTTGTGCGAGTTTCTTGTGATGTATTTGCTACAATATAATACCCAGACAATTCCAGAAGTCTGTTCCTGCTTCCCTCGATGTGAGTTTCCTGGAGGCATAGGACATCAGCTCTTAAAGCTTGCACATCAATCCTCCTTTTTTGGGGGTCATTTAAGCCGCAAATATTCACTGAGGCAATTCTAATTTTCCTCCCCATTTTCGACATAAAGTAATATCAGAAAAATGCGATCCGACAACATATAATACATCATTGTGCACACCTGTCTACTGTAAGATACTGCTTCTCCCGTGGTCCCGGCCAACCCCCTCCCCTGCCTAGCCCTCCCTCTCCCTTCAAAGTGGCAAGAAAGGTCCAGAGACCCTTGTGATGCCTCCTGCATGTGGTTGCACCCCTAGCCGCTCCCGACCCTGACCCCACACCAAACCATTAAGTGATACTGCCTATCTTTCAAATTAACCCTCATTTCCTATTTCCCCTGTTCTTAAGCTCATTCAGGTATTCCTGTGCTTGGATTTCGGAGGTAAACACAGTAGCGGTCGGCAGCAGGAGTTTCAGCAGGGTGGTGACGTGGGCAGGGAGGGGGGTAGTAATGTATGGATTACGGAGTTTAACAGGTAAGTAAACATTTAAATAAAAAGAAAGGAATTTCGTTGCGCGCACTGCATCACATTTGGTGATGCAGTGCACGCAACAAAATTTGTTTTATTTATTTAAATGTTTACTTACCTGTTAAACTCCGTAATCCATACATTACTACCCCCCATCCTGCCCCTCCCCCTGCCCACTTCACCACCCTGCTGAAACTCCTACTGCCGGCTGCTACTGCGTAAACACTCTAGTCATGCCTTTACAAATAACTTTAAGCCTAGCCGGATTCATCAAAAATACTTCACACCCCTGCTGCTGGAAGGGAGGGATCAGAGAGCGAAGTCTCCATCTCCTCTCTTGCGTGGAGTGACAGAAGTCAGGACGGACGAAAAAGGAGTGTCCTGCTGCTGTTCTTTTTGTGTCTGGCCCGGCTTTCTCAAAAATAGCTTGATGTAAAAGAAAATTGCCAAAGAATATTAGTATGGCTCTAGGTTTGTCTTCCTGGCCTAGCCTCTTCTTAAGCATTAAGGGGAACCTGTGCACCCTTTGCACTTCTGCATCCCAGTTCCAGTGAGACAGCTCTGGGAAGGCCTCCCGAAAGAGTCTCAGAACAAAGCCTCGGATATCGTCGCCTTCATCTTTCTCCGCAATTCCTAGTAGCCGTAGGTTGTTTCGTAGCTGTCTATTTTCAAAGTCCTCCAGCTTCCAGAGGACATCGGTCATTCTGCTTTCATTAGAAGTGGATTGTTTGTCAGAGTTCTCCACACTTGCCTCCAGATGGACCATGCGCTCCTCCAGTGCAGTGGTCCGGACGTTGATCTCGGAACAGGCCTTATTAACCTTCCTGACCGCGCCCTGAAGTTTTCTGGTAGCTGTGTGGGCCCTCCTATGTTCCTGTCAGGCTTATGTCAGCATTTGTTTTAGAGTAGCATAGATTAATTCCATCTAGGGTGGGCATCCTTGTGCCCCTGCTCCAATATCTGCGCCATTTTTGATACCCTGTCCAGGTGTGGTTTCTGGCTCTAGGTCACCTTCCAGGTGTGAGGCAGAATAGTCTCATATCAGCTGGTTTGACTGACTCCCATCGGAAGTAAAACCGGGATCTTTCCCCTAGTCTTTTAGAGTTTTCTTTCTGCTGCGAAATGGTATGCGCTTCTGAGTATCAGGCTTCAGAACAGGGCTTCCGCTGTCTGATGAGAACTCGTCAGGGCTATTCTGCCAGCTATCCTCTGAGGCCTCAGATTCATCTGTCATTGAGTAAAAATTATCCATCTCAGGGGGTCCTGCAGCAGCTCCTTCCATTAGTGCCTGACAGGACATTTCCAATAATCCCTTAGCCGGGGTTTGTGGGGGTCTGCTGTCTGTACCCCCGAGCTGTCCAGCGTTTTGCTCCCTGTCCTCCGTGGATTCATGTGAGATCTGATTTATAGGCCCACTGACTGTGCTAGAGGGAACTGTAGTGAGAATATATGCCAAATCATCAGCAAGACCATTCATCTCCTCTGCACTTGACACCAAACCCACAGTGGTAATCAGCTCATTGTCTTGTCCCCCTTCATCAGCCCCCTTATCCGCTACTTGCTTTTTTTCCCCCGTATCCTTAAGCAGTTTACCATTGGTGCTGGTAGCAGTTTGACCTTGGTTTAGTCCTGTGTTTACTTGTGAGGCAGAAACATTGTTGGCTCCTTTGCCTGAAAACATTCCTGGCACAGTTGGCCCCTTGCCTCGGGCTCCTTTCTCACCCGGCGTTATTCTCCCCCCTGTGTGCCGTCTCTGAGCAAGCCAGAGTGACGAGCATCTGTGTTGGAGTCCAGGGCTCTGCTCTCGCCGGCACGCCGAGTTGAGGAAGCGGTCAGGGATGCCTGTTTCACACCAGCCCCTCCGTGTCTTTCATCGCCGGCTTTCCTTTCGGGGGCATTCCTGCGCCGATGCAGGTTATTCTGCCGGGGTGGGCCGAGTCCTCTGGGTCCGCAACAAAGTATCGCCGATCCCCTCGCCAATCCCCGCGTCTGTCCACAGCTGACGCTGCTGCCCTCCACGCTCGCAAAACACTTGAGTTGGGAGGGTCAGCGCTATTGCGGAAAGTCGAAGCCGCATCTGTCAGAAGCCAGATAGGAAATGTATTTCTTTTTTATAAGTGCTTCAGTGTCTGATGTCCAATATCTCTAGTTGCCGGTATTTTTACGATTATTTAGGCAGTCATCATGTACTCAGAGTCAATTGCGGGGCCGTGGTCGGGAGGCAGCTACCCGCAAGACTCACGCAGCCGCCATCTTGGCCCTCCAGCCTTCTCTCCTAATACATTTTCAACTGACATCAGTGTGTTCACATGGGCATGTCAGAGTCACCAAAAATTCATGCTGTATTCTAGCATTTTCAACCCACATATTGAGCAGTTTGGTGGTCTATTCACAGATAACAGCATCAAGAGTCACCAGTATGCTGATGATGCACAAATGTATCAAAACTCTCCTCTGCTGCATACAATTAAAGCCTCAAACATTGCATGCACATCAGCTAGACCTTGATGTCCAGCACCTGCCTAAAACTCAACCCAACCAAGACAAATTGCTTTTGTTTACCAATAACAATGTACAAAAGGCAGTCTAATCTTGGTTCAATGACATGAAACTTAACAGATTAGAAATCCAAATTTCACAGAATGAAGAGTCACTTAGATTCACCCTGACTACCATCCTCACCCTCAAGAAACACAATGCCAAAAAAGTGAAGACAGCTTGGCCATCACCAACTCTCTCTTCTAGAGAAATTCCAAACCATCTCTTCCAGAAAGTGATTTCAAGACCTCATGCTCTTTCATCTGGACGATGGCAAAGCCCTTGTCTATGGTCTCCCCGATTCCACAGATGGGGAATTCTACATGCTACAACATGTCTCATTTAGGACATAAAGAAATATGATCAAGTCACACTCCTCATGATGGAACTCCATAGGCTCCTCTTTCTGGCTTGCAACATCTCAAAAACAGCTGTATCATTTACAAAGCTATCATGACCAGCACCCCAATTTTTTTGCAGACAAGATTGCCATCTCTGGTAAATACAGCACACCCACAGCCAGAGCACCATAATACAGCAGACTAAGAAGCGGAAAAAAGAAAAAAATTATGACAGCAGGCCGTTTCTATCTACTCATTCAGGATTTCAAACAACATCCCATATCCAGCAGGACCGTCCGACACTGCCCCAATTTCAGAAAGAGTTGAACATTTACCTCTTTATAGAACAATACACCACAATGCATTAACCATCAATAACACAGCTTCTTCTCCTTTTACATACTGACTTTATACTCGTCTTTAGCCATATACAACCTTCCGCTGCATTTTTGCTAGATGTGTGCTGTAGAAATACTTCATATATACATACATACATACATACATACAAGCTCTAGCCTCTCAATATGTTTTTCCGCTGTCTAGCAATTCCCTTGATATTTTCTAGACATTAAATGACTTTAGAAATTGCAGAACATTAAGCAGCTGCAAGAGTGCCTCGATGTGTAATCTTGGCTATGTAACGCAGGTTGTTTTGAGCCTCTTCTTTGTAAACAATGAGAGAAGGCATGCTGTACTGAGGCTCTCTTTAGGTACAGTTTCTTGGTTTTGCAGTGCTGACCATTGATTAGAACATTTAGGAAGCCTTGCTTATGGTAGGTAACTATTACTTTGCCTTCTGATACACATGTTTAGCTCTCTGAAGGATAAAAAACTTTGTTAGCTATGCAGCTGTAAAGATCTGTGAGTTGCAGGATACACACGTTGGCTTTCTACCTGGCTCTTTATCTTTTAAAGCCTACATTTAAGGAGCTCTGGAGAACCGTTTCACAATCTGCAGACAGATCAAGCAGTATCAGTGTCGCAGCCCGACCAATATATAGCTGCACTCTAGTGTTTTCAACCACTGACACCACTATGGTTTCTGTGCTATGGCCACCCCACAACCCAAACTGCCAAGGATCCAGTAGCTCCTAGTCCTCAATAACCATCATCGCTTAACTATTAAGATGTTTTTCCATCATTTTGTCCTGACCAGAACATGGGATATGGACTAGTAGTTTTTGGATTCTTTCGGATCTAAACTAGGTTTGTTTAGGAGGAGGTTAACTGCTGCCTTCTTCCACAGTTTCAGAAAGCACCCAGTTACAATAGATTAATTGAAAATAGAGATTAATGGCGCAGCAATGGTTTGTACAGCCATCTGAAAGATATTTGGTGGACAGGGCTCCAAAGGGCATCTTGATTTGGATTTTAGTATGTTGCGCATCTTGAACCACTTCAGTAAAGCTGTGCGCTTGTTAGGCAACATTAACATCAGGGCTGCGCCAGACTGGTTCCATGCACACCCTCAGGATCTGTTGGCCTTAAACCCTGCTATCCCACGGTGCATCATCTGCACCCCTAACCTTGCAGGGTAACAAATGTGTTTACAACCTCAGAACATGACAACCCTGATGCCCCAAGGATATTGTGGTAACAGGTCTAGAAACCTTTCATTTAGACTCTCATGCATACCCAAAGAAATACATAGGAAATACTCAGCAAGGCGTTTCAATATATATTTATTGAAACTTTGTGATTCTTGTGTAAAATACGTGTGCTGTGCTAATCAATAGAACACAAATGCTTAGCATAATTAGTATTACAACTATAGTGAAAAAGATGAACATTTCCATGATTGAGCTCAGACAGTGAATATGTGTGGGCATATAAGTGTTGTGTATAGTGTCCTCCTGTCTAGCACTCCCTAACCTAGTATTGCCTAGGATGGATGATCTGCCAAGTCCCTGCTTGGGTGGTCTAACTCCCCATTACCTGTGGATAGGTGTCATCAGGCAGTATGTCTTGGTGTAGAGCTGGACATCCCTCGTGTTATTAAGCAGGAATCAGCTGAGATGGAATTACGACATCTAGTCACCTCGCAGTGTCAGGTGAGGGCTCCTCTTCATAAACAAGGAAGTGATTCTGTATATATATAAACAGCACCCATTTGGCCATGTTGCAACCCCTGTCAGGCCGCAATTGTTTACTCAATTTGGATATGATCATTGCCTACCAGACAATAACAATTATGAAATTTGCACTGTGAACTTTATCCCTTGTACTAAATGTTCAAGGTGTCTATGACGTAGAAATGCAAGCTGTGACAATTCGTATTGTTATCCTGCATTGACATGCATGCAAATGTGTGACAAATATCATTGTGCGTAAAAGAGAAGGCAACTTCAGAAACATGAGTTTGTAAATAGCTGGGGTTATTACTAGATCGCATGTGACACCCACTCCTTGGGCGTGAGTGGATAAAAGCTATGCCTAGACAGATGCTAGAACTCCTTCGGCGTGAGTGGATACAAGCTATGCCTAGACAGATGCTAGAACATATGGGATAACTATACAAAACCTACTAAAATCTAAAAAAGCATTGTGATTCTTAATAAGGAAGAGCATAGTGAAAGTCACTTAATGTTTGTTACAAGGTATAAAAAATGTATTAAAATAAATTTAAAAAGTAATTCCAGCATTAAAAGAAAGCCAAATTAAAAAATGTCACATGATTCAAAACTGCCAGATTGTTTATGTATTCTGAGAGGCAGACAAAACATTGGTGTTCCAGGCAAACGCAGATGATGTTCTCAGAGGCACTCATTGGATCAGATCCATCGAGCAAACATGTTCCCATTCATCCAATTCAGAAGCCGCCAAAGGAGCAGCAGTCAGTGTGTTATCCACAGAAGCTGAGTCAAGATCCAGTTCACTAGAAGCAGAAGCATCACAGGAGGGGTCGTAGAATGCGTTCAGAAGCAAATGAAAGCGCAAGGACAAGTGGGCCAATAATGGGGTTACAAGCAGGTCTATTTTTGGTAACCAAACCAGTTGTGTTCCTAAACATATGTCCAGGGCACACTTTAAAGTGTACAGAAGATAGCGGCATACAGGCTGCATACAGTGTAGCTACCCAGGTCAAAATTATAAGAACCAGTAATCATTTCGTTCCTGAAGCAAGTGTGCACCAAAGCACTGTATCATGTGTTCAAGACACAGGAGCACATGTGGAAGTGCCATTTTCATTTTGCCTCTTGATGGGACAACCATTGCGGTGCATAATGAGTGAAAGCAATGCCTCTACAATCAGGAACTGGACCATCGGAAAACCTCCGAAAATGATTCCTAGCACAGAGTGTGTGAATAATGCAATTACTCCGAAGACTGTCTGGAAGACACTATACAAGCCAGGGCTGTTTTATTGAATAAGTACTCTACTCCCACAGTTCTAGACATGTTAAAATTGTGGTGCACCTGTTCCCCAAAATGTAGTGGTAAATTAGTACGGAGTAACGACTGTATCTTGCAACTTGAAGATTAAGTCAATCATGGACATTTATAGAGCGCACTACTTACCCGGAGGGTCTCAAGGCGCTTGGGGGGGGGGGTGCTGCTACTGCTCGAACAGCCAGGTCTTGAGCTTCTTCCTGAAGGAAAGGTGGTCCTGGGTCAGGCGCAGGTCGGGAGGGAGGGAGTTCCAGGTCTTGGCGGCCAGGTGGGAGAAGGACCTTCCTCCTGTTGTCGTTCTTCGGATGTGGGGGACGGCGGCGAGGGCGTGACTGGCTGATCGGAGGTGGCGTTTGGGAGCGTAGAAGTTGATGCGGTTGTTGAGGTAGCTCGGGCCTTGGTCGTGTAGGGCTTTGTGTGCGTGGGTGAGGAGACGGAAGGTGATTCTCTTGTTGACGGGGAGCCAGTGCAGGTCTCTCCGATATCCGGAGATGTGGCTGCGTCGGGGGATGTCGAGGATGAGTCTGGCCGAGGCGTTCTGGATCCGCTGGAGTCTCTTCTGGAGCCTGGCGGTGGTTCCGGCGTAGAGGGCGTTGCCGTAGTCCAGTCGGCTGGTGACGAGGGCCTGGGTGACCGTCTTCCTGGTCTCGGTGGGGATCCACCGGAAGATCTTTCGTAGCATGCGCAGGATGTTGAAGCATGACGAGGAGACGGCGTTGACTTGTCTGGTCATGGAGAGGGAGGAGTCCAGGATGAAGCCCAGGTTGTGTGCGTGGTCTGTCGGTGTGGGTGCGGTGCCCAGGGCCCAGGGCCCAGGGCCCAAGTGTCTCCTTTGCAGATCGTGAGGCCACATCGTTCTGAAACTATAAGGTGTTCAGTCTGCTCAGAGCATCAAAGTGAACATTCACAAGCTTTATTGAAGGCCAAAGTGTCACCTCCCTAACTGTAAAGGCAGGTGGAAACAAAACTTGTGTGCAACAGTTCATAATGGCAGAAACCATCACCAGAAAGGTGATGGCAGGATTCAGACCCCAGCAGTTCTGATTGCTCAACATCAAATAATTCCCATTTGAGAGTAATCTGAAAACTGAATGGATCACTGCAGCTGGAGAACCCCTCAGATAGCAAGTCTAATTTGCCATGGACGCATTACATACACCATGAAGCGAAACCATCCTACACCCCAAGAAATGCTCTAAAGCATTCTTGCAGTCAATCCCGCTAAGAAAAACTTCAGTCTCGCTATTCCTAGGGCAATATATAAAAGGTAAAATCCATGACTCATGCACACTTCTCCTAGCTCCTAGTATCTGCTTACTTGATAGCATTGTTAACAGTATTGGAAGTGAAATGTCAAAATAAGGAGAGAAATAAATCTGTGGATTATCCAATCCGTTGAAGGTATTTGTGCAACAGTGAATGGTAGAATCTCCTACTTCTCTGTGTGTAACACAGTGTATGCCGCAGTCTTTCTTGCAATGATGGTTTGCTGTTTTGTTAGATTGTAAGGTGAAAACAGGCTAGTGGCATTAAGGTGTCACCATGGTACTTAACCGACATGAAGTGTCTAGGGGGTCGAACTCGGTAACATTATTGATCTAAGCTCCGTTTGCCCGTGCTGTAAAGATGAGTGTCATGCTGTATGATGTCTATGGCAAATGACATGATGTTACCCAGAGAGTATATCCTAGTGGCCAATGCAGTCAAACCATTATCAATTCCTGCTAGAGCGCTTTCTAAATTTGCCCTGTCAATTTTGCGCAGTCTCTCAGCAGCCGCCTGCTGGGAAACCTTCCACACTTCATTCTATCTTGCATACAAGAAGTGCTTTTGATGTGGTTTTCGAGGACATCATATAAAGTCCTGTGGTCCCATGTCATCAGAAAGAAGGGACAAGTGTTGTTTCACCTGGGACAATGTTGAGGTTTTTCGCCAATCAAGGCACAACTTTCCAACACTGTAAGTTGTTAGCACCATGGGTTTTGTACCTACGCATAATGAGAGTCGGGCCTACTGTTCTTAAACCCTTTGATGTCACCCAGGAAATGTGCATGACACCCTTTAATATCTAGTGGCCACACTAATCATTCACCCTTATTTGTCCCTGAAAATGTTATGAATTGTTCTGAAGCATGGTGTCTAATCTTTCCTCCATGTAATTTGAGAACTGCTGCCAGTTTGCAAAACATGCAAATGCGGGATGTTAGGTGTAGTTAAATATTTTATCTTAGCCAGGCCAAGGCTTGATGTTTGCTGCATAGTTTTGCTCAGGAAAATCATTTGATGTGGTATCTGACATTCCCTAAATAATTTCTTGTTCCTGTGAACCTGGCAATCTTTAGTTCCCTAAATTGATTTTTAAATTAAATGTGTCTCTCCAAATGTCAGACCATTGTGTGGACAACTGGAAAAGACAAGGTTCAGAATAAATCAGCTTTGTATCAGTGAGCATATTTGTCTTTGCTGGTGATGGTGTGAGCCTATAATAATAAGACACTGGGTCAGCTGTAATGCACTGTATCAATGTCCCAATCATCAGAGACAGTACTATGGGTGATAATGTCATTAAAGAGATGCAGCATACACATGGAATTTCAAGCAAAGTTTTGAGAAACTATTGACAGCACTCCTGTAAACAAGTAATCATAACCGTTAGGGCATAAATAATAGGCCCTGAATTCCAATGTTTCAAACTCTATTGGTTATAGAGTTATACAAAAGTTATTTAAATTAATGGCACAATAATATCAGCATAAATCTTAGTCAACACAGGGGGTTCATAAAACAGGTATTCCCAGCAATAAGTAAAGATCATCTTTACTTATTGCTGGGAATACCTGTTTTATGAAAAATGAAAGAATAAAGATTGAAGAAACAGAAAGAAGTGGATTATATTTTTTGAACCCCCTGTGTTGACTAAGATTTATGCTGATATTATTGTGCCATTAATTTAAATAACTTTTGTATAACTCTATAACCAATAGAGTTTGAAACATTGGAATTCAGGGCCTATTATTTATGCCCTAACGGTTATGATTACTTGTTTACAGGAGTGCTGTCAATAGTTTCTCAAAACTTTGCTTGACTGTATGTGTATCACATTTGTGTTCACTAACGGCACCTCGAGGTGGTAGGTGCCTTGAGATTCTCTAGCACCCTTTTGTGGTTACTATTTCTATACAACATACATTGTTGGATTTGTACTGAATTTGGAGACATTATTTTTGCTGTATAGAGTGTTGTGCGGACGTTTCCCTTTTTGGGAACACTACCACCTGTATCTCTTTGTGCATACACATGGAATTTGCTAAAGTACAGTGGGAGTGAACATTTCATACAATACCCTATCACTAACAATCCCATCAGAAACCAGAACAGCAGAAGTGTTGACCAGGGAACGTTTTTTTTTCACTTTGTGTGATAAAGAATGGGGTGTTAAAGCCAAGTTCACCATTTGGACAGTAGAGCGTTCTGTGAGATAGTGTTCATTCAGAAGCAGGAAAAAGATTGTCACAAAACCAATCCAGGGGACGAGGAAAAGTAATGAAATTATAATCCACAGCTACAGCCAAAGAGTGACAAAATACGTCTTCAGTCAAAAGTAGAATACATGCAATCTACCTCGAAGAGGTGGAGGTGATGGTGGCTATGATAAATCCGAAGAGAAGTTATCAAAGTCGATAAAGTAGACAGCGGCTGTTTGATCTATTTTTGACAGCTCTGTAGGCTTTGTGGAACTTGGTGGCTGACTGGGATGGCAGGTTAACTTTCGCCTGCCCGCCACCCTATCGTAAACAGGACGCCCGACAAGGTGTTGGTGGTCCCGATAGAGGCATTAGGATGTGACCGACACAACGGTGGCCGCAATGTCTATGTTTTGCATTGCTGTGGGTGCTGCTGGCTGCAGCCCACGCCGCAATGCAAAATGGGGACACTTCACATATCCCTGTACTACATGGCAGGCACCATGCAGTGCCTACCACATGGTGCACGGATATATGGGGGGGCAACATAGCTTAGGGTCAGAGGGAAAGGGGTGCCACTCTGGGTCCCCAATGTTCCTTTCCGCCAGCCTTTTCATAGCGGGTAAACCACCAGGAAAAGATGGGTGAAAAGGGACACCATAATGCCTGCCGGGGTATCTGGCAGGCAATGCCACCATTGTAGGGATCGGATGCCCCTCCGAGGCAGCTCGTCAGATTTGTGGTGGTCAGCCTCTCCGGGTGCCACACATCCACCCCCCATCCTAATGTGGCAGGCGGAAAACATTGTTATGATGGCGGTGGGACCCCACGTCATCATATTTGGGACCTTGGTGTTGACTCGAATTGTGGTACATTGACATAGACAACATCCGTGTTGGGTTTTAGAATAAAATCTATGCTTTTGTACAAGTTGTTTGTATAGTAGTTGTTGATGTAGCAGGTAGACAAGATACTTCATTATTTGCTATCCCAAGCAGGGAAGTGGAAGCTTTATTGCTGATCAAAGCTTCCAATGGGACTTCCTGAATAGTAGTGAAAGGAGACAGGAAACTATTATGGATACCCACATGGCCTACTGTTTAGAACCAGCTACATGATGCAGTTTTATATCTATTGACAAAAATCACTTGTTTTTGCAACAAGCAAGAGGCGGAAGAAGTACAGTTCTGGTACCTTTAACAGCCAGGACAGGTACAGGCCCAAATTCTTTCTAGTCCACTATTTTCTCCCAGACCAGTTCACCAATCTTGGGGAGCCAACCAGGAGTTGCTGGTGCTTCATTCACTTCTCCTGTATCGGTGAATTTTATCTGGTCATTGCTCTTTGCATCCTGGAAGTGAAACAGCTTTAAAAAGGAAGCTGGAACACTACATGCCTTTATCATGCATTCTTTACCACGCATGCAACACTACCATGAATGTCATGACCAAGCAAGTCTTTACAACAAATATTAAGGAATCGCTATTAACAAATCACAATTTCTTATGCATGTAGGTATTTCAGAACAAAATTGTGATTCCTACAATTTCCCTATTAGCGAATCTCAAATTGCAATTCGCTATTAGGGAATGCTTTCCCATTCTTTCCTATGGGCCTAGAGGCCTACAGGAATGAATGGGAAAGCATTCACAGTTTGCAATTACCAAATATGTAATTGCAAATTGCGAATGCAATTCAAGGGTGCAAGTTGGTCAAAAGACCACCCTGATGCTCCCCCAAAAGTTTTATTTGTGCACATGTGGCACACACACATGCCCTAAGGGCATGTGTATGTGCCACATGGCACTTAGAAAAATGCAATTATGTGCACAGGGATTTCAAACTACCATCAACTTGAAGCTGATGGTAATTTCTGATTCTTTAATGCAAAGTCGCATTCTGAGAATGCTTCATGCATTTCATTTAGGGAATCGCAATTTGTGATTCCCTAACTGCATTAGCAAAATAGGTAACCACAAAAATTGCAATTACCTATTTTGCAAATGCCTTTCGGGTTGATGCATCCCAAAAAGCTATTTACTAGTCGCAAAGTGGCCGATTCTGCGAATCGGCCCATTTGCGACCTGTTAATAGCTTGATGCATGTGCCCCTATATTTTTTCTTTTGACATATCATATTTGCTAGGAATAGTTTTTTGTTAGTGCATAACTGTTAGACCTGACATCTTTGGTGTGGTATTTCCCTAGACTTTTTGCCTTCAAATCCTGAATTGCATTTTTGTTAGCTTAGGACTCTGTGCACTTTTCCCCTTCTAGCCAGTTACAAAGTTCTTGTGCTCTCTCCTCTAAACATAGGAAGATGAGCATAGACCCAATTGGCGCATTTAATTTATTTATACGCCCCTAGGAAATGATACTCTATGTGCCCAGGGCCTGTAAATTAAATGGTGCCTGTGAGAATGCAGCACACATTGTGCCACCCACCAAAGCAGCCTTTTAAAATATATCTCAGGCCTACCACTGCAGCCTTTAGTGCTAATTATAAACTATCATTTCAAACTGGCAAAATCAAAATTTGCCAGACCTATTCCTTTCTTTTTAATACCTATACTTCACACATAATGAAGGCCCTAGCCCACACAGAGTGGGTGCATAATATTTAAAATGTAGGAACATGAAGGTTTAAGTTTTACAAGTCCTGGCAGTAAAAAACTCATAAACTCGTTTTTTACAGTTGGAAAGGCTACCTTAATAAGTGCTAACTTCAAATTGGGAACAGATAGAGAAATTATGTTTGCACTCAAATGAATTGTAATTTAAAATCCTTTTTCTCATGGTAACGTTGGATTTTAAAAAATCCACTTTTAGAATAATGGCATATTTCTGCTCTAATCAACAGGTTGGCTGAGGAGGAGTTAGGCCTTCCCTTGATTATACTTCAGCACACATTAAGGAAGTTGACACCAGCACATATCAGAACCAGTTTTGGGGGTAGGTCAGGGAATTCCCTCACACAAAGGCTGGCAGCTGGTTTGAACGTGGAGCTTTCAGAAGCTCTCTTCAGAACACTCCTGTACCAGTGGAAAATTCAGAAGAAGGACTGCTCCACTTCCTGAAGAAGGAAGATTGAACCTGTTTGCCTTGAACTCAGTCTCTCTGGAGTGACTCCAAAGGTAGGTTGGCTCTTTGACCTACAGGAACACACAACAAATTCCAGATGTGCAACTGGCCAGCTGATCAGCACCAAATGGACTTGCCTGTGCTCTGCTGTTGGCTCAACTGGAGTCAGTCCCGATCTTCAAGAGGTCACCCAGGTCCTATACCCTTGGTTCGCATCAGTGGTTACTTCTCCCATAAAAGGTGAAGTCACAGAAAGTTTGGACTCTTTGCAACCTACAAAGTGACCTCTTCACACTGAAAATTGACAACACAAGACAACTGCAAATGCAAAGCTCCAGCATAACCTGTTCTTCATGGTTTGCAATGTCCACCAGCATGAAGCTCCAGTGAAACCAGCTCTTCACGTCAACAGCAACAGCCTGTGTCAATTGCTAAAGCAAATCGCCAGCGATCACCATCCATTACACTGAACTCCCAACCTCTTCCTCACACAAACAGACTCCTCCTTGCAGCCAATACAAACACAAACAAAAGTCTTTGCTCATGACTTGAGAAGGTAACTCTTCATTGGAACTAACCAGGTACAAGTATACAACCTGTATTCCACTGCAGTTAGCCTAAATGTGTTACTATCCCCCGAGCGGCATGACCAGAAAACCACTAGTGGCGCTTTCTGCTTTTTTGGCACTATTTTCACCTAAAATTATCAGATTTTTGTTGTTTTGTTATCATGTGATTTATTAAACATTACTCTATTTTTCTAAATTAGTTTGGGATTTGAGTTGTCTTGAGTTTTTGCGTTATTACTATTTGAGTGCTACATATTTACTTTACACTTTGCCTCTAGATTTAGTCTGACTGCTTTGTTGCCAAGCAACCAGAAAAGTTTGGGTTTTTCTGCTGAAAGAATCAGATTTTTATGGCCCAATTTTGCTACTAAATGTTTTCATCCACCATTACCTGTAATTCCAACAACCAGTGTATGTTCTCTGACCAGTTAAAACATGCACACATTGGACAATCTCTGATTTGCATATTTAACTCTCCTGTAAAGTATATGATGTGGAAACAACACTGAAAACGTGGAAAGTTAAATGTCACGTGTGGACTACAGCACTTATTTTACCATCCACTACTGAGACAGGGAAAACATGGCTTTGGTATTAGCAGTGTAGCCTGGCTGCTGAGGTTTAAGGTAGGCTTTAGTGAAGTATGCATTTCAATGTTCATAATTTTGGGAACTTTGCATTACAGGTTTTTAAATTTCATTCCAACAATTATGCCATTATGTCACTTCGCATAATGACGTGCCATTTGTTGTAAGCATACTGTAAATGGTGCATTTTGTGGTAAACAATTTAACACAAGGGCACAGGAACAGAAGAATGCCAGTAGCTATTGTTCGAGGTGCTTTTGTCTAAATACGTCCTTTCACCAAAAACTGACTAGAGGGCACATTTTAGGGTAAAATCCAGCACAAAACAAGTTTAGCATTTTGTGTAATTTTGCCATAATTTCACATAATTACATGAAAGCAACTTACACAAATTTTGTGAACCTTTAGTTTAAACCTCAGTCTGACATGTAAAAATAATATTTTTTGACAGGGAAACTCTTCCCGTTAATTATTAATATGCCACCCCTATGTAGGCCTTGCAGCAAAGAAGGTAGGTATTTAAAAGTGAAAGATGCAGAAATGTAATGTTATGATGTCCCTACAGTAGCAAGTCCCCAAAGCTATTTGTACAGTGGCAGAGTGCGACTGTCCTTTGGAGAAAGTCAGAGTATAGATTAAGATATAAATACTGCTATTTTGGATCTGAAACCAACTAGAAAAATAGTTCAACCTTTATTACTAATATATTTAAAAGTCCAATTTAAGATTAAAGGTGGATTTTAAATGAATATATAGGAAGTTAACTTTTCCCTGCTTTAAGCTCCCGGAGGTTAATTTGCATTAGCTTTCCAGAAGCTGCCTAATGAGTGTTTTACCCTAATGAGATGCAAAACTGCTCCCAGAGCAGATACATTGGCCTGGGTGTGGAAGGTGTTTGTCTTCCTCTTGCAGCAAGACAAATCAGGGGGTACACAGGAATACAATTAACTTGTAAAGGGTTGTGCCGCTTCACCTGAAAATTTAAGGCGAGACCTGGAGAAGTCAAACCTTTGTTCGCCCAACCAGGCTTGCAATAAACACAGTGGGAGTGGAACAACCCTCAGCCAGTTTTGTTTGCCCACAGAGTAGGAGACTGCCAATTTCCTTGGGTTCACTTCTAGACAGGTATATGTGCTCTACACAAAGGAAAAGGGTTTCTGTATTTTAGGAGTAAGGTGCACTCTGGGATTTGCTTGTAATTGGCCAAACAGGATCCGCTGTAAAAAGTGGGTAGGGTTGCTCCCAAGAACATATACCCCATTGGTTAGGAAGGTGCAAGAGTCACTGCCACCCGACTACCAAGTATCAACCGTAAATGTACCACCCCAGGTACCCTACTCAGGACACTGAGGAAGTACAGAAGAAGTTATGCACCACCTGTTTGATACCTGTGAAGAGACCAGAAGGCATAACCTGCTCCCACTTGTACTCTGAACAAAGAAGGGACTCTAAGGGTCAGTTGGCTGACCTTCTTTGTGGCTAACAGAAACAAGCTGCAAGAGGTCTGTTCCCTGAAATGCCCAGCTGACCATTTACAATTGGACATGTATTGGACCCTGCTGGTGGCCTCTACTTGAGTGAGTCTTAACATCGAAGCACTGTACCTGAGGTCTTAAGACCCTTGGGTGTATCTAACTGACCATGGACGTCCTAAGATACCACCTGCAACCTTGCCCCGATGGGACATTTTCACTTCCATTTCAGAGATTAAGGGCCTGATTTACAGTTTGGCAGATGGGTTACTCAATCACAAACGTGATGGATATCTTGTGTGCCGTATTACAAATGCTGCTGGATGTAATGCACTTGCAATAAGGTGGATGGGATATGATTCATGTTTGTGACAGAATAACCTGTCCACTGAACTTTAAATCAGGCCCTAAGTCCTAAGTTAAAATCGTTTACTGAGATGATTCTCCTTTGTGTATGCTTGGCATATGTGGCCAGCACTCCATCACAGTTGGCCTGAAATTGCACCTTTGCCCTAGTCCCCCATGAGCAGTGACTGTTGTTTGGCTCTTTACATTTTCTTGCTGCTTTTTAATAATTCATATCTTCAGTTTACATTGTTTGGCTATTGTCCTTTTGGTGAAATGTTGTTTTTTGAATTTTACTGTTTTTTTAAATTGCATTGCGTTGTTTATGGTGTTGTGTTTTTTACTTTTTACCTGTTTTCGAACTTCTAATAGCTTTACACATTTTCACTAAGTTAGGCCTGTCAGGTCTGTGCCAGGGCTACCAGTTGTTGAACTCAATTTTAAATTACTGAATCCTTCTCTTAGACCTAACAGGATTGTGGCCTCATTACTTTTCATGGCCCAATATCCAACCCAGCTAATTATTCAGGGTTTTATTTATGAGCCCCTTTGTCACTTTTGTGCCACTATTGTGTCACTTTTTGTGACACACAGGCAGCATAAAATATGCGCCACAGTGTGCATTATATAGAAGCGTCACTTAGTAAAGCCCTGCGCAACATTATACTTGCATCAGGTATAATGTATTTAGGGTGGGCGTTCCCCCGCAAAAAGCCTTGTAGAAGTGGCCCATTGAAATCTATGAGACTTCAGTGCACCACTTCTAGGAAGCCATTACGTCAATATCTTACGCCTGCCTCACAGCAGGCGTAAGACAGATGCAGTGCTATAATCATAGACCTCCCCCTGCATTGCTGGAGTTGCGTCACGCTTACGACACAACTCTAGCAATGCGTCAGTTTGGTGCCGCCAGATACGTCAGTAATACTGACTTATCTGTCTTTCCTAGTGACATGATGCGTCATACAGTAAATATGACACATCCATCATGTTGCTAGGATAGCGCAGTGAAAAGTGTCACATCGCTGTTTTCACATAGCAATGCAACAGTTTTCATAAATAAGGGCCCCAATTTCTTAGTTGGAGTTGAAATTGTGAAGAGAAACGGGTAACATTGTAATGTGGCTCTTTTTAATAGCGTCTACTGCATGTGTAGTCTGATTTCTACCTGTGAATAGGACCTCAAATTTAGATCCATCTCTAGTTGTGAGCTAGTGAAGGTTTTAAAGGCAGATGGTCCAACCAACGCATTTAACACTAATTTCGATCCTAAAAATTAACGCAGATAGAAAGCTATAAGAAAAAAATCAGTGAAGAAAGCAAACTGGCAGAGTACTGCATACAAACGTGTTTTCATATGCTAGAGAAATGTTTTGACACAATTTGCTGCATACATTATCAACATCACGCAATTAAAATAGGATATTGCACAGGAAAGAGTAAAACAGCATGCTTTAAATAGCCGTCTAAAACATGCATATGGTTGCAGGAAAACAAAATAAGAAAGATCCGCTCGAAAGTCCTGTTTTTTAACATTAGAAATTAATTTCAGTACATTTACACACTAAATCTTAACCTGGCAAAATATATATTTATGTGTTATTAATATTCATAAAGCAGCTTAGTCTTGTACCTTGCGGATATAATTGTAATATCACCTAATTTAATTTGAATAAATTGCCCAACCACTAATGTCATCAGCAACTGTTAAATTACTCCTCATTGATGCTCATCCTTCTTTTTTGTAATTAGTTAGTGAATCACCTTTCCTGGTATCATTTTAAACAAATGAAGAGAAATGATGCTACTTTATCTTTTGCATTATGAGATTATTATTTTTTTTGCAAGGTGAACGGATATGTTTTTTAATGTACAAGTTTAAGTAATTTTGGTTTTCTATTGATAAACACTGTAGACATCGAAGGGTATATTTTTAACCAAAAATCCCATTTTTTTTCAATTATAAACTTAATAGTTCATGAGCAAGGTTCAATGTTCCTCGTTACAGATGAGTCTGGTTATAAGGATTGCTCACAGCAAGACAATATCGATGTATTGAAACCACCATGTGTTACCTGACCCTTATCTACCAAATGTCACAACTGACAAATGTTTTTCTCTCATCTAAATACCTATGCACCATTTTCCATGGTATTTATTTAAAGAGCGTGAATGAAACAATACTGTATAAATATGAATATGACACGTTTGTCTGCAATTCAGGAAATGCTATGTGATAAAAATCGATAGTGTGAACTCTTTCGGATATCCAGTTACACATTATCTTGAACTGTATTGCCTTTTTCATTTTGCAACACCATATACGTGATTAACCACCAACTGTAAGCAAAGATGTTCCTCACAAAAAATAGTGGGATATTTACACCATTAGGGGCAGATGTACGAGGCACTTGCGATGCATTTACGCCGCCGCTGGGTCACTTCTGTGCTGCAGCGGCGGTGTAAAGAACGCGCCATGCTGCGACGGATTTACAGTGTGACGCATCTAGGGCGATGCGTCATACCGTAAACCCCTATGCCACATCATACCTGCGTCAGGTAGAATGTGGGCATACCATCGCAGTGTAGGCCGTCCGTCACAGGAAAGCCTCCGAAAAGTGCCTGAGTGAAATCTACAAGATTTCACTTAGTCACTTTTCCGACACGCAGCATGTTGGAGTTAGGCCGGGTTGGAGCAGAGCTAGAGTTGCGTCGCGCCCGCGATGCTACTCTAGCACTGCGCCAACCTTACGTCGGCAGATACAACACGCATCTGCCTATGCATGCACCACGGCAAGCTGCATTGTAAATGCGGCACATCCGTGGTGGTGCACGGGTAATTTTCCATGTCTCAAGTTTTCTGGTGCATCCCTGCTGATTTGCAAAGATGCGCCAGACCTTGTAAATCTGCCCCTTAGTATTTTACCATAGGATTAACGCTACTCTTTTATGTATGAATTTGCCAGGTGCAAACAAACATCTGTATAGTTACACAAGTGTCACTGCAGCACAAAATGCAGTTGTACTGTAAAAACTCACTTTCTCTTTGTGAGCACAGGGACAATATTCTCTGTGTAGAATCACATTCATGCACAGTCCCACCAATTTTGTGAGTGGTCTTTATCAATCTCACGCTTGTTACATATTTAATTGTGCCACATACAGGAAACACCTCTGATTGTATTTAGGGTGGAAATGTATCTCGCAAAGGTCTGTGAATACCCGCAAATTTTCAAAGAGATTACCACCCTGGAACATAGCTTCTTACCCCTGTGAGCATGTATAGTCACACTTAGGAATTTACACTCGTTACATTACCTGAGTCCCTTTTATGTGCATAAAAGGATAAGTGATTCAGGTCCATTGTGCGTATCTGTTTCTGACATAAGTGCTCTAACCCTAGGAGCAGGGCTGTAAAGTGGGATAAAGAAGATAGTGGTTCTTTAAAAGGGGCATGGCCAAAGTGGCATAACTAGGAATCCTTTGCATGAGGCACTGTGTTTTTAATTAAGAATGTGGTGTAATACATATAAACTAAGATTCTCTACTTCCTACAAAGTGCCACCTGCCCAGTATTTTGTTACCTCTCTGTGAGCTTTCGTTTATGCACTGAGACTACTCACACAACAGTAGACAGGCACCAAAACAAGACGGGCCTACTGGTTTTTCCAATTCTTGTTAGCTTTATTAGATAACTAAATATCTACACTGATTTTGTTGGGAATAATTAGAATTTAAATTATTTCAATTCTGAAAATATAAAACTTTGAATTAAACATGACTAAAGTCCGTGGAACAGGTCGAGCTCTATGGAGTATCACAATCCTGTTATCCCTTAACAACACTTTCCTCTGAAGTGGCTGATAGGCACTTATGCTGCTTTCACCGTTCTGAAATCGTTCATCTTCATATCTCACCTCTCATCTCTTTCCTCTTTAAATCGATTGTTTCATTTTCTCCTTTCACATGTACTTCTTACACCACCTTTACTTTACCCCCACACACAACACACTCATCATCAGTAAGCACTGCATTTTCTTTTACTTTCAACTGATTTGCACCTTCTTCACACACTTCCCAATAGAATCACAGTAACAATGGGCACATGTGACCATTTGTCTGTGCACCGTCGAAAGGGACCATTATTGGAGGAGCATGTACTCTTAAAACTTTTTTAACCAATTGACAGACACTGTTAGAAGCTCTCACTGCATTCTGGCTGAACGCCAGATGTCATAATAGTGGCCCGTGTAAACACACACCAACAACCCGAAATATTGCAGAGAGCAAGAGGTGACATTTTATAGTACGCACTATACAAGAGTAGTATTTTGGATGAAATAAATATATAAACACAACATTTTGAAAAAACAATGGGCCTCATTTATGAGCCCTTGCGTCACTTTTACGCCGCCGGTGCGTCACTTTTTGTGACGCACCAGTGGCGTAAACAATGCGCCTTGTTGCGCCATATTTACAAAGTGATGCATCTAGGTAGATGCGTCACTTTGTAAACCCCTGCGCCACATTATACCTGCGCGACGTATAATGTATGCAAAGGGGGCGTATTGATGCAAGAAAGGGTCGTAGAAGTGACGCAGTGAAATCTATGAGATTTCACTGCGTCACTTCTAGGACACCGTTGCATCAAAATCTTGCGCCTGCCTCACAGCAGGCGTAAGACTGACGCAAGCCCTTTCACATGGGGCTTGCCCCATGTGAAAGGAAGCATTGCTGGAGTTGCGTCACTTTAGTGACACACTTCAGCAATGCGTCACTTTTGCGCTTACAGATACGTCAGAAATACTGACATATCTGTAACTCCTTGCGACATGATGCGTCATACATTAAATATGACGCATCAGGTATGTCACAAGGAGTATGCACTGAGAAGTGACACATCGCTGCTTTCACGCAGCGATGCGTCATTTCTCATAAATGAGGCCCAAAATTCTTAGGGAGTGCAAGGTTGAGTAAACCATGTGAAATGTAACTACCTCGATGTCATGAATTACCTTAATGGTTATAACAGTTATTGTTCAGAAATTCGTGTGTTTTGCCTGAAAAGTTGGGGGTAGGCATATTGGGCCAAGTAAGTACCCATTTCAAGCTAGTTTTTAATTAATGCTGAGTCTGAGACCCAGAGGGACAAGCTCACTTACAGCCCTGACTAGGAGGCACAGTTTTGCACACTTCCACGCACCACATCGGAAAAATATATAACCACAAGATGGTACAGTGAAATGGTATGGTTTCTTGATGCATGAAAAGGACCTAAAGGGGCATCCACATTCGGTTGTAGCTTGTAGGAGAGGCGGTCTTTTTATATAAAAGCCTGGAAGACAATTCTAGTAATATTTCCAACCGATGTGTGGTATAAGCATTTGTTTCACTCCCGGTTGTGAAGACTTTCAGTTTTTGAAATGAGGATAGTCTCGTGTTGAGACATATTTACATATAGGGTGACAGTCTTTTGCAGGCAGCAAGGACTGGCGAAGGCCATATCAATTGTTGAGAGCAACTTACTTTGATAGGCATATGGAAAAAACACTTCAAACATGAAGCAGGCCTCTTCACCAATATTCCAGAGGAAGTGAACCTCTGAAATTCAGTAAGAATACATTCTAATCTATAAAGTAGTTGAATGAGTTGAGTACCTGATGCAGACGTATATCTGAAACCCACACATCATAAGAAAAAATCTTGTAAAGAGGGTTCAATTCCCGACGCGGCAGGGTCCTGGACCTTTGTCAGCGGACTCGATAATTCTCGCTTCGGTGCTTACTCTAATCAGGGGTTCCACTCGGCAACTCTGGGCATTAGCTAGCCTAATCTCCACAACGGCCCCACCAATTCCGGGGATGCCTGGCTCCACCTTGGGGACTCCCAGCAAGGGACCATCCCACAGGGAAAGCCAGGACGGGTTCCCCAGAGTTATACAGCGCCGGGACGCCCCGTTGCTGGGGCAGCTGTGCGCTTTACAAGTATACTACATTTACATTTACATTTACATTTAAGGCGCAGTGAGATATGGCCGCAAATTGTGTAGCCTCCCAGGTGGAAAGAGCGCACCTGGTAAATGACAATTGTGTAGGATTTGAAATTTAACATGTAAACTATTTGCGCCTGATTTCCCTTTGCCTATGTTGAAAAAAACCGAGTGGTGTGCTAATGTTGCATGTTAATCTCCCTCCTATGGTGACCAAATAGAGCATGTGTGCTATTTGCCCATCTGATTTGCAGCAAGTTTGACATGGCAACACGTTGATGGGTAATAATCTACGGCATTTAAAATATGCACCCAGTGGTAGTCTTGACAGGAGATTAGCTCTGGGATTGGGATCAGGCCTTTTGTGTATTTTTAAATTCTTAGCAAACGAGTACACACACTGGAATACTTCATTAGATGAGAGCTCACTAAACAGTCCTGCTTCGCTGCGTGCAACTGTCCACTCGGAAGGGTGCTGAAGTATGGGTTACACAATGTGAAGTCTGTTGGAGCCAACGGACTGGAGCCGCACTGTGTGAAACTTAATCCTTTTGCAGTTGTTCATAGCAGACTGCTTGTGGCCAAGGAGCTAGCCAGTGTGACTGCAGTAAAAGGCTGGAGGTTTAAATTGCAGCTGCCATGCACATTTCCACCCATAGGCTCCCAAAATAAAGGGCTAGAAGATCACAAGACATTAGTGACTGGCACTTTATGTCATTATTGGTAAATTAAGGCTGGTCCTGCTCCATATTGCTTTTACCACTGTATTATGCATATAGCATTCTGGAGGCCTGCTAAATGTGGATTGTCCACATTTCTTCTGTGGTAATTTAACGTAATTGTACAGTATCCTGCTGCTGTTTGCACTAAGTTTTTGTGCTGCATTACTGCAATGTGATTTTGTTGTGTTGCACTGTGTTGTTGAGTTGCTTTTTGTTTTGTCGTGTTGTGTGTTTCCTATTACATTTTAATTATTTTATGTTGCTTTGTGCATGCTATTGTTTTATATTTTACCATTTACTTCAGATATGTCAACAATTACCTCTATATTCTCAGCAAAAAGCGGCACATGCCTACAAAGTTCCTACAGCTGGGTACTATGTACTACTCTCTACGGTGGTAAAATAGTACTCCTGCAGTTATGGACCAGTTTAAGACACCAGTCAAACAAAAACGGTGGCAAAGACTGTCTAAATCTAGTACCCCCAGCACTTTTGTATGTGATAAGACCCTGTGTCTCAATGTGGTGCCCGTTTAGCTCACTTCATGTAAAGCGGCCGAAGGTGATCTGTCTGATGGGTGCGTGGGTGCACTATTATACCCTTATGTATAGGGCTATACCGGCTGTTAAAGGCCCTCGGCTCCTCTGGCCTTTAACAAGGGAGAGGGACTTTAATAGCCGATATAGCCCAGCTACGAAGGACTATAAGGCTTTTAGAACATTCTACCACTAGAGGGCAGAATGTTCTAACAAAAAAGATCAAAGCCTTATGGGAGCATGAGGGGATTGGAATCCCCTCAGGCTCCTTGAAGCCTTTGTTCACAGCCAGAGATGTGAACAAAGAAACATTGGAATGTTGGAGCTCCAGGCTTATTCCAGCCATTGTAAGCCCGGAGCACTCCATTGTTTTCAATGGAGCTCTCAACATTTCAATGTTCTAATTCTTCTTTCAGCCAGAGAAGTCATAGATCAGCCCATTCGGGATCATGGGTGCAGCTTTCAAGATCTGACTCTTGAGAGAGTCAGTGTGGTTTCCAGTGGTTCTTTTCCGACTCTCAGGTTTCACAGGCTCTTCTATTAAATTTAATTTCGAATTATCACAAGCAAGAATCCGCACCCCATCAATTATGAATTTCTGAACATTTCTTCAGAAATAACTAAAGAATCTTCGGTTACATCGCCACTTTCTTTGACAAATTGACAGTCGCAATATAGGTCCTATGCTGAATAGCAGACTTCAGAGCTAACAACCTCCCCATTAATACTATGTCTTTTATGAATTACATCGTCATGTTTAACCTTCAAGGTTCACCATAGCATGGATATCTTTGCTTTGTGTATATATAATTTATTATTTTTCATTAAGTGACATTCATTTTGATTCTGTAAATTCGCAAACGTGTTTCGTATGTGATAGTTTATTGACATGCATATAGGTGACTTGATCATATGTAGACAACAATGTCAACTTGTAGGTCTGGTTTGCGCTATAAGAACCTTCTAATAAAGAAATAAAAATTCTCATTATTTACCCACTGTCTACCCAATTCCCAACATGAAGAATTCACTGTTTCTCAGAGGTTTTTCTAAGGGAGTAAACAATCTGAGTATGAATATAAATATGCACGTGTCCTCCCTTGGCTGGGCATTTTCTTTTCTTTACTAATTCCATTTTGAAACATGACTGCCATCACGTATTCTCTGAGCTAGAGAAACAGAAGAAGATATTATAAGTATGGGGTGTTTGTATTCCTCAGATGAATCACAGATAGCGATCAACCGTCTCACAGCAAGAGATGGAAATATATATGTGAAAGAACATTTTTGACCATAACAGCACCTAGTTTAAAGGCATTTTCCCCTTCGCTCTAAAAGGAACGATTACAAGTGAGCCGGTTATCTCTTTTGTGGCTAGAAAGTTATTGTTTTTGTCTGCAACTGGATTACCGGCTTTCAGGTATATCCAGTGGAGTTAAATAGATGGTAATGAGCCCTGAAAATTGTCGCGAACAAACATGCGGAAAGCGGTGGAGAAATCCAACTGTCTACACATTATCCTGCATCAGTAGCGGTCGGCAGTAGGAGTTACTGCAGGGCGGAGATGTGGGGAGGGGGAGGGGCAGGGTGGGGGTTAGTAATGTATGGATTACGAAGTTTAACAGATAAGTAAACATTTAAATCAATAAAACAAATTTTGTTGCGCGCACTGCATCACCAAATGTGATGCAGTGCGCGCAACGAAATTCGTTTTATTGATTTAAATGTTTACTTACCTGTTAAACTCCGTAATCCATACATTACTACCCCCCACCCTGCCCCTCCCCCTGCCCACGTCACCGCCCTGCAGTAACTCCTACTGCCGACCGCTACTGTTAGGGAGTTTAACAGGTAAGTAAACATTTAAATAAATAAAATGAATTTCGTTGCCCGCACTCCATCACATTTGGTGATGCAGTGCGCGCAACAAATTTCGTTTTATTGATTTAAATATTTACTTACCTGTTAAACTCCGTAATCCATAATTTTTTTGTAATTGTATATTGTAAGATTTTAAATAATCAAACAATAAAGTATACAGTACAATACATTACTACCCCCCACCCTGGCCCTCCCCCTGCCCACATCACCGCCCTGCAGTAACTCCTACTGCCGACCTCTACTGTACTGCATTTCAGATGTGAACTCACGCGACACAGGTGCGATAATACCACCTGTATCAGGAATTCTGAGTCTGGCATTACCTCACCTTGTAACCAAGCAATTTGTGAACAGTCGATCTGAATGCTGGTGACCAGTCTTACAATAGTGAAAATGTGGCAGAACTGGTTCCATATGTCTCTTGGAATGTCTATATTTTTGATGACTCCGCTCAGGTGTGCTTGCTTTACTGTTGGGAAATAAATGATTTCACATCAAGTTTGGATTTCCTTAGTAAAGTCCTCCTCATATTTGCTGTTAGTTGCAAGATGAAAGCGTATACTCGCACTTGCATTGCAGGGAACAGCCAGTGAGTCGGGTAGAGGTAGAAGGCTCCTGTAGGTTAAAACACCTGAACATGAAGTGCTAGGTTCAGATGGTCATTTTCAACAACTTGCACTGACAGAAGACGATTTAAGGATTTTTAACATCATTTTTTGCTCTATATATTATATATATTTCAATAGCAGTTTGCAAAGGTTGTCCAAAAGTGCCAGGTAGGGCAAGGGAATTCTGAGGGAATGCGAGGAGGTGGAGCGGAAAGGGTATGAAGCATTTGAGCAGCGGAGACAAAGTGATGGCAAAGAGGATCTTTGCTTTGGGTGCACTCATCTTTGTGTGCCTTTTTCCACCCACCATGATGGCTCTGGTTTGTGATGTAATGTTATTGATTTCATGCCAAACTACCTGACTTTAATGGCCCATGGCAGGCTTTGCATACGTTCTTTGGATGGTGCAACCCAGGAATTGCCATCTGGTGTTTAAAAATGTTTCTAAAGATGGCAACTGATATGTTTGCTAGTAGTCACCATCAAACCAGCGTAAATCTGTCAATTTAAGTGAACTTCACCCGTTTTCAATATAGGGTGGGCTGTTTACCACTATTCCACTTAGAAATGATGGGCTTGATGTTCATTGTTTCGCATTCTTTCCTTGGAAGCTTTTTCTAATGTGTGTTTTGCTGTGAAGTGTCAGTACTGTTGCGGTCTCAAATCATATACAGTAAAGGGTCTCCCCTGTGTTATATGTTCATATTTCAAACTCTCAATTGCGCTTGGCCAACTACGTACATTTTTCTCTACGGTAACAGGTCTCTTTTTCATCCTCACTCAAAATGATCGGCTAATACTCCTTACTTCTGTGGGTTGCCCACTGATACTCTAAAGCTTATTGAGTTTACAGCATCTTTTCAAATCTATGAAGAAAATAAGAATCATTCTCTTCATGGTCACTTTTATTGATTGGTTGTGATATGAGACCTAACAACTCCTTACAGGGGGTTGCCTGGGTCTCCCTGGATCTCACCTTGTAAAAGTATGGCATTCAAGTCCTTTCTCAGCTCCTGGTGAAACAATACATACTTTCTTTCCGATAGACGAAAGGTCTCTGAGGTAAGATGTTCAAATTGGGTCAGGCAAGATGTACTCAACTTGTCCCTTTCCCGTTACTTTGTCCTCATTTTAAATTATTGATTCTAATCAATGAATATTCATGAATATCAGTATACCAATGCTGCTCCTGAATCACATTATTTAAGCCAGTTCTAGTGTGAGTCTCTCGTCCATTCAATGGCACACTCTAAGAATTCAGTTTCATATTAATATTTGAAAAATGTTTTCAGGTCAATGTAATAAAGTGTATTTGGACTTTTTAAATTGTCGTGATGACCTCTCATATGGTTTATTGCAGTTACCTTTTTTCTGGATGATACATTTCAATGTTTACAAGGTCTAGGGTCATTGTTTCTTCTTTGCTTTATTGTCTGCATTTTCCCTCAGTTGTTTATAGGTTATGCTATCTAAAATTAATTGTGAGTAGTGGCCAGTAAGGAATTGCTCTCTATTGCCTTCCATCAGGTTCAGGAGCTGTATCAGTCAATGTGTTTCCTCCGAGGATGCCAGAGAAATTGTATCTAAGTGTCCTAATGACGTTATGCTTTCTTACCATTTGTGCAAGCCAATATGACACAATATATACAACCACAAGCACTTTAAACTCCCCACTCACAACTTCAAGGCATTACAGAGAACATGCCCCGCATAGCTAAACAGTCACAACTACAGCTAACAACTATCCAGACTCCTCTGCTCTCCTGGACTCCTACTCACACTTATCCCACCAATACACAGAAACAGATCCGGAGAATGGGCCTTCTCCTACATCACTGGCTAGGCATGAAATAATACCCACTGTACATCAGAACCACATCCTCTCTTCTGGAATTCTGCAAGAAGATGAAGATCACACTTTTTGATTAATCCCAAACCTACCCATGATGAGGCTAGCCCTGAAATTGCTCAGTGACAAGATACCCACGTGGGTAATTGTGCGATCTACAAATTCACATAACATTATATAACATAACTGTTAGACCTGTCAGCCTTTTTTTTCCCCCCAACATTTTGCCTTACTCCTCAATTTTTTCTTATCTTTTTTTTCAGGCCTTATGACTCTGCATACTTTAGCACTGCTAGCCAATGCTAAAGTGCATGTGCTCACTCAGAAAAACAGGGTAACATTGGCTTATCCCCAACTGGCACCCTAGTAAACTGGCACTGCATGTGCCCAGGGCCTTTAAATGAAAAGCTACTAGTAGGGCTACAGCACTGATTGCACTGCCCACACAGTAGACTTTAAAACATGTTCCAGGACTGCCATTGCAGCCTGTGTGTGTGCAGTTTCAGACTGCCATATCGACCTGGCCAAGTAAACCCTTGCTCACTTTGCCACTATGTTCAAGGTAGCCTGACTAATGAGGGGTGTTACCCCAAAACCGGTCCCAGGATGCTTGTTTCCAGTCCAGGGAAGACCCGACATGGTAGTTCGGGATGGACTGTTCCCATGAGGAACAAGGTCAAGACTGATTTGCAGATGACATGGGTCTGAACTGGGGTGGCAAAGTGAACTAAGGAACGATGATGGATTCAACAGAGATATGTGACTGGGGGTGAGTGCCTGAAAGGTTTCATCGCTCCGTCCATCATCTTCTTGTGTTTGCTTTGTCCGACCCAAGAAAACCCTTTTGCCAAGCCCAAACCTTCCTTTTTTATACATATAATGTAGGCCCTGGACAACCCAGATGGCAGGGTGCAATGTATTTAAAAATAGCGGTGGTTGAAAAATTCTTCTCCGCTGGCGGAGTTTGTGGGGTTCTGCCCACTCCGTGTGGAATTAAAAAAACTCCGCAAAGGTATAGAGAGCAGAGTTTTTCTCTCAATTGGCTCACCAACACATAGGGGCCGATTCCGATTCGGAAAAAAACGCTCCGAATAGCCGTTCGGAGCATTTTTCCCATACGAATCGTACCCTGCAACGTCCCCCGTATGTACGACGAAGTACGATTCGTACCAGGAGCCGTACTCCGTACGAGTCGTACACAGACCTTACGACTCTAATCTCCGTACGATTCTCCCTCGGAACCCGCTGTACGCGACATCTGTATGGTTCGCGGCTGGTTTTTACGACCCAGCAAGTACGATACGTGTCGGGTACGCACCGTACTACCCTTTTACTATGGGAGCCGAAAACAGCCGTAAAAGCAGAGTTCGTGCCGAAACAGGTACGGAACGGACCCCCGGGTACGGTGCGTACCCTCCATGATCGCAGGGGTACAGTGCATACCCCTGCGATCATGGGGTGTACGCACCGTACCCCATGTACGATGGGTGTACGCACCGTACCCCATGTACGCTGGGTGTACGCACCGTACCCCATGTACGCTGGGTGTACGCACCGTATCCCATGTGCGCTAGGTGTACGCACCGTACCCCAGGTATGATGGGTACACCCATCGTACATGGAGTACGGTGCGTACACCCATCGTACATGGGGTATGGTGCGTACACCCATCGTACATGGGGTACGGTGCGTACACCCATCATTCATGGGGTACAGTGCATACAACCAGCGTACATGGGGTACGGTGCGTACACCCATCGTACATGGGGTACGGTGCGTACACCCCATGATCGCAGGGGTACGGTGCGTACCCCTGCGATCATGGGGTGTACGGACCATACGGTGTGTATGTGTTTGTGTGCTTTTCCGTACGACTCGCCCTTACCTGACGTGGACCATACGAATCGCGTCCTCATACCCCGGTCGGGATCCTACTCGTCGGGTCGTACGGCATGTGTACGAGTCGTACGGCATGTGTACGAGTCGTACGGTTCACGGTTTCAGCCTTGCAATACGTACGGATCGCGACGATTCGGACGGATTCACGGAATACAGATCGTACTACGCGACTCGGATGGACGGGTACGATTCGTACGGAGAGGGCTCCGGATACAAATCGTACTGACGGTTTTTTTCCCGAATCGGAATCAACCCCTAAGTTGGTGAGTCCTCATGAGAAAATATTGTTCGCTAGAGCTCCTCCCTGTGAGATTTCTTAATGCGGGCGGTCTCACCAGGTCACAACTGCTCACGTTGAGAAACTGTCACTTATGTTGATGAAGCTGCTGCTCGAGTAGAATACCCACTCAAGAATCAGAAAGCAGCAGTGCCTTCTGGTGCAACACGTAGTGCCATTCGTGATGATTTTACACTGAGGGACAAACTCACAGCACTGAAAACCAGTGCGAGCAGTGCAACTTAACAGACTCCGCTGCTGGCAGAAGTCCACAGAGTGCATCGGAGTTTTTCCGGCAATTGTCCTGAAGGGTAGAAGTCCGCTAACTCTGCCCAGGCCCATTTAAAAAGTGAGAACTGCCCCTTTTAGGTTTAAATGGGCTGGTTGTGAAAAACTCTTAAATCTGTTTTTCACCACTACAAGGTGTTCCTCTCCCATATGATAACATTGGAGTTACCTTAATACACCTTATAAGTGTGATATCTGAACGGGAAGAGGTAAACAGTTCATGTTTAGTGTCTCTGGAACCCTAATTTAAAATCCTAATTGATGGTGAAGTTGCATTTTAAATACAATTTTAAAAATGATACTTTTAGAAAGTTTATGTAGAATCCACCAGTGGTTCGAGGAAAAAATATGCACATGTATCGCAAATATTACACTAAAATAAACCAGTGCTAACAAGAACATTCAAATCAAATGAAATTATTATTATTAGATATTAATTTGACATATAAATAATATTGCAATACAATATACAGACAATTTCTGCTCACCGTTTTACCCTAAACAAACACATACAAACAATATACAGTTGAAACAACAACAATGGCAAAGGGTCTTGAATTCAATTAAGTAGTCCATATAAGTTGGAACCTATCACAACTAATGTTTCTTCCCAAATTTGCCAATGATGCGCTGACGGTGTTTCAACCCTTACAATTTATTGAGTCATCATCAGGACAGGATAGAGAAAAAGACGACAAATCGAAAGAAGGTGATAACAATAATCAGGGGCAACATATAGAAATTAGAAGATTATAAATAAAACAGTATATAACCACTGCCAAGTACTCACATTTTTTACCACTAACAAAATACACTAAGCATCTCATGGAACTCTTCCCTATAAACTGAGATTGGTTCACCTACATTGAAACAAGGGGGGGGGAGGCAATCAATATATAAGTCCAATGATTACAGAAATAAAGCTAACTATCAGTAGAAAAATGTATCCACAACCAACAATATAAAATTATCACCCTAACTTAAGCTAAAAATCCTACACCACGCGAAAGAATCAGTGCGCAATAGAGAAGAATAACCAAAACGCATGAGACGAGGACATGCAAAATATAGTCTCAGGGTTATAGACACATCACTGACAGTCAAGTCCCAATGTGATTAAAATAATAAAAATATAAAAACGCCACCTACTTGTAGTGTATGCATCTCCCTAAAGCTAGGCGGTCACTGGATCCAAAGACCCTTTAAATATTTAAGTCATGTCAAATAAATCTCTATTTAGATCAATGGTCTTCAAGTAACAAAATTACACATATAATCACCTTAAATTAACGTTTGCAAATTTAAATAAAACTCTAACACTATTTATAATTTTACATGCAATTTGTAGTTAAACCAATACCGTTTAAAAATACCAGGTTATATAAATACCACTTCATTGCTCAATATGAATAAAAATGAATACAAATTAACTAAATATGTAATTAAACTTGATTACCCATACAGGCCCTTTTTAACTGCATTACACATATTATCAAATTACAATATACATTTTCAAATGTATATAAAGATTTATCACTATCTAAAATTCATCTTCTAAAATCATGATAAGACCAGTACCATTTAAAAATTTCCAGTTATCTTTATATAACTTCTTTTTCTCATTATAGCTCATTATTATAAATTACCTGAGTACATAATTTATCTTGTTTACCCAAGCAAAGCCTTTTTAACTGCAATCATAAACCTTCCAATGCAAATGCAATATCCAGCTAGTACATGCCAACAAAAAGTTCTGCAGCTTGCGCTTGATTCTTAATTCTACATTTTATAAATATTGGGCATAGAAACAGTTTCTGCAAGGACAACACTTTTAAGCAGTCCACTAATATGTGCAATGATCGCATTTTGTGCTCAACTCACATGTACAATTCCCACCGGGTTGGATCATTTCCATTTTTTTTCTCATTTTTATAACAGGTGTTACCAATTATTATTCTTAGTAATTCACACCTAGCCAGCAAATTGGTAATATATCCAAATACAGAAAACAGACTTCATTCTGGCAGGAATTTAACATGAAATGCACTGACTTTTTCCCCATTCAGATACTGCCAATCCTTTTCCCGAGACAAATCCTTCACTAATATCCTAAGCTCGCCCTTTGACACTTCTACTTGTAAGGTCTGATAGCCTAATCCCACCTTCATATACCTACATACAGACTCCAAATTCTTTCCAACTCCTTCGGTCCATTTCGGTTCACTTAGATAGATCTCATTTTTACATCAATGGGAGACTTTCTGTTCCTCTCCCGAACCCAGTCTTTTCCAAAATCTTATTAGTGCCATTAGGGCCAGTATATTCCATGAGGTCATACCTGTCTCCAATTATTCAGCCTGTGTCATGGAGAAGCCTGGTAGGGTCTTTATACATTTCCCTTCCTTAGCATCCCACCTGCTTTTAATGCTGATACAAAGAAATTCAGCTCAGTTTTGTAATTGCGAGGGTATCATGGCCACAAAAGCTTTAAAAACCGGTCTGTGCGATATCTCTCGATAGTCTCGGGTTTCATTTTTTCAAGTTGCTCACTGAGGCAAGGGCCCTAGCCTTTAGGGCCTCTCCATGGGTATGCCAGCTCAGAGATCTTTCAAACTAGACCCATAGATATATATGTTAATTTACCATTTCCAGTTCTGTGGGGCCCAAATACCAGCTAAACGTATCTACTTTTTTTTATCAAAACACATCACTTTGGTTTTATCCATATTTGTTGTTCACTAAATCTCAATCTTATTAACCACACCCCTACTCACCAAGCAGGGCGTTTTCTAGATCCAGTCTTTTCTAATATAGACACGTTTTTTCCTGCCTTTGGTGCCACTACTGTGATCAAGTCACTTAAGAGTACAGGATTGTGTAACAGTCCATCCGGGAGCTTTCAGGGAGCTGCAACAACCCCAAACTAGATTGAGGGCATGGCCCAGGCTGGATCTTGGGGCTTTTAACCACCACCTGGCAAAAACAGCTCCTGATCTGCTGGATGAGGCTAAATCCAATTAGCCACAAATTGATGACTGGCCCTTAAGTTACTTGGACCATATTTGGCCTTTAAACCCCTGCCACCCTACAAGGCTACACTCTGACCCCATGGTTTTCTGGGGAATTACAGGCAGCTAAAACTTGCTGGAAGCTCAATTATGATTATTCCTCTAGGCTCAAATATAAAACGGCTCTGAAACGTTATCATAGCCTGTGTAGAACGGCTTGAGCCTCCTTCTACTACAATCAGATCTTGTAGGCCCATAATTGTCCTCGAACACTCTGTTGAACAGTCAAGGAGCTCTCAACTCCTTCTACGATTGTGCCTGAACCAACATTAGCACATACTCAACGTGAGGAATTGGTGCTCTTATTGTGAGCAATGTGCAGGATATACAACACTCTTTTGGAGAGGCCAGAGGGAAATCATCTCAGCTTTACAGCTCTCTAGCACCATCAGCTTCTTAAGACTCTATTTCCTCAGTCACCCCTTCTGTCCCCTAGACATTGGCCACTTGGGTTACCCTAAACTACCTTGATTGGTATCCCTGCCAGGGGACACTAGCAGGGAGAGAGATCACAATAGGAAGCATATACAGCCCCAACCAAGAACATATCCCTTTCTTAGAAAGGTTCTCAGGTGTCTTAGCGGGTGTGGATCCTGACAATCTGATCCCTGGTGGTGATTTCAATTGTGTGTGTGATGTAGACTGGGATAGATATAACCCCCCATTGAGAGGCACACTGTCATCCAATACGGCACATGGGCTTAGGAGATGGGTGGCAGGGTGGGGATTGGTGGATACCCGGAGACTTCAAAACAACCAACAAAGAGTATATTCCTAATATTCTAATCTATATACTCTCCACACACGACTAGATATGTTCTTTTGCTCCGCGACACTGACCTACATGCTAGCTGAGGCTGAATACCTGAGGAGGGCCATCTCTGAACATAGCCCCTGCTCATGCGGTTCGCACCTACACCTGAGAGAACGCTGATTCCCTCTTGGAGTTTGGACTCTGCCCTGATGGAAGATGTCGGCTTTCAACAGCTATTATCAACAGCTTTGACTACCTATTTCTCTGAGAATCGGGGTACAGCTAGCTCGTTGTTGGTGGAATGGAAGACGTGTAAGGTGGTCACCAGGTGACAATGCCTGGGAAAGGTGGTGGGCCTCCAGCGAGAGATAATCAGAGAATTGGGAGTGTTGGAGCACCAACTCCAAGCCATAGACAGGGACTTAGCGAGTGGTTTAGCGGTGCATGACAAGATGGCAGGCCTTAAGAGCCGCTATAATACTACATGGGATATATTACGGACAGTGGACCAGACAAAATATAAAGAGCGTCAGCTCGACGAAAGAGGCAAAGCCAACAGATTGTTAGCATGGCTGGCTAGACCTGAAACTCAGGGGTGCCCATCCCGAGTATCGCTGATGATATGGGGCAAGTGCTTTGCTCTTCGAGGGATATCAATGAGGCCTTTTGTAGTTACTATGAATCCCTGTATTGGCAGGTTGCCCCCTGTCGACACTGTTGTTTGCTCTAGCTATGGAGACCTTGGCGGAACGCATTTGACAGGAAGATGGGAGGTTAGGGATCAAATTAGATGGAGCCATTCATATGATTTCACTTTACGCATACAATGTGTTGCTCTTTTTATGGGATGGAGCTGTGGGAGTACATGAGCTACTGCGACTCTTGGGAGAATTTGCTGGGATGTCGGACTTACGCCTTAATAGGTGGAAGACCCATATATTCATGTTATGTCCCTCATTACCGAGACCACTGACTCTCCCGTTGGATCTAGATTGAGCCCTGACTGTCTTTAAATATTTGGGCATCAGCATCTATCATACACAGATGGATCTGCTTGAGGGTAATCTCTGAGGTATCCTAAGGAGACTCCAGCAAAATTTCACCCTTTGGCACTCCTTGAAACTTCCAGTCTGGCTCGGGTGGAGCTGTCTATGATGGTGATGCTCCCCACATTTTGTATTACTTTGTCAACCTACCAGTCGTAATATCACGCAGTTGGTTTAAGAAGTTAAATACCATATTGAGAGATTTGATGAGGAATGGGGGCCAAAGTAGAATGTGAGAAGAGAAACCTGAGCACACACAAAAATGATACATATTATAATAAATTCTTTGGTTCTGAATACAGCAACAACGAGGGGCAGTTGGTAAGTGCAGCAATAATGTTTATTGCGCCAGCCGACACGTGTTTCGTTGGAGTGGATTGCACTCCAAATCTTCAGGGCTGGAAAACAAACACAACAAATACAAGACTTTAATGGTGGTATTACCACCACTTGTAGTTCATAGTTATCTCAGACATTAATACAATAATTACATCAGAAGGCTTAAAATTATTCATTGTTCACCAGAAAATTGTAGACAAGAGCAACTCTAAGTGAGTGAAGAAAAGGAAAACAAGTGAAGGAAGGGAACCATATTTGTAGTGACTGATAGTGCAGTTTGCACACAATTGTAATGTTTATTGCGCCAGCCGACATGTGTTTCATTGGAGTGGATTGCACTCCAAATCTTCAGGGCTGGAAAACAAACACAACAAATACAAGACTTTAATGGTGGTATTACCACCACTTGTAGTTCATAGTTATCTCAGACATTAATACAATAATTACATCAGAAGGCTTAAAATTATTCATTGTTCACTAGAAAATTGTAGACAAGAGCAACTCTAAGTGAGTGAAGAAAAGGAAAACAAGTGAAGGAAGGGAACCATATTTGTAGTGACTGATAGTGCAGTTTGCACACAATTGTAACATGTTAACGTCTATTCGTTGTCAAGACTTCAAATAAAAATTTACTTACAAGTTTGATCTTATTCTTTAATTATTTATCAAAAATAATGACATATCTCAGGAATACCCTAATTTCCAAGACGGACTTAGTGGAGGGCAAAGTAATGGCAAGGATCCTTAGTAGACTACTGGTTATACTCATTGGTCATTTCGTACATAATAGTCTATACCCCTAAAAAAGAAATTTGACTGTGGTGCACAGGTGTACAAGGAAAAAGTAAAAGGGGAGCCAAAAGGGATAGTGATAACCGTACGTGAGCCTAATAGTCATGAGATTTAGTAAAAAGATCATGAATAACAATCATAATCAAGGTGACCACACCCAGTGCACAAACAACCTGAGAAAGTGAGCGCGAATATTGTTGGTATTATGGTGAGAGATGGAAGAGAACCCAGTAATGGCTAAGGATGCGCCATCAATGTGTGGGGCATGCTCCAACACACCTATCTCCAAATGGAAATGATGAGTAGTCCCTGTAGGTAATGGGAAATCAAGAAGTGATGGTAAGCTTTATAATCCACAGCATCTATCTGCGAAGCTACAATAAAATGTTATTTTTAAGAGGCAGCAGAAAGGACTTACCCCACGACTGGTGATAATTCCAACCCAGTCCGGGTACAGAGGATCGTCTGGTAAAGCGCGCAAATCAAATGTTGAATACACTGGCCAGGGAAATACAAGGAAAATAATCAGCCCATGCTCTTGAGACTTGAGTAAAATTTGAGTAAAATTCACGGATGGTGAGAACCATAATACAAAATGTGATGAGCTGAAGTCCTTCACATGACTTGGTACATAAGAGTTATAGGAAGCCTATGCGGAACTGAGGGTATGATAAGCGATAAGGGAATGTGGAAAAAGATACTCTCCATTAGTCATAGCTAATTTTGCAGATAAGAAAAGTCAAAGACTCGTTATGTGGGGATTTGAGCTGGTACTCGTTACAAAATCACTAAAACCGAAGTGTATTTGGCCTTAGTAATCAGGAATTTGCAGGCCACACAGGTCATTGGTACACAGTGCAGATTGTGGCTAATCAGTGCCAAATACACTTCGGTTTTAGTGATTTTTTAACGAGTACCAGCTCAAATCCCCACATAACAAGTCTTTGACTTTTCTTATCTGCAAAATTAGCTATGACTAATGGAGAGTATCTTCTTCCACATTCCCTTATCGCTTCTCATACCCTCAGTTCCGCATAGGCTTCCGATAACTCTTATGTACCAAGTCATGTGAAGGGCTTTTGCTCATCACATTTTGTATTATGGTTCTCACCATCCGTGAATTTTACTCACATTTTACTCAAGTCTCAAGAGCATGGGCTGATTATTTTCCTTGTATTTCCCTGGCCAGTGTATTCAACATTTGATTTGCGCGCTTTACCAGACGATCCTCTGTACCCGGACTGGGTTTGAATTATCACCAGTCGTGGGGTAAGTCCTTTCTGCTGCCTCTTAAAAATAACATTTTAATGTAGCTTCGCAGATAGATGCTGTGGATTATAAAGCTTACCATCCCTTCTTGATTTCCCATTACGTACAGGGACTACTCATCATTCCCATTTGGAGATAGGTATGTTGGAGCATGCCCCACACATTGATGGCGCATCCTTAGCCATTACTGGGTTCTCTTCCATCTCTCACCGTAATACCACCAATATTCGCGCTCACTTTCTCAGGTTGTTTGTGCACTGGGTGTGGTCACCTTGATTATGATTGTTATTCATGATCTTTTTACTAAATCTCATGACTATTAGGCTCACGTACGGTTATCACTATCCCTTTTGGCTCCCCTTTTACTTTTTCTTTGTACACCTGTGCACCACAGTCAAATTTTTTTTAAGGGGTATAGACTATTATGTAAGCAATGACCAATGAGTATAACCAGTAGTCTACTAAGGATCCTTGCCATTACTTTGCCCTCCACTAAGTTCGTCTTGGAAATTAGGCTATTCCTGAGATATGTCATTATTTTTTATAAATAATTAAAGAATAAGATCAAACTTGTAAGTAATTTTTTATTTGAAGTCTTGACAACGAATAGACGTTAACATGTTACAATTGTGTGCAAACTCCACTATCAGTCACTACAAATATGGTTCCCTTCCTTCACTTGTTTTCCTTTTCTTCACTCACTTAGAGTTGCTCTTGTCTACAATTTTCTGGTGAACAATGAATAATTTTAAGCCTTCTGATGTAATTATTGTATTAATGTCTGAGATAACTATGAACTACGAGTGGTGGTAATACCACCATTAAAGTCTTGTATTTGTTGTGTTTGTTTTCCAGCCTTGAAGATTTGGAGTGCAATCCACTCCAATGAAACACGTGTCGGCTGGCGCAATAAACATTATTGCTGCACTTACCAACTGTCCCTCGTTGTTGCTGTATTCAGAACCAAAGAATTTATTATAATTTGTATCATTTTTGTGTGTGCTCAGGTTTCTCTTCTCACAAATTTATATGTATGTGCTTGACACATTACATTGTTATGGGGTTGTACAGGTCACCCCTTTCCTAGCAGCACCACTCCAACATAACTACTGCATAATCCATACCAAATACCCGTTGGTGCGCAAAGCCCCCCTTCGAATAAGTACCTGGCCCATTTTTGGAAACAAAGTAGAATGTCCCTACAGACCCTGCATCTCCTGTAATGTAGTTCCTATATTCCCAATAGCCTCTACCCATTGGAATAATATATCCTATACATTTGACGTAGGACTTAGGTCGACTAGGTCTCTATCGAATATATTAGACTTAATTGTGAGTGCCAGCTAGCTCAGAGATCACTAGAAACGTTCTTGAATGCACAAGAAGGGATTAGCTTCTGACAACCGCATTAACATGACAACTTTGTTTCCCCAAGAATAAAACTGATCTTCAGAGTCATGGAAACAATAGATAGATATTTTACTCAGTCAATCGTGCATGCTTTGTTTCATCAGAGATGCAGAGAAATAGATAGACAGGCGTTTTCAATAAAAAGAATGTATTGAACAGTCTTCTTTCTCATGCAAGTAAAGTGAATTGCTACATTCGTAATACTGGTTGCAAAGTATAATGCGTGCAGTACAAAGAGTATTATAAATTAATACTATAAAAGCATTGTATGGTTTCTAGACCATAGATAAATACATACATAAATAACAAAGGCTAAAATGTACTCAACTGGTGCTTCTAAAATACGCCTAACCCAATGTACCTAACCTAAATCTAGTACGAGGGAAGAAGTAAGTGAGATGTAGCATAGGTTTAGTTTGTCTTTGCCAAGAATCTATCCAAGATTTCTCTTATGGTTTAATCAGCTCCGTACCTTGGTTTCAGAATGAAGGAGGTCTGGTATCTCTCTCTCGGGACTCGATTTCCCAACACCCCGCGAGGGCAGCTTGGAAACACTGGAGCTGGGTTCTCAGCGAGAGAAAGGAATGCTTCTCGATCAGTGCATCAGCTGGAGGGTCGGCTTCCTTTGGCACTTGCTGTAGCGAGCTGCGTTGGGCAAGTAGATAGTCGAGCTGCTCCGAACCACCGTGTGTTTGCTAGGGCAAGTGTAGGCATATTTATACCTTGAAGGTGCCTAGTTTGATGTAAAGTTGGACTTAATAACGTCATCAAAGAACCCCAAAGGAATGGTAATTCTTTGAAAACTCCATAATTTCTAGGACAAATAAATATTCAAGCAAGGGGATGTCCCTGACTGCTGAAGCCGAGTTTTTCAAGAAATCGTTGTGGCTTTTTGGAACTAGTGGAAGTAGCCATGCCTGTATTTGGACTGGATGGGTTATGTCTAAATATGGGTATGATTTCTATGTCTATATAAGGGCAATGTGAATTATACCTATATAAAGGCATGCATCGGTACATTACACTTGGATTCTAAAATGCTACACAACACCCACTCCACTTTATTATGTTCGATATTACAAAATTCTAAGCATTTTTTAAACATATCTAATGCATGATGTGAAAAAATCCCCCCCAAAATACATAAAATGCATTTGAAATGGTCTTACATGAAAGATGAGCATTAGTGCTGTATGCATTTAAAAAAAGCAATATTTTCATTCAAAGCATGTAGTGTGACATTGGAAAATGCTTATCAGAATGAGTCATGAAATAAGATTTATGAAATGGCTCTGAAATACAGAAGAAAAGTCGAGACCATTCCATGACAGAATATATAAACTGTTTAGGTTGTGGACAAGGTCAAATATTGTCTCTTGGAAGTGTGTCAAAGAATTCTTGTTCTCTAAGAATAGGTCTACTTTAAGCAGATTACTTTGTGCCCAAAAAAAAGTTCAATTTTGGAAAAAGTCAAATCGCAGAAAAATAGAGTTTTTAGGTAGGAAGTTTTGTTTTGAAAAGTGAAGGTTGAATACAGAGACCAATAGAACGCTGTGTGCTAACTTCAAAAGTAATTCTCGTTGTTTGTTAAAAACATTAAATCCTCTAAGCTGGCAAAGAAATTGTCTACTACAGGAGGTGAAAGTTGGACCACTTCATTAAGTAGACAGATAGCACAAAAATGTGAAGCATCGCCGTCAGCGTTAGCCGCATTAGCAATGTTCGAAGGAGATGGTACCTGTGTGCCTGTCGATCCACGTATCTCACCGTCAGTAGTTTGCGTCTGCGAGATCTCAATGAATGCCGTTATCAGGATTGGTAGCCGCTGGGGGCAACGCGATGCATGGGCCGTTAATGAACCAAGCAAGGTATCAACATCCTTTGGCAGTGCTGATGGAAGTGTTAGACTGATGTCCAACACGCATTCTTCTCCACATAGCAGGCATCGTAGAACAGGTAAAATGCAATCTTGCCAGATTGGTCGGAATGATAGGAACCACGTGGTATTCAGGTCTCTTAACCGAGCCAGGCCCATGATCTGTATCATGCGCTCACAACACTTCATTGCCAGGAGAGTGTTCTCTATGGTAATCTGGGTGTCGCTGCTGACCGGACTTGCTATATTGGAGCAGAAGAACAATGCCTGCTACGAGTCCCAAAATTAGAGGCAGCACGCTGAACACAGAGTGCACGAAGTTTGGAAAAATGCAGAGGACTGCTTCAAATGGTGCTAACAGTCCCAAAAAACTGTCTTAAATACATGTACAATACCACTGGTACTAGACATGTTTAAGATACAACCTAACATTTCTACGAAATGTAAAGGGCAGTTTGTGGATAAAAGGGCATGTAGCTCTGCAGAGGACCTTGCAACTTGATATGTCTCTGTGGATGAGGTCAGTGGCACAGTTTTTTGTAAAAGAATGGCTTTCATTCTGCTTAAAGTATCAATTCGAATAGAAGAGATGTTCAGTGAAAGCCATAACGGCGACTCCCAGTCTGTCTTAGCTTTAGGAAACAATACTTGCATACAACAAGTGACCCTGGCTGACACAGTCATGAAATAGGCTATTCCTGGCATCATTCTACAACAGCTGGGATCATTCAACATTATATAGCTCCCGTTTGAAAGCTGCTTAAAAATTGCATCTATCACTGCTGCTGGAGGACCTTGCAGGTGGCAGGATAAGTAGTTCGAAGAACCTTCACAGGCTCCATGTAAATTATTACCCTGACATAAAAGTGTACCACTTAGTGCGCTTTTACATTGAGTACCACTAAGAAACACTTCTTTTCCCCCACTCCAACATTTGTGTGTGTATGGTAATTCCCAGGCTGATTTTATGTATTCCTTACCCAACCTTTCATACACGGCAACTGGTATATGTTTCAAACAGTATTGAAAATTGAAAATTGTGATAGGCAGAGCGATTATCCCGTGTATTAGCCATTCTGTTGCAGGTTTTTCTGAAACAGTTAATGGTAATCTTTCCAGTTTTCCAATGCTCAGCACCGTATAGTCTGCTTCTCTTTGTGCCAGAGTGATTTCTTTATCTGTAATGTTAAATACAGAAAACAATGATGTGGTGTTTATTAGACGCCATGGCACATATCCAGAACAAAGTTTTTGCAATGTCCAGCCTAAAAGCATTATAGAACATAATTGTGACTGTCCATGCTGTAGCATGAGCAAGTCCTGTTCCATTATGTCGATCGCAGAGGATACTATGCTGTCCAAAGATTAAATTCTGGATGACAGAGTTGTTGACCCATTGTCAACTACAGAGAGTGCTTTCTCTAAATTAATACAATCATTTTCTCGTATTCGTTCTGCAGTCTCTTCCTGTGTCGCTTTCTAAGCTTCATTATAAATGGCATATATACCTGTGTATATGAAACGTTTATGATGTTGTTTTGCTGGACCTTGTAAGAAGTCCCTTAAATTAACGCCATCTTTAAGTAAAGATAAGTGTTGTTTAACCTCTGTAAGTGTAGATTTTTGTAGCCACTCAAGGCACAGTTTTCCTACACTGCCTGTTGTTACTATCCCTGGATGTTGTCTCTGTACATATCTTGGATCTGGCCTAGTTATTGTAAACCCTTGTCTCTTGTTCAGGAATCTATCTTGACAGTTTTTCGTGTCTTTGGGCCAGATTAACCATGTTTTCCAATCAGGATAAGTTCTGTTTTTTAGAAAAATAAATTTTACGTCGAACCCTCCCTCTGAAGTGTTTTTACTATCAGGTGTAGGTGTAGGTATGGACGTTTTGTTCAAATCATTTATATTGGCTAGGTCAAGGCAGGATGTCTGTTGAACAGTGTTGTTTAAAAACATTATTTGTTCAGGGATAATACAGTCTCGATATAAAGCTTCTATTCGCTGCACTTGCCAGTCTTTTGAGCCCCAGACAGTTTTTTTTTCTATGTTGTTACTCCAAAAGTCGAACCTTAATAAGAACAGCTGGCCATAAAAGGCTGCAGAATAAATTTGCTTAGTATTAGTCAACATACTTTTCATTCCTGTCTTATTACCATTTTTAAAGTAAAAGTTTTCTGGATTTGAGACATTAAAGCTTGAGAAGTATGGAACTTTTTCATAAAATGTTTTTGAGCTACCTTTTGGTTGCATTGGACAATGTTCCCATTGATTGAAAGTATAAACATTCCTAGGGTTAGCAGATTTGTGATGACCATAGGGATTATAACAATACATTTATGCATAATCTGATGAACCTTCTAAGTATTCATGTTTTGTAAATTTAGCAGACATCTCTAAATCTGACATCATATCATTAACAATCTCAAAGTCCCAATCATCAGAAAACGTGCTGGGTGAAACAAAGTCACTCAAGGAAACCTTGAATTGATGTGGAATCTTCAAAAGCTCTGCAGGGCCATAGATGTCATATCAGTTCTGTCCATTGCTATACCCCCAGGTATAGGAATGGCTGTGATGTCCACTGATGTCAAGTCTCTTTGTTCACGATGAGATGATTTGTGCAGCTTCAGGAGCAAGTTGATGTTCTTACTTGCTGTGTCCATTTTACTATATCTTCCATTTCTCAGCATTACCAAAATTATTACAAGAATTAGCCAAAGTAGGAGAAAAAGTATGTCTAGCACAATCCAAAGTTCAACCCATGGTGAAACCAGATACGTTTTTTCAAGTAATGAAAGAGTTCTGTTACTTGATCTTTTAAAGTTTTATTTGCTGCCGTTGTTTCAGGCTCACTGGGATCCTCAGAAAACGTATGAAAGTTAATGAAATAGCCAGAGGCAGTTCTGTCAATTTTTGGAATTGCATCAGAATTTTTTGAAATCACTGAGGCTACCGGATCCTTTGTCATATTAGTGTAGTCAAATGCTACATCATTGTAGACAGGAGTGTCTTGGCAAACTGTTATTTTGGTCTCAAGAGGCACAAGTTCCATAGCTTTATTGCTTAGTCCATTGTTCTGTGCTGCTGAGACTTCAAATGTTATCAGTTTCTCAGTCTGAACCTCTTGGATAGTTGCCAGATTTGGTATTCTGCTACTTCTTTGGAGTCCACTGGTTTGACTACTTATTATCGGCCGCATGATATGGTTTGACCAGGTCGATGGATATGAACCTGTTCTCCTTTCTTCCAGCAAGGGACGGCAGTAACACTGTTCTTGATCCGTGGATTGCTATCACAGGTACTGTTTTCTGTAACAAGGCCCAAATTTCTTCTTATACACGATCCTTTCTCTGACTAAATCCCCAATCTTTGGAATCCAGACAGGCCTTGCTGGGACGGGTGGTTCTCCTTCAGTGATCGTTGGCTTCTGTATTGTGTTGCTTTGACTTCTCCTTTTCTCATTTAAGTCCTGCAAAACAGCCAAACGGTCTTTGATATCAAAGGGTTTTTGTTCCACCACTGAAGTGTGACGATCAAGATCCTGAACAAGCATTCTAGTACCAAAAGGATTTCATATGGAGTGATTCCACCCAGAGAATTTCTTGGCAGATTATTTAGACTACGTTGGACACTTATTAGATGTTTGACCCACCCGTCACCAGAGCCTAATACCCTACCTGTAATAGATTGCTTTATGTCCCTTTTTTTCTTTCCACTACAGAATTTCCCTCAGGATGGAATGGACTCGAATACCGCAATGCAACACCCAGATTGGCCATGGACTCCTTGTAAGCTTTGGAGCTAAACGCAGGACCCTGGTCAGAATGTAGCGTGGCGACTGCGTATGTGCCGATAAAGACTAGCAAATCTTTTATAACAGTTTGGGCATCAGCCGAGCGCTGAGGCCACATCAAAATGAATCTTGAGCACGAATCCACTGCAACCATGATGTATTTGTAGATACCATCCCTCTGTAAGAGACCACAGTGGTCCAGGTAAACGCATGCTAATGGTTTATCTGTAATAAAAAGGGGCGGCAGCGACTGGTGTTTTACTGTTGAAACCTTCATTTTCTGGCAGATTTCTTATTCCAAAATATAGTTTCTGGTCTGTTTTCTGATGCGCTGCCACCAGTATCTTTGTTTTATTAATGACACTGTGGCAGAAACACCTGCGTGTGCAGAGGCGAGCCCTTCATGTGCTGCTAAGACTAGTCCTAATCTATGTTACATGTTTGGAATTACTCTATCCCCCACTCCAGGGATTTGAGCAAAAGGAACATTATTTACATCAATTATATATAAGTACTTGAGTGGTAAGCCTTTTGGTAACGTTTTACCGCTGTCTTTGTTGGAAGCGGCGACAGCCTGCATTATTTCACTGACTATTTTTGTTTTTTAACGAGTGATTGCAGCTACGGAAACCGTTTGCACAGCTGCCTTTGCGGCTTCATCAGCCAATTAATTCCCTGCAACGTGAACGCCATCACGCTGATGACTCAGTGTATGGATCACGTGAATCTTTTGTAGTTCTTTCTGTAATTGAACTACTTGTTCCCAAAGCAACGTATGCTTGATTGTGCCACCTTTAGAATCTTTGAAACTGTTTTGAACCCAGTTCTGCAAGTATTCATTGTAAGATTGAACGCAGTAATACAAATCACACACTATGAGTGTGGGGAATTCGTGATCGGTATTGTCAAGCGCCATCTTGAAAGCCTGTAGTTCAGCTCGCTGAGCTGTATAGTCTCTGGGGGACTGTGTTTTTGTGACCATAGGTTGGAATTTACCATCACGCCAGCAACCTTTAACAATCGAGCTTGTTTACCCCCAATTGCGGGCTGTGCTGATCCATCTGTATAAATTATAAATTCGTTCTGTTCCATAGGCAGAATCTCAGTTGGCAGAGGACATTCTTGTTCATATTGTAGAAATGCATGTGTTTTCAAGTAAGGGTCAAAAACGTATTCAACGTCTGTTGCAGCAAGAGAATTAACCCATTGTATCCATATCGGATGTAAAGCTTTAGCATTCGGAATGCTTGCTTTTGTCACTGCTTCTAGAGCAGGTACAGGAGTAACGACCATTATGCGTTTACCCTGTGCAAGAGCTCTCTCTTTTGCTACTGCAGTTTGAACCGCTGTCAGAATTTTTTCTGTTGAAGTGAATTTCATTTAAGCTTGTGTGTACATGTGTGATTTGTAAGCAATTGGTACTTTCTCACCTTCATTAAAGGTTAAGTACGTAAATCCGCATCTTCCTGGGATTATTCAGATTACAAGGTTGCGTACGTTTACGTGTGTTTGTAAATGTGTTGTTGCTAACATGTCTGTTTGCACTGAATTCAACATTTCTGTGTGTTGTTTAGTCCAATTAGTAGTTTTGAAATCAGGTTTGATTAATTTATAGAGAGGTTTAACCCTTTCTGCATAATTTAGAATGTATGTTCTTCCGAAATTCAGTAAACCTAGAATTGACTGTAAGTTTTTCAGCGTTTTTGGAGGTTGGAGCAGTGCACACTTTTCTAAGAAGTTGGCAGCCAGGCTTTTGCCTTCACTTGATAACTCGTATCCTAGAAAAAGGACGTTGAGGTGGGCAATTCTTGATTTCTTAAAGTTGAATTTGTACCCTTCAGAAGCGAATCCAAGTATAATGGTATTCACTCTGTTCAAGAGCCTGTCCAAATCATCGTCTGTTAGATAGATGTCATCTACATAAGATAATGCCTCATCATCATATGTTTGTAGTAACTCTGTTACCCTGGCGGAAAACAACCCTGGACTATTCATGAATCCCTGGGGAAGACAACAGAAGTGACGTTGTATCCCCATAATTGAGAAAGCGATCAAGTTCATGCTTTCAGCTGCAATGCTTTGACATAAGAAACCTTTAGAAATTTCTAATGTAGTTTATATTTTTTGCGCACAATGTTATTGATCAGTGCTGCACTGTGTGCATTTTGTACTGCAAAGGTTTTGCAAAAAGAGTTTAAATGTCTGTAGTCCAAAACTAGACGATATCTATTGTCTGGTGGAGACAGGAAACAAAGGATTGTTCATTGATGAGGTGCATGTTTCAATCACCCCTTGGTATTCAAGCTGATCTAAGATCTCCCTGACCTGTTCTTTAGCTTCTTGCTCAACTGGATACTGCCTCTGTGCAGTTGGTTGAGTTTTTAACTGGATTTTATGGTGAGGGGAATGCTCATCCCATCCCACATGATTTTTATATAATGTTGGAGCTTTATATAACTTATGGGGTACACTAACCCTGGTGTCAGCTGTTTCAACTTGGATGTACTCATTCAAGTCCACTGTCTCCAGATGATCCTTCAAGATCTTGCGAGCTAAGGTGACTTCTGCTGCGCTGCCCAGCATTGTCAGGGCCCACTCCTCGTTCTTGAGTTGTGTCCTCAAGATCCTCTGCATGTCTGGTTTTTAGACCTGCTACCATCTTTTTTGTGAATTGGGTTTTCTTATTTTTTGGAACGTGTTGATCATCTTTGGACTTCACACGTTCTTGTGTTCTGACCATCCTCTTCTTTCCGATTTTTGTGAGGAAGTCTGAAAGGTACGAGAGGAACGTGTATCTGTATCTTGATATCTATCACAGCCGCGGCCGGTAGTGGGAGTACCTGCCGGGCGGTGATGTGGGGAGGGGGAGGGGCAGGGTAGCGGCTAGTAATGTATGGGTTACGGACCTTAAAAGGTAAGTAAACATATGAATGAATAAAACAAATTTAGTTGCGTGCACTGCATTATCAAATGCGATGCAGTGCGCCCAACGAAATTCATTTTATTTATTTATATGTTTACTTACCTGTTAAGGTCTGTAATCCATACATTACTACCCCCCACCCTGCCCCTCCCCCTCCCCACGTCACCGTCCGGCAGGTACTCCCACTACCGGCAGCGGCTGATCTATCAGGTTTTATCAAATTATCCCTGTTCCTGAGGTTATACCTCTTTTCAGAGGGCTGCTTTTGAGGAGACCTTCCTCTGGACCGAGAACACTTCTCATTAGAAGTTTGTTTAGTATTTTCTCACTTCTTTTTAGGAGTAGTGAGAGTGTTTTTAATAAAGACCTTTTCAGGACTTTCTGTTAGTTGGGGCTTTACTGGTTTCCCACCCAAACTATCTCTACCTAGTTTTTCATAGAATTTTGCAATTATTCTGGCCAGTTCATATGGTTGCTCAGTTATATCAATTTACCTTATTTTTTGGCGGATTGCCAAGGATGCTGCTTCACCTTTAATATTAGCTAATATTATAGCTGAGACCTGTTTGAAATCTTTCAGTAATTTCATACCTAGATTTAAAGCAGGCTCTGTCCCGTATTCATTTTGAATCTGTTTCAGGACATCTGGTATTACCGCCACAGACGGAACATCATGTGTTTTTGTGTAGATTGCAGCAAAGACTGTACCCCAAGTGTCGCAGTCTTCCAAGTGTGGTGCGATCCCCATTGGTAAACAGAGTGTTAAAATTCTGTGTTTCTTGTGAGGTGTACTGTCAGGAAATACTGCCTCGATTTGAGTAATTTTTTGAGCTATCCAGAATGGAATTTGTTCCCTTTTTTTGCGGGTAATTTACCAATGACTGATTGTATAGTCTGTGGTGTAATTTTATTTGTGTTCCCCTGGTGAGGGGTTTGTTGTATAATCCTTATAGGAGGTTGGACTGTTAGAGTCCGCATGACATATTGAACCAATTGTCTATGTATTTTTATAAGTTATTTAGTTGAACTAATAGTACTTCACTTGACATTTCTTCAATGTCAGGATGTGGTGCATAGCTGGCTAATACCAGCCATGTTGCTCCTGGTCTACCTAGTGGACCGAGCCTGGTAATGTGATTTTTTTGTTGTAGGGCACCTTTAAACCAGAGCTGATGCTCTTGGTAAGTTAGTGGAATTTCAATGTCCTCGAAAGGAACATATTTTGGTGGATGATCCTCTACATTGTAGAAGTGAAACACATGCGATACTGCATTTGCTTCAGGGAAGACTATCCATGAATAGAATACCTCTGTCTGCCGATATTCATGTGCCTCTATGACAAAAATTACCCTACCACCTCTTGATGATAGGCCATTTGTTATAAGCTTTATAGTGATGGTTTTCCTTAAGTTTTCCGGGATGATTATAGCATCCGGGTTATTTTGTTGGAAACCTGTAACGTCTAAACCCGGTCGGGTTGTAGACACTGCAGTTCCACTGGCCCCGGGATTATCCTCGTCGCCCATTTTTTTGACTGAAAGTTTTGCAGAGCAAGTTTCAAAGAGACCAAGATAAGGTGCACAATATTTTGGAACAATGTATCCTTCAACGTTGAATCAAACCAAAAACTAATACATGGGATTTTCGTCCTACTTAGTTATGGCGGATATTTTATCCCATTACCCACTTCAGACATCTACTGGAGTATTTTACGGGAAAAAGGGGTCTCTGTGAAAAGCACGACTGAGTTACTTGGGTTAAATTAGTGCCTTCCCAAACGTTAGGCGCCATGTAGTGACGTTCCTATATTCCCAATAGGCTCTACGCCTTGGAATAATATATCCTATAGATTTGACGTAGGATTTAGGTCGACTAGGTCTCTATCGAATATATTAGACTTAATTGTGAGTGCCAGCTACCTCAGAGGTCACTAGAAACTTTCTCGAATACACAAGAAGGGATTCGTTTCTGACAACTGCATAAACATGACAACTTTGTTTCCCCAAGAAGAAAATTGATCTTCAGAGTCATGGAAACAATAGATAGATATTTTTCTCCGTCAATCGTGCATGCTTGGTTTCATCAGAGATGCAGAGAAATAGAGAGATGGGCATTTTCAATAAAAAGTGTTTATTGAACAGTCATCTTTCTCATGCAAGTAAAGTGAACTGCCACAAGTGTAATACTGGTTGCAAAGTATAATGCGTACAGTAAGAAGAGTATTATAAAATAATAATGTAAAAGCGTTGTATGGTTTCTAGACCATAGATAAATACATACATAAATATTAAAGGCTAAAAAGTACTCAACTGGTGCTTCTAAATTACACCTATACCAATGTACCTAACCTAAGTCTAGTACGAGGGAAGAAGTAAGTGAGGTGTAGCATAGGTTTAGTTTGTCTTTGCCAAGAATCTATCCAAGATTTCTCTTAGGGTTTAATCCGCTCCGTACCTTGGTTTTAGAATGAAGGAGGTCTGGTATCTCTGTCTGGGGATTCGATTTCCCAACACCCCGCGAGGGGCGCTTGGAAACACTGGAGCTGAAGCTGGATTCTCGGCGAGAGAAAGGACAGCTTCTCGATCAGTGCGTCAGCTGGAGGGTTGGCTTCCTTTGGCACTTGCTGTAGTGAGCTGCGTCGGGCAAGTAGATGGTCGAGCTGCTCCAAACCACCATGTGTTTGCTAGGGCAAGTGTATGCCTATTTATACATTGAAGGTGCCTAGTTTGACCTAAAGTTGGACATAACGTCATCAAAGAACCCCAAGGGAATGGTAGTTCTTTGAAAACTCCATGATTTCTAAGACAAATCAATATTCAAGCAAGAGGATGTCCCTGACTGCTGAAGCCGAGTTTTCCAAGAAATCGTTGTGGCTTTTTGGAACTAGTGGAAGTAGCCATGCCTGTATTTGGACTGGATGGGTTATGTCTAAATATGGGTATGATTTCTATGTCTATATAAGGGCAATGTGAATTATACCTATATAAGGGCATGAATCAGTAAATTACGCTTGGATTCTAAAATGCTACAGAACACTCCCACTCGTTAGCGGTGGCTTGGGGGCCCCAGACTTTGAGGGCCTCTTACTTTGCTGTCCAATTGCCTTGGTTGGCTTGGTGACTCGATGGGAGAGGGCTGGATATCTTATCTATTACTCCTGGCTTGACAACGGCGACCCTCCTGCCTAGAATGCTTGATTGGTGCTGGTAGATTAAACCAATGGGTGTGCTCCTTTCGGTGGCCCTGGCGTGCTAGGATAGATGTGTGTTAAGGTCTAGAGACGTGAGACTCTACTCTCCTTGTGCTCATTTGGTGGGCTTGCCTCAGACGGGGGAGCCCGCCCCTCACAGACCTCCAGTATAAGGGTTGGGATGGTGCAGTCCAGATAGTGGGAGACTGTTATAGAGATGGGGGCTGCTACCACTCGCAGATTTCTTGGAGTATCACGAGTTGCCTCCTGGGCAGTTCTTGAACTATCATAGAATTAGGGGGCTCTGACGGAGCTATGGGTAAGAGAGGGGATGGAACCGGGCACACATCCGGTCATGCGCGTAATGGTAAAAACTAGGGATTTAGGCCCAGATCTCTGTACTGGGGTGAATGTATGACATTGTTCTGCATTCTGTCCATCAAGTGTTGTTTTTGCATGCACGTAATGGTAACATTGGGCACGGCCGGCCACTTCACTTAGTGAAATGGCTTTACCATGCCATTATTGATATCTTGAGCCGCCCACTACTTCGGCTACGGGAATGATGGGAGGAGATGCTTTCTAAGCAGTTCACTGATAAAGAATGGGAAAGGGTCTTGGGAGGCCCCAAGAAGGTGTCTCAAAACGTTCCCTTTAAATATTTGCAGTTTAACTGGTTACATAGAACTTATCTGATTCCACATCGAATGAATATAATTTTTAAGTGTTCAGACCAGGCATGTCCACGCTGTACTTTTGGGGACGCGGATTTTGATCACATGGTCTGGTCCTGCCCTCAGTTCTGAAACTCCTGGACGAAGGTGGTGGAGCTGCTAAACAAAGTAATGTTTCAGGGTTTGGCGTGCACACCAGCAGCTTGCCTCTTGTGAGCATTCCTGAGGCCTAAAGCGAAATGGCTGCAGTTCCGATTTATCGATCTAGCCTTACTTTTGGCCTGACGTCGCATAGCACTGGGGTGGAAAGTTAAGCATGCACCACTATTGGTTAAATGGGAAGAGGACTTGACATATTGGGCCAGAGCTGTGGAATGGGCTCTGCTCAAAGAAGATAGAGTGACTAAACGACACACACCACGGGCAGAACCCTGGGCTGACTTAGTTAAGGCTTGGGATAAGCGTTATGCACCACTACAGAATTCAGCTATAGATATGACTGATTCGGACACCTAGAACCAGATATTGTCCGGTCTCTACAGGTTTGAAACCTCTACCTAGCCATCAATATTTTATGACACTTTAGAGCACAGGGGAAGGTCGACTTCCATGGCGTCAGCCTTGCATGGAAGGGAGGTTTGTAGCCCCTTACCACCTGGGTTTTCCCCCGCATTGTCCCACAGAAGTCATCAGCCCCCCAGTAAACTCACTTATACAAAACTCATTGATCAAGACACCTGGTAGTTGGTTTTAACGTTTAGTTTATAAAAATACGAAGAGACATAGAACATATACTCTTGTGTTTCATTATTTACTTGCTAAATTACTTTGGCGTCAGTTCTCCTCAAACATTTTGAGAAAATTCAGGTGCTACGGGTCGATGTGGCAGAGATACAGGTGCTGTGTTGACTTGTATAGCTGCACACGGTTGATGCAGAAATTCCTTTAGCCACACCCTAGGGACTGCGTTGGATCCAGTGCTGGGGTCTCGGACTACAGAGACTGTTGCATGGAATTCAGCATGCAGCGATCCTTCGGGCCACTGGCAGTCACTAAGTTAATTTCTTTGGCAGTGCCAATGTGTGCGTCTGGATTTTCTCCTACATGTTAATGCTGCATCAGAAAATCCAGCTGCAAATAGAACAAAGCGTCTACAGATCTGTGTATATCTTTATAACAGGAACAACCTCCAAGGGCCCAGAACTGAAGTTAGCACCACAATGCGAGTCAGAACTCCCAGGAGTGGAGTTCAAGGCTACTGCAGGGGAAGTCTGTGTCCCTGAGACTTCAGAACAGGAAGCAAGCACACACAAGCCCTTGGAGAAACTTCACAAGCAGGAAAGCAGGAAAGTACAGTCCCTCTCCTCTCTATGACAGGAGCAGGAACTGCAGGCCAACTCAGCAAAGCAACACACAGCAAAGGGCAGTACTCCTCCTTACATTTCTTCTGTTATTCTCCTTGTCAGAGTTTCCTCTTGATTCCAGAAGTAGTCTAACGTTCTGGGGTTTTAGGTCTAACACTTATACCCCTTTTTCCTTCAACACCTTTTTTCAGAAAGTTTCTCTGCTCAGTAAAACCAGTTATGTCCTCCCTGGTCCAGCCACACTACAGGGGGCAGGGCAGAGACAGCACTGTGCAGGGCAGCCACAGCCTATTCAGTTCCTCCCACCGCTCTAGCTCATGATGATGTACCAGCATATGCAGGGCAAACCTCATGTTCCTTTGTGTGAGTGTCTGGAGTGAATGAACAAACAACCCCTGTCAGTCTAAAACCAGAGGGTGAATCCACACGCAGACAGAGGCGCACAGGATGGTTAAACAAGAAAATTACAACTAAAAGTTGCATTTACAAACACACAATTCAAAAACCATCTTTATTAAATAGTGTGTTATTACATTCTGAGTTCAGAGAGCCTAAACTCCAAATCTCTAGCAGTTCCCATAGAAAGTTACACATATAAAAGGCAGCTCAAATGTTAGTCTATAGGAGAGCTTGTCCATGCAATAAAAATAAATGAAATACACAGTTTTCACTATTAGGACATGTAAAACACACCAGTACGTGTTATATCTTTAACTTACACTGCACCCTGCCCATGGGGGTACCTTGGTCCAACCTTAGGGGTGACATACATGTAAGAAAAGGGAAGGTTAGGGCCTGGCAAGTGGGTGCACTTGCCTGCTCGATATGGCAGTTAACAACTGTGCACAGAAACTGCAGTGGAAGGTCTGAGACACACTTGAAAGTCTACTGGTGTGGGCGGCACAATCAGTGCTGCAGGCCCCCTAGTAGCATTTGATTTAAAGGCCCTGGGCACACACAGTGCTCTTTACTAAGGACTTATCAGTAAATAAGGTATGCCAATCATGAATAATTAATCATAATTACAATTTACACGGAGAGCATAGAAAAATAGGAGAAAAAAGGAAAAATGTTTAGGGATAACACTGCAAAAAGGGTCAAGTCCAACAGTTACATATTAAATATTTAAGGAATTTGCATTTTTTGTCACTTTATTCAAGTTCCATAAGGAATGATTACATCCTAATTTCAATGACCTTGATCACTATAATTAGTCATGCGTTTCAGTATGAGATTGCAGTATCTGATCATGTTCCAAATTATATTTCACTTGATCCTCATTTTTGTCCTAGGACCTCTCTTACGCAATGGCTATAGAAAACAAATATACGAAATATGAGATATCTCAAATGTTAGAAATGAATTGGGACTATATAGGTCATTGTATAAAAGTCTAGGATTCACTTAAAGCTACACAGGGGGCAAAAGCCAGTTTCTGCCCTCAACCTCACCGCACTGTCACCTTCCCATAGTGTGATGGAGCTAATAAAGATGCCTGAAAGTTAGGAGTGTGAGTTGCTCTATGCTTTCCCTGCCCAGAAGAAGAAGCATCCCAGCTTCAAACGTGTCGGCAAGTTGCAAATAGGAGGGTTGGGGGCAAGTTGTGAGGAGGAATGCCGGAGGGCTGGCAAGCTGTTGTGTGCCCTCGGAATCTGCTTTAGGGTTTTTTTTGGACAATTCTAATAAGTAAATAGATGTTTGTTCGTTTTTATTTTCAGTATTTTTTACGCAAAGAAGTTAATATTTTCATTCACTATTAGATTCTTTTCATTTTCTTTTGTTGGAAAATGGATTATAATATTTAACACACAAATCATACATTTTGATGTCATTCACATTTTATTATCAATTATAGCATGTTTGTAATATTCAGTATTCATGTTTACATGTTAAGCAAATCATATATTTTATATATAAATTTTAATTTTTACAGTTTTGAAAAATAGTACATTTGTGGGTAGCATAGTCATGTAATGGTATAGCAAAATATTTTTAGTTCTTTATTTATAAACAGTTTCATTTGTATTGTTCATTATTTCTCAGTACCATAATGAAAACATTTGTATACATTTTTGTTTACATTTTTATAATACATTTTATATAATTTTATTTATTTGAAAAATTGTATAATATGCATTTAACAATGTCAGAATTTATTATTTAGTGTATTGAATATTACTTTGAATAAAATAATATGATTATGTTAAATAATTTACTATATTTTTAAGAGAAATATTTTGACAACATATGAATTTTTTATTACATATTTATCTTTGTTGTGCATTTAAAGTGTATGAAATAAACATATATTAAATATTATGTTTGAGCTTTTTTGGATAATATAACATTTAATGTATATTTTAAATTTTTTATAAATTTATTTTAAACATTGGGAAAAAAAATTCAATACATATTAAACATTTTTTCTATATTTTTGATTGTTATCTATTGGGAATTATTCTTTTTTTCATTTTATTTATGTAGCCATTTTTTTCCCTTTTTTCTCACTTTTCCATCTATTAGTTTTGTTTTTAGGTCTTTTTGGAAGACGGAATGTCGCGGTTGGGAGCTGTTTTTCGTCCGTTCAGGTAAGTTTAATTTTATATACTTTTAAGTTAGATTTAGGGTAGGTGTAAGGTAGTAGTAGTGTAAATAGATTTTTTAGGGTGTTATTTGATCGTTTTGGTGTAGTTAGGTGTTGTTTTTATAGTTTATTGTTGTATGTGTTTGACATAGTGTTGGATATGATTAGAAGGTTATGTAGTGTTAGTTATGTGTTTAATAACTGTATCATTGTATATTTAATGTTGGTGTTTATGCTTGTGGGTTTGTATTTGTATTGTGGGTGGGTGTTTTCCTTTGTATTTACTGCTTTTTTCTTTGGTGAACGGATGGAGTTGTCAACACGTTTTTTTTGTTTTTTTTTAATAAAAGATAATGTAATTTCTTGCTTGATAACAAGTTACTTTACATTTCCTTTTTTTCCCGGTTTGCTGTAGCATTTTTTTGTAAACTATTTTTGGGGTTTTGAGGGTGTTGTCATTAAGGCATTTGAATTTTTTCTACAGTTGTATTTTTGCATTTTCTTTGGGCTTCGTTATCCAATGGATTTGTATGTAATTGGTTTACTGTGGATTTTATCGCTTTTGAGGCTATTCTACTGCTACATAACTGTAAGTATGTTTTTTTATTACTATGGGTGGGTAATGTATTGTTTTTTCTTTGTCTCTGTTTTTTTAATATTTATATTATGTCATAAATTTGTGCTCTTTTTTAAATGTTATGACATAATTATATTTATTAATTAAAAAAAAGAAATCTGTTGATTATATGTTTCATAGTTGTGAGATTTTAATGATGTTTACTAATTTGTTTAGTTTAAAGAACTGATTTAGCAATCATGTCTAGGTATTCTAGATCTTGGGTATTTGGATATTTGGATATAACCTATTCTTATGTTGCAGATATGCTTACATAGTTTTAGTTTGTTTACTTCATTTACGGCCTATTTTAATTAGTGATTGCTCTAGTCTGAGTTCTTGGTAGCTCTCTTCTTTATTAATTGCTTCAGTGTGTCAGTGAGTGTGTGAATTGTTGGTTGTCCCCTTCCTATTGTGGCTTGAAGGCATTATAGCATCCTTCCACCGCATTGTTTGTTTTGGCTTTTGAGCCACAGTACTGACATACATATTCCACTAGGGAATCTAAAATGTAGGTTGTCTATGGTGCCCTGACCTATGTAACCTTCCCACTAAGGTGTATTTGAAGTAGTCTAGGAAGGGACTCAGTTTTGTTTCATTAGCTTGATAGAAAGGACTTTCTATAAGTTGTAGTGATTGGCTACTTCATTCGTTTTTACATAGGCCAGGGCTACTATTTTTTTCATGTGATAGGCGAAATTGGTATTTGTGGAATAATCTATGCGCAAAGTTGATTTCTGTAGGTGCCTCCATGTGCTCTGATTAAAATGGTAACAGCAACCTTGTATTGCAGTGTGTGGGTATAGTTTGAGGATGGATTGTATCATTGCCTGCTCAAAGTCTATTATGATTCTTTGGGGACAGCAATTTCCTGTGAATTGTTTGACTATTATTAGTAGTTCTAGATAAGTGGGATCCAAGAAACAGGCCCTGGACTGGATCGCCTCGTTCCTCTCCAACAGAACCCAGAGAGTCTGCCTCCCTCCCTTCCGCTCCGCGGCCACGAAGATCATCTGCGGCATACCCCAAGGCTCCTCGCTCAGCCCAACCCTCTTCAATATCTACATGAGCCCCCTCGCCGCCATGGCACGCAAACACAACCTCAACATCATCTCCTACGCTGACGACACCCAGCTGATACTCTCCCTCACCAAGGACCCAGCCACCGCCAAAACCAACCTCCAGGAAGGAATGAAAGACGTTGCAGAATGGATGAAGCTCAGCCGTCTGAAACTGAACTCAGACAAGACGGAGGTCCTCATCCTCGGACAGTCCCCTTCCGCCTGGGACGACTCCTGGTGGCCCACAGCGCTGGGCACCGCACCAACACCCACGGACCACGCATGCAACCTGGGATTCATCTTGGACTCCTCACTCTCGATGACCAAACAAGTCAACGCCATCGCATCCTCATGCTTCAACACCCTGCACATGCTCCGGAAGATCTTCCGGTGGATCCCCACCGAAACCAGAAAGACGGTCACCCAGGCCTTCGTCACCAGCCGACTGGAATACGGGAACGCCCTATACGCAGGAACCACAGCCAAACTTCAGAAACGACTTCAGCGCATACAGAACGCCTCCGCAAGATGCATCCTCGACGTCCCTCCCCACAGCCACTTATCTGCCTGCCTAAGAAGCCTGCACTGGCTCTCCGTCAGCAAAAGGATCACGTTCAGGCTCCTCACCCACGCACACAAGGCGCTCCATGACATGGGCCCCGAATACCTCAACAACCGCCTCACCTTCTACACCCCGACCCGGAAGCTCCGCTCCACCAGCCTCGCCCTCACCACCGTCCCATGGATTCGCAGACCCACCACTGGAGCAAGATCGTTCTCCTACCTAGCCGCCAAGACATGGAACTCCCTCCCCGCCCACCTACGTCTGACCCATGACCACCTCACCTTCAGGAAACACCTCAAGACCTGGCTATTCGAGCAGTGACAGCAGCCCCCCTCCCTTCAGCGCCTTGAGACCCTCACGGGTGAGTAGCACGGAGTGATGTATTCTCATATTCTTCGTGGATGGTATACAGCTAATAGAATGGTTTGGGCAAAACATTAAGGGGCCCATTAGGATCATGGGCGGATCACCACCGCCCGCATGGCGATGGCAATCCGCCCGTGATCCTACCCCGCCCGCCACCAAATTCCCCCGCCATATTACTATGGAGGGGGGACCGCGGCAGACGGGCAGTGAGTTGACCAGGCGGAAAAGGGTTTAATACACCGCCATCCATATTACTATGCAGGCGGGGACATGTCTTTCCGCCACAGAAAGGCATGCGGTGTTAGACATTAGGGGCCTGTTGCGGGCCCCCAGGGACACTGGGGTGTGGGGGGTGCACATGGGGGGTACCTATGGTACCCCCAGCAGTTCCATGCACAACATAGCAGGCACCGCGCGGTGCTTGACATGTTGTGCATGGAAGTGCACAACATGCCTTCCTGGCATTGTGGTGGGCGGTGCTGAGTGCACCGCTCGCCACACTGACAGGAATGCAGGATGGACCCCCCACTGTGGCGGGTGCATCCTAATTGCCCCCACGGGACCCCCGCCCTTATGGTGGGCGGTCCCGTTTACTGATAGGGTGGTGGGTGGACATGGTCCGCCTGTCATCCTAGTGGGGCCCTAAATGTGCTGTCCATCATCCATGTTTCACAGTTTTTAAGTTACTGTAAATTTGTATAATTTACAAACATAATAATTCTTTTTTCATGACTTTCGTTGTCATAAATAAGGAATTTTTCCTATTGGTGATGGTATAATCAGGTAGTATTTGGATTTCTCCAAAGGTTTGAGGGATAGGTGGAGTTTGAGCTGTAGCTCTTCTGTTCTTGCTATTAGTCTTTTCCAAGTGGGTTTGGAAGGTTGTTCTGGCACTCTAGTCAAAACATTCTTTAATATTTCAGTGCTTGTTTGTTGGGAACTTGTGCTTGCTTCCCTTATTGTCTCTAGGGCATCTCTTACTTCAACTTCAGTTACATTGGAGGGAGGATTGTGTTCTCTAACATTCACTACATTTGTATCTATTGTAGTGGCTCTCCCATAACAGGCACTGGAATAATATTTGCTACATTTCCAAAGGGTTTTATTTTCTATACCTTTTTCTTGGGTGCAAGTATAACCCATGCAGCAAAGTACTAGTTTTCCCTTTTGTGATGTAATGAACTTTGCTCCATCTGCCATTTTTGGGGTATATCTGTGAATATATATATATTGGTCGCCAGTAGGTATATATAGTTAGGATTTTTTCCCTATGGGATTTTTGAAAATTCTATGTCTAATAACTTTGGCGTTTGTGGACGGAATTGGCTGCAATTTTCAGGAAAATGGAACATGTTGTTTCTGAGCAGCCCCTGAAAATTTGGGGGGGGTTCGTCAAGGGGGGGCCGAGAAAAAAGGGGGGTCCCAAAACGTGTTTTTCCAATGTTAATTTCCATAGGGCGGTTGGCCTCACTTTTAGCCCGAAAGGCTGAATGGATTTGCACGAAACTTGGCAAAATTGTAGGGACTGTTAGCCCGATGTGCCTTTGCTAGGTCTCAATATATGTGCTCCAGTAGATTTTGAGAAATTAACGTTCAAAACAAGATATATATCTGTAAGCGTGCTCTGGGCAGCGCTCCGGTTCGCGTACTTTACGCGTAACGGAACTTCGCGAAGCGAAGCTGATTGGCTCTCCGGTGTCTGTCAACATTCTAAACAGTCCGGAGCGGCCGCCATCTTGTCTCTCAGTAGGATCGAGAGACAAGAGGAGGCCAAAACAAAGGGGGAAATGACCATAAGGGGGCATAGTAGATCCTCCCTGACCCCCTAGGTTTGATGTGGAGGCTTTAAAAGGGCCCCGCAGGGCAAAAAAAAAAAAAATTTTTTTTTTTTGCGTGGGGAGCGCCCGGTTCGCGAACCGGGAAGCGTTCTGGGGAGCGTACTATAAGGAAAAAAGAATGATAGACTTTTCAAATACTGTATGTTAATTGATTGTTGGTTTTGTTGATTATTTTTTAATTTCTTTATTTTTTAAGCAATTATTTATACCCTCTTCCATCTTTTCTTCGGTAAATAGATCTATTAAACAGTATCTCTGGTTTACTCCCTATAGCTGTCTTTCTTTTAACATTACTCTCTGTTTACTTCCCTTATACTTACTCTTCTTTTTATTTATTTTTTATTTTTTTTTGGTTCGCTCCCGGTTCGCGAACCGGGAAGCGAACGGGGAAGCGAACTAAAAGAAATAGAGCTTGCCAGAGTGCTAAACATTCTAGCAATTTTTTTTTGAAAGGCGAGGTAGTTCTGAAAAGAACTTTTTTTTAATGTTTTTGTTGTTTTATATATATTTTTTTTTAACATTTTGTTTTTTTTGTATTTTTTGAACAGTTTTATGGTTTTTTTTTGTTTTTGATGGAGGGGAAACAACAAAAAACAGGCATTGAAAAGGGCTCAACAGGAGCAAAAAAAAAAATTACTGTCTGGGGCGGTTAGGGCAATTGTGATTTACATAAGCTAGGTTAATTAACGTAATGCTCATGTTACCACATGACAGCAATGCACCGCAATACATACAAGTAAATTTCATATGAGCAAAGTTCTCCTGTATGTTTGGCACGGTTTCCCGTGCCTCTGCTCCTGTCAACGATATCAGTGATGTTGACCTGGCCACAGGAGTTGTTGTTGGGTTATCTTGCATGTCACGTATCTCCGCCTGGCTGTAGTTCAATGGATGCCACCTGTTCATGTGACGATGCATTGTATAGTTACCGTAGCTATTCTTTTTATCAGTGCCTCTAGATAACTGGTCTTTACAAATGAGGCAGGTGACATACCTAGCATTTACTTTCTTCTGCCCTCGAGGGATTTTAAAAAACTGCCAAATGAAACTGGCTTTCCGATGGGAAACCCGGGGCACCTCTTGTAAGAACTGTGGTCCTTCTGTCTCCTCTTCCTCTAGTTCATCCTCTTCCTACTCTGTGTTGCTGATGAACTGGGGAGGTGGTCCTCTCTTCCCATGAGGAGGTGACGGTGGTGGTGGGGGTGCACCAGCTGAAGCAACTAATGAAGCCATTGCTCAACTATCCAAAAAGGTCTTCCTCTCACAAAGATGAAAGTCAGAGTGAGGAAAGAAGGAGGGGTTTTCATCATTTGGGAAAAACAATAGTTCTAAACCAATGAAAAGTGTTATTTTTAGGTCACCTGACCTAGCCTTACATCATTATAAAACCAAAAGTGAAATGAACCAATGAAAAGTTTTATTAACAAGTCACATGACCTCTTACGCTTAAGTTACGCGCTGCGGAACGCGCCCCGGATCGCTTCCGGTTCGCGCACCGGAGCACTTCCGGGTGCGCTAACGCGGCGCGTCATAAGACGCATTACGCGGCAACGCGATACGTCGCGCTTTCGCGACGCGACGCGGATCGCTTCCGGGGAGCTGCGCTTCGCGTCTCAGTTCGCGTACCGGAGCACTTCCGGGTGCGCTAACGCAGCACGTCATAAGACGCATTACGCGACAACGTGATACGTCGCGCTTCCGCGACGCGTCACGATGTTGATTTCTAACGCGGCAGTTGCGCTAACGGAACGTTTACCGGTTCGCGGACTGGGTCGCGGCATCAAGATGAGCTAACGGGAAGCTTCCCGGTTCGCGAACCGGGAGCGAACAAAAAAAAATATTTAAAAAAAAATTATTAATAAACATATAAAATATATTTTTGGATTCAAAGAAGAATACATTTTACAGCTACAGATATTAGCTTTTAAAAAACCAATGAAATTCACTGAAAAAACCATAGGTTATAGACCATATATAGTTAGGAATTAGCATTTACAAAACCTTGAAAATTCACTGAAAAAACCATAGGTTATAGACCATATATAGTTAGGAATTAGCATTTAAAAAACCTTATTTTACTCACACAAAACCATTGAAATTCCATATATAGTTAGTTGTACTAACTATATATCGCGCACCCGCAATCCACTGCTGATGATGTCACATATTACATCATTCATGACATGGTCAGTGACATCACTGATGACATCACTGATGACATCTCAAATGACATCACTGATGACATCACTGATGACATCTCAAATGACATCACTGATGACATCACTGATGACATCTCAAATGACATCACTGATGACATCACTGATGACATCTCAAATGACATCACTGATGACATCACTGATGACATCTCAAATGACATCACTGATGACATCTCAAATGACATCACTGATGACATCACTGATGACATCTCATTTGACATTACTGATCACATCACTGATGACATCATTCATGTGATAATACGATGAACCTCTTCAGACTCTAATATAACCTTAGATACACTCAGTGTAAACAGACACTCATAGACTGTCACTCATCCATGGAGTTACTGAGACACTTAGTCAGTCATGCAAAGAATCAATCACACCTCCATTTCCTCAACTATACAGTTATACACACCTTACTTATTCAAACATATACTAAAACATATTTACTCACTTATACAATCCTGGATACAAGTTCACAATGATCCATACAGCCACTCACACATTCACTGGCTCTTATGCACAGTTATTTATATATGTCAACTCTCACATGTACTGTATTTTACATATGTACTTACTTTAACATGTAGCACTGAGATATCCATTCACTCACCAATACACTCATGCACACAGTCAACTGCCCATACAGCTGTTTCCACATGCACTTTTGAACCCATACATCTAGTCAATCAACTGCTCACACATCTATGCAGAGAGTCATACACCTCCCAGCCACCCACACACACACTCAGTCTCCCATACAAATGCTTGGGCAACCAATCAATAACCCATATCGTTAATTATATAGCTACTGATCAACACATGCAGCAGTTTACAGAACAACAGACATAATGATGCGCAAATTAAGACAGTTTAGTCACTAACCCATGCACTCAGTGAGACACATTTAAGCAGTCACTCATACAGTCAGTCATGCCCCTACTAAATCCTTCATCAAAACACTTATACATCCACTCATTCTTCAATATGTAAGACATATTTTAACTTTACAGAATTATAGTCACTGGATGTAGTCATCAGTGATGTCATCAGTGATGTCATTTGAGATGTCATCAGTGATGTCATTTGAGATGTCATCAGTGATGTCATCAGTGATGTCACTGACCATGTCATGAATGATGTAATATGTGACATCATCAGCAGTGGATTGCGGGTGCGCGATATATAGTTAGTACAACTAACTATATATGGAATTTCAATGGTTTTGTGTGAGTAAAATAAGGTTTTTTAAATGCTAATTCCTAACTATATATGGTCTATAACCTATGTTTTTTTCAGTGAATTTTCAAGGTTTTGTAAATGCTAATTCCTAACTATATATGGTCTATAACCTATGGTTTTTTCAGTGAATATATATATATATATATATATATATATATATATATATATATATATATATATATATATATATATATATATATATATATATATATATGTATATATATTACCTACTGGCGATAGCCAGTAGGTATATATAGTTAGGATTTTTTTCCTATGGGATTTTGAAAATTCTATGTCGAATAACTTTGGCGTTTGAGGACAGAATTGGCTGAAATTTTCAGGAAAATGGAACATTTTGTTTCCGAGCAGCCCCTAAAAATTTGGGGGGGTTTCGTCAAGGGGGGGCCGAGAAAAAAGGGGGGTCCCAAAACGTGTTTTTCCCATGCAATTTTCCATAGGGCGGTTGGCCTCACTTTTAGCCTGAACGGCTGAATGGATTTACACCAAACTTGGCAAAATTGTAGGGACTGGTAGCCCGATGTGCCTTTGCTATGTCTCAAGATATAGGCTCCAGTGGTTTTTACGAAAATTAACTTTGAAAAATATATATTGGGCTACATTGGGCTATATATATGTTGGAGCCCAAATGTAGCCCAATGTAGCCCAATGTAGCCCAATGTAGCCCAATGTAGCCCAAAGATGGCCACCAGAGACAAAAAAAAACAAATGTAGCCCAAATATCAGCCAGATGTAGCCCAACTATAGCCCAATGACAAAATGTCCCAGAGTGTTCTAAAGAACAACTAGAGTGCTAACAGTCCTACTTATTACAAAGGTATGGCACACCTGAAGCCATCATGATTGGAATAAAGTGGTAACTCTTAAAACATTTAATTTAAAAAGGAACAAAATGAGGGGGTTCATTTTGCCATAGAAAGTATGATTAGCGAATATATGACAAAATCCCGCATACCTTCAGTCCGCAAAAAAAATCCCGCATGTACTATTAGGCCGCAAATTAAAATAACGAAAACTTTTAGAACGAATATGCCTTTAGCATACACTAAACAACTAAACTACCCTAAACCCTAAAACACTACCCCCAGCATGACCCTACACTACACAAACAGTACAACACTACCCTAAACCCTAAAACACTACCCCCAGCATGACCCTACACTACGCAAACACTACAACACAACCCTAAACCCTAAAACACTACCCCCAGCATGACCCTACACTAAACAACCACCACAACTCTACACTACACTAACACAACACTACACTACACAACACTACACTACACTACACAATCACTAACCCACGAAAAAATGAACACAAACCCACTTACCTCTCTCGTCATCGTGGTTTTCACAACGCAAATGCATTTACCATACATGCCTTTAAAACGTAATTCTTTGTAAAGGCATGCGCGATAAATGCACATGCGTTTTGAAAAAATACGGGATAATGGTATGCGAGGTCAATGACCTTGCGGGATATTGGTATGCGGACTGAAAGTCTGCGGGATAAATAATGCAGGAAAATGGCTGCAAACCATGATTAGCAGCAGACTTCCCTGGTGAGCACTAGCTTTACTACAGTGATCTAATGAGCAACTAGAGTGCTAACATTCAGAATTTATGGCAAATGTGTGACACATCTGAATGCCTTCTTGATAGAACCAAAGTAAACAAGCATTGAAAATGCAATAGATCTCGCCCTCGTTTAAGTTAAAGCCATTCTGTTTGTAATGAGGTGGCTTTTTAGCTTTGCTTTTATTAGTGTTTTTAAAACTTTCATGTAAATAACATGCATATGTATGCATATATGTATATGTATGCATGCATTTATATTTATATAGATATGCAGATTATATATGTTTATATATGTATATTACCTACTGGCGATAGCCAGTGGGTATATATAGTTAGGATTTTTTCTCTATGGGATTTCTGAAAATTCTATGTCTAATAACTTTGACGTTTGTGGACGGAATTGGCTGAAATATTCAGGAAAATGGCACATTTTGTTTCTGAGCAGCCCCTGAACATTTGGGGGGGTTTCGTCAAGGGGGGGCCGAGAAAAAAGGGGGGTCCCAAAACGCGTTTTTCCCATTCATTTTTCCATAGGGCGGTTGGACTCACTTTTAGCTCGAACGGCTGAATAGATTTACATGAAACTTGGCAAAATTGTAGATATGGTTTGCCCGACGTGCCTTTGCTCTGTCTCAATATATATGCTCCAGTGGATTTTGAGAAATTAACGTTTAAAAAAATATATATATCTGTGACAGCGCTCCGGTTAGCGCCCCGGTTCACGTACCTGACGCGTAACGGAACTTCGCGAAGCTGATTGGCTCTCCGGTGTCTGTCAACATTCTAAACAGTCCGGAGCGGCCGCCATCTTGTCTCTCGGTACGATCGAGAGACAAGATGTGGTGAAAAACGAAGGGGGAAATGAAGGAAAGGGGGCAAGGTAAACCACTCCTGACCCCCTAGGATTGATGAGGGGGATATTAAAGTGCCCCGCGGGGCAAAAAATAAAAAAAAATTTTTTTTTGCGATTTTACGCCGTAGAGGCGTGTCCCGGTACGCGAAACGGGCAGCTCACCGGGCAGCTAACCGGCAGCGTAGCTGTCAACATTGTAAACAGTCCGGAGCGGCCGCCATCTTGTCTCTCGGTAGGTTCGAGAGACAAGATGTGGTGAAAAAAGAAGGGGGAAATGAAGGAAAGGGGGCAAGGTAAACCCCTCCTGACCCCCTAGGATTGATGAGGGGGATATTAAAGTCCCCCGCGATTTTTCGCGGTAGAGGCGCTTCCCGGTACACGAACCGGGCAGCTAATCGGCAGCGTAACGGGAGTCCGCCATCTTGTGTTTTTGGAGCGTCCGGTTCGCGTACCGGGTAGCGTCCCGGTAAGCGTAACAAGGGGAAAACCAAGAGAAACAGTAAAAAAAAAATTAAGGGAATAGATTTCCAGCAAACTTGGCAAAATTGTAGGGACTGTTTGTTTGATGTGCCTTTGCAAGGCCTCAAGATATGTGCACGTGTGGATTTTGTCTAATTAAGGTTAAAAAATATATATATATCTGTAAGCGTGCTCCGGCACGCTTACGTTACTGGTTTTGTTTGCGCTGCAGAGCCGATACGTCACGGTTATGCGACGCGTCATGAGGCGTCTCACGTGGCTACATGATACGTCACGTAATAAAGAATATATTTTACAGCTATAGATATTAGCTTTTAAAAAACCAATGAAATTCACTGAAAAAACCATAGGTTATAGACCATATATAGTTAGGAATTTGCATTTACAAAACCTTGAATATTCACTGAAAAAACCATAGGTTAGAGACCATATATAGTTAGCTGGACATTTTATTGACATAAAACCAATGAAATTCCATATATAGTTAGTTGCACTAACTATATATCGCGCACCCGCAATCCACTGCTGATGATGTCACATATTACATCATTCATGACATGGTCAGTGACATCACTGATGACATCACTGATGACATCTCAAATGACATCACTGATGACATCTCAAATGACATCACTGATGATATCATGACACACCAATACCAGTTACTACATACGCACTCACTGATTCCTACGTCTACACACACATTCACTCATTCATCCATACAATCACTCATACATACAGTCACTCATTATTACAACACTATCATATGCACTCATACACCTATGCAGACACTCACACACTGCCACTCATCCATGGAGTTACTCACACACCTAGTCAGTCCTGTAAAGAATCAATCACACTTCCATTTCCTCATCTATACAGTTAAACACAGAACACCATACTTCAGTGACATCACTGATGACATCACTGATGACATCTCAAATGACATCACTGATGACATCTCAAATGACATCACTGATGACACCATGACACACCAATACCAGTTACTACATACGCACTCACTGATTCCTACGTCTACACACACATTCACTCATTCACCCATACAATCACTCATACATACAGTCACTCATTATTACAACACTATCATATGCACTCATACACCTAGTCAGTCCTGTGAAGAATCAATCACACTTCGATTTCCTCATCTATACAGTTAAACACAGAACACCATACTTTTCACACATATACTAACACATACTTACTCTCTTATACAATCACTGATACAAGTACACATTGATATGCACAGAGTCACACACCTCCCAGCCAGCCACACACACACTCAGTCTTCCATACATCCACTGATTCTTCAATATGTAAAACATATTTAAACTTTACAAAAACACACAGACACTAGATGATGTCATCAGTGATGTCATTTGAGATGTCATCAGTGATGTCATCAGTGATGTCATTTGAGATGTCATCAGTGATGTCATCAGTGATGTCACTCACCATGTCATGAATGATGTAATATGTGACATCATCAGCAGTGGATTGCGGGTGCGCAATAAATAGTTAGTGCAACTAACTATATATGGAATTTCATTGGTTTTATGTCAATAAAATGTCCAGCTAACTATATATGGTCTCTAACCTATGGTTTTTTCAGTGAATTTTCAAGGTTTTGTAAATGCAAATTCCTAACTATATATGGTCTATAACCTATGGTTTTTTCAGTGAATATATATATGTATATATATAAGAAAGAAGTGTGTGTGTGTGCAAAAAAAAAAAGTGTGCAGCCACTGAGCTTACCATCTTGAAACTACCTGAGGAAGGCGGAAGCTGAAACGTTGTAGTGGAAATATATTTTTGTTCTTTGGTGAATCTATCTGTTTGAGTCACTTCTTTCTTAT